>NC_031985.2:29367362-30567362 GCF_001858045.2 Oreochromis niloticus | reverse complement strand
AGAGATGATCAGTGCTGATAGGCTGGTAGCTTTATCACTTTGGCAGACACTAAGGCCATATTTCCCTAAATGAACCTCATAAAACTAATGATTGAGGTCATAAAGTTAACAGGAAAGTTTCTTGAGGTCACAGAGTACGGAAGCCACTTGTCTTTTTGACACCATACTAGTTGCCCTCTGCTGGCCGTTAGAAAGAATGCATGTTTAAGGCGCCTGAATTAGCTGCAGTTACGGACGCTACATCTGTCGTCTGTATATGATCTGTAGCTGGTAGTGGTACTCATTCTTTTGTTCTGGAGATCACCTGTGACCTGGAGGGCAACTAACCACACAACCTGAAATTGGTTCACATGTAAGACCGAATAGTGATTACTGTGGTGAGCTGCAGTCCAGCCCAGAGTTTGAGTTTTTCCACAGGATGAGACTCTCTGGAGAGGCAGCTACTTAAATCCCTCCATTAGGGCAAATAAAATGTCAAGCTTCTGCTTTTTTCTAAGGCTGTCATACATAGTACACCACCAGAGGCAGGACGTAGGACAGCTGAATTTTAAAAAAAAGAAAAGTTTGCGGGGTTTTTTGGGGTTTTTTTTTTTTTAGTTTAACAGCCATTCTAATATTCCATTCCTTGTTTTTCCAGGTCTTGACAAAATAGAGTTCCTCCAGAGTCACGACAACCAGGAGATTTACCAGAAGGCCTTTGACCTAATTGAGCACTACTTTGGTGTGGAGGACGAGGACAGCAGTCTTGCCCCTCAGGTGGACCAGGCCAACCAGCAGTTTCTCTTCCCTCAGCAGGAGGCCCCCATGGAAGGCTTTCAGCTATAAGTCAGCCACCCTTTCCTCTCCATACCTCCTCTCATGGATGGCTCCTTTTTACCACCGTGCCACCCTCCCTGAACCTCCACTAAATCACCATGAGGCCACACCCCCTACCCTTTGGAGGAATGCTAAAATTGTACCGCTCTCCAGCCTGAAGATGCCTCGCCCACTTTCATTGTTTCCAATCAGTGTACTGACCTCCTGCAGGGCAGACTCTCATGTTTCCTGGCTGAGGGGAGGGCGCCACACAAACTCCCATTACAGCTAGAAGAGGAAGTAATCACCAGTGTGTGAGTCCTCCCTGGCTTCAAAACGCACACCCAGACATCTTCCTGTCATTTGACAGCGCTTAGATTCTCTCATTGGCGGCAGTGGTGATTTGTTAGTGTCTTTATATACACTTTCATTTCTTTTCCAACCGGAAATCTTCTGTTTTCAGGATTATCCATACAGAGTGTGCAGACTGGGGTGCATGAGCAGAATCTGCCCAACTCTTCGTGTCACTATGACTCAGTGCAATTCAAAAAATACTTAACATGATCCCTTTTTTTTTTTTCTCCTCACCCTTTATTTATCTGCCTCCGCCCCTTTTTATTTTTAAATTATTTTAATTTTTTAGTTTTATTTTTAGTGCTTGTGATATTTTCTTTTGCTTTGCCTGCTCCCAGTCAGTAGGCTTAGGCCTGCTCTCTGCATATCTGCTCAAGGTGAGAAGAAAAAATAATCTTTATGGGGTTTAGAGCCACAGATGTAAACCCCAAAGTTTGTCGCCCTGAGTTGGATGCCCAAGCTAGGAAGCATGATTTGTTTTTGGGTTTTTTTTGTTTGTTTGTTTTTTAAGCGGGTGGCAAGAAGGGTGAAACTTTATCAAACAGAAGGGCTGTGAATGTTTTTTTTGTTTGTTTGTTTTTTGTTTTTTCGAAGAGGTTATGTTAAAACATCTAGAAAAAATATCCAGGTTTTGAGGGTGAAATAGTTAGAGATCCAATGTTCGTAGTGTGCCGTGTTATTAATAACATTTGAATTATGAAGTGATCTAACTATTAAAAAAGGCATAGTTGGGGATTTAGGAGGAGAAGAGCTGTTGGCAGCAAAAGCAGCAAGAATTAAGAGCCTGGGGACGATGTCTTGAACCCCAGTGTTAACTGGTTGTTGCTGGCCTGCTAGCCCCCTCCACTTCCCCTGGTGTATGTGGTAGGGTTTTTGCATGGTGTTATATTACCCTGCCTACAGCCCTGAGCATCCCTGGCCAAACACTACAAGGAGTCGTTGCTTCTTTGTAAACAGCATTTGGAGTCGAAAGCAGGAACCGGGCCGGATTCGGTGCTGTTAACAGTGATTGTGTATTGACGGTGGTGGTGTCGTGTATAGTGGTAGAGTTTATCTATAATCTATGGCATTCTATATCACTATATATTTTTGAGGAATGGCAGTGACATAATGATTTTGCATGGGTTCATTGTAATATGTATCGATGTAAATTGCCTATTCTCTGCCTGGCAGGGACGGTCTGCACCGCTTCCTCGTGTGTCTAACGACAAATGGTGTTTAGCCGGGGATGGAGCTCAAAGAAATAACAAGCCTAACTGCAACAGAAATTCAAGTATAAGTGTATATTTGAATTTTGGTGTATTTGCATTATATAAATATATATATAAATATATTTGCGCACACTTCATGCACACTTGCATACACCAGCAGACACACTGTACACACACTGTACACACACCTCACACAGATGAGTGGCTAGTAGTAACTAAAATGGTTTCCATAATCTTTGGATTTAAAAAGAACTAAATTTAAAAGAATTTGTTTTGAAGTTTTGATTCTCCAAAATGTGAACATATTGGATGTTTTTTGTTTTTTACTTATTATTTTATATTTAAAAAAAATCCTGCTTTTTGGAGCAGATGAAGGGTTATTTCCCAAAATCCTAAGGATTGCTTTGAAACTGTTTTAGTTGTTTCTAGCCTTGTGACTTCTGATGGTTAAAGTGAGTCCTGTAAACTCTGACCTGAAGTCGGTTTGACCTCTAACAGAAGCTGGTCTCAGGTCAGCGCTCAGGCTTTGTGGATGGAGCTGAACTGTGGTTGTGTGATGTTTGACTTACGGGGCACTCTGTGGGGGAGGGATCGATTGACTCAGTGACTAGGTCCCAATCAGAGTCTGGGAGCCCTCTGTTCTGTGGATTACTGAAGCATCTCCAACTTAAGACCATGAACCTCTACATTAAGTCTTTGTCAGCGAGATTAGGAATAGATCAGTCTGCTTAATAGCAAATATATTTTGACAAAAGCAATTCTTTCTTATTGGGTAAAAAACAAATTAAATTCACAGGCATATTTTTCCATTTTGAAGTGTGTGTTAATCTTCTGTCTCAGTGGATGACACCGTCATGGGAGACTTCTATTGGTTCATAGCTTGGGAGGGGTGTTATGTGGTGTTAGGCACTCTTGGGTGTTGTGAAGTGCAGTGAGAGTTAAAACCTCTCCTATGTTTGTTGTGTGGTTGCTTACTGTGAGACAGACATTTGCAGTCGGTCGGTATCCGTCATTACTTTTAGAGGAATTAATCCTTGTTGGGAAATTTTTGTTGCAGGCTGACAAGCTGTAATTGACTCCACCTGCGCTGTTATCTCTCTTGCTACTGCGCTACATTTTGTACTCCGGACCTTCGCCCTCACACACGACTACAGACTGAACTCTGGTGACAGAAAAAATCACGAGAGAGAGTTTTTCAAGGCAAAAAATGCCACACACAGAAAATTCTTTACGATTTATCATGAATGAATACTGAACAAATAAAGTCTGTTGTTGTGATGCACAACCTTTCACCAGACCAGCACATTTTAACCGGGTGTTGCTGCACAGACAGATCGGCAATTTCACTTTCAGGATTGTTCCACTCTGACTTCCAGCGTAGATCGGCAGTAGAGCACGTGATGGTGACAAGATTTTTGTGTTTGCACGTTGGGTTTGCAGTGTTGTCCACAGAACGCGTGTCCTCCCAGTAGATGTAAAAGGTTGAATCAAGAGTTATATGAGGATCAAGAACTTGCTTCTACACTCCTCATGTGTAGGGGCAGCATTTACGACTGAAGTCTTTGATTTGATGGCCAAGTCTGTGCTTGGCCAGCAGATGATAACAGAATTTGCAGTTTTTAAAAATATTAATAAATAAATCAGTGAATCAACCGGGGGGGGGATAAAGTGTAAAATAAAAATGCACTCCTATTCACAAAAGTGCCAATCCGACCAACAAAGACTAGAGGTTCTTATGTATCTGTCTTTGACTTAAACATTTGTTTTTCTTTATATCTTTTATTTACTTGAATGTTGCACATGTTTTTTTGTGCAAAAACATTGCTGCTCTATTTTTCTTATCTTTAAAGTTACATGATTTCCCATGGTTTGTTTGGATAAGTGGCATTCTTTACTGTGGGCGCCTATAAAAAGGAAAAAAAAAAAAAAAGGAATTTAATTAAAGAAAGCCAATTGTCCTCTGTCGGGGGGGTAAAGGACTAAACGAACGAATCAAACTGGTCTTTTCCAGCTGCTGTCCATTGGTGTGATGGTCCCCTCTGTAACAGTCTTCTAATAGTTTTCACTGTGCACAGATGAGCAGTGGGTTCATATTCATGATGTCACGACCTGCAGCCAGTCGCCCTCTGCAAAAAAAAAAAAAAAAAAAAATTCTGCACTGATACAAACTTTGTAATGATGTGGCACATAATGCAAATAATGGAATCCTAAGCAGCTGTCAGGGCAGACAGATGCAGGTACTGACCTAACTGTCCACGTTAGTTTACCAAAGTTTTGTCCTCAAGAAGGCTGAAAAATTTCCTTGATGTTTAGTTTGTATGACTTTATGTGATTGGCTTGTGTCGACCCGGTCAGAATGACTGACAGATTCCTTCAGGCCGTTTAAACCTTGCCTCTCTTCATTAGAAGCCGCACTAGATGGCATGCTCTCTCACTCCTGAGTTTTCTTTTCTCTTAAATTCAGGCGCTCTTTAAGGAGTTGGAAAAATGTGCAGATTAATCCAGAAGACTGCAATAAAACATTGTCCAAAAAAAAAGAAAATCAGCCACCCCGAGAGGCAAAGGCCCACCTACAGGAAGAGCAGCTCTCACAGGTGACACTCCTTCCACTGGGTGGAGCGAACACAGGCTACTACTTGACATTTTTCTAAGATAAAAACAAAAGAAGTTTAAATAAATCTGGGATTCAGAAATAGTACAATGATTTACATTAAAAGTATTATAATTTAAACTATATGTATGTTCTGATACATTGACAGGGATTCAGATGTAATTCTAATCACTTCTAAGAAGTGGAGAAAAAGCCTCATTAGAACATGTCACACGAAAAAAAAAAAAAAAAATAGGTGGTGAGGATACAAGCTTCTCTTTTTTGTTTTTGCTTTTCTTGATCTTTTTCCTGATCAGGATATTCTGGGCTATATTTTTGGATAAATGTGTTTAAAGTTCCTCGTCAGGCTGCGTGATCAGGAATCTTGTAATCTATCGGGGATTGAACAGAAATCACTAAAAATCACAAATCTGACGTGTCTTCCGTCCTAGGAGCTGTTGGTGTCTTTATCAAAATCTAAAGCAACGTCTACGCTACAAATGTTTACAATGCTTCGTGTTTGTAATAATACTTTTCATATGCCATCACTGACCAGTCGTGCTTCTGCTCTGGTCCTCTCATTTCTTTTACACGTATTTATTTTCTCTATTCTTGTTTATGGTTTTTCATTTGCTCCAAACGACCCATCTTTAAACTGTGACTCGACTTGACTTTTACCGACGGTATGAATGAGCGACGAGAAACTAGTACACTTCAAAACTGAACATGACACACAAACATGAACATGAAGAAAAGATGCATACAGGAAATGGCAACAATATAAAAAATGTAAAGAAATCATAGAGTTAAAAAAAAACTGTTCAGTGGAAATATTGTACAAATCCAATAAAGTTATGTTGCAACCCTTTAATGAGTTTTTCTTCCTCAGTGTTCTTTCATGTTGGAATGTTGACGGTGATATTTAATGTGAAACATAATTTGTTTAGATTTATAATTATTGAAATGTGGAAACATTAATGTAAATATGCCATAGAAGGCAAAAACAGTTGGTATAATTCTTACAAGCCTGATGTTCAGGATTGGGTGTCACCAGTTGTATTAAACACAGAACTCTCGTAGACAAACTTTCTTTTAATGTCTCAAAGGAAATTTTTCTTCAGGAGTCGTTCTCCAGACTTACTGAAGGACATTCAAAGCTATTGTTCTTTTACCTGTCAAGCTGATCGCACAATGACAGGCCAGTCATGACTGATCGTGTTCAACAGTGTTTTGACTTTTTTCCCTCTCTCTTCTATGCTCGTATGCTTTTACTGCATTGGTAGTGTGTTTGGGATTATTCTCATGCGGAGAAATAAAGCTGTTGCCAGTCAGACACTTTCCAGATGGAGACTGCATGCTGGATCAAAATCATATTTTCTGCATTCAGAATTTCGCCAGTTTTTCTTCCTCAACCATGTTTTATAGATGGCTGTAGGCACTTACTGTTGTGCTCTGCTCACATAAAATAAATTAAAATTTGGATTAATTGCTCCAGCACACCTGTTGCCACTGACTTTACAGTCCAGTTCTTGTGTAATTTGGCTCAGCCTCCTTAAGACTGGCTTTTTGGAAGCCATTCTTCCACTCAGACCATTTCTGATGAGGCTTCAGTGAACAGCAGATGGATCCCTCAGGTCCTGTGTAAGGTATACATGACTTTCAGACACTCTTCACCTATTGTAGGTGGTTTTTTAGGCCTTAAGATGCTACAACCCATGGGTTGACAGTTTGTCAAATGGTAAATATTTGAAGTCTTCAGGAAAGACTCACTCAGAGGCTGGTCTTTTACATTCGGTCCATTTTCATCATCTTTTTCCTGCCGTTGCATTTATCTGCCCATCAGGGACTCTCAACCATTAACTGTGCTGTTTATATTGCTCTGTTAACCATGACAATGGGACTAGAGCTCTGTAGTAGCCACCAGGTAGTCCAGCTTTCATGCAAACATTGCTGCTGTTTAGTTTTCCATCTAGAGTGAAAGCAGAGCTGTATGTTTCAGGTTTTTAGAAATCCTTCAGTCAGAGCATAGCTCGCTACTTTCCATCTAAAGATGTTGTACTAACTTCAAACTCAGTTGAACTCAGTTTGGACACAGAAATGGCTAACAAGGTCATACTAACATATGGATTTTTTTAAATATACAGTCTATGTCTTTCTTTCTTTTTATTTGAATAAAAAATACTTGGAATCCTGTAGATCCCAACAACTCATGAAGTAGGAATTTCAGGAAGAAGCTACTGTATCAACACCAACACCACACATGCTGATGGAGGAAGGAGAAAAGAGAATGAAAATGAACAAGCTTGGTAGGGCAGTGTGACAGAAAGCAGCACAAATGGAAACAGATCAGTTAAACATCAAACACATCATTAGCATTAAAAGGATTTGCACATACAGCACAGGCAGGAACATACTTAAATTTACCGCAGTTATATTTATACAAATGATTGTGGTCAGTAAAAAATCCAGAATTTCTCATTGCAGGATTATGGTGCAGTATGATGGGGCTTTCAGTCATTTATGTGTACCAGCCCATTATGATATAAAAAGAAACAAAATGTCAGACAAGGTTTTCAAACATAGAAACAAAAAGCATTTTAATTGATTAAGCAATTAGCTGCAGCGGGAGACAGAAATGAGCAAAAACTGAAAGAAAGGCTGCAAAATCAGCGGGAGGAGGAAAAGATGACAATACAGATGCAAGTTGGGATAAATAAAGTTAGCAGGATGGAACCAGTTGTGCCAAAAAGTGATTGGTGGTAAAATTTTTAAAAAAAAGTGAAAGAAAACCTAAACAGTCAGACAACGTGGTGACAGTGGGAAGTAAAAACTCCCTTTTAACAGGAAGAAACCTTCAGCAGATCAGCTGGGGTTTTATTGTAAAAACTGGGTGGAAAATGATTGAACAAATCTATTAATATATGGTGAGTTTTGATCTAAGTTCAGTCTGTCTGTTACTCCCAAAAAGTACACAGTGGTGTTTGATCCCAATGCAACTTTCAATAAAGTTGGTTTAAAATGATATGTTGGCCTATGCTCTGCCAAACATGTGGCAAACACATGTTTGGCAGAATGACATCAAGTCATTTTGAGCCCGAGAGGACATTCCTGTCACAAGGTAGAAGCTGCAATTAGTTTTTGGCAAAGTGGCTTTGCTTGGTAAAGCATCTGACTGACATTAAAATGTATTTTCCAGAGAGATCTGGCAAAGAGAGTAGCAAACACTGTGACCAAAAAGGACTGGATTGGTTATAATGAATTTAAAGATTTAAAGATACAGTTCATTTCTTTATTTTATATATAACCCCTTCATGAATCATGTTGACACCTCTATTTAAAATTATAAGCAAAGGTACTACACATAGAAAACTTATAGAAACATCAGAAATTGCTTTTTGGACACATCTGTAAAAGCGTTTTACACCCTGAACTAAACCGTACACCAGGAATGTCAAACTCATTCTATTTTCATCTTAAGTGGGACAAACCAGTGAAAATCCCCCTTCTGTACACGAATTGAACTACTATTTAATCAATTGGACATCTTAATAAAAATAATATGTGTATCTGAATATCTGTTTTTCAGTGATAAAGAGATGCTACTGTAATCAGTCTTTCAGTATGACTCTTTGGGCTTAAATTATAAGAAGTAAATGTATAAAATTACAAAAAACATCAGTTGTAGCTCAGATGGTCCAGAAACAGAAAGTTTCTGGTAATTCACAGAACATGACCTTTTTTGTGGACCCTTTGTAAAAAAAAAAAATTACAATTTCTATGGTCAATACCTGTTATTTAACTAATTTGCTGTAGTTAAAATAGCCATGAGGAAGATCTTTATCGGTAAGAAAAGCTGCGAAATGTATTAAATTATATTTATAAGTCCAAAAATTCATGTCTTTCATCACATTTTCCAAATGCACCCAGTGGGTCTTTGTCCGGCTAATCCTGGACCTTATGTTTGACACCCCTGACGTGCACTGTTTAAAATAGGGAAACATAAAACAGGCAAGAGTTACAACTGTGGATAGGAGAAAACAATAGAACACATGCTATGCTATAAGAAATATAGGAAGAAATAACTCAATTTATTGAAAAGCTCACGATGAAAATGTTATCAGTAAATGTGTTATCACGCCATATTTAAGCATTAGTTAATTTCAGCATTAGTTAATTTGACTGAGGGGCTGCTTTGTAACGTTGTAATTGACCCTCCTGATCAGCGTGTGGCGATAAAGCACCAACAAGTTGTTTGCCGAGCGCCAATAAACCTCAAAGAAGAAGAAGAACCCAAAGTTATTACCGGAAGTGAGGTTTTTTTTTTTCTGTCTCACGCTGTTAAGGAAACCTACAGACACATTAGCAATTTCCTCCTTGACTCTAAAGGTAAACAGTTGTATATTACCTGTAAACAACATGTATCATTTATAAGCAAGTAGCAGTGTAGTGTGCCTTCTTGTTTTAGTAGTTTGTGCCCGATATATACGAGCTCACAGTGGCTACCTGGCAGTTGTGTAAGCTAGTTTAGCTGCTTCTGGCGGCTTCTGCTAGCTAACGCAAAGTGAAAGCTAATGGGGACAGGGCACGGTAGAAAAGAAAGCAGCTAAAAAAAGTTACTCTTTAATGTTTGGAGGATAGAAATGGATATGAATTTCCAGGCTAAAGTTCAGGTTTCACCAAACCAATCGTGCGGAGCTTGTCTTAAAACCAAAACTTAAAAACAAGTCCATCAGGAAACGTTACTGCACTGCGCAGGAGCACAGCTAGCAGGAGTAACTACAGGTTTATTTCGCTTGTGGTTCGGCTGCTGCCACTTTGTTTGTGTCCCCATACAGCCGAGGCTTTATTAGGCTAGGAAAGAGAAACTTTATTACGTTTAATGTTCTATGACTCATTTGCGCTGACGATTAAGTGTTGCTCAATAAATAAGTCTACTTGCTGTTATTACATTCCATCCCTCTGAGCTAACCATGGCAGGTTTTTCTCCTTGTAACAGGTAACAAGAGATGAAAAAACAAGATACCGAAGAGTCCACCACTCAGGCTGCTGAGAATGCTCCACCCACAGCTGCAGCAGCAGGGACAGAGTCACCTGCAGCTGCAAAGGACAGCTTGGAAAGCAACAGCCCCAAAGAGTCTGAACCACAGACACCACAGACGGATACACCGCCACAGGGCGAGGAGGGGGCAGGGGGAGGTAAACTTTGAATTCATGTCAATCCCAGCTGGACTAGATTATATAGTAGGCTAAAACCTTCCTATCATCAGTCTTTGTGACTCAAGTTTGTCATCTTGTTTCCCAGTTGTGCATGCGTATGTCTACCAAGCAACCAAGATGTAGGAGTAGAGCTTTTTTCTCTATTTCACTGATTAACCTGCCAGCCAGAAGGGTACATGTACCTGTTTAGTCCCTGTGAGAGGAGGAGGCACACATACACATTTTTTTTCAGTTGACTGTTGTAGTTTAGAAATTCCTGCTCTAAAATCTTTCGTTTTTGAAAATTATTCATCTGCTGTCTACCTAATTGGCCTGGGAGTTGGTGGTGATAGTTCTTATTCTGATTTGAAGCAAGGAAGCTTGCTAATAGCAACATATGATCCAGTGCTTTAGTTAGTGTGTCCTTCCCACTACAAGCTGTGGGGGGGTTGCACTCTCCGGCCTGCTTTAGACTTCTGTGGGGAATCTTTGTAGAGCCTAAGATGTAACCTATGTAAGTGCATTTATGCTGGTGCTGATGCATTATTTGTTAATTAACATAGGGCCTTGTCCCGGTGTTTCACATGCAGTGCCTCCTGGGTCCTCGCTTGTTGCTGTGGTCAATTTTTTTTCAGGGAAGTTTTCCCTCTTAGTGTACATTCCTTCACGTCCATTCCGATAGTTTCAGCAGTCTCCCTCCAGGAATTTTCTGACATTTGTGAGTCCTGATATTGATGCTAGGATAATTATTTTTTTTATACTGAGGAAAAGTTATCCCCTCACTGATAAATTCAAATACTGCTGTGAAAAACAACAGTCGCCTCAAGGTACTTTATATTGTAAGGTAGACCCTACAATAGACCCTCTGCAGACAAACAGCATTTAGCAGCAGTATGACAAAGTATACAATCAAAAAGCTCAGTGCCTCTTTCATTTTCTGCATCTCAGTTGTCAAGCTCCAGCTATGAAGTGCTTCTGCATCAGTTTCAGTGCCATGCTAGATGCACGCATCATAAGCAGTGTTAGCAGATACGGACAATGATAGTCTACTGGCAGAATTTACTAATAGCAGGTTCCGGCTCCATATTATAATGCTGGCACCACTAATGTTTGCAGACTCTACACTGCTTAGAATAGTTTGCTTGCTGTTGTTATTATTATTAGTTGTTTCATTTTTCTTATTCTTAAGCCTTTAATTTGCTAAGTGAGATCCAGCATGGCCAAAGTGACAGTTAGGAAGTAGAAACGCTGACCATGTGATCATCTGTGATGATAACGCCAGTCACAGGCCTTCAGATGTGCGTCGTGGTTGAGGACGGTGCCTAAAAGCATCTCAAAATCACAAATCAATTAAAGATTCTCATTTATTTTCAAGATATTGTAAATAAACTGTCTAAACTTCTAAACTGTTGCTGAGCTGATAATCTAGGTGTTTTTTTTTTGGTTTTTTTTTTGTTTTAAAGGAGTATTTCTGACATGGTCTTGTAGGGAGTGAGCTTCATATTTCTCTCGTTATATTTGTCGAATTCTACATTGTCTGTTTTTAAAAATTTTTTTTTTATTATGAACTGAAAAACCAAACTGCAACATATTTGACTTTAGAAGAAGAAAAGCAGCTAGAGTCATTTTTTTCCCCTCCATTCTGTGTAACTGCAGAGGCTCCGTTGTCTCAGTGTGACATGGCAGAGGAGCTGAGCCGGCAGCTGGAGGACATCCTTAGCACCTACTGTCGGGAAAGCATTTCAGACGACGCCAGCGCCTTAGCTAACGGCCAGTCACACAGCCCAGAGCTCAATGGCCTGACCAATGAGAGGGAAGATGACAAGCCAGAGGAAAGCAAAGTCAATGGTGGTGACAGCGGTGTGGGAAAGCAGCAGAAGAAAACTCAGGAGAAGAAAAAAGTGAAGGGTCTAGGTAAGAGGGGGAAGTGTGTTCAGTGTTTTGGCCAGATTTATAGGAATAAGTGGGAGAAATTAGCGTGAGCGCCCTGCACAAGGAGTGATCCAAGTGGAAAGATTGTGAGTAATCAACTAAAAATGCAAATTTATGACTGCACACAAAACCATTTTGTTTCGGTAATCACCAGCACAGTCCAGAAATGCAAATCAGGCGATATAAAACGAGTAGGTCTGATAAAGAATTTGTGTATCTTTTTAATAACAGCATAGCATTTTAGGTCAAAGAGAAGCAGACTCAACATGATCTGAGATACGGGCCTTTGATCAGAAATCATTGAGGACTGTGTTGGATGTTGCAGGCTGAGGCAGCTGTTCTGTATAAAACTGAGAGTGCTAATGTAGTGCAGCAGTATTCATCCAGAGAAGGGCTGCTGTTGTCTGCTCGACAAACCTGAAATTTGTATATAGCAGCTCATCTGTGATATGTTTAGAGGGACACAAAACATTAGATACCATATTGTTAATGTCTTGTTGGACTTAATGTTTGTGTAAACTTGTTCATGACTCTTGTTTGTTTTTCCTGCATTTGTGTGACTCACAGACAGCTGCGAGTAACAGAATCTCGTGTTACACTTAGTGGCACCTGAACGACACAATGTGAGATTCAGACATTCTGTGAGATTCTGTGACATTTTTGTCAGGTCTGTCTGAGTCACATTAAAAGATTTATTTTTAAAGATGCTTCAGTGTATTAAGTGAAGGATTCTATATCTAAGGGAAGTTAGAAAAATAAGTGGATTTGTGATGGCACAGAGCTCTGTGTGTGTTCACTGCTGAGCTTGTGCTCTGCAGTTTTTTTTGAAATGTGACTAAAACCATAAAACACCACAAACTGCTCGGCTCACTGTAAAAGTGCTGCCTGTAATACATCTGTGGCCTTTTATTCTAATCTACTCTTTTAAAATAGCAGTGCTGCAGACCAAACATATGCAGGATTTGCTGCTGCTTCTTCTTCATTCATGCACGTGTGCACATGTGCATCCCGCCTCACTACTGCTACCACTACAAATAAGTATCTTACACTGTCTTCTGTAAATTGGCCTATCTCTTAAAAATGTTATGTCCTCATAGAAAAAGTGTCAAGGAAATGTATTTTTCCTCCATCAGTTTGTAGTTTAAAAAGCTGCTAACGTCTGTGTGAGGTAGCCGAGGTTCCATCCTGATGTTTTTATTTGCCTTTGTTGTGAGCAGGGAAGGAGATCACACTTCTCATGCAGACTCTAAACACACTGAGCACCCCCGAGGAGAAGCTCGCAGGCCTCTGTAAGAAGTATGCTGAACTGGTGAGTAGTTCTTCTGAAGTTTGTAGCTTTGGCTGTAAACGTCTTTGTGACCGTTAACATAATAACAAATACTTCAGAACATATTTACAGCAACGTTTTCACTGCTGTAAAATTTCCAGTCTGTCTCTAAGGACAAAAAAACAGGCTAAGCATCATATTGTTTGCGTGCACTATTCTTACATTTGAAAGTGTGTAAGGCAAGTTTGTCCTGTCGTGTCTTATAGGAAAGCAAGGCAGCGTCCTGCATAAAAAGATATAAATGTTAGTTTGGCAGTGTCCCACCTGAAAGAGCGTGTGTGTGTTTTACAGTTGGAAGAGCACCGAAACACCCAGAAGCAGATGAGGGCGCTGCAGAAGAAGCAGAACCAGCTGGTCCAGGAGAAAGACAACCTGAGGAACGAACACAGCAAGGCCATCCTTGCTCGCAGCAAGCTGGAGAGTCTTTGCAGGGAGCTGCAGAGACACAACCGGACACTCAAGGTACAGACCCTGTCCTCCATCTGTTACATGTTTACACAATGTACATGTACAGAGACTCCTTAACTTTAGTCTTATTTTACTGATGAAGCGAAAACAGTTTGGAGGGTAAAGCTGACGATCACATAAAAAAACATCATGTCTCTGCAGGAGGAAGGAATGCAAAGAACCCGGCTGGAGGAGGAGAAAAGGAAGGAGGTGACTTCTCATTTCCAGGTAACGCTGAACGACATCCAGACTCAGATGCAGCAGCACGACGAGAGGAACGCCAGCCTCCGACAGGAGAACGCAGAGCTCGCCGAGAAGCTGAAGAAACTGTATGAACAGTACAAACTCCGCGAAGAAGTAAGTAGGCAGTGTCTTCCTTCACCCGCTTGGTTAGAGTCCTCAGTTATTTGAAGCTCTCGCCTCTCTGATCTTGTAATCCCACCAGCACATAGAGAAGGTGGTGAAGCACAAAGACCTGCAGCAGCAGCTGGTGGATGCAAAACTGCACCAGGCCCAGGAGCTGCTCAAGGAGTCTGAGGACCGCCACGAAAGAGAGAAAGACTTTGTAATTATCCTTTTCTTTTTAAAATAAATACACACTGTCCAAGCACAAGACTGAGTCTACACACAAATGCAACAGTCAGTCTACATTGGCTTTGTTTTCTCCCTCCACAGCTGTTAAAAGAAGCAGTAGAATCCCAGAGGATGTGTGAGCTCATGAAGCAGCAGGAAGTTCACCTCAAGCAGCAGGTTTCCCATCAGCCTTTCAGATTTTCAGCTGAACTCGGGTTGACTTTAGAATTTAAATAATGTTGTTGTTTTCCCTCACTAGTTATCACTGTACACGGAGAAGTTTGAAGAGTTTCAGACCACCTTGTCCAAGAGCAATGAGGTCTTCACCACTTTCAAGCAGGAGATGGAGAAGGTGAGGTGGCTCCACTAACGTGAAGGTGTAAGAATGAAACATCTCCGTGGTTATCGGCTGCGGTGACAGTCTTGTTCTCTTTGTGCTTACAGATGACTAAAAAGATCAAAAAGCTCGAGAAGGAGACGGCCATGTATCGCTCCAGGTGGGAGAGCAGCAACAAGGCCTTGCTGGAGATGGCGGAGGAGGTAAAGCTGGTTTGTGCTTATTGTGTCCGTGTCTGCTGTTAAGACACTGTAAACCAGTGTTTGAATAGTGTAGCTATTTAAAAATCTGTATATCGTTTCAGCTGTCTTAGAGAACAGCCCCACCTGCAGCTAGTATACAAGTGGACAACATCCTTGCTTTTATTTTGAAGGGTCAGTCGCTGCTACCTGTCTAGCAAGATGAAGGGCAATCCTCAAATTAACCTGCAGCTAGTTTATTTTAGGATGTCACATAAATAGTGGAGTATGTGCCACTATTTTGAGCTGCAGAGCAAAACGAGGTTTATTGGCTCTTCTATGCTCACCCTGGTCACCCTTGTGAACAGAGGCGTGTGCTAAAAGTGATGCTACAATAGCTGAGCTGAGCTTTGTTGTCGTTTCACCTCCTTTATTTGTATTCTAGTGTTGTTTCTTTATACTTTATGATAAGACTGCAGTGAAATTGGCATGAAGCTGCAGTATAAATGGTTACAGGCTGCGATGACATCACATTTGCTTCACAGACTATCACATTTGTGACCTAACCTTAAAATTTCAAGCCACGGTTCTAGACAGTGGAAACTTACATAGACAGTTTATTATGGCTGCAGTGTTTATTTTCATTTGTGATTCTATTAAATGTTATAAGCAGGTGTGGGTGTAGGAAGTGGATGCGTCAAATCTCCAGTCAAACCAAAAGTTTGGTGACTTTGCACATGAACCGTAGAATAACCTGCAAATCTTGTTTTGCAGCAAAGTTACGACATCACAGCTTCATAAGTGGCTCAGTCCAGAGTCCTAACGATGTCACCGCCTTTGGGTCTCTCTTAGGATGTTAAACAGATCCATGCTTACTTGTGTTATGGATACAATAAGCCAAAAATCTCACTAATGTGAATCTTTTCTGTGACAACACGACGATGTTTCAGCTTCCTTACAGCTGAAACTGGAATCTTCTGTTTTTCAATGCACAGATGGCTAAAAATCTGAGAGCACAGTTGCTGTAATTTTGTCCGGATGTGTGTTTGTTCACAGAAAGCTGTTCGGGATCGCGAGTTTGAGGCACTTCAGGGAAAAGTCCAGCGGCTGGAGAAGCTCCGGCGGGCGCTCAAAGTCGAACGGAATGAGCTGAACAAGAAGGTCCAGAGCCTCAGCGGCGGCACAGAGGGAGCCCCCACTTCCAACCCAGGGACTGACTCCCCCTCTCCACCACCTACAGACTCTCTGCTGGAGCCTGGCACCTGCCCTGCCCCTGACACCACCACCGCCTCCACCTCTTCTTGCTCCCACTCCTGCCACTGTGAGCCACAGCTGGACACAGACACCCTGCTGGAAGAGGCAAACACTCAGCCTGTCCAGGCACAGGAATGAAGCAGCACTGCTCACACGTTCTTCAAACCACCCACAGATAAGCCACCAGCCTGCAAGCCACTACTCCTCTGCTGGATGGAGCCCGTGTTAAACACTGGGACGGAAACAAACTGCAAAGTCACACCTTTATGTACGAGGCCAGAATACCAGATCAGCGTTTGACAGAAGGGTTTAGTTGTAATCTCCCAGAATCTTCTGCAAAAGTCTGCTGGTGTAATTACATGCACACTATCACACAGTTACTGTGAATGTATAATGCACTGTAATTTGGTTTTCATGGCTTTTATTAGCATCTATCCAGCGTGATCATCTACAGGAAGCGACTAATCAGCCACGCAAGTTAATATTATTACAATACTTTCAGAAATCACTATAGTCAAAGGATAGTGATCATATTTACAAGTTATTATCTACATATTAATGTCAACATGTGTAAAAATGATCAATGAACAGAAACCCAGGATGACATAAAGGACCACCATAACTACATAAAACCATGCCGTGTAGTCATATTAACACATCTAAATTTGTATATACAAATTATCAAAGCTTTTTTAGCAAATTAAAAGTATATATAAAGCTCGTATGAATAAATTTACATTAACTACATCACTTTGTTCATTCTATTTCCTAAGATCCAGAGCCAGTTTTTATCATTCTGACTCTTCATTTCTAACTCTCGAGTTTGTTCCCCTTATTTTGAAGTTTGCCATATTCTTCCTTTCTGTTTCTGAACTCACACATGTACTCCTGTACTCAGTACTCAGTAAGTTTATTTCCTGCTTTAAATCACACCATGAGAGTTCCAGAAACATCTCTATCCATATTTAACATATTGATTATAATAGCATCTTTGAAATAATCTTCAGAGCCTTAATATTGCCCTTAGACTGTATGTAAACAGTGGCCACCCTTTGGTTTCTAAGTCACATTTAAAAGCCTCAAATTTAGTGTTTTGGCCGTGACTGTGTTGGATTTTCAAAGTCAGAAGTGACCTTTCATCTTTGTACAAGAAGGTGGAAATATTAAATTAACAGCTAATATTAATTAGCTTGGTTAGCGAGATGCATTCATAAATTGTAGGGGTGCGAAGCAAAGGCACACATGCCTGCAACAGATTAAAATAGTAGAATTTCAAACTAGATTACAAACTAATTTCATTTAATAAAATCCTCCAGAAGGTCCCAGCAGCACAGACATGGTGGAGCTGTCCAGCTCAGTGACTTGAATTAGCTGACCTAGCAAACAGCGATTAACTACAGCTCCCTGTGTCGGTCAGAGCAGGCGTTGATTCACATGGATAACAGGTTGTCATGGTGGTGTTATGAAGGGATTTGTTGTCCCGGGCTGGAAACGTGTTTATTCAAGTTTAAGGAGGAATTGCAGTTTCTGGCACTTTGTGTGTTCACATTTTTCAGGCCCAGAGGTTTTTGTCGCATCATCTTCAGATCTCATCATGTTTTTTTGACAGTTAATAAATAGTATTTTATTAGCTGAAAACTCCAAAATATATGTCCGTATTAACCTCATTACTAGTGTGCATGTAATTCCACCGACCGCCTCTGTTTTGTGCTGTTTTGCTACACCTCCGGTCCAGTCGGCCCGGCAACAACAGCAACACTGCTGTGTGCGATGAAGCCAACCTGCTTTATGGTGTCAAGAGTCAGAGGCTGAATGGTGTGTGTCCAGTTAGTCTGCTTCAGTTTGCACGCTGATTGTCAGTGTTTATCCTAAAACCCACTTTATGTGTTTCTTTCAAGTGAAGTCTTAACAGCAGCATCAGGCACAATATTTTTAGCAGGTTCCAGTCATAAAAGAAGAAAATCAATCATTTTCTTGAATTTTTCGGTCCTGAAATTTGAGTCCCACTTATTAAAGCGTCATACTGATCTTTAAAATGGCAATTTTATGGCAGTTAAGCATGTTATCTTTGAAAATTAAGGCAGCACATCACTGATGTGACAGCAGATTAATATCAGCCACTGATCGACGAATCATTTTACTTGTCAATATTCCAATATCGTTGCATTCCTGAACTTTTGGTCCGTCTGCATTGTTGGAAGATGAATCTCTGTCATTGAAATGTGGAAATCTGGCAGAGCACGCTGTACTCGCCATTAGTTTAGAGCATTTCTAAAGAGTTTTAGTTTTATGTCTTCAGTTGCTTTTTGCTAATTTTGTTTGGGTTTGTCACTCTGCAGTAATGACCTCTTTAAACTCCATGGTTGTCTGGTGTGTGTATGGTGAGTGTGTGTGATAGAAGTACTTTGTAATCCAGTTTTTCCAGTTGAATGTTCAAAGACCTCTATGCAACGCTCGTGTCTTGGTTTTATTCTATGGCAGTCTGATCTGACAAGCACTCAGCTGAGAATGTATTTGCATTATATCCACTGTCCTGCATGGATGTGCTGTACCACACATGACATCTCACCGAGGAACACACACACACATATATATTTGTTTTTCCTTTTGGCCCACACTTGAGCTACACCGGATTGTTTCGACGTTGAGCGTAATGTTGTGAATCTCTTGAAAGATGCACCGACTGAGCCGATGTGAATACAGATGGAAAAGTTAGACCGCCTCTTAATGGACCATTGAACACGTGTCTTCTGACATTCTTGTGTACTACGTAATATGTAGCACTGGGAACAGAGTGACGACTCATTTTCATCTGATATCGCAATGACAAACCTAATCTCTTCCATTGTCCCGTAGGACAGATTCATTCCTGTCCCACAGTGGACTGGGAGGTTCATTAACCATGAGAAGGAACCAAAGATGTTTCTGTTTTTGTTGGGTTTTTTGGTCTTTTGCAGTACTTTTCTCTGGCTCTGTATATTTTGTTTCTTGTTAAATAAAAGAACTGACTTAGCTTTGACTTTCTAGACTCAAGCTTTTATCTGATGCTTCTATAAATATTTGGTCAGTGATGCTTGTGTTTTGAGCATGTGTGTAATTTTGCCTCAGTTACAGCACCACGGTGGATATTAAGTTGAGGTGGATTTCCAAAAATGCCGCATTAACTGTTCAGGAAATCCAGACATTTTTCGACACTGTGCCTCATTTTCAGAGTGTCAGAAGTCCGTGGACTTTCAGACCTTTAAGATCGGGGATGTCAAAGACGTTTTACATCATTGACCACATATGGCCCAATTTGAACTTTTAAGGGGCCGGCCCGGTGAAGCTCCCCATACTATAAGCGGGAAAAGAAGTTGAATTAAATGTTTAATCCCAGAGTGATCTAATTATAAGGAAATGATGTGCAATTTAAATAGTACCTCTCAGGTTTTCCTGCATGATAGAGAAATGTTACTGTAGTAAAGTAATCTGTCAACAAAACTCTTTGGGTCTAAACTGTAAGGAATGAATGCGCTGCAGAAAAAATGTTCTGTTAGCTCATTGCTGAGACTGACCTGTATTTATCAAACACGAGGTTTTTATATTATTTTCAGAAAATTGCTGAGTTTTTTGCTACAAAGTTAAAAAAAACCCATGAATTTCTATAGTAGATACTACAAAAAAAAAAAAGAACTTTTCTGTCATTTAATTGTTTACTGTTACTTTATTATGTTGGTGTAGTATGAACTGCAATAGGGGAGGCCTTTATCAACAGGAAAACCTGTAAAGTTTATTTTTTTTAAAAAGTACTTAAAAGTCCAAAATTTATGCTCTCCTTCGCATTTTGCAAAGATGTCCAGCCGTCCGAATTGAAGTCTTTGCTGGGCCGTTTCTGGCCCCCGGACTATTTTTGGCACATGTGTTATAGGCGCTGAGCTGACCAGTGAGTTTGTTTTCATTCAAATTGTTCATTTAACCACACTTACACTTTTTGCAAAGTCTCTGATAGGTTTATTTATTTATTTATTTATGTATTATTTTTAACCTAATGATCATTTCCCCCACCTTCATCTACAAGTTATTGGACCTGGTATTGAATTATTATATATATAAAACTGGTTTTATGTGTTTTTATGTTCAACATGGAAATGGATCAAAATGAAATGAAAATTGAGGAAAAGACAAAGGGAAAATTATACATGTGGAAAGAAGTTAAAATGATATACTGTTATAAATTACCGCTATCTGTAGCAATATATACACTGTTTATAGTATGGGTGAAAAAGAATTTAATCAGACTGGAGCCAAAATATCAATAACATTTTCAGAAAATAATCTCGAACACATATGGAGACAAATATGTTGGAATAATTGTGTTTAAAAAAGATAAACAAGAGGGGTTTTTTAAGGATTTCCTTTATAACTATTATTTTTAACTATTAAGCGTAACTCTACTCTCCAGAGCAGGAGGTGGCGGCAATGCGCTCGAATGCGATTTCCCCATCCGCCAAGAGAAGAAGAACATTTCCTCTTCCGCCGCGGCTCCGGCGCCTGAAACACGAGTGTTCATCATTTCTCTTTCCACGGGAGGAACGGCGACAATACTGGACTTGCTGCCGACACTTAGCTGACAAAAATGGTTAGTGTGCTTCTTGGTAAATGGTTCTTGATGCTAATCGTTTTCGAATGAAGCGGTTTGTTGATACCAGGATCGCCTCCAGCTTAGCTAGCGTAACTGCTGGTGCTACCGTTAGCTTAGCTCGAAAATTAGCCAGCTACAGCTTATATTTGAGCTAGTGTTAGCTGGGTGTAGCTAAAAGAGGTTGCGCCGGCCTGTGGTGGTTGCTACAAGTGAAAAGCTGTTTTCCCTTTTTCTTCTTTGCCATTTTCTGTCGTTCGCTGTTTTGTCAAACATTTTAACGTTAATAGTTGTTTCGTCATCGTAGAGTCCTCCGCATTGTTTCCCCTTTGAAAACAGGGCGACCTGCTGATTTAAAATCAATGCTGGTGTTGTTCACAGAAACCGATCCTGCTCCAGGGCCACGAGAGGTCCATCACTCAGATCAAGTACAACAGAGAAGGAGACTTGCTATTCTCTGTAGCTAAAGACACGGTGGGTTCATAACAGCCAAGTTCACTGATCCATTGTTTGTTTGCAGCTGGCTAACTCGTTGACCATCTCTCTCTACAGGTAACTAATGTATGGTACTCGGTCAATGGCGAGAGGCTTGGTACCTACAACGGACACACAGGAGCTGTGTGGTGTGTGGACTGTGACTGTATCCTTATTTTTCTGGAAAAAATGCTTGGAAATGTTGCTTTATAGCAAACGGATGTAGTTTAGGATTGTAATGTATTGATTGTGCATGCTCAATCATCCAGGTAAGGAAATCCAACTAAAGTAATTCTGTTCATCTTAAAAACATGAGCTGAGGTGGTCTTAGATATGTGACATCGAGATGAACAGAGCAAACTTTCTGGGATGAGTTTGTAATCCTGTGATAGTGTCTGTGCTGAGAATACGCATGTTTGGATCCTTAACTTGTCTTCTCTCAGGGGACACTAAAAATGTGCTAACAGGATCAGCAGATAACAGCTGTCGGTTGTGGGACTGCGAGACTGGTAGGTTGAAAACAAGTTAATCATTTTTCTTTCACTAGCTTTGCATGATTTCAAACTAATCCTCATGTGTGGTATACTGGGCTTTGCTCTGCCCCCTCAGTTGATCTTCTGTCTCAGACTGGCTGTTTTAGCTCCTTTCATTTTATGTGTAACTATATTCTTATTGGCTGCTTCTTGCAAACAAAAGATTTGAACAAGGGGTGGGTGGGGCTTCTGTGCTCACAGCCTGAGATGGCCATATTAAAAAAATCTGTTTTCAATGACATCATATAGAGCCAAGGGT
Source organism: Oreochromis niloticus (assembly GCF_001858045.2). Taxonomy (NCBI): domain Eukaryota; kingdom Metazoa; phylum Chordata; class Actinopteri; order Cichliformes; family Cichlidae; genus Oreochromis; species Oreochromis niloticus. The sequence goes on along the minus strand of NC_031985.2, from coordinate 30,545,283 downwards.
AGAAAAAACTGAGGGTTTTGTGGGGATTATTTGTCATTTTAAATTTTGTCTGAGTTTAATAAAAGCATCGACCATTGTAACAGTGTATGTATAAGAGAATAAGGAAAAACAATGTATCCACTTTAATGCCATTTTTGCAGCATCGTCTGAACCACTCAGGTATGAGACATCTCTAACCGCAAGTAGTTTGTTCTACAGTGTCATAAAGCCCACTGTGTGTCGTCCACAGGTAAACAGCTGGCTCTGCTCAACACCAACTCTGCTGTCCGAACGTGCGGCTTCGACTTCAGCGGCAACATCATCATGTTCTCCACAGACAAGCAGATGGGTTACCAGTGTTTCCTGAACTTCTTTGACCTGCGGGATCCACAGCAGATAGGTGCATATACACAGTGTTAGCAGTCATGTTGATCTTTAAAGAAAAAGGGCTACGAGACTAAAGAGTCACACATCAGAAGAGGTGCTTTGAAGCCACCATTGGGCACATTTTCCTCCATAGACCAGTGTGAAGTAACTCATCTTTATCTCAGTTTTATATGTATTTAGAGAGAGTTTTACTGTATCAGTGGAATTATTGTCGTACATGCAGATTATGGCTCATGTCAGTGGTATAAAGTTGTAATTTTTTTCTCTCTTCTCTCTGCAGAGGACAACCAGCCCTACCTGACTGTACCTTGCAGTGACCACAAGATCACCAGTGCTGTGTGGGGACCACTGGGAGAATTTGTCATCGCCGGCCATGAGAACGGGGAGATCAACCAGTTTAGCGCCAAGGTTTGTGTCACACACTGGGAACATGTGGGAGTGTATTAAACAGGCAACATAGAAAGCCAAGTGCTAACTACACATAGCTCACAGTGCTACAAAAATGTGACCTCTTCACCTTTCCCTTGTTTTCTGTATATGCTGTTACCATGGTGATTGCTCATATTAAACATGACCAGAATTTCATATGACATTGGAGTATGTACAAGGAGTCATTATAAGCCAGACTGCTCCAAACAGTTTCACACCATCTTCTTTTCCTACCTTGGCCCTGTGTGATGTCAGAGAGGGCGTCCTTGTATGGTTATCTCACACATGCAAGAGGCAGCTTATCAGGTCAGAAATGGCTTAAAGGGAGCGGAGCCAAAACGGCTTGTTTCAGACAGGATGAACTGATGAGGTCCACTGTAACATAAAATGAACAAGGCTTACTTTGAATGGTTGAAGTGCACGAATAAAAATCCGGGGGTTGAAACAAGAAAAAAAAGAATCCCGCTTCAAAGCGTCACGTTGAAACGTGCTTCATGTTTTGGACAGTCCGGAGAGATCCTGAAGAAGGCCAAGGAGCACACCAAGCAGATCAACGACATCCAGACATCAGTGGATCTGACGATGTTCATCTCTGCCTCCAAGGACAACACTGCTAAGGTAAGCCTTTAAACACAACCTCCCTGATCAGGTCACTGTTGTACGTTTGCTTTAATGTCACATGCAGATGTCTGTGATGCTGTTACTGAGTGTTGGTCATCTTCCTCATGTTCTTGTAGTTGTTTGACTCGACTTCTCTGGATCACATCAAGACATTTAAGACAGAGAGACCTGTTAACTCCGCTGCCATCTCCCCGATAATGGACCATGTAAGAGAAGCCCATCACAGTGCTGCACGTCCTTTGCACAGAGGATCAGTCTGACATTTAATATTTACTCATGCTGTGTCACTCAGGTGGTGATGGGAGGTGGACAGGAAGCCATGGAGGTCACTACGACCTCCACCAGAATCGGGAAGTTTGAGGCCAGGTAAGCTAATGTGACAGATGTGGATTCCCCTTTTAATGCTTGACTTTAGTCCTTTAGTCCTTTCAGGAACCTGACGTAGTGTTGTGGTGGTAACCGCCTTCTTTTCTGTACTCAGGTTCTTCCATGCTGCCTATGAAGAGGAGTTTGGCAGGGTCAAAGGTCACTTCGGCCCAATCAACTGTGTGGCATTCCACCCTGACGGCAAGAGGTAAAAGACGACCGCCTTCCTGACCATCATCATCATCAAATATACAGACAGCGTGGTTGAAGCAGTTGTTAACACATTTCTCCTGCTGTTGTTGTTTTGTGCAGTTACAGCAGTGGAGGAGAAGACGGATACGTAAGGATTCATTACTTTGACCCACAGTACTTTGACTTTGAATTGGAGGCGTAAACTGCCGGCCCGCCTGACCCCACAGCTTCAGCTAACATCAGACTCAGTCCAGTCAGGAAAGAGGAATAACGGACAGTCGACACTTTGTCTCCTCTCCTTCATCTGAACTGATCTGGAGTCGGGGTACAACAAAGGTCTACGCTGTACACTTCTCCCAGATTACTTCACAATAAAGGAATAGAGGCGAGGAGAGTGTGGTGTTTATTGTAAGGTTTTTTATCTAACATCACTTTTGACACTCCTGTGGCATCAGGGGCGTCTGGATCTCTACATATTTTGTGACTGGACTTTAACCCGTTCTCCTGAAGTGTATTTAAATTGACAAGAATTTGACTTATCAATCATTTTTCTGTTGTGAAGCCATTCTCCCAAAAATCGCTATAAAATACCTTAAAAAGTTGTCCCAGTCTGTGATCTCTCATTTTGATAACACTTGATAGTAAAAATAAGCCTGAACAGTGTGGAGTGATACAACTTTACAGTGGTGATTGTGTTCCTTATACTCTCATGCAGGACATACCTCTTCCATTCTCTGTACTAAACTTAATGATCTAACGAATCGGTCGCTCTTTCACCAAGTCAGTCACGGTTGCAGTTCTGACACTTGATCCAAGGAGCAGAGCAGGGTGAGACAGTGATGAGAAAACGTTTACACATCAAAGTACAGTTTACTCAGTGTTTCTGCGTTAGCGCTTGATTCACATATTGGATGAGGAAAAACGGGAACTTTTATTAGTAAATTGCAGTTTTTAGTTTGAGATTTATTTTTGTACAATTGCACAATATCCTAGAGGTCTGAAATTTTCAGGTGGTTACAGGCAGTTGACCAATACTGTAGGATGGGGATGTCAAACTTTGATCTTAAGTTGGCTGGACCAGAAAACGTTCTGATAGTTCACTACACAGACCGTCCTGTGATTATACAATAGATACCTCACCAAGTTTTGCAAGAAGCTGGCTTACACCAAACAAAACTCCCTACTCTGAGCCCTTAATCTCCACAGGCACCAAGACTGTCAGGGTGTGGTAAGGAAAATGCCTCTAATGGTTTCATCAGAACTAAATGTACTTGTAGCCATTTTCTTCTCTGAGCATTCAAAGTCACATGCACAGACAATTTGGGGTTCAGTACATTGCATGTGGAAGTGTGACCGAGCCAACTTGGGGGGGGGAAAAGGGTTTTCTTAAAACACCTTTGACGACAAGTCAGGTGACACTGTACACAAATTCTGGCTTGCCTTTGTATCTTTAACTTACAGTGTCAGTACGAATAACAAGTCAGGACAATATAAGGTTCCGTTTTATCTTTTATTTATTTTTTTATAACAAAGTTCTGATAATGCACATTTCACAAGGATAGAACTCCAAACAAGCACATGTAGAGGCTCACTCCACCTTCATGTATAATGGTACAAAATATCTAAAATAAGTCACTCATACCCCAACACTAACCCCAGAAGAGGTTCACACTCATCCTTACATAAACATACAATGGAGGAAGAAAATAAAAAAACAGAGCAGATATTCATAGGAAGATGGGCTGAGGGGGCCGACTGTACTCGTGATTTTAAATAAGTTACTGAGCAGAGATCAGGGACTGTTTGGGCAAAGGCAGTAATAAGTACATGCTAAAGGCGAGACCAATCTAAACATGCATTCACTAGTGAAGCAACACAGAGGCAAACAGTGCCTCATGCTGGTTATTCAGTATCACAGTATCATAAATAGATGTCTGAAAACTAACGAAGCCTTTTTGCATGTGAGCACTTGGAAATCATCTACATCTCTGCAGGGACTTCAGAGTGAAATACCAGGATAGGAACAGTAACACTCTGGGTGGCTTTCAAATATTATTAGAGCAAACCTGGTTTACACACCAGCTCACAGGGATTCATTTCATTCTACATGGAGCACCAGGCGGGTGGGGTTTATACCGGCGCATCACTGAGCTTGTAAACAGGTGACAGTGTAAATCAGGCTTGCCTCTAAGAGCACATAATAAAAACAGGAATAGAAAAAGGTCCTATCACTGGAGTGGGAGAATACAGGAATCAAGAGGGGCTTGAGGATAACAATAAAACCATCCATTCCTCTGTGTGCTGGTCTTCAGGTCGTCTTCACCTCTTCTTTTGGTCTGAAACAGGTTAGAAGTTGCTACAGTTACTACACTGAGTTTACTCAGAAAACATCATCTAAACAGCTAACACAAAGACAAAGAGGGTTCCCTTTCTTTTAGCAGTTTCAGTAACTCATCTTCTGTTACAGGCCCTTTTCTCAAACACTAACTATAATGTCATGTAGTGAAACACCATATTACACCCACACTATACATCTCTTTATCAAAACAACTGTCCAATCAGATTAAGCTTTGGTCATATCACTGATTGACTGATTAGCCAGCAGTGTGCCAGGACACACCAATGACCTCGTGCTTTACAACAACTGAACCACAGCAAGTTACCAACAGCACTGAATAATCATTAGTAATTTCATATAGCAACATTAGTAGCTGCAGAACAGATTAGGCAGGTGATGGACGATGATCATTTGCTTGTTAGTGACTCACACCTCTTCTCTGTATAAATCAATGTGTGTGATGAGCAGCTCCTCTGATTCGAGCTTACTACACCTGTCTGTATGCATGAAGCCATTTTTTTAAACACTTAAAAAACTGACTGAACGACTTCAAAGTACAAGTCTAAAGAACTACTAAAAAGTAGGTCAAATCATGCATTGTTACATCTGAATGAGCCTCTCTGATATAACATACATTGTTTCTCTTTATGCTGGAATTTGGTAACTCCACTACATGCATCTTGTTGTCTCATTAGCTGCTTCGTTGTTGTTGTGTGAGCCACACAGTATGCAGAGGGGTGGATAGTATTGCCTTGCTACACACACGGCCTTAACTGATAACCCTAAATGATAAATGTAAGAAACCACTACACCAACCAGTTACAAACCACAATGTCGTGAATCCAAAATTGCTTCAAACTGGGAACCTGGTGTCAAAATTCCCTACTCCATATCCAGTGTGGTGAACAACCGAGACTAGTAAAAGTGAACCACTCTGTCCCAGTCTGAATGTTTCTTACCCTGATGTGTCCATTTTCTCCTCCTCCTTCTCTTCCTCTTTGACTTCTAGGAAGCAAAGACACATGGGTAAATATTGTTCCTGTTATCTTTAATCATGCTCTATGATACCTTTGTCTCACTAGCCTCACCTTTCTTTTCCTCTCCTTCCTTCTCATCCTCCTTCTTCACTCGTTTAGCCTTCTTGTGGTTAGCTGCGTTCCGGCGTCCCCCGCCTTGCCCCTCCGCCTCATCTTCAGAATCAGAAAACTCCTCCTCGCAGGCTATCCTCTTGTCGTGGGCTCGGACTGAAAAACAGAACACACACAAAAAGGCATCAGTACAAATCCTCATGCCACTGTTTCCTTTAATCCTAAAAAAAAATACATTCCTGCTGAAGTCTCTTACTAGAGATGCGTTTGTCTGGGTCTTCCTCCTCCTCGTCTCCGCTGTCTGGATGAGGGGCATCCTCTGGGATCGCTTGCATCTGGACACCGGGGGCATGAGGCAGCATACGCAGGTTCTCAAACAGGCGCTGTTTGATCTTCTCCAGGTACTCGTTGGTGTTCTGGTTGGTCATGTTGGAGGGGCTGATGTGCAGCTTGAAATCAGGGCCAAAATACTCAAAGTAATCATTGTAGGGCAGCTCATTGGGGATGGAGCAGTCCAAGGCGACGGCGGTTTCGTAGGTCCAGCAACGGGCCACGTTGCGGATGGTGTAGCCTCCACCGCCCAGCATCAGCAGAGGAAGGTTGAAAGTTTTGATGTACTCGACACACTTGGCGTGACCTGCAAGAGTCAGCACATATTGCCGTGAATTTTCTGATGGTACAAAGGCAGATCTGAGCATTATCTTTTGGACTGTGTGGTTATACCTTTGATGGTGAGGTTAAAGCAGCCCAGTCTGTCTCCAGACAGAGAATCAGCTCCACACTGCAGCACCACTGCACTGGGCTGGTACATCTCCATGACTTTAGCCATGATCTAACACACACACAGTAATAATAAAGTCAGAACATGAACAGTCTGAACATGCTCTCTGTTGGCTACAGAAACATTATCAAAGAAAACTTACAGGCTTGAAGATGGCTTCATAGGACTCATCATCAATACCGTCTCTGAGAGGGTAGTTCACTGCATAGTACTTGCCCTTTCCTGCTCCAATGTCCTGCACACATTGGGAACATTGTTGAATTGATGCTCACACATGTTCAAGTTGCACTGGTCACGTGTCAGAGGTAAGAGTAAGAAAACTAACCCTCAGGTCTCCAGTGCCAGGAAAGTATTCCCCATACTTGTGGAAAGACACGGTCATGACCCTGTCTGTGGTGTAGAAGGCCTCCTCTACTCCATCACCGTGGTGGATGTCAATGTCAATGTATAACACCCTCTGATGGTATCTGGAACATGGCATAGAACTCAGTTAATAAACATACACAGTTCTACTACTGTATAATAACATAAACAAAAACAAAACAAAAAACCCTCCAAAACTGGTCGAAAGTGCACCCAGTGTGTGTCTACTTAAAACCAAACTAATGCTGACGCAACTCAACCACTCAGAAAGACACAGGACAAAGACAAAGGCAGCGAGCCTAACAGAGCATTTCTGGTTGCTTTCATAAATGCGCTCTGCTGACAGAGGACAACGATATACAGTCATGTAAAAACAGAGCAAAACTGTGCTGCTTACTTAAGCAGCTCCAGGATCGCCAGCACGATGTCATTGACATAACAGAAACCAGAGGCCTCTGACTTCTTGGCGTGATGGAGCCCGCCGGCCCAGTTGATGGCGATGTCTGTCTGCTGCTTGTTCAGCTTCACTGCTCCAGCTACAGGAATGAAAAAGAATAATCAACATTAAACAATGCTTAAACAATCTGATGGAGCTTTTAAGGGAAGCTTTAACTGTATTTTGATTCTTGTAGGTTTGCATTTGAACAGTCAAAATATTCCTCATGTATGATTTTCTGGGCCTCTCAGTTCACCCTGTCTGAAACAAGTCATTTTAGCATGCACCCTCCTTTTTAGATTTCTTCTGATTAGCTGCTCTTTGTAAACAAAAGGACTGAGATAATGTGAAGTGTGTTTGGAAAACGTACCCACAGAGCCACCTGTTGAGAGCTGACAAAACTCAAAGAGACCATCAAAGACTGGACAGTCCTCTCCAACATTGACTGTAAGAAAGAGAAAAACAGTTTTTATACGCCTGAACAGAAGGAAAAGCCGAGGATTAATGAGAAGAAAACAGCACACTCACATCTCTGCATTTGTTTGCTGTACTCAGACATGTTGTCCGGTCGAATGGACCTCAGGAACTTAATGTAATCATCACTGTGGTACTTTGTCATCTCTTCACCACTGGCTTTGTGCGGTCTCTGAAATAACACAGATTGTCATTAATCGTTAGGTGTAACTAACATGTCGGTGCAGTTTGGTACAGGTGTGTGAATACAGACAAGGCTAACCCATCATTCAAGCCCTATTTACCTGTCTTATATAACTGACAGTCCTATATAACGCAGTTTGAGATACATTTCAAAATTCATTTTTAGTTAATTTTCTGAGATAAAACAAATATGGAAACCTTGCACAGTCAACCTATCCATTTATCTATCAATCTTCTATCACTTATTGAGGTCAAAGTCACATGACCAGTCTAGAAGGGATATTGAGGGATTCGGCACCAGAGAGCCACGATCTTTCCAGCATGTTCTGAGACTCCTCTGGGTTCAGCGCGCCTCAAATATGTCATCTAAGTTGCACCCAAGAGGCATCCCAGTAAGACACCTGTACCACCTCACCTGGCTCGTTTTGATGCTGAGTAGCAGCAGCTCTGCTCTGAGCCCTACTGAATGTATCCAAGACCATATTCTTTACATAATTTCCTTAGGGATTATTAAAGGATTCTGATCACTACTCAAAGTTTCTGGCATTAAATCAGATTAGGAAGAAAAACAAACGACCTTACGACTTCACGCTCACAAACAAGAACCTGATGATTCTGAACTTCCAGCTAAAACCCATCCCTGCCTCTGACAGCCCAGTTGCCCCAGTTAGAGCCAGACACTACCACTCAATTAAAACCAGTAGGGGTGGGGGGCAGAAAAAAAAAAAGATTCAGCATAGCGTCATATTTTGGGTGGCGATATACAGGGACACCAAATACTCTGGGAATACTGCGAACAAGAAGGTTTGTGTTTCCCTCTGCACCACATCATTGGCAAAAAGCAAAGATGTGAAGCTGAGCTCACCAAACCTAGAGCTCTTCACCTGCTGCCTACAAATTCTGTCCATAAAAGTTAGAAAGGGACTCGGTAACAAAGGGGATCCCTGGCTGAGTCCAATGCCAATTTGGAATGGGTTTAACTTACTGCTGGAGACCAAACCCTCACTGTGGCTGCACAGGAACAAGTCACAGACTCACAAACCACAATTACGGCTGCATGAGCCTCTATTAATGTGACTCAACATGGACATTGTTTTATTTTTTTTTATAAAACCTCATTGCAATTCTGCAGTAAACAGCACATAACTACCCATTTTTAGGCGTGTAAAAGCTGTTGCAAGGTACAGTTGCATTAACAGTTTGGCTCTGAGAGCTGTCAGTCCTGGCAGAAACCCTGTGTGTGCATCTCTGTCTGATGTGTCTGGTGGTATGACTCACATAGATCTCCATTTTTCTGTATAGTCCATAGTTGAGGAGGAGGTTGTGCGTCATACGGATCCTGTGCGGTTTCATGGGATGGCCCTGGCCATAGTAGTAATTCCCCACATCACCTGTGGGCAAAAACATCATCCAGACAAGTTTATTTTAGATATTCAAGAAAAAAAAAAAAGAAAAGCCACATTGCCTTAGGCATTTTAGTTCTTCTAAAATGCCAACTTCAAGCTCAGCTCCACCCAAAACCTGCTCATCTGCATTTTATATACACCTTTAAGTTAAAAAGTCTACTAGGCTTCGTGTAAGGATGAATTTTTTGTCAACTTGGCCAACTCTAAGCCTCTTTTTTATTAAAACTTGTAACACATATTCACTAAACGACTACTGCATAATACACAGTGGACGTCTTGGGCTGACTTGTAGGAGTTTTTATCGGAATTATTTTGCCAGACAAACATTTTAAAAAGCACACAAGAAGGCTTGAGAGAAGGACCACGCTCAATACACCCGTTAATGTAGCCAAATCATTCGGCTGGGAATTTATAAGCTCAGTGTTATAGAAGTTTCTTATGTATGCGGTTATGCACATTAATTTTGTAAAAAAAAAAAATGGAGTCAAACGCATTCTAACTTCTATGAAACCACTGGGCTAGATAGCGCCAATCACAGAGGAAGCCGGTGCATCGTTCACACTTCTCGGAAGTTGTTAGCAATTCCCGAGTAACACTGATGTGATTAGCGTCGGATCGCTTCACGACTCCTTCACGCTGCAGGAAAGACCTTATTAGCCACACGCATCTAAAACCCAATAAAATGCTTTAACAATTTCACGAAACTGGACCCTATACTAAAGCACTTGAAAGTCCGATGAAGATCCACCAGTGTGCTGCGTGCAGGCTTAAGCTAACAGCTAACTATGCTTTCCGTGTGGCTAAAGCAGGCTAGTTAGTCAAGCTAACATTAGCTCACCACACCGGCTAGCTAGCCTGGTGGTATAACACCCTTTTTCGATTCTTTATGAAATACATGTAATATTTCCTACTCTTCCAATGCCACTTCGATATCAAGGCAAACCAAGGTGCATAAGTTCGATATTTACCGTCATAGTAATAGCAAACTTTCTTCTTTGTTCCTTGAGACAGCGCCATTTTACCCCCCTGTTCCGTGCTCACCGGTTCCTCTGTGGCTCCAGGGAGCACTCGTTGAGGTCCTGTCAACCAATCACAGAGGCTGAACCGCCCTACAGGGAGGCGCCGGTATTACAAACCGAAGAGCGCCCTAAGATCCATCCTCCACCGGACAGATTAGTGCGCTCTGTAGGCCGTTTGCCTTCAGGGCTTTCTATGGCAAAGATTTCTTTTCGTTTTCAGTTGCACTTGGTATTTGGGTTCAAGCTGCAAGAAGCAATGAAGGCAAGTTTCTGCACGTACAGTAGCCAGTGTCAGTTCTAAAATGTGCGGTTGGTCACTGTAATCTCCAGCAACAACCAGTCTGTGAGCTGATAAAATAAGAATGAACTTTTCGTCTTCCCCTGTGTCGAGAATCCTTTTACTTCAGGGAAAAACAGCTTTACTGTAGATTCGAGAAGGGATTGAAATGACCCCCGCCCCCCGATATTTAAAATCCATGGACTCCCCCCAAATCCCCCTAGCCCACTCCACCTGCCAAAAGAAGGTCACCAGAGCAAACGGGAAAAAATATACTGAAGGCAGATGCGTAAACATGTAAGAGTGTTGATACACAGGGAACAATATTAAATGATTTCAGTTGAGAATAATTATCTGAAAAGCTGAATACTGAAAATGCCAAATGCCTGGGAACCTCACTGCATTGATTTGTGTACTTTCCTATGCATAAATAATTGCATGTCAACTATAAATTGACACAAAAACCTACAAATAGTTACATAAAAATCTACGTGAAGGCAGGAAATGAGGTGATGCCTAAAATTTCCTAGGAGATGATGGCTCTCCTCTAATATTCACAGAAGAAATACCTGAATATGTATAGGAACGGTAGTGTCTGTGCTCAGCTCACACTTCCACAGTATGTTCCACCCTTTAACATAAACACACCAGTTACACCAACATTTTATTGATCTCTTTAAAATTCTTTTATCTTATAGCAAGGTTGTTGCAAGGTTCTGTTTAGTACCTTTTGTAATACATTAACTGAGTTGTCTAGGGACTCTCAGAGGTCCATGACGATAAACTAAGGTGTCTTCAAAGTAATTGGCAATAATCATAAAATTGGCCTGAATCATTTTCCTTTCCTTCCCCTTTTGCTAAAGCATATAGTTAGGGCTGGATCAGGTGAGCCTGAATCCTCTCTTAGTTATGCTGCGATAGGTGTAGACTGCTGGGGGACTCCCATGATGCATTGAGTGTTTCTTCTTCTTCTTGAATAAAGAAAAGACACTAAAATATTAGAAAAAAACACCTACAATCAGACAAACCCTGTCACCGACCACTTGGCGACAGTGGGAAGGAAAAACTCAAGGAAGAAACCTCTGGTACAACCAGGATCAGAGCGGGGCATCCAGTCACCACAAATGGTTATGAGTCAGGGGAAAGAGAAGAAAGACAAACTCAACAACATCAATTTGTCATCACCCACTTCTTTCAGGGTGAAACCATAGACTGTATAAAATTAAGTACATGGACACCATTGCTTTTTGAAGTCCAGTCTTGAAGCCTTGAGCTGAATGTTTTGGCCATTGCCATCTTGGTGCTGTGAAACCAGATGTGACAAGTGAGGCGTGGAAAGCTGAGAAACAATAAGTAGGTAGGCCAACAAGAAAAACAACTCTCCTTTTCCATCCTTTTTGGCTCTAATGGGGGACTGTAGTTTTCAAACTGAACACAATGTGGGAATCAATATGACCTGAAACCAGAAAAAATGGAAAATAAATCAATAAAGTCATCAAGAATGTGTTTACTGAGGTCATAGGTGAAGGGAGCAGTGGGCTCATTTTCCCATTTACTTCTAAACTCCTGGACTCCTTTTAACATTTATATTGCGCCAATCCACAACTGTTGCCTCAAGGTGCTTTATATTGTATGGTCAGGACCCTCCAATAATACAGAGAATATACTCAATTTGACAGAGATTATTGATGTATGTCTATGTTCTATACGCAGTAACAAACCGTTCCTGCTACTGCGTAGATGGGAGTGTTGTGGACGACCATACTTATAAACGGTTTTCCACAACATTCCCACTTTCTCACATCTTTACCAAATGCTGATATCAGCTTCAAAATTTAGACATAGTTTAGTTGTATGTAAGGTTGGTTCTTGACTGTTGTCTCAACTTGAAATTTGAGTTTGGACAGTGAAAGAAGCTGGTGGTTGGTTTGCTTTGTTTGTTCTCATTGAAAAATAAAAGCGTTTCAATGAGCCAGAGGTAAATGTTATCCCGTTCTTCTACTAAATATACTTTAACAAATGCACGTAATGTGAAGTACATAAAGAACCCATTTTCCTTTTACTACTGAACTCAATGACGAAACCTGAAACAGATTAGGATTTGAGACTGGCCACCAGATGGCGGTGTGCGCTCATTTGTGCTTGGTTTGAACTTCCCAAATCTCTGCAGAGCCTGTCAGTGCTGAATGAAAAATGCAGCAGCTCTGAAGTGATCAGTCACAGTATCTCACCTACATCACGCAGTGCAAACAGAACAACGATGTACAGAATAAACCACACAATGGAGAGGTGAACTCCTTGCGGAGCAGCCATCAATAATTTGTAGCTCACTGTATCTTTCGTGCCCGTGCGCAGTGTAGGCGGATGTGGATGGTTTACACAATTAAGTGCGCTTCTTCTGCCATTATTTTATGCACAATTCTGTCTGTTAGTAAGAAAATGTCTGCTGTCGGAGGTTAATAAGTGAAATCTACAAGACGCACGGCGCCTCGTCAGCTGGGAGCTCCGGCTTTGTTTCAATAATTCAGAATTGTTTGAAGGCTGGATCCAAATGTAGCTCAGATCTCAACTCATCAAATCAGCATGTGAACTGGGTCAGATCACCCAGAGCAGGGCTGCTGTGTTCAGCTGGCCATGTTCAGGAGGGTGGTTGCCTTGTTGCCTTCCTTCTAATGGAAGGAACACTGTGAATGTGAAGGAGACGGGGGGTGGATGTAGCTGTAGTGATCTCAGGGCCACGGGACTAATTGAGGAGCCAGGGGTCAGCGGACTCACACTGGAATGTCAAGAGTGCTCAATTATCTTAGAACCTTGGGCCATGTGGGATTTCCTTATCACTAAGAATAGAAATAGTGGGCTTTGGTTTTTTAATGAGCTGTGGACCATCAATACTATGATGAGACGAATGTGTTTTGGGTTTTTTTCTTTGTTTTTTTAGCCCACTGAGATGTCTCCAGTCGTTTTCCATTAGTGGAAAAGCACAAAGTCAATACAGCCTCGGGCTGCAAGTTATATGTAACCAGAAATTGTTAAAATTTATATTACATTTTACCTTTTTAGCTATTTCTAAATAATTTGACATGACAATTGGATGTATTAAGCCAAATATAATGCAAGTAAACCAGTCCTGTTTTATATATATATATATTTTAATATTACGGGTGTCCTATAATAGTTCATTCTTGTGTATTAATTCTGTTTTATTTATACAACACCAAATCACAACAACAGTTGCCTTAAGGTTCTTTATATTGTAAGGTAATATTTCTCTCTACAATATCTGATAGAAAACCCCAACAATCAGCTGACCCTCTATGAGCAACCACTTGGCGACTGTGGGAAGGAAAAAGTCCCTTTTGATCATTATTACTTACTTATGTATTAGTAGAATAAAACTTTACCTGTTCAGATTTACTGGGTTGTATCTGATTACAAATATACATCTAGAAAAAAAATGATTCCCATTGGAATATTGGTGTTTCTGACCACGTACAACAGCAAAGTTCTCCCTGGAAAGCCATCTTGTAATGCCTCCTAGTGCTTTTGAAACGTTAACCTTTGTTCAGATGGTTGCCATCATATAAACAAAATGCACACACAGTGTCAGCGTATAAATGTTATTATAAAAATTAGCAGAAAAAATCGCCTGAAAAGTTTGCAGACTGTAAGAAAGCTTTTAAAAGCTTAGTTTTACTATTTTTAAGATCTTCAATTTTGCGAACTTTCATGGAAATCTGGAATTCTGCAAAAGCAAGAGTTCTTCCATAGATTCGGATGAGAAGGCTGAATCTATAAATAGCATAAAGTCCTGTATGTGGTCAGAGTAGTAAAGTAGTAGTAAATTAAATCTCTTACTAGAGCCACCCGACGTTAACACATTAACTACTTTGTATTTATACAAACACACAAAACAAGTATAAATTGCTGACTAAAGCTTGATTCAGACTTCTGCAGGAAATCTACATCTTTACTTACAACATAACCGGAAACCCCTCTTAACCCAGCCATGCCACTGACGTCGTTGCGGGCTGCATCGACCTTATGTTTAGTTACATTTCTTGGGAGGTGCACGTTAGGTTATGTCAAAGGTTACAGTGTAGGGTTAAAAGCAGTTCCCAGTTACGAAGTAAGTCCCATTACAGCATAATTCAGGTATAAGAGGTATTGTTACAGTGGTGACTAATGAAAGTGGTTATACCAAACCAGAGACTGTGTAGTAACACTGCTCTACGTGTGGAAGAGTGGGTACATTTTTTCTAGCTTCTAAAACTTGAGATACTATCACTTTAATAAATTAGACTTTGAGGTCAAACCTGGAGGGGACAGCACAGCGGCTGCATTTATTTACTCTCGGTGCTTTCGTAGAGAAATTTGGTACTCGAAGAACTCTGAACAAAATCTTTGCAACAAAGTTGCAGTTTTCTAGACATTACTGACCAAAGAACTAAAGTTTCCTAATAACTGCCTAGAGATTACGTCCAAGTGGAAAGGTTTGCTTCTTTAAGGACTTTGTATTTGTCTAATGGCGTTTATGTGTGTTGCTCAATTTCCTGTTGCTTGACTACTGCGAGTGGACGCCTGTTTACTCGTTATAAATGTGATAATATGATAGACACGCTCAAGAGATTCTAAGTCAACTGTACCGTGGCAAGAGCAGTGCCATGCATGATGGAAATAAGCATGAAGACACGTCAACAGGCAGGTAACCAACATTTATTTACCATTATCAACTTTACAATAAAACCAGTAACATCTGTCAACATTAGCAAAATAAAGAACAGAAATCAATCCAATTTATTTACAGAGACAAAGCAGATTCAGGCTCACACACGACAGATAAACAACTCTGCTTCATATCAAACCGCAACAGTGAACATAGCAAGCTTAAGTGTTCTTTTTTTTTTCATAGTAAGGTAAAAATCAAAGTCGTCTATCTTTTTTTTTTCTTTGAACAAACAAGACATAGCTTCTCTGAATCTTTAAGATGGTTCTCTATAATACACCACAAAATACTTCAAATTTGGGTTAAAATATAGGAATGTAAAAAGTTGGCAAGTCTCTTAATTTTCTGATTTCTTTTTTTTTTTCTTCTTCTTCTTCTATTTAACAGTCATTTCAAGTGGTGGTGGTGTCCTAGTATCTTATCTAGCGTCGTTCCTTCGGCAGGAGGCATCTTGAGCTGTAGATTTTTAAGGGAAAAGATGCTTCGACCTCCATTCGTCATCCATCGGTACTTCATGGTGTCATTTGCCGGCCAGCTAGCCATTAAAATCCACCCCCCCCCAACCCCCCTCCCCACGCACAGCGACCAAACCCGCAGCCTAAAACTCAGTCCAGGTTCAGATGTCGAGCAGTAACCAGGAAAGTGATCTAGTGAATCTAGTCTGTCGTCTTATTATCATGACGAAAAAAGTGGCACGTCGAAGGAGTCTCTCACATACATGTGTATATATTTACATATACATATATCCATATACATATGTATACATATACACATATATATAAATATATATATATATATATACTCTTAAATTCTTTCTCTCTCTTGAAAAACAGTTCACCCAGTTCATTGTGAGCTAAACGTACAATCACTCTTTCTTTTCAGACGGAGCGGGGGTCGAGCTGCTCTCCTCTGTCGGTTTCGTGGCCTCGGGGGCAGGAGCAGCTGCCTCTTTGGCCTCCTCCTTGGGGCCTCCTCCTTAGCCGGCCCCTCCTCCACCTTCGGAGCCTCAGCGGCAGAGGCAGCGGCGGCGGCATCAGCAGCCTCCTCCTTCACCTCCTCCTTCTTCTCCTCAGCAGGAGCAGCGGCTCCATTCTCAGCAGGCTTCTCCTCAGAGGGGGCAGCGGCAGCCGCTTCCTCTTTCACAGCCTCGCTCTTCTTGCTCTTCTTGATGTTCAGTTTGAAGTTGAAGGACTTCTTCAGGGAGAACTTCTTCTTCTTCTTCTCTTTGGTGCTTTCTTTGGCCGCAGCCTCGCCCTCGGGTTTCGCAGCCTCTCCGTCTGCAGCAGGCGCCGGTTCGATAGTGTCACCTCCCGCACCGGCTTCAGGCTCCTTGGCGGCCTCCGCAGAGCCGTTGGTAGCTGCAGCATCCCCATCGGGCTTTGTAGAGACATCGCCATTGGTCTTCACGTGACCGTTCTCCTGGAGAAAGGGTTACAAAAAAAAAGAAGAAAAAAAAAAAAGCCACAAAATAAGTCAGGTTTCTATCAAGTCTTGTGTTTTTTATTTTAAAAAACAAACATAAAATACAAACAGCAATAACTGCTGTTGGGGAGGTCTCATATCTTTGCCGAGCATCGTTGCGCTCATCAATTAACCACCATGTCGTCTGGCTCAAGAGGCGACGCCTTGCAGTACCCTAATCAGGCGATAGGCGGCGGCAGCGCCTCACAGACCGCCCGGGTTACCAGACAGGCGGGCTCAACAAAGACGAGGCTGAAGCTCATCGATGGACGAAAGAAAACACCATAATTTGTTATTTTTTGTTTACCCAAGAAAAATTTGATAATTTTCCAGGGGAAAAATATTTAAAACTCCGAAGAAAAATATTTATGTATGAAATAACCCCCCCCCCTATCGGAAGACTATTTGATAAGAGTGACGGAAAATCTTTTCATGATGATCTAATCGTTTTGAATATTAGTGACATTTGACATCTCATTAATGACTAATTTTACTTACGTTTTGGAAAGTACCAATTTGCAAAATTTGCGGTGAGACGGCAACAGGGCTCTTTTCAGGGAGGAGTAGTAGACTGCCTACGTGCGAGCAAGCCGCCCCCCTCCCCCTTTTGTGACTGGCACTGTCAAAAAGCGTTCTCGGTTCGACCTCAGTGACAAATAAACACATACTTACTTGAAACTGGGAAAACCGTGACAAATAACAGCCCCCCTCCCCACAGACTGATATGTTTTTTGGGGGAGCTCTGTGAACACCCGTCTGAGCCTGAGACGAGATGCTACAAAGCCCCACCTGACTTACCCCAAATTGTCCTTACATTCAAGTTTAATCGATTCATCGTTAGCCAAATCCGCTATATGCGAGGTTTTCGTGTGAGAAACTCAACTTTTATCAATTTATTATGCCATCCTTCTGTGATAAAGTAGTCATACGGAGCCACTAGACGGTATATTTACCTGTCCGTTGGTTTTGGCAGCCGCAGCATCAGCGGCGGCAGCGTTTGCCTCCGCGGCCACCTCTCCCTTGGATGCCTGGGATCCCATTGTCTTCGGTGAGTGGCGGTCTTCTAAAGCAAATTAAAAACAAAAACTAAAAAAGGCGGGTTTTAAGTTAATCCAACTCCAGAGCGAGTTACGTATCCAGCGGTGAAACCGTGAAAAGTGTGTGTTTTTTAAATTTTTTTCTTCACACGGCAGCTACTCCCCTTCGGTTGTTCCCGTTGTCTGACTTGTCACCCCGACAGAGAGAGACCCTCTAAACTCGAAGCTCGCTGAACGCAACGCTTCAACATACAGCAGGTTCAGGGCACCACCCGTGGGCGGGGCCTGTTCATGAACGGCCAATCATCGTCTGCTCCAGCCCGGCTTTGTCCAATCACCCCTGACTCCCTAATTGTCCCCGCCCCCCTAGTGGACCCCCAGCAATGAAATCAATTCAGCCTTACTAAATTCAGTGTTTTATAGGCATGAAACTAAAAAAACAATGCTGACATAGCATAAAGATAAGAGAAAAGTCTCCCACACAAAAGTAGTTTCCTTCCTTGTAGTGAGTATTACTGTATGAGTGTGTTTGCTTACCTCAATTCACATGATGGCTGATGATTCAGAGGGAAGATGTGGAGCACATAGCTTCATAGAACATCTAGGTGATTACCAGAGGAGAGTGAGGTATATTTATAGTAAACATTAAACCACTTGTTTGGGTGTGTGTGCAGGCTTTGTTTTGTTTGCATTGTACCTGCTACACTCAGTCATAGCATAAATATAACTTAAAGTTGCTTTGATCAAGAAATCAGCAGTGAGAAATAATGAACATGGTATAACAACTCTATTCACTGTAGCAGTTTATATACACAGGATGCACAAGCACCCTTAGGGCTTCAACTAGTTCTTTTGAGTTATTAATTGACTGCTAGATCCAAAAAAAGTAAAAACTGTTCTAAAAAGTAAAAAGACAAGACTTTTACTTAGATTTATTTTGCTTTCACCTCCAATTCCCACTGTCTTATTTCATGGCATTGAGTAATGCACTGCACCGTTATTGTTTCACTTTTGCTTCCTGACGTAAGTGGGGGAATTCTGACTGGACATCTTTTGGTTTCAGTCTCAGTACAGATGGTAGGCAAAAGCATATCTCAAATTACAGTCTGATTCAGCAATTAGTCAGACTGTCAGTAAAAGCCAGCACGTTTCCAAAAGTCATCTTATGGTATGCAAAAGCCTACATATAGAGTAAATCACAGGCAGAGTCTCCCCTGGGCAGTCAAATCACTTGAAAAATAGTAGTTCCATCAGGTAGATGTATTATGCTTTACTAACACAACACAGCTCCTGAAATACAATTTAAGATGAGAAGAAGTAATTCTTGCAACACTACAGCCATCTTAAAATTCCTCTATTTTTGAAGCACGGCTAAATTGGCCTTAATTTCAGAGGTCACTAGACTATTGATTTTGCATGTATGGAAGAACAAGTAAAACCATATAAATGACTCTGCCCTAAAATAAGCTTTTCTTTTTGCTCTAAAAAGTTATACTTCTACCACAATCTTTAGTGTTGTGAAAATCTAGTAATTTTAGATTGTCATGGGTTTGATTCACTGCATCCCACTAATTTGCAGTACACTGGAAGAGCAATTAGATCAAAATCTTGGTTACACAGAAATAAACACAACCTAAATGGGCATTCAGGGAGTGCATCTTCCGCCAAGGCCAACATGCTCTTTTGCAGTTTAAAAAAAACAGTAATCAGTAACTTGTTTCCCCATGGATCACCTCTTCACTGTCTTGGAGTTCAGCACTTTTTAATCTTGCTTTTACCGTATGTCCATTAAGTCCCTCACTGTGATGGAAGAAAATTTACGCCATCTAGATCTGTTCCCACCAGGAGGAGCAGCTGAATACTAAAGTGGATTTACTTGTGTCATTCAATACAAATGAATGAAAAAACAACTATTGTTCGCTGTAGATTTAGAGGACACATTTCTGGCCATCAGATTGGAGAACAGGATTCTTGTTGAGACTGGTGGTATGTCATACCATCTCCTCATGTCTACGTGACTAGAATTGTTGTTCACTTCCGTTTGTCAACAACATACCATTGCTAAAATATGCCAACGGGATGATCATGCACATTTCACCTGATCATTTGCCTCCACAAACATTCTTCACAACAGCTGATAATGTTAAAAACCTCAGTTACGCGAGCCAAAGACTCCAGTGTTCAGTGGTGCAAATTAATCTTTACTGCAACCAATCTGTCTAATTGATTTTGCGAGACTCGGGACCAGTGAAATGTGTGTCCGATTAGAAACCCACTCGCTCATCTCTTTGCAGGTACAGATCCTGATCAGCGATGAACAGAAATGAGTTTGAGATACTGGCTGAACTGTGTAATCATGAATGCATTTATAATGGGCTCAAAACACAGTCCTGCATTGTCCACGCAAACATTTCATCAATGTGTTTAATACAAAGTTATTCATGTGACTGTATCAGCTGAAGACTTTCACTGTAGTATGCCGAGTGCTCCTTACTGATGTTGTTCACATGAACAGGCCAGTATAGCTGTGGCTATACATTATGTTTCTATAAATGCCAAAAATATTCACTCACTCATCCAAATCACTGAATTCAGGTCTTCCAGTCACTTCCACGACCACGGGTGTATGAAATCAAGTACTTAGACCTCAACAACAAGTGCAGTAGTGAAATTTAGCTCAAGAACCATCACCAAACACAATGCAAAGAGTCGGATGTAGTGGTGTAAAGGACGCCGCCATTGGAGTCTAGAGCAGTGGAGATGTGCTCCCTGGAGCAGCGATTCACCCGTCTTCATCTTGCAATCCAATCAACGTGTCTGGGATTGGCTGTATAAAGTTTGTTGGAGGTGTAGGTGGCTAAGCCCCTCAGTTCCCCTCAGTTCCAGTGAAAGGAACTTTTAATGGTTCAGCATACCAAGATATTTTGGACAATTTAACTTTGTGGGAAGAGTTTGGGGATAGCCCCTTCCTCTTCCAGCGTGACAGTGCACCAGTGCATAAAGCAAGGTCCATAAAGACATGGATGAGCGGGTTTGGTGTAGAAGAACTTGACTGGCCTGACCTCAACCTGACACACGACCTTTGGGATAAATTAAAGCAGAGACTGCGAGCCAGGCCTTTTCGTCCAACATCAGTGTCTGACCTCACAAATGTGGGTCTGGAAGAATGGTCATAAATTCCCATAAACAAACTCCTAAACCGTGTGGAAAGCCTTCCACAAAAAGTTGAAGCCGTTATAGCTGCAAGAAATCAGCTGACTTCATATTAAACCTTGTGGATTATGAAGAATGGGATGCTACTCACATTCGTATGTGTGAAGGCAGGCAAACAAATATTTCTGCCTAAGTAATAGTCTAAGTAATTGCTAATATAATGACATTAAATAAGGAATCTGTAGTTCATGAAATTCTTGCTAAGAGATAAAGGAGAGCCAAGACTAATAGTTGTTCACACTCATAGTTGTTCACAGCTGGGATCTACTGAGTTGATCTTATAGCATGAGGGCTTGAAGGAGGATGGAAACACTATACATTGTTGCTCGTTTTATCGACACTTTTCACACACATGAGAGCAACTTGTTACTCCACGGTGGACTGTTAGAAGAAAGTAACCAAAGCACACAAGAAATAAAAAATGTCTCACTTTATTTTGCAACACATTAATAAGTAGCAACAGGCTGCACAGTGCATCAAAGTAGACATTACGTGAGATAACACTCTCTTTAATAGATAGTAAACAAAGAGAGCCATAACCTATTAGAGTTCTTGCAGTTAAAATATGGTCAAATTAAAGTATATTTAGTGGTCATATAGTGCCATAAGATCCAAGCTAGATTATACTCAGAGCATAATGTTGCTCACATATTATGCACATCTTAGTCTTTATAATAGATAGAAATAACACTGAGCTCACAGGGCAAAACATTTAATCAGCCTTTGTTTAATGTACTTTATTACTGGATCACTAGCAGAAGAAGAAGAAGAAGAAGAAGAAGAAGGGCCTCTTAGCCTGAATGTTGTTTAGGCTCCTGTGGAGTTTGCAGGCCTTACTTCCTCAACAATCTGCTTCCTACAAAGGTTAAGAGTCTAAGTTGTGTCACTGTCTGACCTCAGTAGCCTAGCATAACAAAACCATGTGAAATAAAGGTTAAATTTATTGGGAGATATTAACTATAAAAAAACAGTGTTATCATTCTTATGTGATCAGGGAAGAAGGCTATAATGCATGACCAAATTACCATGGTGGTCAGAAAAGATGGATCATTTAATTGGTAATGAAACCAAGAAATTATTACCAGCATGAATATTGATTTAATATAGATGCATCAAATAAAAGTAGACAGAACAGATTCAAAGAAACAGAAAAGGCAAATAAGATCAGTAAGAGGTGATAGGACAAGAAAAACATGAACAAAATCAAAATGATGCTTGCTGATTAGCATTGCGGTTTTATGGTGTTATTGTGTGGTATTTCCTGGACAGGTGCAGTGACCTCCATGTGCTGGTTGCCTGGCAAACTCACTGAGGACAAGACTCCAGGAAGTCACCGCCTAGTGCTTTTAGGAAAATATATTTACCTTTTGATGCAAGCTCTTCCTGCTTGCATGTGCAGGTCTTTCTGCTAAGCTAAGCTGTCTCCTCTTTGTATCCTCATCAAGCGTCAACCTCCTGAGCAAAAGAAAATTCCTGTAATGGCCATTGAGGCTGTCTCCGAGAGTCAGCCACCATAGAGTCCCATGTTAAAATAGTCAGCTTTACAAGATTAAAAAACATGTTTACAGCTAAAAAAAAGGAAAAAAAAGTGTTTAGCAACTACTGATAGCTTCCTTATGGTGGATGAATTGTATTTATCAGTCATCTATCTAGATAGTATCAAAGGACATGGGCTTCTTTGATAGAAAGAGTGAAATTCTAGTATATTACAAGCTTGTTACTTAGCACTGATGAGTAGATGTCTTATAAATGTAGTTTGCTAACCAGGCTAGCAAGCAGTAGCTGAAAACGAAACTCTCGAACCTCTCATTTAAATATAATCACATAACCTCCCAACACTGGTCGTTACTGGTTTCAATGTAATTACATCCATCTTTCATATATACATATCCTCTTATAGTGACAGTCTACACTTCTGACAGCTCAGTCCACAACAAACCTAGCAAAAGACATTTGTCTTAGTCTCATTTGTGGACTCGAGGCATGAACGCATTGTCCTGTTAAAACAGGAAAGGGCCTTCTCCAAAATGTTGCCACAAAGTTGGAAGCACATTATTCTCTGAAATAGCATGGTATGGTGAAGCAACGAGACTTCCCCTGAATTGGAACAAATGGCTCCAGCCCAAACCAAAGAAAACAGCCCCAAACCAGAGGAATGCAAGAGAATCCCGAACGGGGTTTACTTTTGGCCATGTTGTTGTTACCTTCGTCTCATTTCCGGAATTGTCTTCGTATTCTCAATGTCAATATCAAAGCAAAGAAGCATCTTTATGGGTGGCTGTTTGAGAAACAAAAAATGTTATAGTGGCAGGACAAAAAAACAAGTGATTCAAAAAGTCTATGATTGCTATCTTTGCTGAAGGTTTGAACACGTAAGCAGGGGAAATAATGAGGAGTTGTAAATGGTTTCATTCGCCCTAATCGCAGAACAGATTTAAATATGCATCCAACGGTTCAAAAGAATGTGCTTGAACTTGGTTCTCTTTACTCTGACGTTAGTTTGTGGTTTTGCCTCCCCTTTCTAGCAGTCATGTTGAGAGGACAACCTTTTCTCACTCTCATATCACGTTGTATCTCTCTTGCTGCCCTTGTAAATGTCATAATAATGTGTCCACTGTGTACTGTGGAATGCCTGGCACGCAGGCCCTCCCGTCTTCTCAAGCCATCTTCTCCTGTGAATGGGCTTCTTCACCCCTCCTGAGGTAACTCACGCCTGGAGGAGATGAGGGGGGGAGCTTGAGGGGGGGCGAGCGTCATCATGGTTGACTTCTGCAGCCTGAACTACATAAACTGCTCCATTCTTCTTTTTCCCTGAAATCTTAGACACTGTGTGATGCCAACGACGGCTGTGAGAGCAGTGACGAAGAACAGACTCATCGTCTCCTCACCTCCGCAGCGCCACTCTTAACACTTTTTGCTCTGTGTAATGTACGTCTGCGTGTTTGCACATGTGCCCCTGTGTTTCATGTGCATATAAGGGAAGCATTGTCATGGGACCAAGCTAGCGTCAGGGGGAGAAAGGCACAAAGGAGCGCTCCTTCACTCGTAGATGCACATTATACACACACAAAGCATTGGGACGTCAGCTGTGACAGGGTTCATATAGATGTGCTGAGGGCTGGAATGCAGACAGGATGGGGAAAAAGACGAGGAAAGGGGGTTCTAATCAGTACGTCAGAGCAAAGGCCTCAGATATAAAGAAAACGGTGGCTGGGGGAGAAAGGAGATAGCTGGAGGTAGAGTCCGTCAACGCATTGTTTGGACATCGCTTGCATTGGAATGACGTGCTGATAGCTTTGGTGATAACATGAGGTGCAGGCAAAGAAGTGATAAGAGGTCATCAAACTGCCGTTAACCCCTCCCCAATTCCAATGCATTTACAAAGGCAGGACAGGGACGGGATGGAGACAAGAAGACTCAAGATAATGGTGCCAAGTGAAGCAAAGTGGGCGTGAATGAGTCACATTTAACGACAGAGTTTTGAAAAGATGATAGATAGAAAATATATAGAAAAACCTTGGAAATTTAAACCTCATTTAGGATTAGAGGTATTGTTTGGCTGTGATCTAGCCACATCCTAACAAGCACAAACCTAGAATTTATTTTTCAGATTAAAGTATATAGGCATTCTACCTCCTCAATTTGGTAAACATTCAATAATGTGTGTTTTGTGTTATTTGGAAATGCTGATCTACCTGAGAATCATAAGCCTACATAGCTTAATTACTGCTAAATATTATTCTGAGCAACACTAAAAGAGGAAAGGGCACGGCTTTTACTACAGTTTTGCTACAGTCGGACACTTTAATCTTCGCATTAATATCAGTAATATGGAGCTTTAGATTGTAAACATGAAGATGGAAATAACTGAAAAAACAAAGCAATACTTCACCTCAAAGGAATGAATGCCCGCAGTTTACAGCAACTTCTTGCAGCCTATTTTAATGTTTCTGGACATTTGCTACATCCAAAGAAGGTTGTAGCAAATGTCCAGAAGCATTTCTCTCTCTCTCTGCCAGCTGTTGTGACTGTCTGTCACCCTCAGGTAATGGAGCATAATGATAAAGACGCACCAGATAGAAAAGGAGAACTTCCCAGTTAAAACTTAAACCGCCATCGTGGCTGTTAAAATGTATGTGTAACATGTGAAAACATTACGAGTCTTGGTGCCTAAAGCTAAGTTTGATCAAGACAGAACATCTAGGAGGAGATCAGGATCAAACTAGTTCAATTTAATTCAATTTTATTTATACAGCGCCAAATCGCAACAACAGTCGCCTCAAGGTGCTTTATATTGTAAGGTAGACCCTACAATAATACATACAGAGAAAAACCCAACAATCATGTGACCCCTTATGGGCAAGCACTTTGGCGACAGTGGGAAGGAAAAACGTCCTTTTAACAGGAAGAAACCTCCAGCAGAACCAGGCTCAGGGAGGGGCGGGGCCATCTGCAACAACCGGTTCGGGTCAGAGGAGGAAGATAGGACAAAAGACATGCTGTGGAAGAGAGACAGAGATTAATAACAAGTATGAATTGAGCCGACTTGAGTACCTACTCAGGACGACTCGATTCGGTTTTTAGGTTTTCTATTAGTTGGGTACAAGGTACATTTTTAGTACCTACTCAGCTGGGGTTCCAAGTGGTCCGAAAATGTGACATCAATAGACTACATTCCACAGCATCATGAAGGATCAACTCCTTCATGTAAATAAAACCCATAAATTTTAAAACCCAGCAACAAGGGAAATGATTACACAAAAAAGTCTGACAAAAAGCCATAGATACCATCACATGAACATCCTCTATTGTTGTGGCGTTCATGTCACATACAAATGATGTCACTGGACTTTCGGGCGCATTGCTATAACGATCAAACGCACATTAGGTGGTACTCGATTGTAATGGAAAACGACTGAAACCGATTTGAGTCAAGCTGCGTCAAGCCGAGCTGAGTACTACTGGAAAGGGCTATTAGATGAATAAAGGGAAGTGTCAAAGCTGCCAACAGCGTGGACTCACGTGTAGCAGATGTTTTAGGGAAATATTTTGGTATTTGTGGGGGGAGGGCATTCAACCTTCTTCAGAGGAAGTCACCTAACTTTTTCAGTTTTACTGTGTCAAGATGGAGCAGTGTGAGAAAGGTACTTTCCAATCAGGTAACAGTACTGCGGTGACTAACAGCGTGTGGGAAATGAAAGTATGATGTCATAATCACAAAGGCAAACACGCACGAGTGGGAAAACAGTTCATTCAGTTATCATTTGTTTTTACTGGTTCGGCACAAGCAGTGAATGTGAATGGCAAGTTTCCATGTATGCTTCAAAAATAAACAACTTGCCAACAGCACCATTGAACTTTAAAGTGTCGCTGTCATCAAGCTCCTCGGCTTGAACGAGCCAATCACCTCCTCAAACTGTCAGAAAAGGATTATTAGGTACATCGCTAAAAGTGTAACTGAGCCCAATCATACCCTTTAACTTTCTCCACCGCTTGCTGTCACCTTATCAAACCAAGCTAAACAGCTGAGCCTCGGGGAATTCTCAGAGTTTTTCCTGCCCTTTGACCTGCCCTACTCCCACCCTTTGATTGCATGACTTGAGGTCATTGCCTGAGGCTCCTGAAACAGCTTTGGTATGCTGACTACATCTCCCAGTTACTGTTACCTGCCCTGTGTCTGTAATCCCACGGTAGCTGTAATTTATGTTAATGTCAGCTACTTCTTTTATCTTACGTGTGACGGCAAATGCCACCCCCTCACTGTCCTTTTGTTTTCTCGCAGTCAATGAAGCTCTGTAGCCCTGGATGTTCAGATGATCTCCTAAAGCCTCCATTGTTTCACTCAATGTATGAGCATCACAATTCTGGCTGGAGGGTTAGAGAAGAGCTGAATGAAGACAGTGAGGGAAGGAGACAGAAAGGCTGAGGGACAGAGGCTTATGGTCTTACATCAGATGAGAGAGTGAGAGTGCTCTGAAAGTTCATCAACGCCTCCTTCCTTTGTATTATTTTTTGAACATCACTTTTTGAAACTGTTTTTAGGCGACAACACCAATTTTTCTTTTTGAAAATGGATGCAATGCTTGCCCTGGATTATAATCAGGATTTTAATCAAAGCCAGCCAGTCAATATCTAGGACTCGCACAATCACATAAGCAATGACTTTGCAGCAATAGACAGCATATGGCCTAGCATTTGAGCTGACAGATGTCCAAGATGGACAAATAGAGAGCAGAGCAAAAAAATGCCCTTAGTAGCTAGGGTCAAAAGCCTCGGAGCTGGGGGGCAAACAACAACGAGCAAGGAAATGGGGTGGTGGAGTGTTGTGTGGTACACAAGCCCAGCTAAGTAGGTTCCATTAATATGTTCTCTGGAGCGACACAGGGACACTTTGGAGTTTATTCTAGTTGTGTGAATGTGTCAATGTCAGGGACTTTCCATTTACAATCCAAATACTACCACTGAGGCATCAAGTACGGTGAGCGCCCACGTGACATTTTACTTTTACTTTTGCTTTTTATGTCCAATTACAAACAAATATATTATCAGAAGGGAAATCCCCACAGGGATTTCCCTCAAGTTATGTGTCACAATGTAAATACCAATGTTAAATACTGAGGAGGAGAAAAAGGATGTGTTGGCTGAGGACTTTCTGAATGGCATAAAGGGTATTTTTTAAGAGCTTTATTTTAAAATAGGGCTGGAGTTTTGGGGGAAATAATGTAGAGTTTGTGTTAAATGTGGAAATTCAACCTTGCTCTTGGGGAAATTACCCCCCCACTCAAAATGCCAGTCCATCTTTGTCTAACATACTGTATACATAAACACAGGCACGTACATACACACACACGGACACACACACAAGCACGCACACACGGCTGGCACATGCAGAAGCGAAAATGGTGTCAGCCCATTATAAATCCCTTTTGACATACGAGCATGCCAGTGACCTTATTACCATGACAACAGCTTCTACACACTATAATGCTGTGGCAATGCTGGCACAATATGACACAACAACGTGGACACTTATTGTGCGATGTGTTGCTGAGAGGCAAACCACTTGCCTTTTATTTTCCTTTCATGCTCTCTGGCTCTCACCTCTTGTCCTGTTGTGTTTTTTTCTCTTTATTTGTCCTGCTTCTCCTGGGTGTGTGTGCGTGTGTGTGTGTGTGTGTGTAGAGGGGATGTGTAATGCATTTGAAGTATTCAGGTATAAGGAAGAGTCTGGGAGCTAGAGAGAAAAGCACCCTTCCAGCAGCTTTCAAAACAAGATTGATATAAAGGTAGGTCAGGCCTATCTCTGGGTTTGCGAGCTCTCACTTCTCCAGTGTGTGTGTGTGTGTGTGTGTGTGTGTGTTTCAAATCTGTGTACACCCACGCGATAGTCCTAAAATAAATGCTTCTTCTTTCATACATGTGAGCACATTCAGCAGAACTGAACAACACATCCACCCCCTCCTTTTTCCTCTTCTGCCTCCTCCTCTCTACTTTACCATCCATCCAGCGAGAGATGGAGGGAATGCCAAAGTAAAGTAGGGAAATGGGAACGCAGTGAAAGAAGGGAAATCAGGCTTGTGCATGCTATTTGGACCAAAAATTTGAGAATCTTAGGCTGGTATGCCTTTCTGTGTTTATCTCTTGTACGCATGCAAGGCATTCAGCTTCGAGGAAAGTGAGAATTAAACAGAAATCAAAACAGAAAGTGTACTTGTGGAATGATTTTAGAGATAAGACAAGTTAGTGCTGGAATATGACAACTATGATAGGAAAGCCTATCAAACCATTAATATCTGATACCTGAAAAAATGAACTTCTGCTACTGGTGCCCAATAGCTTATCAAGACAGGTTGATGTTTGGGAATTTAGACTACAGCATAACATAAATGCCTTTGTATGTAGTCATCCAAAAAGCCAACACTATGTAGCCCAAAAATGTATTTGCACACTTCCTGATTCCTTAGTTTTTTGAGATGGCTCCTATTTCTCCTCAGAAAACCCCTGTCTGTCTCTACCACATAAGATCTGGGAGCATTGGTAGGTCCAACTACTGCTCCAGTGGTTCCTTCAGTGGTAATCCACACTTTCTGTCCTGATGATAGTTCCCGAAGCGGTCTGACTCTATGTCTGCGGTTGTAGTGTTTTGCCTGCTCACGCCTCCCCTCCTCATCTTTTTTGCGAAAAGCCTGTAGGTCAGGCCACTTTGGCACCAGCTTTGCCACAGCTTGTGGCAGCGGGGTACGCAGGTGTCTCCCCATAAGCAACTGCACCAGCGAGAGCCCATGTTCCAGTGGGGTGGCCCTGTACGCTAGCAGTGCTCTGTTGTAGACACAGTCCTTTTTCCACAAGTCTTTACTGGTACGAACAGCGCGTTCTGCCTCCCCATTGGCTTGGGGGTACCTAGGGCTGCTCGTTTCATGTGTGAACTGGTACTCTTTGGCAAAGTGCTTGAACTGTACTGATGAAAACTGCGGCCCGATATCCGACACCACAGTCTCGGCAACTCCATGTCTTGCAAAGGCCTCTTTTATAACATTAATAGTGACCTCTGCAGTTGTGTGTCTCAGTTCAGCTATCTCAATGTACCTTGAGAAAAAAATCAATAATCAGCAGGAAGTGTTTCTTTGACCACTCGAACAGATCCATGCCGACTTTTTGCCATGGGCGGTCGGGAACAGGAGTTGCCAGCATTGGTTCACGGCACTGTAACCTATGTTTTTGACATGTTTCGCACCTGTCTACCATCTGACGTATTTGGGTTGAGATGCCCGGCCACCACACCGACTCTTTTGCTCTGGCCCTGCATTTTGAAACGCCCTGGTGGCCTTCATGTAAACGTGACAAAACCTCTGCTCTCATTTGAGGTGGTATCACAAGTCTCTCCCCTTTCATGAGAAGACCATGGACTACATTGAAGTCCATTCTGTATTGCCAGTACCCCTTTAACTCGGGACCTAGTTTACCTTTTTCTGGCCAGCCTGTCCCACATTGATACACCACCTTTCTACACAGGTCATCCATTTCCTGCGCCAACTTAATCTCCTCCAGCCTTTT
The DNA here is from genome assembly GCF_001858045.2 of Oreochromis niloticus. Lineage (NCBI taxonomy): Eukaryota > Metazoa > Chordata > Actinopteri > Cichliformes > Cichlidae > Oreochromis > Oreochromis niloticus. The sequence goes on along the minus strand of NC_031985.2, from coordinate 30,515,456 downwards.
ATCTGTGGCTGGGAGATGGGAAACCACACAGTCCACGAAAACCTCCACCTCTTTTTCCAGCTGAAGATCCCCAGCAGAAGGAGGCCCCGCCAGCGGTGCTCGTGAGAGGGCATCAGTGGTGACGAGGTTCTTCCCTGGAACATGGACAATGGTGAAAGTAAAGCGCAGCAGCCTGAGGCAGAATCTCAGGATGCGTGGAGGCAGGTCGTCCAGGCCTCTTGTGCTCAGAAGAGGGACCAGGGGTTTGTGATCTGTGATTAGAGTGAACTGTAGGCCCATGAGGTAAGATGACAGTCGTTCACACGCCCACGTTACAGCTAGCGCCTCCTTTTCTATCTGCGCGTAGCGTTTCTCTGTGTCTGTGAGACCTCTTCAGATATATGTGACTGGTCGCCAGGAGTTGTCAGACTGTTTCTGAGTGAGAACAGCCCCGATACCGTATGGCGATGCATCTGCAGCGACTCGTGTATCTGCTGAGTTGGAGTACTGAGCGAGCACTTCTGGAGAGCTTAATATCCCTTTTAGTCTCTGAAACGCTGTTTCCTGTGGCTCCGCCCACATCCACTCGTTTCTGTCTTTTAGCAGTTCTTGTAATGGTGTGGTGATTGTGGCTAGTTGTGGCATGAACTTGGCAAGATAGTTGGCCATGCCCATGAGACGGCGCACATCTTCCACACTCTGAGGCTGCGGCAGCTGCTGGATTGCTGTTACCTTGTTGGGATCAGCCTCAATGCCTTTTGCTGACACTTTGTGCCCCACAAAGATTATTTGACTTTTAGCAAACTCACTTCTCATTCAGAGTGAGACCCTCCTTCTGAAACTTTTGGAGCACACAGTGCAACCTCTGGTCGTGCTCCTGCCCGTCTCTGCCATATACAAGCACATCATCGGCGTGACAAATCACCCCTTCAAAATCTTCCAGCATCTGTGACATTCGCCTCTGAAAATGTTCCGGCGTCGATGCAATGCCAAAAGGAAGGCGGTTGAACTGAAACCTTCCAAAAGGCGTGATGAAGGTAGTGAGTGGCCTTGACTCTGGCGTGAGCGGAATTTGCCAGAATCCAGACCGGGCGTCGAGCTTTGTGAACACTTTAGCATCTTTCAGCATCGCGAGTGTTTGATCTACTGCTGGGAGGATGTGCCTTTCTCTTTTGACTTCTGTGTTGAGGGGTGTGAGGTCCACACATATTCTGGGGGGCTTTCGGCTCAGTGACTTTGGAGATAACTCCCATTTCTTCCATTCTGTGCAGCTCGTTTCTCACTGCATCTCTGAGGGGAAGAGGAACACGTCTTGGGGCAGATAGGGCTATTGGTACAGCTCCTTGCTCTAGCTCAATGTGGTAAGGCTCCTTCAGCATACCTAAACCTTTAAAAACATCTGGGTATGCTGCCCTGAAATCTGTCACCGATTCCGTTATTGTGCTTACTCTGTACACAAGACCCAGAGCCTCACACGCTGGCCTGCTTAATAGTGGCTGAACTAGACCTGACACAAGGTAGACGTCTTGAGAAACACTGCACCCTTTCACTGTTAGCTGTGCCTTGAAGCAGCCTTTAACATTGAGTGGGCTACTGCCTGGCCCTAGTAACTTCTTTCTGGGTCTCTGCATCTTACCATCTCTGTCTGGACTGTACAAACCCTCTGGAATAGACGTAACATCCGCCCCTGTGTCAAGTTTAAAATATACATTTTCCCCATTTAACTTGACCTTTTGCACCCAGGGCTGTGACCTCTCAGTCTCTATTTCTCCCAAGAACACACAATCCTCGCTGTCTGTATCTTTTTGTTTTTCTGTCACTTCGCGTAGCGCTGCAGCTTCACTACTGTGACAGACCACAGCAAAGTGTCCTTTTTTCTGACATTTTCGACATTGTACCTCTTTGGCTGGACATTCTTTCCATGAGTGTTTGTTCTTGCGACCACAGCGGCCACATTCCTTTTCACTTTGCTTGATTGGCTTTTGTTCTTTCTTCTGCCACGTCTGCGTTTTCCCACGTGTTGTATTTGTCCGTATTGTGTCCATGTTCAGTGTTTTCTCCACTGCCGCGCTGCTGTGAAGTATTGATTGTTGTTTCTTTACCGTTTCGCTCTGCCTAACTTTCGCAATGGCTTTAGCAAGAGTCAACTCTGAGTCCATTTGCAGCTGCTCAGACAGTCTTTTGTCTTTTATGCCAACCACAATTCTGTCCCTTATGAGTTCGTCTTTGAGTGCTCCAAATGCACAATTTTCTGCAAGTTTGTGCACAGCAGTGATGAACGACTCTGTACTTTCCCCATCCTGTTGCCGTCTGGAGTTAAACTGTGCTCTTTCAAAAATTACGTTGTGTTTTCCTACGTAATGTTTGTCAAATGCCTCTTTGACAGTTGCATATTTCTTTTTATCTGCATCGCACAGTGGTAAAACTGCCAAAACATCATCATCAGCATCTCCCATAGCGTACAGGAGTGCGTTAACTTGATACTCGTCTGATTTGTTATCAAGAGCGGTTGCAATGCGAAATCTTTCGAACCTTCTGATCCACTTTGGCCATTCGGCAGGATGAGAAAAGTCAAATGTTTCTGGGGGTGTTATTTGTACCATGGTCGCCATCGTGACGTGTGGACCCCTGGCTTCCTCGCGTTCAGAATCCAAGCTTTCCGGTGCGCCGACCCCGTCTCCTCCCTCCGACATGTGAGGCTCGTGCTCGACCGAGCGCGCACACGCGCCTTGTTGCTAGCGCCGGTAACAGCCTCGGCCGCGCTTCACCTGCATGCCGGTCTTGTTCGGGTTACCGATGCGAAAACTTCTCTTGCAGTTAACTGCACCGTACTGTACTCAAAAATACTGTGGAGACCGCCGATCCCACTTCTGACACCACGTATAAATGTGTGGGTGATGAGGGTGATGTTTTCCAACTTTACTCGAGACCCGGAAGTACCCCCACACACAGCCTTATGGGAACAGTAGTCTACCGCTACAATCAACTAAGATGTCATTGATATATCTCAATCTGGAAAGGGTTGTGAAGCCATTTCTAAGGTTTTGGGACTCCAGCCAGAGACAGACAGAGCCAAATGGAGAAAAAACAAAATAAAACAGAACAACATTAAAGAACTGAAGGCCTCACTTGCCTCAGTTAAGGTCAGAGTTCATGATTCAACAATAAGAAAGAGACTTGGTAAAAACAACATCCATGGAAGAGTCCTGTTACATTTGAAATAAAACTAACACACCACTTCATAAGACCATCATAGCAAGAGTCAAACAGGTTGGTGGTAGTGCTATGGACTGCTTTACTGTTTCAGGACCTGGACGACTTGAAACAGTGAATTCTGCTCTCTACCAGAAAATCCTGAAGGAGACCGTCTGACTATTAGTGCGTCTTCTGAAGCTCAAACTCACTTGGGATATGCAGCAGAAAGGTTATCCAAAACACAGCAGCATGATTACATCTAATTGGCTCAAAAAGGTTTTGGAGTGGCCTTGTCAAAGTCCCGACTTAAATCAGACTGAGATGCTTTGGCATGACCTAAAACAGGCCGTTCATGCTGGAAAGTCCTCCAATGTAGCTGCATTTAAACATCTCTGAGTGGACCAAAATTCATCCACAGCAGTGTGAAAGACTCATTGGCAGCTATCACAAACACTTAGGGAGCAATTACTTTTTCACACATGTTCAGGTAGGCTCGGATAAGTTTTTTCCTTTAATAAATGAAATCACAATTTTAAAACTGTAATATGTATTTACTTGGGTTACCTTTGTCTAATTTTAAAAATTTGTTATACGATCTGAAACATTTAAGTGTGATAAATAAGAAAGAAAGAATAAGATGTCAGGAAGGGGAAAAACAATTTTTCAAAGTACTGTAGTTACAATGTTGAGTGGTTCTCCTGAACATGAAAGGGAATGAGACAGTGCTAACCACAAAGAGGAAGTAGTTTGAAAACAACAGAAAAAAAATCATAATGCGTATACAAGAAGCAAGCCAGTCACTAAAATTGAAAGTTTCCATTGTTTTTTAACACTCAGTTTAACTTTACTACAAAGAAGCATATTCTGACTCCTGTCTTTTGTGTAGCAGAAACAAAGCTAAAGAAGTAAAAACAGCACAACATGAACGAGAGCGGCCCACATTATCGGGAGTTCCATGTATTTTTTGACAGAATCCCAATGCACAAATGATTTATATGATTCTACGATATAATAAATAACAATCAGAAGGTTTTTGGAAATTTCAAGAACTTTTACTGGCAAATGAATACAAATTTTGGTGATGATGATATAAATCCTTAAGAACCATGAATTCCTCTGTAAAATATAATTTCACCCAGCAGCTGTTGAAATCAACTAGCCAACCAACTATTTCAATTCAAGTTCAATTCAAATTCTTTGTTGTTCCACAAGGGGAAATTAATTTAGCAGCAATGCAACAATAAGAATAAACAAAACAATAATATTAATAATAAAAATAACAATAATAAAAAGCCACAAGGCAGTTATTTGCCATTAAGGAGACGGGTTGCAGTAGGGATAAAAGAAGCCTGGAGTCTTTTGGTCTTCCTCACAGGTACTCTAAAACGGCGGCCAGAGGGCAACAAGTCAAACTCACTGTGAAGTGGATGGTTCAAACAATTAACAATAGAATGAGCCCTCCTCAGCACATGTTTGTTATAAATGGCCAAAAGTCTGTCTTGCCAGCGCCCTGAAATTTTGTTAGCAGTTTTTACCAGAAGTCCCAACCAATTCTTATCCTTCACAGTCAAGATACCGAACCAGGCAGCGATACAAAAAGACATAACGGATTCAATAAAACTTCTGTAAAACAAAGACAACATCTCAGATGAGACATTAAAGGATCTCATTTTCCTTAAAAAGAACAGTCTTTGCTGAACTTTTTTAGTGCTGGCTTCAGCACGAGGTTCAAAGCACAGGTTATGGTCAAGCACCACCTAACCACCACCACACCTAAATACTTATAACTCTCCACAATGCCAGTATCAGGAGTTTTAATAATAGTAGGTGATGAGCTATAAGAGGACTTCCTAAAATCAATAATCATGTCTTTAGCTTTTGACACATTCAGTTAAAGGTAGGACTCATCACACCAAGCCACAAAATCTTCTACAACCTGCCCATGGCCTGACTCGCCCCCCACAAGAAGTGGTCTCTGAGGTCACTATAGGCATGACCGTGAACACTTTTAGCTACATCTTCTTTATTTGACTGAACTACTGAGAAAACTTCCAACACATGGTCACAACTCAAAAAAACAGACCTGTCTTTAGTTTTATCTTAGTTTTGCCACAAATCTCGAGAATCTCGACTTCTCTTGACTGTCTAATTTCCTATCTGTCAAATACTTGCTGCATTTATAAAATGCACCTTATTAGCGAAGTTCCTTTACACACTTCGTTTGGAATTGTCATTCTAAAGGAATTCATTCATGAGCTTTAAAGCACTCTGCATATGCACTCTTCACAAACTTAAGCGAGCGGGAGAGGGAGTGAGCGGTAGGTAGCGAGGGAACGACGGACTGATGGTGAGTCAGAGGGGAGATGGAGGCAGAGGGAAGAGAGGAAGAAGTGCTGATGAATGGGTTGATGGCACACTGACCCACTAATGTTGCAGCTGTATTGCCAGTGGCTCTAACTGGCCTGATGAAACACAGAAATTCACACTGATACGTACAATTTACTAAGCCCTTTTTACCGAACTTAACACTCCCTTATGTTGCAACAAGGGCTTTTTTGAATGAGTTATGCATCATGTGCATTTCCATTGTTATACTCCTGGGTATATGCTTGGTTTAAGTGAGGAAATCTCACATGAGCACACTTCTGCTACATCATTGCCTTTCTGTAGTTAAATGTCATGAAATGGAGGAAGTAATGCTCTGCCAGCACAGGAAACATAAACCAGGTTTCACAAGATTTGCCCACACTTTGTTTCTAAATCTGTCAGATGTATTTTTGGCTTTGAAAATCTAATGAGTTTCAGAACCTTGTGTCATGACAGTGTGGGCAAGAGGCACTTCAGTTCAAACATAAAGCATGGCAAATCTATTGACAATGAGCCCCATAATATGTTAAAAAAACATAAAGTTCTTAATGCCAAAAGTTCATGTGTAAAACCCCCCAAGTCATAATGGAGTTCAGTGTAGGCCTGACCTTTACAAAACAGCTAATGTAGTTTTGATATTTTGTAACATAATTCAACATGTCGAATCTAAATTAATCTTAAATATTAGCTGTAAAAAGATGAGATTCAATGTAACCAACTTCTGTGAGGGATCAATCGAATGAAACTATATTTCACTCTCATCTCTTTTGTGGTCTTATAGTAAGAGTGAATCACATGGATGGATATTTCCTTTTCGAGTTTTATTTGATCCAGCAGTGTAAAGGTGGAGAGCCTCACTGTCAGGTGCAGAATGCAGCACTGCCAGAGATGTTAGGATGTCAAAGCCAGTTGGAAGTGTTTCGACTTTTTTGAAACTGTTCTTAAAGGGCTCACTAGAAAACACAGTCATTCGTTTTCAAGAGACAAGTGATACTATTCTTGTGCCTTGATCAGTAAGGCAGACTTGGGGAGGCTAATAAGCCGTTTGACAAAGGTAATGAAATGTGTTTGTTAGTACGTGCAAAGCCCCCAATTAATCCCCTCCATGATTCCCCACCTTATTGTGGTGGAGGTTTTTTTTGTGTCCCAGTGATCCAGATGCAATGATGTTGGGGCTTTTGCCTCTGGTAGGGTTTCCAAGGAAAATTCTGTGAGGGGCCAGACAAAGAAAGAGTTGCTTGATATGAAAAAGTACAAATCAAAAGACCAGTTTGCCCAGGATAGGGAACTGGAGGGAGCACAAGGGAGAGCGCCAGGTGAACAGCTGACATGGCCCTGCCTTACTATGGGCTCACCATTCACAGGAGGCCTCATAGGGATTGGTTGTTGGCTTGCATTCTAGGGCGGTCCCATCCCCAGCTTACCCATGTCTGCAATGGCAGCGAGACTTGAAGGGGCGACATGGAATGGCCTGCCTGATCTGAACCTGAGTTCTGGCAGGGGCTGCTTACATTGGTATCCTCAATTCCTACCTCCAGCAGAACTCCATAAACATTTGGCGGGGCTGGGGACATGGAGTCTAAACCTCGTGCATCTCTATTATTGAGGGGGCTGGACAGAGTTGTGGCTGTAAAGTGGTTGGTTCCTGTCATGATGGTAATTCCAAATCAGACAATGGACACTGAAGTTGAACGAAGCCATCAAGGTTAAGAAGGAATTCTGAGACACCCGGAGGCCAAGCTAGTGTAATGTGAAATACCTCAACCTTTTCCACTTGTTTCCATTCCTTAAGAATGGCTTCTTCACAACCTCCCTTCAACTGAGAATATTTCTGATGTGGCAAACAGTAGATGGTTCATCCAAAGAGCTCGATGCATCTCTCAGGTTCTTTGTTAGGTCTTTACTTGATTTTTTCCTCCTTGTTAAGGACACCCTTAACAAAGGATAAGGATACTGTTCATCTGCTGTAGTTTCCTACATCTGCCGCGTCTTCCTTTATACCCCACTTGTACAGTTTCCTCAAATCTTGTAAGGACACTCTGCACAGCATGCCAAGATACGCCATGTTTTTATCTAATGGATTTTCAGCAACCACCTTGTTATAATTGTTGTTGTTATTAGTTACAAATTGTTGTAAAGGCTCACCTTTCAGCACATTCACTTCACCAGATGCACCTCGTTTCTTTTCCTCACCTTTGATTGGGGGTGGTGCTTGGCCTTAATTGCACTCACCTGTCACTCGTTATATAAGGACTGCACTCACCTACCCCTCACTCTTTCTTCACTCCCACATGGGGCGGCAGCTGAGGTGAGTTTCTCTTTGAGTCTCCTGAGTTCGCGTATTATGTTGAGTTACTTAAATCATACTCTATTTCCTTTCAGAGATAGCAGTCCATGTGTGTCTTTCCTTTACATTTCATTTCCATTATCCAATAAAATGACAAAACCTGCAAATGACTGATGACTGCTTAGTCTCATTCTAATCGGATGAGCCCATGATGATGACTACTTAAACCCTGAACCTTCCTACCTCCAATACATGGTCCTCCGAGCCGGAGTAGTGTTATCATCATGGATTCACAGCAGCCATTGACTGAAGATTTGAGACGTTCTGGTCGTGAAAGGCGACCTCCTATCTACCTGCAGCAATATGACGTTCAGTACCCTGGGAGTAGAAGTGCTAGATGTGAGACAGGGAGTCAAACAGAATGCCAGCATAGTGACACAGACACACATGGGCTGCAGGATCCTGACAGTCAACCAGAGACATCCCCTGCTCCTTCACCCACCAACCAAGATGAGGTGATGAGGGAACTCCTGGTGACGATGAGGGAGATTAGGCAATTTATGATTCAGTTATCTCCTCCCCATTCTCGCAGTTCCTCCAGATCTTCAATTCACACTGTCTCATCTGATGAAAGCAAATCCTCTGTATGCGGTTTACAAGTCATTCCCCAAACACATCAGCAACATGAGCAGTTCCCAGCGATTGATCCAGCAACCTGTCAATCACCCTTTCAGCCCCCACAGATTAGCCGTCAGTCTGGTGCAGTTCCGGCTGCCAGCCCTCCTTTCCCTAATTCAACAATATTAGATGCTGCAGTTCCTTCAAGTGGTTTGCCTAGACCAGTTTTTCCTACACCAGATGAGACTCCTTTTAATTTCCTGGCCACGCCACTGCAAGGTCCGCACCAGATTTCATGTGTTCAACCTGCTGTTCCTCTAGATGAAGACCCCGCTCAACCTCTCGTTTGCATTCCAGAACCAAGGCAGCACCCTCCTGTAAAGCAGCAACCAGCTACATCCAATGGCTTACATGAACAGAAACCTTCGGTACCCATTACTGCTAGTTCTAGTCACCCTGTTAGCACTAGAACACATGTGTATAAGCTTGAGGGTCCTTCTTTCCCAGACCTTACCAGTGAAGATGAAATCCAGTATAGGCTGTTACGAATGGCCCTTACTAACCTGCTTGACCCTCATGAGACAGAGCACTTTAAATATCATGTCCTTCTCGATCATCTGAAAGTAGACCAAGCTAAACGGTTAGCTATTTCCTTTTCCTATGCTCCTGACCCATACACTCAAGCCATCAAAGCTCTTGATGAGCGTTATGGGCAACCAAGACAGCTAGCATTGAAAGAGCTACGGAATATACTGGAGCTTCCTCCTATCAGAGCAGGTGATGGTCGGACTCTGGATAACTTTGCTCTTCGTGTGCAAGCTTTAGTTGGTTTGCTTAGCACTATGGGTGATCAAGGACTGACAGAACTAAATTGTGGCTCCCATGTCGATCGCCTACTTGAAAAGTTGCCTGCAGAGCATTCCAGTCGCTTCAAACGGCACATTTACAGGGAACAAGGAGATATGATGTATGACTTACCTTTGTTCTCGTCCTGGTTGCAAATGGAATGCAAGTGTCAACCAAGAAAGGACAGTCCTGCTTCATCCTTTAACCAGCCACGACCTGCCCATAAGTACACCCCTCCACTCACAACAATATTACATGGGACAAATCCATCCGATCCTGTACAGGCAACACAACCCATCATAACGACTAAGGCAAGATGTGCATATTGCTGCTCACCTGAACACCACATTAGCAAGTGCCCTGAGTTCATTAACAAGACAAAGGATGAGAAAATAAACTGGATAAAGAGAAACAAACTGTGTTGGCGTTGTGCTAGAACTCATCAGGCTGCAAAGTGCGATCTGAGAAAAGACTGTGCTACCTGCATGAGAAGACATCTACAGATCCTATGTGAGGTGAATCAGAGACCTAGAACTGAAGTTAATCCTGTAGTGAGTACACTGTACTTTGATAAACCTAGTGACTGTCCCAGTGTACTATTAAAACTTGTGAAAGTGCTCCTGCAAAATGGCAAAAGAACTCTTGAAACATATGCCGTACTTGACGATGGCTCCCAACGCACCATGCTTCTGACATCAACAGCTCAGCATCTCAACCTAACTGGGGAGGCAGAGAGATTATCACTTAGAACTGTCCGTCAAGAAGTTGAAAATATTCAAGGTTCTTCCGTAAGTTTCAAAATCTCACCCATTGCACACCCAGAGAAAACCTACACAATTGATAATGCCTTCGCTACAAGTCACTTAGCACTTTCAGACCACACCTACCCCGTATCATCTCTCCAACAAAGATACAAGCATCTTCAAGGTATCCCATTACCCTTCATTAACAAAGCAGCCCCACTACTGCTCATAGGCTCTGATCATACCCACCTTATTACGCCTATTGCACCAGTTAGACATGGACCATTTGGATCTCCTTCAGCAGTCAAAACCCGCTTAGGATGGACACTTCAAGGTCCGATCACAGACTTCCAACCCCAGAGCAGTTCCACGCATGCCCAATGTTTGTTCACATCTTCCAGTTCAGGTTCAGGTGAACCGCTCCAGCACATCCTCGTGTCCACTGATGGCTCTGAATTCATTCAGCCACCTCCTACTCTACCATCAGCAGTATCTACGTCCTCACCTGCAGTGCCACTATCACCAGTTCCACCGCCTGTGGCTAACTTTCCGCCAGTGGTCAGGGCGCCACCTGCTCCTAGATCACCTGGTCCTGCCCCTGCCAAGTCCCGTAAATTACCCCCAGCACCTGCAAAACTGCCTGACGGTCTGCAGGTCTGGGCCTGCAGCTGCATCCTACGCGGTTGGCATTTGGACCTGCTTTGCCGCCACCGCTGGCTACATGATCATCCCCCTGAACTGTCTGGCCTACGTTGTCGACCTCCAGGTTGACCTCCTGAACCTATATCAGACCTGTAGCATGCCCCCGCTTCGTGAAAAAGAGCAACTCTAATCCTTTGAACATATTTCTCAGTAGAAATATGGGGGCGGCTGTTGTAAAGGCTCACCTTTCAGCACATTCACTTCACCAGATGCACCTCGTTTCTTTTCCTCACCTTTGATTGGGGGTGGTGCTTGGCCTTAATTGCACTCACCTGTCACTCGTTATATAAGGACTGCACTCACCTACCCCTCACTCTTTCTTCACTCCCACATGGGGCGGCAGCTGAGGTGAGTTTCTCTTTGAGTCTCCTGAGTTCGCGTATTATGTTGAGTTACTTAAATCATACTCTATTTCCTTTCAGAGATAGCAGTCCATGTGTGTCTTTCCTTTACATTTCATTTCCATTATCCAATAAAATGACAAAACCTGCAAATGACTGATGACTGCTTAGTCTCATTCTAATCGGATGAGCCCATGATGATGACTACTTAAACCCTGAACCTTCCTACCTCCAATACACAAATACTAGTAACAAAGTACCTAAGGATAAAAGAATGTAAAAATGGTTATTTGCTAAGCTGTCTGTTAAGTGTAGACACAAGATTAGTTATTGAATGATTTGTAGAGCAGTTTGAAGTGGCTTAACAGACAAAAAGGATTTCTCTGATGACATGATGACTCCTAGGATTCGAGTCATCATTGTTGCTGACAGTTCTTCCTCTTTCATACTGTCTCATAATTCTTTGGTGGTTCCTGTCTTTCTGCTTAGTAGCCAAGATGGAGAACTTTCAGCATGAGAAACGTACAACGTTCGTTCCACATTTAACTTTTTGACGGTTTTTACTACACAATCCACGTGCTTGTAGATTACATTTTGCAGCCTTACTTGATAGCGTGAACACACTGAGACATGCAAAGTAGCAAGTAAATAAGTATGGTAGAGAACTGAAGAAACAGTATTTCAATTAAAGAGATATAAATCTAATTAAATGCACAACACTTTCCAAGGATAGTCTGATAGATGTGTCTCTGGAATAATGTTTTATGCACAAACACACTCCAAGAGTCACGATGACACATATCACCAGGGAGAGGAGTCACACAAATATACACAGTGTGGAGAATTAGGATGTGATTTGACTGAGAGCTTGTGATAGGTCGGTGCGAGGAGGTTGGTTTGATGTGCACTCTTTTAGGGTGGCTTGACACTGGCCCCTTAATATTCCCATTAGAGACCTTACACTCTGAAAACACACACACCAGTGGGACGCCATCTCCCATGAAAAATAGGCCAGACGGAGCGTTGAACGCGGTGAATGCAGGGTCTTTGTTTGTATTTGTGACTGTAAGCAGCATAAAACATCTTATCATTCCATTGGTGTGAATAAACAGACAAGGAAGGTGAGACAGGTTCTCTGGCAGCCATATGGGGGTTTTAGCCTACAGTGCTGCTTACACAAGATAAGACAGTCAGCTGGTTAGTGGGGAATAAAGGCCCACTATGTAAATCCAAGACATTAAAACACACAACACACCCCAGCAGAGCTCCACAGACAGGTCACATCGTTTCCAAAGAATGTGGAGAATCTGCATCAGCCTCAGTATGAGATGAATTTGTGTACCATGTGCTCTGCATGACAGTGAGGCAATGAGGTCAAGCATGGGTGATAGAAGAAGGCAGCATTGGAGGGAAAATGTAGACGTATAAGAAAAGGGCAGCAGCACTGACATACTGGCAGCAAAGCTTGAAAAGCTACAGTAGCAAGGCTGCCCTTGACATCAACACACACTCACACACATGCACGCTGGTTACACACACACACACACACACACACACACACTGGTTATGCCCTCCCAGCACACCCTCTAGGCTGGCACATGGAGTGGTGGGGGGAGGGAGGCTGCATGCCCAAAGATGAGACTGAAAAGAGAGTGCGATTCGGGGATGGCAAGATGGCTGCACAGCTCAGTCTGCCTCTCGCACTCCTGTTAAATTAAAGGCTGTATATGAGCCAGACTGTTAAACTAGGCGCACTGTGCCGAATAATTCATCTGCAAAGATCAGAACATCTGCAGCTTTGCCATCAGCAATCACAGACCGAGCTTTTGAAAATTCCATATCAAAGAAATACACATCACATGTTAAGCAAATCCAGAAATGATTCCTGGCGGATCATTTTTTGCTGGAGACCCTTTCAAGTCTCAACGCAGGTTGTGCACCTTTGAAACCCTTGGAAAAAAATGTGATATTTACAATAGGCACAGTACGGCAACTTTTGGATTGGGAGTTATTGCTCTACAACCTGCTGATTATATAAATTACGGTAAAGAGAGCTGATAACCAGGAGGAAAGATGAGGCAAATGAGTTGGTAATCAGCAAAGACAGAGCGAGAGAGAAGGAGGGGTGTTGTGTGAATTGACCTAATTCTGTGCGATGGCTGCTCGTGTAGTAGACAGAATTATCAGTGCCACATATTTAGACTTGAGGATGAGGATGCTTCTCTGTGTTCAGCTTGCACACACGTGTGTAATATGTACATGTGTGAATATGATGCAGTGTTTTCTGACACCCTGCTTAAAAATGCATGGCTGTAGCTGATGGGGGAGAAGAGCTGGTGCTGCAAAGTGTGTGTGTGCATTTTTTAAAAACAAATCAAGGAATTTATTCGGGGTTGGTGGTTAAATTTTTTAGAATATCTGACTTTTGAGAAATTTAGACAAGGTTGTAGAAAGCAAAGACGTCAGGGAAAATTGGCTAATTTGCATAAATATGGCAATTTATACACACACACCCACACATATATAATTTTCCACACTAAGCCACTTTTGCATTAACAAACCACAGAGGAATTAAATTTAAGGTCGCAGTCGAAGACAAAATGGAAATTTTCACTGAAGCCCAGTTACACCGGGGGCCTTGAAGTAAATTTCTGTCTGTATTTCTTTTTGTCTTTCACCGTCTCTTGTTACCTGCTGTCCAAGCTGACAGAATCATATGTGGCACCAATTACCTCGGTCTCAGCCTGTCAAGTGGAGGCAAGCAAAGCCAGAGGAAGTCAAAATGACAGTGAAACGCTTCATCATCCACCACTGGGGGGTTAGAAGCACTCACTGAGGCTGGGATACACATCTCTGATCTGTTGCTTTGTGTGTGTCAGGATGTTGCTGACTTTTTACTGACAATGTGGTCTCTGGGAAAACGTGGCGTGCTCTGCCACTTGAGTACAGGCTAAAATGTCTCAAAAACTGTGAATTTTTGGAAAGACATTCATTGTCCTGACAGGAATAAACGAAAGTAAAATATTTTAACCATTGTGGTTTTATGACTCAGCCACACTAGAGTAAAAATAGTATGGTAACCTCTGTGCAACTAGAAAAAAATCTGTGGTTATCCAGTAATTGCATTTATTTCTGATTGCAAGTAGTAGTGGTTTACGCAACCACTGTCGATTGCAAAGCGGATGCACAGATTGGATTGTTGGACATAGTCTGTCTCCAAACAATTGGGACCTGAATCAAGTTGACTGTAATCACTCTCAGACTGATTGGCATTTATTGTAAATAATAACAATTTGTAAATAATTTGCATCAAAAAAAGACAAATTGGCAACGTCCTGCAATCTGTCTGAGTCAGTCTGCACAAATTAGATTAACGTTAACTGCATCATATCTCTTGTAATAGCAGACTTGACTCAGCTGGTTGCCATTTGCTTGTATAATAGTTATATTGCAGGTAAATCATTATCCTGCAGGAACTAAATAACTTTTTATGGAGGAATCAGAAATATGGCATTCTGACTGAACCCTTAAGGTAAGAAGTTAATGTGAATGACTATTCGTGCAGACTTTTGCTCATTTCTGACAGCTCTTTGCTGAAATATTACAAACAGATTGCATCTAATTGACCTCATTCATTCACAAACTGAAAGCTGACTGACAGCAGACTTATTGTTGTTTTGTCACTGGCTTGATCAGCCAAAGTCAGTATGAAGATGACAGCTGACTGCGAGTGGTCACAGTGCTAGTCATGTCTACAAAGTAGCCATACTTGAAATTAATTGCACACAGTTGCAATAAGTTTGGGCGTGCCAAGATCTACAGAGGCTGTTTTCCTTAGTTTGGGTGCAGCATTAATGAGATATCATAAAGACAGATGGAAGATTCGCCATAAAATTTGCTGCAGTGGTTCTATTTCTATATTTAATTTTAACAGCAATAAAGAGTTAAAAGTGTTTTTGGCACACTGACCTCAGTCAGTTTCAGAAGAGTCAGTTTGGGTCATTTTTTCAGAGCTGTTTTTTCTTATATGTAGCACACAGTGGGGACTATTATGCCTCAGACTGTCCTGACTACCAGATTTTGTCATGGTTTTCTGTGTGGCAGGCAGGATGTAGGACCCAAATGCAGGACTCATAAGCGGAAGAGTAAACTCAACACGGCAGCTCAAATGCTGGGAAACATCACATTCAAATACAAAGCACAACTAGAAATTAGAAACAAGAAACTCAAACTAAAACACTGGAAAATAAACTAGGAACAGAAAACTAGGAGTTGACTTGGAACACGGAGGAAAGAAACACACAGTATAGTGATGAAGCGACAAGACAACAAGCAGGGGAAGACTGAGGACTAAAACACACAAGTAGGATAACGAGAGGATGGGGAACAGGAGGAAACACAGCTGGGACTAATCAGAAATAATGAGACGAGGGGAAGCAAAACTAGATACACTGACGTTGGACAATAAGATATCAAAATAAAACAGGAAGCAAGAGACGAAAACAGACTAGACACAGAGATGTGGAACATGACAGGCTTAAAACTAAGCACACAACACACGGAGACTAAATGAGGAGAATAAGAAAATTGAACTAAACCTTCACTAGAGAACCAAAGAAACCCAAAAAACATGAACAACAATAATCAAGGAACATCATTACAACGACTGAAACACCACTGACAGATATACTCATACAGAGTATTTAGGAAGCAGCACCCATGATGACACTAGTCTGAATCATACCAATGACCAACTTCAGTCAAGTTATTTCCAAAATCCTATAAGTTAAAATCCTTAGCTTTAAATAGACAAACAACCTAGCATACATTTTGATGTTAAAAAGCCCTGACTGCGATAAAGGCTATAAGCCAAAACAAACTGATCAAGTTTTTCTTCACATGCAGCTTCAGCCTCTTTAGACACTGGCTAACTGTCATCTGGTGGTCTTTTCTCTGCATCTAGTCAAGGTTGAGAAATACTTTGAAAATGAAAATGGTTCTAGTTATTAATAATAAATAAAATTAAATAAAATGCCTCATGCTGCTAAACTTACTGACACTGAACTATTCACATCAAAGGTTTATAATGATTACATCAGGGAGCAGGGAAGCGTAGACTGGTTGTTTGACATGTGAAGTTCACCACAAAAGAAAAGAGAAATTTACTTGTAGATAAATTTAAATTACTTAAAAGACTTGCTTGTACTTTAATGGAATTGGGAAACACTACAAATGTTAAATATTAGCATGTTAGCAATATTAGCATGCTACTTTGACCGTAGCATTTAGCTCTGTAAGCATTTCAAAACAGATGTAAGGTATCTTTGTTTTAACTCTACAGTTATACAGATGTTCAGCATATTTATTAGAGTTTTATTTATATTTTTAACCTAAGCTGAATTGAGCCCAGTACCAGTGTTTAAACTGGTTTCACAATACTAAGTATTTATTTTACCACTACTATTAAGCAAGTGTTATTAGCTAAATGCTGCTACAGGAAGCAACAGAAACGTGTAAACTATGATTGAAGTCACTGGCAGATCCAATTTAACATTATTTGTTAAACAAAACATTTTCTAACATGCATATTTGTAAGTCTGAGCCTGCTAGATTTTCACCACAATATCTTTATGTTCTGTAAAGCGTAAAGCGCCAAAGTGAAACCAAACAAATGCCTTTCAGATGAGTGTCTATTTTTGAAGCCCATCCACCAGAAGTGGGGAATGGCCTTGATCTGCTGTCGGCCATCAACAGATGGCTGATTAGCATTTCCAAATCTGTAGTCAAACTCTACACTGATTTGGGAATGATTGGAATTCAGCTCAAGACTTTATCTGCTAACTCGCCATTGCACTGTGCCTTTCTCTTACTGCTCCTCCTTTTGATTAGCAAGTAAAACATTATTCCGATGGCTCATTGATCGCCTGGGGGTTTTACACAGATAGGCAGTATTTATGGCATGGCGCCCGTGGAAAAAGACACATGAGAGCAGCACAATTTACTTCTCCTTTCACACTCTTACCTCCTCATCTACAACACACACACAGACCCTCTTTTGCTGGTGCTGTTCTAGTCCTCTCCTATCCTCTTTTCATCTGGCTTGCTCTCTTCTATATCACTTTCCAATCAGCTAAATTCCTCTGGCTGAATAATACGTCACTGTGGCAAGCGTCTGTGCACACACACATGCATATATGCATGCTTACATCCACACAAACACAGTCACTGGTCCTCCCCTATAATGTCATTATGGGGCCAACTGAGTCAAATTACAGTGAATCAATAAATCCTGTTTATCTGTTGGGGAAACCCTGCTCTCGTTTACAGCCCAGGGGAATGTGTACATGGGTGGAAGATGAGGGAACCTCCATGTGTGGTCTCTTTCAAGATGGTCCTGGTGTTATCAGTGGCTGACGTGCCGCTACGTGACTTTGTGTAAAGGAACTGTTCGGAGTCAATGTGGACAGGCCCTTTGCTTGTGTATGACAACAACAACATCAAGGCAGATATTGCCATTTGCCAGATAAGCTAATTGACTCCTGGACTGTCTCAATGAAAAGCCTATTGAGATGCAACGCAGCGCCTGAGAAGTGGCACACAACAATGACGAGAATGTTAATGACCTGCTTTTTCTTTTTTTTTGACTGCAAGGTAAACACAACAGCAGTCCGAATGCCTCTCAGTGTTTAATCTTAAATTATCACAGGACACACAATGCAATAGCTGCAGGATTCACAGGCAAACATTCCCAAAATTACAGATAAAACACAGTCAACACCGTGATGGTGCAGATAGGGAAGGATCTTTTGAATTAACGCAAGGGATGGACATGAAAAGCCAGTTGTTTTCAGTAATCTACCTTTTGCTACAGCTCATTTTCACATAAGACTTAGCAACCTTATTAAAATTGGACATTTGTTCACATTCAATTTATTAGCTTCATAATATAACCCACGATTTAGGATTAATGTTGAGAAAATACATCTTATCATTCTTTGAATTTAGGGTGTCATTTTCATCTGAAATATTTCACAGGTAAACAGTAAAACAAGGCAGTGAGTCTCAGTCTGTAAAGAAAAAAATGATCAAATTATATGTAAGTATTTTTAAAGTAATAGTAGTAAACAGATTGAGGAGCCTTAACATCAAATATTTTGTTGTGCAGGGTGTAATATGGTTAATTTATTGTGTAGGCAGCAACAGTGCTTGAAAATGAGTTCTGTGTGCTTGAAGGTGTATGCTTCAGACCAGAAAAGAGTCATGACTGGAGCTAAAAACCAAAAAGAAAAGAAAGTTAAAAAGTAAAAAAAAACCACTCTTCTGAAGTTGCATTATAGCCTTGATACTTTTTTTCATTTTTTCATTTTTTTTGGTGTCAACGTGGTTTATTTAAATATTCTGTCCATGTATTTTTTAAATATTTTTGTCACAGTTTATTTGCAAAAACACCAAGTGCAATATATACAATGTGCAAGGGTCGGGGGGTTTCCGGGGATCCGTGGAAAGGAGGGGGGAAAGGTCCACAGGCCACACTCCTCTTCAATAACTCCATGTTCCTCTTCAAACACTCATGCTCTCGCTCCTCTCGCACCATGCCACTCTCCCACACTCAGGAAATCCAGGGAAGGTAAATGGGAACAGGTCCGGGGGTTTCTATGTACAGAAATACACGATCAGAAGCAAGCTAGAGACTCACACAGAGATCAAGATTTGCCGGGGCTGCACTAACTCAGGTTACTCAACAATCCAGCGATGAGAAGCACTGAGCCACCACCTTAAGTAGTGGCCACGTAATCAGGTAAACCAGCAGCAGGTGGACAATAATGGCCACGTGCATGGGCCAAGGGCGGAGCCCATTATGAGCTCTGCCCAGGCAGACAGAGGACAGGACAGAGAGAGAGCAACAACAACAAAAACATATGGCCGGATGCTGAGCCAGCCAGGGAGACACAGAGACCACGACAGTTTTGAACTAAGAAGTTTAACATAAAAATCAAAGCATTTTTATCGCTTTAGCATTTATCAGTGACATGGAAAAATCAACTTTTTAAAAGAGACGATCACATTAAAAGATAAATGAATAAAGAATAAGACGTATTGCTGCCTGAATCCCAAAATAGTGTGTAATTACAAAGTAAGAATTGGACGATAGGATACTTAAAGATGTGACGTGCGCCACTAACAACACTGTGTAATTATTCACAGCCAGTGTGTGAAAATTATTACACGTGACTCACTATAAGCTGAGTGGGAGCATCTGCCTTATTGCTTAATATGGCAGTATTCTTCAGATTAGAGTTTTGCCACCACGTTTGGCGAACAGAGTTCGTGTTTATGTCAAATTCTGAAAATTATTCCTCGTAGAAGATTCTAGAGGAAAAACAGAAGGAGAAGAAAGAAATGTCCAGGACGCTTGTGAGCTGCAAAGAGAAACTCTACTCTAACTGAGTGACAGAAAAAAATCCCCAATCCTCTCACTGTAAACCCTTATAAATCCTGCTGCTGGGGAATTTATTTTATATTTGTTATATTCATGAGTCGCTCATTCTCTGTGGTACCTTTCAACACTGTCTCTCGACATGAAAGGTTAGCATATTGTATAGTTGCATTAATATAAATTACCAAAAGTTACTTTTACTACACGATTAAAGTTGTTCGTTCCTGAAAGTGGATAAAGTGATGTCCACATGGAGCTGAAAGTCCACTTTAATAGCTTTCTGTTGGACTAAGTAACATTAGCCTTATTTTAGGAGGCTAACATCCCTTTGTGTATCTGACATTGAAGATACATATGCTAAATGTTTTACAATATAATGCTCATATTTGCATCTTGTTCAGGTTCAATCAATTTATTTTGGATTGTCACTGCTTAAGGTATTGCAATAGAAGCGCTCTTGGTTGGCTGTAGTTATTGACTGCCCACTCTATAAACTCCTCCCATGGCATTGGTCGACCCTCGTATGGACACTTTCGCAGACAAGCAATTAGCATACTGAATACAGTCCAGACAGCCAATTAGAGCATCACTGTTGAGCCCCCCTCGTATGTAAATAAGGCTAAGAATTTGCAGGAAAGCATTCAAGTGCTGCCAGCAATGGCAAAAGTCTCGGGCACAGAATTGAAAAATGAATGCGGATGTAATTAGGAAGCTGGAGAGAGTAGGGGACAAGATGAGGAATATACGTGTGTTTAAAAAAGAAGAATCCAAATTATGAGTGTGAGATTAAAGTGTGTGTGTGGTGGGGTGGGAGGGTTTGGGAAAGAAGAAGAAGAAGAAGCAGAAGGGCGAGGGTGAGGGGGTGGAAACAGCGAGGAATACTGGGATGAGACTAAATACAAGCCTACATCAGTGTTTCAGTAATTTGATGAAATAGGCTTCCAGTCATTGTGCATAGTAACACAGCTGGTTGTGCATTTATAGGACATAGACTGTGAATGTGGGGCTGCGTGCAGGTGCACACATTAGGCATTCTGTTTGATCATATATAGAGTGGATTTTGTGCACGTGTGTGGGAGCACGAGTGTCAGAGGATGCGTTCAGCTGCAGGGAGACATCGTGCCAGGCAGGGAATTTTGTATGGGATCACGCTACTGCACATGGCACCGTGTAGCACATGCAACTCTTCTAAGACCCCAAAGATATGCACACTCACAACATCTATCTAGTCTGTGTATGCTTAAAACACTCCCGAATCAATATTCTGGGCTCTGTGTTGTCTTATGGTTTCGAGCAGTCATTTCCATTCGTGGATGGCCAGTGACGCCCGTCATGTCGCTAGTTCACGCGTTTAGCCCCTCATCACATCTACTCTTGTTCAGTAATCGCAGCATGTCACACTCAGCTGCTCGACTGGAGCCGTGGCTTAGCAGACGTTGAGTATGTGTGGAAATGGGATTGAGCTCATGATGGTAAATCCAGTGACATCAATGATATTTGCCTCTTCTCTTTTATCAGCCTGGGCATTCCCGTTTGATTATAGTCACTGGCAAAGCGGTCTTTCGCTCAATCTGAATTTCTCTGTCAAATTACAACAAAATAAATGCCTAGATTGTAAACCGGTAATCTAAACAGCAATTTTGCTACATTTAAATATCAGGAAACATGCTTAGTATAGAGTGACAAGTTAGAACACCTTTGTATTTAAACAGTCCACATGAAGCTGCTTGGAGATTGCTAGCTTAACTTAAGCATTCGAATGGAAGCAACAATTTTCAACAATTTTGTGACTTTCAAGATCTATTTTATTGACTTGCTTTCTCTCAGCAATCCCCTGTTTGTGTCCGGGCCCCTCTCTCCACAGCCTCGTATCTGTCCTGCCATCCTTCTTCCATTCTGTGTATTGGCTGAATATATAGTCTGTTTACTGAGAGAGTAAACACTAGAATGAAGGAGCAGGTCAAAGTCAGGGTCACTTTCTCTGTATCTTTCCCTCTTCTCCAACCATCCAGCTCCCTCTCGCCCTATTGCCCTGTCCTTCCCCTGCTCTCTTATTATGTGCTGGTAATGAGAGGTCTAGACAAGCTTGATCAGGATTAAGGCCCAGGAAGGCAGGCAGTCAGGCACAGTGAGGTCAGGCAGAGAGAGGCAGCTTTAGCTTGGACACATACACTCCTGAGGGCCTAGGATGCGCACCAAAAGGCCAGGCCAGAGGTTTTTGAGGAACATCATGGATCATGGATTGAGAGAGGATTCAGGAGATAAATAAATTTAGCCGCCACAGAAATCCTACTTTCTGCAGGCTCGCTATCTACCAACAGTATTGACTGAGGAAAAAAGATGCTGCTCATGAAATGAAAATATTCAGCAGAAAATAACAGAAAATACTGCTCAACATTAGTGTAGTTCTCACACAAACTGATCTTTTAGCATAGCATTAACTCCAAAATATAATGGGATTCTTTATAATTGACTCTAGATCCACAATATCAGCTGCACCTAAAAAATGGGCTTCTATCATGGATAATTTAAATAGTACCAGTTTCAGTTGATATCACTGTACAAACAACTTGGTATCATTGCACTGCTCATTTAAAAGCTGGGGAATTTAGTTAAATGGGTGCATAGAGTGGCAGCATTTTTGAAGTTTTATTCCTCTTTAAGAACACCTTTCAGCTTTTTAATACCAGGACAATAAATGTCTGTAACCAAATATGATGCAAAACTTACAACATTTACATACAAAACTTACAGAAGATAAAAGTAAAAGTTGTCCTCCATGCGAATATTATATACAAATAATTGAAGACTGGACACATGACACATGAAATAATTATTGATTTGTTATGCAGTACAAATTTGAGTGTGAGAGTGAAGGATTGTGGGTATCACAGTGTTGCTTTCGTGCAGCCTAACAAATAATTTAACAGCACATAACCCGATTTTGACAATGAATCTCGTAAGTTGAATGCTGAATAGTTGTAAATCAGGCCTAAATACGTGAGAAAGCAGCAGGGAAGTTTATGACGAAGGTAAGAATCACGAAAGAAATCACTGAAGCTCAAGAAACAGACATGACACACTGACAAAGACTGCAGAGGACGGTTTATATTGCATCTAACTCCCTGTTTGATTTCACTACAAAGAAACTAAAGCTTGATTTAGACTTCTGCAGGAATCTAGGCGCTAACTTACGAAACTCTACACCACAACCATCCACACTATTCAAACCATTGTTGGCCCAGAGTGTAGTTACATTTCTTGATACGTGCATGTTACGCGGAGGGATTTGTTAAGAGCGGTTTCCAGTTATGTTGTAGATCACAACATAGATTTCCCACTGAAGCATAATTCATACATAAGTGTATTATGGCTTCAACCTTCACCAAAAGCACCACACGCAGCATAAAAGATGGACGTAGCTATCACCTGTTGGTTCCCAGAATTCCCCCTCCAGTAAAAATCCCCCCCAAACACATGAATGAATGTGACGTGCAGGAGCAGTCTTTAGCCAATGTTTCGTATGATAAGTAATCCTGCAATTTCAAACACTGTATGTCCGAAATTTGCACGAAAGACTTTTTATTCAGTAGGACCAGAAATTAGTGACTGAGCTCATAAAGGATGCAGGAAAGTTCTTAAGGTGTTTACAGAGGTCAAGAAACAAAGTTGTTTGACACGTATCTAAAGTCCTTTTGCAACTGCAGCTATCGCCACCTGGTGGCCTTCAGATAGAAATGCAGGATTTTAGGAACTTCATTGACTTCATTTTTCCAGCACAGAAGCCATTTCCATGTTTTGTAGCTCTATGGAAAGCACAAACAAGAGTAGCCCACAGACTAAGAACACATATTTCTATCATTGCCTCTTGGTGACTTTAACAGAAACGCTTTCTAAGATATGATAAGTGTGCTGGGTTTGCTCTCTGTGCAATCTGTTGCTCTTGCCTGAGATAGAGAGCTCTTCTACCAAGAAACCCTGAAGGCACGCCTGCACACCAACACAAGTGTTGGCTAGTTGGCAAGTAGACCCTTCTTTAAATGCATAAAGTTCCTTTCAGCTGCTACCTTGTTCATAAGGGGTCAGCAAAGCTGATGGATACACATGCAGCTCTCCCACTTATTTGTGTCTCCTCCTCATCTCAAACCAACAATTTTTTTGTGTGCAAGGCAAATGTGTTAACCACTACACTAAATAATCACCTATTTTTCTTCTGTCTGAGTGACTTTTGCTGCTGGTTCACCTGGTTAAACATTTTCTTTTAAAGTCATCTGTTCTTTTTTTGCAGACTATTTGAAGAAGTCCTTTGATGCATTAACCCTTCCATCTTTATGTTTATTGACTCTTCTCTTTTCACACATGTGAGTGTTTGAGGCACAGGATACCAGCTGTTGACATAGATGGCTCTCAGTCCAGTGGGAATCCAGATCCACCAGAGACCCGTAGCTAGCAACAAATTCCCATCCTTCAAGTTCCCAGATGGATTTGATTTGTGCTCATTCCTAAACATCAGGATAGGCCAAGGACCCTGAGACTGGAAATGATCAGGCTGTGGCAGGATCTTTCTAAAGAAAATACGCAGACTGCCTGAAAAAACAGATACAGCAAAAATTGCATTCAGAATATAATACAGTCACCTTGTTTTTGGCAGCAGGATGGTCCAGAGAGGGATAAAATTGGAAAGGGCAAAGAATGTATGCTTCTAAGTGACCTTGAACAAAACACACAGGTTCCAATTACAGTGGCCCTCTAAGCCACAATCAACAGAATAAAATGTGAATAATTTAAGGGCTTTTTCATGTTTATTTTTAATATAATAATAAGCTTCTACTGAGCCTTATTTTAACCAGCTATTAGTAATATTTCTACAGCATTCAGACAGGTTCCATTGATATTTCACAGTGACAAGTATGTGGATGTGGGGGGTAAGAAACACACCAGAATGACTAAGAATTTCATGAGAAGAGAAACACGAGCTGCTTTTGTGCAAATATAATGGATGAAAAATATTTAACATCCCACGAAGTAAGCTCTGTGTTAGCTTGGAGTACAAAATAAGCTGTTTGCTTGCAGTCTGGTCAGAACACTGGGTTAAAAAGAAAATAAAAAGTAGTGAAATACTGCTCGGTTGTGGTGAGAGAGCTCCCTCTGCTACTGCTTATGGCAGCTGAATGAAAAATGCTGCTTTCTTAGGCTGTATATTGAAGTGCTTTAGTAAAGCATCAACTTTTGAGGTTGAAAAAGAAACCAGCTGAAATACAAACGTGTCAAAACTTGCAGTTCCTATAATGACCACTTGAGGCTGGCTGAAAAAGGGAGTCAATCCCCACAGACTAACATGTTAAAGCAGTAAAAAGCCTCGTGGAAAAAAGGGGGTCATTTAGACTCCAGAGCTAATTTTCTCTGCAAAACACAACTACAGCGGGTGACGTTTTCTTGAACTCACCCGACTTTGTTAAGTTTTATGCTGCGTCCACAGTGGGTGATTGCTTGTCCTGTTGCAGATTGCTAGCAGGCTTTCCAGGATTTGGTTGCCTGGATAACCTCTAACATATTTACAAGCTGGACAGATCAATCCAAATATCGAAAAAACACATGCCGCTATATATAGGGCAAAAACTGTTAAAATCCAAAGACAAAAACAAAAAACTTCTGTCCAAAAAATAACAGAAGTTTTTTTATTCCTTCTCTTTTCCTCACACTCTTAAAATTCACAAACATCAAATTATGAAGCAGTTTGAGGGGTACAAAATGGCTCTTACATCCATGTGACGTTTGTATAGCTCCTACGTCGTTAACTTCTAAACGCTTGAAAACAAAAAGTGCCAAAAAACACTTCCCCACTATGATTCGGTTAAAAAAAGAAAATCTCTCCCACTCCAACATTGTCATAATGACAAAAAGCTTATGTCAACCGTCCACATAATGGTGTAATTAGCAAGTACTTTTTGCTGTTGAAAATCTTGGCTGATGTGTAAATGGATGTGTTGGCTTACACATGCGTATCTCAGTGACAGACTGTGAGAGACTGAAATTGTTGAAAAAGCCATATTCACGCCTCATCCCCATTCACAGCTCTTTCTCTTCTCTCTCACTCACACACACACACACACACAAACACACAAACACATACGTATAGTTTGCACAGGGACTACGGGCCTCTGAGGGAATGATAACACAGACATGTTAATGTGTGCTAATGATGCCGTTATCTCCTGATGAGTGCAAATGGAGCGAGAGATTAACACCCATGCAACAGAGAATGAGGTGTGGATTCACTGGCACATGTGTGACTGAGATGTCTTGGAGTGGGTCGTTTTGTCTTCTGCGTGGAAGATCGAGTGCATGCGTGCACCCTGACTTCCCCTTGAACTTTGACCTCCTCCCACGCCTACCGAGCATCTCACAGGAAGAAACACCAGTTCCCCCAGGGGGTGGATGAGTCTGTGTGTGCATATTTGCATTCTAAACACACTAAGTACATTTTAAAAAAATCTTCTCTGTCTTGTGCGCGCCAACTGAACCTCAGCTGTCCCGTTCATGCTACAAGCTCACTTGCATCCATTCGAATCCATGGTGTGTGAGTTAAATGCCACCACGGCTGAAGGGTCTGCTGGCTTTTATCATTTAGCTCATGCTTTCACAGGCTTGCATCATGAACACCCACACATGTAGGCCTACACACTCCTCTTCAAATGAAATATCTCGCTTGCCAAAGCTGAGCATCTTAAAGGAACACAGCAAGATTTTAGGAAATCAGTCCAGGAAAGGTTTTGGAAATGGATCTGCAAACATTTTATACAATAAGTTTCATGGTATAAAACTCATTTATAAGTCCTAAGCAAAGTATACGTGATGGTATTCACCACTGAGTTAGTGATATGTCTGTGTGTTAATGGTATGCTTTATAACAATTATAATCATTCCATTACGTGAGTTCTAGGGTCTTTTTATGGGTTACTGGCAAATAAAGGTCTCTGCAGTTCACAAGTGGGTGTTCCACAGCCATCATGCATGGTAGGGTTTCAGATGTTTCTAGAATTCCCACTTGTTGCAAAATATCCACTTGTGCTCTGAAACAAGCACATATCTTATAAGAAAATTTAATGGGACTGAACTATTGCTAATGTGATTTCCTCCACTTGTAGTTTTCCTTCTATGACAAGTGAGAACGTTTGCTGTGAAATAGGTGGATGTGACTGTACTTTGTTTCAAAGTAGCTGCCCGATTTAGACAGTGACAAGTCCAACCAAGAGCCAGATTTAGTAAACAGGACAAAACCACGTGTGAGCAGAATCCCCAAATAGCTCTCATAGTCATTCAATGTCGGTTCATTTAATGTCAAGTACAAAAAAAGTTTCACATGTCGCAAATGGTATTAAATAAAAGTTCAGATTTAAATATGCCCCTCCCTCCCTTGTGCTTTGAGAATGGAACTTCCAGAAATACATATGCTGCAGTCTTGTCGCTGCACTCTCGTTGCAAATACAGTATTTATTGTAAGGTAAACACCGTACAATAATTCATGTAGGAAAACCCAAGGAACCAATGTAATGTAATGCAAGAATTCCTAAAATGACAATGACAGGAGTTTTTACAATTCTCCTGCTGATCCGAAGTGTTCGGTGGGGTTGAGGTCAGGACTGCAGACAGGGCACGTGATTCTATACACTCCCAAATTCTGGAGTAGTGTCTGATAAACCATGAGTCCACATTTACAGGGAGCTAGAGTAGAGGCATATCAAACTGCCTACACTGAGGCCGGATTGACCATTTTTTAAATTGTTGCTATATGTGACTGTTTAGTTAAGTTTAGCCACCAAAAGTAAACTTATTAATTTTGTGGTTGGTTGATTATTTCTTTGTTGTTGCAATGCTTCTTGGCAATAAATCTTATGCCGTTCTAAAGCATGTTTGTTTCCCCTTGAATGGTGCCACATTTGTAAGAAAATGCATTTGTGGGTTTAGCAGAGTTGTCGGTTACGCCCATGAAAAACTTGCCACATCATCTCTGGCAGTGCCAAACTGCTTATTCTGCTATTGACTGTAGTTTTGAGTTTCTGGTACCACAGGTGCTGACAATCAGGTGACAATCAGGTGCCTGATTTCATGTCAGAAAGGCAGAAATGAAATGTTGGAATGCTTTTGAGAAGCACTTTGTTCAAAGCATACTGATGCCTTATAATGTGCATGTGCCAAGTCAGCCGATTTTCACTGAGAATCAGCATTTAATTAGCTGATTTAGGTGAGTAATGTCCCCTTTTACAAAGAAACAGCCTAGCAAGTGCAAACAGAGCCACTTTAAAAGGAAGTGAGAGGCAGGCCCATTTAGCACACAGGCTATTTTGCTATGGAGCTGTGCTGTTAGAATGTGGTCTGAAATACTAAAATAAGCAAGATCTTATTTGAAAAAAAGACCTAACTCAGTTTGCAAACAACGGCACTTCATGGTGCTCCAAATCTTGTCTATCAAACTGTATTATATTTAGCATTAATGGTGCCTTCACCATAATGCACCCGTGAACTATGCACTAATATTCTTAACCCTGTCAGATCTGGGCCATCATCTGTAACCATATTCTGCACTTAAAAAAATAGTTTTTCAGGTCTTGGTAGTCAGTCAGACCACTGATAGCAGAGAAGGAACCACTTTAATCTGCATGAGATGAGTATTTTTATGGGATCAGCTAAATCATGATACACTGGATGAACACACGGTCGCTCACCTGAAAGAGCTCTAAAAATAAACTCTCACTGAATAACACCACCACCACCACCAAGACAACACCACCACCACCTTCCTAAAAAAAGAGGGTGTATTGTATTGTAAACGTACCCCCCTCCACTGCTCCCCACGAGCTGTCAGAGCTGCCACTCTACCCTGACGTCTATATTCTCCCTCATGTCCTCTCCCGCCCTCTTTCCTCATTCTGCCTGATGAATTTCCAGTCTGTCAGATCCTCAATTCTTTCTCCCCTCCCTCATTCCTTGCCTTTCTCTATCATTGATGGCCTGTTCCAGCACTGCTATCCAAGCCTTGGCTGAGAGTTGGTTGGTCATGGATGGTTGTGTGTGGGGGGGATGGGCAGCGGTTGCTTTGCACGTTTTGAATCAAGCTGAAATATTCATGCATGTGTGCCTGTGTCTCTGTGTGAGCGCGACTTCACGTGTACCATTTCTTGGTCCGTGTTTACATATGTGAGTCTCTTCATGCCTTTAAGATTAAGTGGAACTGTGCGTAAAGAGGTCTGTATGTTGGGATGCATACTTCTGCGCGCAGCTATGCATGTGCAGCATGTTTTTGTTTTTATCTCTCTCTTTTTTTTTTTGCAAGGTGATGCACACAGCCCTGTCGTTTGACTCGGCTCCCAAAATAAAACTCAGCACATCAATTACCCATGAAACGCTCTGCACCCGCTCACACGACCGACCGACCCACCGAGGAGGAGGAATTAGCCGAACATGCCTCTCTTCTCTAATGATATGCAGTGCACTCTGCCTCTTGCAGATATCCCTTTTTTTGGCCTCATATTCACTTTGAAAATCAAAATGCAAAAGCAGCAGTTGAATCATCTTGATACACATGCGAGTATGGTGGAAGATTTCGATTTAGCCATGTTTTCGTAGAGAAACACCATTTTGACGATAGATTAAATGTCTTTGCGGTGAAACATTCAATCAGTAGTTTTTCCCATTTCAACACAATCACATTTATTCAGTCTTTCAGACACTATTGTTACAGTGGAACAGTAAGTGCTATTTTTTTAGGTGTCTGTCTCTTCATGTAAGCCTCGTGGCTTTTCAGACAGCTGGCAAGTTCACTCCTCTCTTCAGTCTTTTCCCCATCTCTCTGAGGTTACAGACCAGCTGATCCCCCTTTCTTCTTCTGTCTCTTTTTTTTTGCTTCGCCTCTTCCTTTCCACCAAAAAAAACACACACATACACAGACACACACACGTACTAAAAAAAAGCACAAATTGACATGCACACCCCCCAATTTCCCACCCTTCTCTTCTCTGTGTCCCTCAACCTCCCACCCCTCTGCTGCCCTTGTATCTCACCCCCCTCCTATTCCCCTACCTCCCCCACCCCATCGTTGAGTCGACCGGAGGCAGCAGCCAGTACATGTATAGCTGGTTGCTATGTGGGCACCATGACAACCGTCATGAATTCGACATGGCGCTCACGTATCCAGGCGGATGTGAGCTTGTGTGGATGCAGCGCTTCAAATGGCGCTCACGTATCTAGGGACTGAAACTCTCAGGGAGGGGGTTTGGTATAGATATAGACTTTTCCTCATTTAATGCACTGTGTGTGTGTGTGTGTGTGTGTGTGTGTGTGTGTGTGTGTGTGTTTGAAGGAATGTCTACATTCAAACATCACAACATTGTTTTCAGCCGTGGAGGATCTTTATATTTGCACATGGTGAGAGTTGTGTTGATGACCTTTTATAAAAACCCATGAAAAAATGAGAAAAAAAGGATCAGATTTAAAAACTTACATCTCTTAAAATGTAAAAGAACAAGCTTATTCACTTCCCATTTCAAAATGTGCTCAAGGATATTTTAGGATTCATAGAAAGTTATTTGAGACATCCGAGAGCGTTTTAAAGTGATTTTTCATCATCTGAGATGATATATGTTTTGTAATTTGTCTTAAAACAACAAAAGCAAAAATAAGACTCCACCATCTGCAGTGACTGAAAGATAATGTTTCAACTTCCCAAATCCTTTTTTTACTACACTGCGTATGCAACAGCTTACTGTAAATTTGCAGGGAATATCTGTGTGATCATCTTCATTATGCACATTTGTTAGCCTCTGTGAAACGTGGGAGTCTCCATCATTTATACTCCTACATTGCACTTGTTAAAAGTGAACTCCAAGAAGCTCTGCTATCTGATCCGCTCATTTTGACGTTATTGTCGTCGAGTTTTCTTTGCAGCTGCTTTGTAGTGAGAAGTCTAACACTTGACCAGGCAGTAACTGTTATTAAAAAAACACACACACAACTGGTGCCTTTTCTTATGAAGGTTGCCAAGCATGGCTCATTCACCGAACGGGCCGCCTGGTGGAACAGTGACTGAAATGGAAGTGGCGTTTTCTGTGCCTCGTTTCTGTTCCATCACATTTGTTTTTCAGTTTCAGTTGAGAATTTTTAGAACAGGTTCACTAACATCGGTCCTCCCTGACTCATTCGTTTGGCTGTTGTTCACCCTTTCATTTACACTTTTGATTAGGTGGAAGTAAAACTGTAGTTTTCTTTAATTAAACTGGAGATAAGGCTAAAGAGGCTTTCACAGTTAAAGATAAGTGTCACTTATCTGTTGAACCCAGGCTTGTTTACTTCATAATGGCTCAGTCCAACTACTGTATTAATTTTTCATTTTAGATCAGAGACTGATTGGACGTAGTTGTGGTGACCAACTGGTCAACACCCCCAACCTCATAGTTGCTTACGGTACCAAGGCAATTGCATAGATCATCTGGTGGGAGGTAACCTATCACGATCCAGCTTGGTTTCCAAATAACTGCCATCTAATTCATAAAGGAGATGCCAGCACATTGCACTCAATCTCACTCAGTCTTTTTAGAAGAGGGAATGCAACTTGTTGCATCCTGATTATATTCCTAAATAAAAGTGATGTTGCTGACTCATTTTGAATTTTTTCTGATTTCTTGTTTCATACCAATGAGTTTCTGGCTGCACTCTTCATTTAAATAGTTAATTTAAATGGGATCTCATCCATCCATTCGCTTCCGCTTATCCTTTTCAGGGTCGCGGGGGGCGCTGGAGCCTATCCCAGCTGTCATAGGGCGAGAGGCGGGGTACACCCTGGACAGGTCGTCAGTCATGTTTAATCTAATTTCTGTTTACACAGACAGCAAAATATTGCAGTGTTTGCCGTTTCCTCATATTTAATCGTCACATTATGACAAATAGATTGCATGTAATTGCCGACTCGATCCTATTCACTTGCAAACAGACTGACTCTGTCTTCTTGCCACTGTCTCGATGTCTCGATGGACCAAAGTTGCTTTGAAGACGATTGACTGCAAGTGGTCACAGACTTTGATGTAATCTTTGAAGCAACCAGCTACTGTTTTCCATAGTGTGACTGTAGCGTTATCCATAATGATCATAACACAACAGGTTTTGACAAGAAAGAAAAACTTTTTGTAACCTTTTTGGTTGCTGGCAATCTGAGTCCAGCAGTATAACATTGTAGGTAAACAACTTTAATTTTAGTTTACATGTAAAATTTAATTAAATTTTTGTCTCTTTTATTTTACCACTCATGAAGCTGATATTCACCAGATGGCGCATCGTTGTTGAGAAACACAATAAAGCTGCTAATCTAGGCCTCATCTTTCCGCGGACACAAGCAGAAATAAGCTTTCTCTGAAAGGTCGATGCCTTAGCAATAGGCTGAGGGGTTTAAATTAGAGCTTCACATTGAACAATAACAACTAAGGCTTTTGCCTCCTGGGTAAGGTGGGTGAGCTTGTCCTACTGGGAGGAGGCCCGGGCATAGAACCAGGACATACTGGAGAGTTTACATCTATCCGACGGCCTGGGAAAGGCTCAGTGTTTCCCCAGACAAGCTGGAGGAGGTGGCGAGAGGGAGGTCTGGGCTTCTCTGCTGCTGCCCCTGGATAATTTATTGTTTTGTTGTTTTAGATTTTAACTTTTATTGAAGTGGCTGTCATGTGTTTTTGAACAGCATGCATCATTCATAGTGCACGGAACAACGTGCCACATTCTTTGGTTGCAGTTTTAGTTTTTCGGAT
This sequence comes from Oreochromis niloticus, assembly GCF_001858045.2. Taxonomy (NCBI): domain Eukaryota; kingdom Metazoa; phylum Chordata; class Actinopteri; order Cichliformes; family Cichlidae; genus Oreochromis; species Oreochromis niloticus. The sequence goes on along the minus strand of NC_031985.2, from coordinate 30,483,150 downwards.
GTTAATTTGTCATATTTTAGTAATACGTGAAAATCTTTTTTAGCGACATGGTTTCATAACATAGTTAACAACGGTTTGTCTGGTGTGAGGTGTAATGTTCATAATGCACGATTCGAGGTGCATTTGCTATCTTATCTTAGTTTCCACTACTCAAAACTTCGTTTTTAGAAAACTTGACTAAGGGTGACTAAGTTGTTAGAAAACTGACTAAGTTAGTCACCAGGAACATCCCTAGTTATAAACTTATATATAACAGTCTTTTTGCAACCCGAGGAGTCCCCTACTTCTGACTATGGAAGAGAATGCAGGATTATGACAATTACAACTTTGTATTCTCTTTTTTTTCAGATTCATACGCTGAAAGGTGACACATGCATCATTTATATACAGTCTGTGTGTGTGTGGTGGGGGTGGGAAATTTTTGATTCACTAGGAGCCTCTAGTATTTATCTTTAGGACATCTTTCAAAGAGTTGATGTAGTTCTTGCCTGTCTGTGATCACCTCTTAAACACACCTCACACAGAAAAAAAGATAGACATTTAAATTTTTGCATCAACCCAAAACCAGAACCAAATTTGACCAGCTAGTAGCAGAGCCAGAAAAAAAAAGCCAGACCAGCCCGAACCTGCACAAACAAGCCAGTGCCCATAAGCAGCAGCAGCCATATTCAGAGCAGCTCAGGCCATGTGGCAACTGTTCTGCTTTACTGTAATCTGTCTTTATGCCAGTCCTGCCAACCAAGGTCCCCTCCGTCCACATGCCCCTCTTACCAGAAGGGCCAGCAAATAGGACTGGCAAGGATTAACATAATAAGACCCACCCACACACACACGCGCGCGCGCGCGCGGACACTCATGCACTTAAAAATGCTTGCACCAATACACCAGGAATTCATACATGGTTGTTTTCACAGGCTCACTCATGATCAAACACAAACAGCCGCCCACACAATCTCACACACTGTTTTGCAACATCGGGCACCCAAGGAATTAGAGGATACAGTTGAAGGTTGGAGGCCTTATGCTCTAAATATAAACACCTCTCTCCTCAGCATTGTTATGTAAGTTATCAGGACGCAGCGGAACGACACGCTCAGGATAAACGCGCAAAAAATGCAAAAAACCCATAAAAAGATGTTTTCTTTGTAAATTCTTTGGTTTTCTACTTTTATAAATAGCAGACCTGCCTCATGGATGTCAAATTCTCTGCATGCTAGAAACACGTGATTGTCATAACACCTACTTCTTACAAGCTTGGAAATGCAGATTTGTTATGTGCAGAAGCTAAAGACCCTCAACACACATTTTTGAACTGATTCCCAGTTCAAAAATAATCCTTATTTACCTGCACTGTCTGAAACGAGCTCAAGTTCAGCTTCTTTTACTGTTTATTCAGGTCAGCATTCTTCTGATTGGCTCTCCTTCAAAATCAAAAGGTTTCAGCAACAGTTGGGTGAAGCTTCTGCGTTCACAACCATAGCAGGGACTCTGAGATGACCATATTAGGGAAGTCTAGGGTCAAAAGAAAACGAAAGTTAAAAACACACACACACACACACACACACACACACACACACACACACACACACACAGTGGGAATAGTCATTGCAAAAGCTCACAGGAAAAAAATAAAACAAAAAAACTGCCCCAAAGCAAAATAAAGTGTTTCGGGGGAGTCAATAACATGAAGCAACAGTTGCAGAAATGACAAGCTAACACTAAATGGCTAATAGCAAACACGTATCTACAGCATTAGCAATTAAATTAGCAATGATTCAATTAAAACACACATGACCCTCATCTTTTTCTGCCTCACAACAGTGAAGAATCCTTGTGTTTTATCCAACTTCCATTGTAATGTGTGCGCTTTTGGAGCGTTTTATTTTTTAAGTCGCACAGCATTTGACCTTACAGGGCCACCGTATGTAAAATGTAAAATTTTACATCTGATGTAAAATGTGTAGACGTCCATCACTGTATATAGTAACTATTAAGTCTAATATACCCTAGTAAGCTATACTACTTTTTCCTTTGGGAAGATACCATCTGTGCAGTCTGCAATTCTGTTGAAGAAAGATGTTGAATCTATTTAATTATTCTTGAAAAATAATTGATTTCTGTGCATTTTTTTTCACACTACATCAAATTAAAGTTGATTATGTCGATTAAGCATCATGAGGTGGAGGGTGGGGGGTGGTTCCCTATTTTTTTTTTTTTTTGCTGGGAGTTTTAGAACCCTATTAGTTAGGTTGCTTACTCTTTAAAATACCAGAATAGGGAGGATGGAGTAGGTTTAAGTTTATTAGATTGATCAGTGTTGCTGAACTATGAAATATTTTGGGTGCAGTGTATTTTTTACATACAGGTATAACAGAATAGCTTTAGTGTTTTGTTTTTTTTAACTTGAGTATGAACTCATACAAAAAGCAGCAAGATATTTAAAAAAAACAGTTTTATTGATTAAAAAAAACGCTATATCGGATTCATATCGGTATCGGCAGATATCCAAATTTATGATATCGGTATCGGTATCGGACATAAAAAAGTGGTATCGTGCCATCTCTAATAAAAATATATATATCATATAATACATATAATAGAACTGCTTAATATGTTTTTTTTTCCACATACACAAAACAGGAGCAGTCTACAGGATTTAGACTACAGGATTTGTCTTTAAACCTCAAACAAATCGATGGGCTCACAAGGATGCCGCCAGTCCCTCACCTCTCCGGCTTCCTTCTCACACACGCTCACATACACACACTTAGCGGTGATATGCCCTTGGGTTTGCTTTGTCATTATCAAGTGACAAATGACCTTGTGAGCGACGGCTGCATTAAAATGGAATGTGTTTTTCAAAGCTGGAGGGAACAGACCTTGTAAGTATCAGTCAAAGCTGTGGAAGTTTAGGGGGAAAGTGAAGCACGCTTGGTACTCCTGGCATTTAAGTTAGTATTTTTGTAGTGCAGTAGGTCAGATCAGTTGTTTGTTTCTTATTTTTTCAAAGACTAATTCATCGCCATTTTTGCTCCAGAAAAAAAACCCGTATCATTTGAAGCACTGGAAGCATTTAAAACATTAATGCAACAGCTATTTTCTCTGGTCTCGTCTACATTGGTTGTGTCTAAATTAATGCACTCATTTCCGTCACCCTACTCCCTATAAGTGGATTTCTATGTACAGGAGTCTATAGGGAGCTCATCTGCAACACTTTCAGAAACTATCATTTCCTCATTGCTGTTATTTAGGCCACTGCTGTCACACAATTCAAAAAACAAAAACAAAAAACAGCATCAGTATGGTTTCAGCTTTATTTGCTGTGTAAGTTAACACAGAACCAAGATCACATTGAAATGTGTTTGCTGAGATGTAAGACAAGTCACTCAGCATTTGAAAAATCAGATCAGATCAATAACTGCTGATCAAATAAACAGAGATGTGCATTTTTTAAAGGACAAAGCATCCAAGCTAGTAAAGGCAGGCAACTTAAGCTGCACTGTTTCACCCTCCTCAAGTCGCATACCAAACACATCCTTCTAATTTGGCAGTATATTTAAGCTTCAACACCTCCCCCCTAGTCCCTCTGGCTTCAATCACACAGACCTAGAGATTGGTTGGTGACCCCTGGAAGCCTCCAGTCGCCGGGGGAAAACCGGTATTCCCCGAGTAGTTGATGAGTGGTGGAGGTCCCTCACTCTCACTGAGTGAAATTAGTCGCAAAGAAGGGGTTGCAACAAAACACTAGCAGACTGATGAGGTCATCCATAGTTTGCATGGAAGAGGTTGACTTGTCTGCAAACTCTGCAAACAATCACCAAAAGGATAGCTTCAGTCTTTTTCTATATTGTTTTTTATATCTTTCATATATTTTTGTTGTCTATGACAACTTTCTCATGATGCTAGAATGGAAAAATTAAGCTAGGAGCATCACCTTGCTTTAGCACCGGATGCTTTGACCAACAGGTGTCCGGACACAGGGAACTGTAGCCATTAGATGTTAGACTAGACCTAACCACTGTTCATTTGACTCACTAAATTTGACCTATCCACAGTCTTTGAAGTGTATTTAGAACCATTTTAAGGATTTTTTTCCTGCAAATAATGCAGCATGAACAAGAAATTTGTGCTTTAGTTTTGGTAAGTGAAAAACTTAGCATTGCTAAATTTAAACAAATTTGGTACTCTTTGTTATAGCAGTAGTCATCAAAAGCACTGAGAATAAGTTTGGTGAGATCACAGTTCCATCTTTTATGTACAGTCCATTGTTATAGCAGTAGATTGCTAAGTTGTAAGCATGTTGGAATTTTTCATTATAGGATTTTGTAGGACCTTAAGTAAAGTGTTGCCTCAAAAGTTGAGCTTTTGAGTTAATCTCTGATAGCAGTTGGTAGATATCCAGTCAAGGTCTTCTTAAGCTGCCAGTATGTTTTATTAGAACTGCTTATCAGATGGGCGGAAAGCTTCTGAGGCAAACTTACCATTTATTTTTTCCATAGCTGTATGGGAATCTTAGAAAGCATGATCTACTCGTTAGTGCATCTGCATGCACGGTATAAAACATGGACATAGCTTCTGGGTAGGAAAAATTAAAGTAATTTGGACGTATCTTAAAAGCTCAGCCTATCTAGTTGTGGAAAGTCTTCCAGTTCTTTGGAAGTCTATGGGAGACTGGAAAGCTGCTAGCCAATGAGCAGGCAGTTTCACTGTCCAAGATGGTGACAATGAAAATGCTCATCTTAAGGAACCAGTGGATGACGTCACAGTAGCTGCATCCATCTTTTAAACTGTCGATGTTCACGCTTAGACACAATTAAACGCCACAATGGGTAACTCTCATCCTAGTAGAATAGAATAGAATAGAATAGAATAGAATAGAATTCAACTTTATTGTCATTGCACATGTCACAGGTACAGGGCAACGAAATGCAGTTTGCATCCATCCAGAAAGTGCTTTAGCCGTGATATAGATATAATACAATATATATTAGCAATAATATAGATGTGTAAGTATATTACAGAAATGGGTCTATTATGGTATGTTATAATGTACACGGTGTGAAGTATGTTATGAATATTCTATAACTATAAGTATGTACAGGCTGTAGTGAGTAAAAGCTATGTACAGGCTATGAACAGGATATAAATATGAAATAAAAACTATACAGAAATCTGAGATATACAGTTATACAGAAATGTGAACTATGCAAGTTATAAACAGTTGTAGGATTGAAAAATTATCATATGTACAGAATGATATTCACACAGAACTATACAGTAGTGCAGTTAGGATAATTGTGATAGTGATAAAGTGCTAGTGGTTGTGGGTGTGTGTATGTTCAGTCCATGAGTTTAACGTGGGTCAGATGTCAGGAGGCAGAGTTCAGGAGTCTGACAGCTGTGGGGAAGAAGCTGTTCCGGTACCTGGTGGTCTTAGTCCGGAGGCTCCTGTAGCGCCTCCCAGAGGGCAGGAGGGTGAAGAGTCTGTGTGATGGGTGACTGGGGTCTCTGATGATTTTCCCAGCCCTTTTCAGACACCGCTTCCTGTAGATGTCCTTTATGGCAGGAAGTGGTGCTCCGGCGATGCGCTGGGCAGTTTTCACGACCCTCTGCAACGCCTTCCGGTCCGAGGCAGAGCAGTTCCCGTACCAGACTGTTATACAGTTGGTCAGGATGCTCTCGATGGTGCAGTGGTAGAAGTTCACCAGGATGTCTGAGGACAGGTGGTTCTTCCTCAGAGTCCTCAAGAAGAAGAGGCGCTGGTGAGCCTTCTTGACCAGCTTGGAGCAGTTGGTTGTCCAGGTGAGATCCTCGGAGATGTGGACTCCCAGGAACTTGAAGCTGCTCACACGCTCCACAGCCGTCCCCTTAATGTGGATGGGTGGATGTGGGTCAGCATTCCTCCTGTAGTCCACGATGAGCTCCTTGGTCTTCTCGGTGTTAAGCAGCAGGTTGTTTGTGTCGCACCACTCAGCCAGACGATCCACCTCCTCCCTGTAGGCGGTCTCATCGTTGTCGCTGATGAGGCCAATCACCGTGGTGTCATCTGCAAACTTAATGATGGTGTTAGAACCATCAGCAGGTCTGCAGTCGTGGGTGAAGAGGGAGTAGAGGAAAGGGCTCATCACACAGCCTTGTGGTACCCCGGTGTTCATTGTGATTGTTGATGAGCAGCGGTTATCCAGTCGGACATGTTGGGGGCGGTTGGTCAGGAAGTCCAGTAACCATTTGCAGATGAGGGAACTGATGCCCAGGTCTGTCAGTTTCCTGATGAGTTGTGAGGGGTGGATTGTGTTGAATGCTGAACTGAAGTCTAAAAACAGCATTCTGGCGTAGGTGTTGTTGTTGTCCAGGTGTGAGAGGACAGAGTGCAGTGCGATGGAGACTGCATCCTCTGTGCTCCTGTTCTGGCGGTATGCAAATTGGTGGGGGTCCAGGGTGGGGGGGAGACAGGATTTGAAGTGTGCTAAGACCAGCTGCTCTAAGCACTTAGTGATGATGGGGGTGAGTGCTACTGGGCGGTAGTCATTGAGGCTAGATGGGTTGGAGTTTTTGGGTATCGGGACGATGGAGGTGGTTTTGAAGCAGGCCGGTACCACAGCGTGGGCCAAGGACAGGTTGAATATGTCTGTCAGGACTCCTGCAAGCTCCCCAGAACACGCTCTGAGAACACGCCCGGGGATGCCATCAGGACCTGCAGCCTTGTGGACATTGATCCTGCTCAGCACCGCTCCTACATCGGTGGGGGAGAGAGTCAGAGGTTGGTGGTCTGGCGTCGTGTCTGTTTTGGTTGTGGTCGTGGGGCCAGCAAACCGTGCACAGAAAACCACAGAAGAAGTGACTACTCCGTAGATTGATATCATAGGTGCATTTTGTCTTGGAGCAACTGTAAGTCACATTATTTTCTTAGGGATTATTAAAGTATTCTGATTCTGATTCTGATTATTTATTGGCAGCAGAGCACAACGATTTCAGTGAATGAATAACAGACCAAATCCACAGAGAACAACCTGATATCAACCTAAATTTAAAACCACATTTTGTTGACAGTGACAGTGTTTCTATTGAGCTGCTTTTCCTCATACACGATACAATATATAATACCACTCAGCGTTTCAGAAACATTTGCTTTTAGGGGAGAAAATTGCCTTTTTTGTCTGGAGGGAGTGCTAAAACATAGAGAACAAGATGCTTTTACAAATGTACCCACCTTGTTTTGTATTGACACTGGGAAAGCTGCCTCTATCTGCTATGTGTGAAATGGCCAAAAGCTCCAAATTAAGAAAACTAGAACTTGAGTTGAGACTGTTTTGCCCCGCTGTCTCAAAGATCAGCAATAACCTGTCAGCCTCAGAACACAAGATAGTAGTATCTGAGATTTGCAGCACAACAACACACTTTAACAGAGAGCTACAAGAATCCTATAAAAAACAAGAAAAGCTATATTTTTTTTAATTTATATAAGAAATGGGTTAAAAAAGAAAGAAATGTGACAGAGTTTTTTGCATTTTCCGTACACATCCCATCATCTTTCCTTCCCCCCCTCCTGTGGAATGTCCAGTCTGTACATCCCCCTGGCAGGACACAACAAACCTCACTGGGAAACGGGATGGAATTTATGGAATTTATACAACAGAAAGGGAAAAAGAGAAGATGAAGAAAAAGGAAAGAAAATCCCACACAGGAGGAATGGCAGGGGAGAAAAAAAAAGCAAAGAATGCCAAATGAAAAACTTCAAAATAGACTTTAGAAGAAAAAGTAAATTACAACACGTCAGCAAATGAAAGCAAGTCATAGAGCTGATTGAGATGATTAAATTAACTTTAAAAGAAAGCACAAGGGTCGCGTTTGGGAATGCGGTAAAGCCGATTCAGGAATTTGTACATAATTTGTAGGATGCAGACTCGCGCGTATGAGCTCGCCTGCATGTGCTCACACACACAGAAGCGATAGATGAGTGCAGTGCCATATCTTACTGTTCACGATCCGCTTTACTTGTTTGTGTCCCCGTCTGCCAAGTTAGTGCTACTGTGTACAAAAAGCTTCCATTGTTTTTCATATCCATTCAGCTGATCTTAAGAGAGCCTGGTGAGAGTCAGAACAGGGATCAGGGATCAGAGAACCGGAGGATTGGCACTTCTAATGGTGCCAAAACCTGGATAAACACTCCTAAGATTTCGAGGAGATTTCTCGAGAGTTGCCATCCCAGCTAAATTTTCTGGGTCATGTACTAGGAGGGTAAGAATCAACACTCCAACCGACAGCTATGATACTGGACCTGCCAGCTGATCGCATGAGTAGTTGCTGATCCCTTTCCACCTGTTTTCCTCTGTTTCTATTTTTCACCCTTCAAGTCTCTACTTAAGGCCGTCATTTCTCACACATTCTGAATTTACACATTCATCTCAAATTGCTTTATACGGTAACTGAAAAAACTCTGATAGCACTCATAAACAACAGTGGGGAGGAAGAACTCCATTTTAACAGGAAAAGACCTCTAAGCAGAACCAGGCTCAGGGAGGAGCAGACATCTGCTTTAGGTGCAGATGTCTCTAGTAGGTCAAGTTAAATCTATGTTGTCGCAACATGATTAGAAGGGATTAAAAAGGACCTTTTTTTGACTGGTAATTCCTTAATTGCATGACTTGTTAAATGTTTTAATGATTAAATGGTTAAATGATTCAAGTAGAGCATGATGTGATGCCCGCTGGATGTTGATTCCTTTAATTAGAGAAACAAATGAGCACTCAAAGCTTAATAGGTGGGATTAGAAATGGGGACGTCAGCTTCTGACAAAGCTCGATCCCTTGCCATTTTCAAGCCATAGATAACCGCAAAGTAATCTAACTCTTCAAATCATAAGAATGTTTAAATGTGTTTAAATTTGAAAATCAGCTGGAAAATGTGACTTTTTGACCTTGTAGCATTCTGCTGTTCTGTGATCCAATCACCTCGGTGTTTCAGGTTTTAAAGAGTAAGTCAACCTGACATTATTTCCATATTTGCCTCATACACATTAGATTAAAATAGGATGGTAACCACCTTGTGACTGACAAAAAAATCAGTGTTTGTTCAGTGACCACATTGAATATATTCACTTTCAGTGATCAGTTGCAAGTAGTTGCAGTGAGCTGGCTGCTCACCCAGAGGCTAAGCGTGCCACACCCTCAACCTTTGTGTGACCATTTTTGATCACAAGACATGTTTTGCACAGCTTGGCGACTGGAAACAACCTGTCTCCAAACACTTGCAGTGTGACTTGGAGTGACCAACAACAGATTTGGAGTTTTGCTGTGCTGCCACAAACAGATTGCATGAAATTACCAACTTGATTCAGTTCAATAGCAAACTGAAGGCAGACTTATAATTTATATCAGGGTTATATTATATAAAATATATATCATATAAGACTCTGTCTGATTGCCGTTTTATCACTGCCTTGGTGCACCAAAGTTGTTTTGAAGATGACATCTCACTGGGACAGGTTGCAGATGTGGTCCAGATTTTGAAAGCAACTATTTTGAAGTCAGCGGTTTATTAATCACAGTAACTTTGGTCATGCTGTGGTCTCTAACCACTGTCTTCCCTAATGTAACTATAGCATTAATGTGGACATCTTTGCACTCTCTACTTCTAATGTAAGAAAAAACACAAGTAACACTGAATCATTCAGACATATTTAAGATATGACAAAGATATACTTTTTTAAAGAGAGAACATCTGTTCAACTGTGTCTAGAAGGCTCCAAGTGTGTCACTAATTTAAAGGTAACCAATCACAACTGGACCAGTTTCTCTACTGGTTTTAGCTGTGCAGTCAAGCACACAAAGTGGTGGCACACTGCAAAGTATTACAAGAGTGGTAGAGGAATTTGTGCACAAGGACTATACAGGAATATACAGAGTTTGCGCCTGCCATATAACTTCACATCAACAGAACTTCACAAATTGACGTGTTTAGTCTTTTATTTTGAAAATTTTCTAGCTTCTCTATCATCTAGAACCTTTTTGCTCACACATTGAGATATAAGCCCATAAAAACCATGATATTACATTTTATTGTGCAGAGAAGATGTCATTCTCGTCTTTTTTTGTTTAACATTTCATGCCTTCTAAATAATATCAAACAGGATCTGAGCTTTTTATTTTCTGTTACCAAAATTAACAGCTCTTTCGATTTTATAGGACTAACCTGCATGCTGTAATGCTAGGACAAGAATACATACATAATTCATGTGTGAATCATGAGTCATTTATTAAGTAATGGTTATCAGTTGTGTTCTAAAACAGAGGATAAGAAGAATGTGGAGGAAGAAGGCTGAGGAAAAATGGAAGGCCCCTTCAGCAAATGATAGCCTCAAGTCCTACACACCATCTGTGAGAGGAAAGATGCCTCAGGATTGACTGTATCTGTGCATTTTCTTGCATTTCTATGAGTTTTTTGTACCTTTGTCCTTCTCAGAACCCTTCCAGATTCACATGGAAGCGAACTCTTCCACGTGACGCTGAAAAACACAAAAATGATAGATGAGCATTTAGCTCATAGGATAGGAGATGGCCCTGGGATATCATGAGTTTCAGTGTTAACAGTGTCATGCTGCTACAACTGAGAGATACGAGGAGCATTAAAGGACAGTGATGATTATGTGTAAATGTCACCGCTATCAGAAACACAGTGCAATTACATCTGTAATAGCATTTCAGCATAGTTGACAGGCGGTGCCGAGCAGCAGCTGAGTATCTTCATTCAATATTTGACTGTGATCCCATTTTCATGCGGGTCACAGTTGTAAAAAAAAAAAAAAAGCATGTCTTTTCTACTACAAATACATTTGATTTTCAATGAGCTAGGATCTCAATTATGTTGTTTTTTCTTTCTCCGCCTACTACTTTCCTTCAAGAGAAGGCCACACACAAAAAATGCAGGGGCTCTGCAGGAAAACAAATAAAAACAGTGTCTGTGCAGTGGTTTCTGCTGCCAAACCTACAGCCACAGAGCTCCTGCTGCAGCGCAGCCTGTGGTCTGTGTTTTTGTGTGTGTGAAGGAAGGTTAGAGAAGTGACAGACGAGACAGATTCTGATTCTGGTAACTCTACATTTTTGCAGCAACCACTGGCTGCTGTTAGTGGAGCTGACTGGGAGAAAAATGTCAAGAATTCTCCTCAAATACCAAAAGAAAAAATGGATCGCGTTGACAACTCAGGTCTAAGATGTACCTTCAGCTGATAGTCAGTGATGATTAGAATAATCAGTTGTAGCAGAGAAATCCAGAGAAAGTTGTGCAAGTTGAGAGGATATCACTCTAAATAAGAACAGCAAACATAAAGCTGTAGCAAGCTGCTAGGCTAGTCAGCTTTGGATAATTAGCACATGTTAAAAAAACAATGGGGAAGCTAGCATGACTAATGTTAGACTGGGTGCTTCAAAAGGTGCTGCATTTTGTAGTCTTGAATTACCACATTTTGTTTTTTCTTCTTCTTTTGATATTTTATGTTGTACATACAGGACTTGTAACAAGTTACATATCTTGTGTGGTATTTTCCTGGCTGTGTGCAATAACTTTCCAAAGTAGCGTTGGTCTTCTGGCAACTTCATGATTATGGCCTGACTCTGGGGATGTTCATAACCACAACTCCGCAGTAAAGTTGCTAATGACGTTTTTACCTATTTGTTTTTTAAACTGTTAAAGAATAATGTTCAGCAGCTGATAGAGGGATGTTATTGCCTTTGGACAAAGCCAGGCTAATTATTGAACTGAATAGTATAGTAACTGTTTTCAACGGGTTATAAGCTTAGGCAAAAAGCAGATGATCTGGGGTGGCTCCTCTGGTTCATTGTGACCCCGGTAAATCCTTCCCTACTGACTTTAGGGGTTCAAGAGCCAGAAAGAAAGATTATTGGATATCAACCTGTGGTTACCTCGTCATTAGCCAATGAGGATGCAGTGTCCTTTGATCTCAGTCACATTCACCTCTTACTTGTTATATTTGGTTTTTTTAAAAATAATTATGGTGAGAGCGAAAATGCTTAGCTTGAGGCTCCATAATGTTTCCATAAATGTTTTTTAATACCTTTACTAACCAATGACTTGACAAGGGTACATGTGTTAACATAAATGTTTGATGCAGTCAGATCAGACATTAGCCAGTTGTTAACGTGCCAGCTAGTATAAAGTCCTTGTGAGAGAGAAATGTGCGAGCAGTGAAGCTAATAGTCTGGTGCAGCGGTCCCCAACCTTTTTTGCACCACGGACCGGTTTATGTCTGACAATATTTTCACGGACCGGCCTTTAATGTGTCGTGGATAAATACAACAAAATAAAACTAGTACCGGTACCAAAAGAAAGAAGCTTTATTCATAACACACGGGAAAAGACCCAGGGAATCTGAGTTAATGATTTAAACGATGAAAAAGTGATAAAAACCATAAGTTTCACACCCGAGCCTCAACTCTCGCCTCCCGGTACCAAACGACTCACAGACCAGTGCCGGTCCGTGGCCTGGAGGTTGGGGACCGCTGGTCTGGTGCTTTCACTGTAACTGTAACTATCAGGCATCTCACAACCAGAGTCACACAGAATATTTCTAAGAGTATAAACTTGTCTAAAGAACTGTTTCTTCACCATATGAAAATTGACAAATGTGTAAGAACGGTACAACCTGATTTTTGCAAACGTCTACTAATTTGAGGTGTGAAAAGGACCTATGTTATCTGAACTTTTCTAAACTGAAATGCCCTTCGTTAGTCTTTCAATGAATTTTTTTAAACTTGGGACTACATTCCTCCAGTAATACACCCGGTCAAAATGTGACTGTAACACAAACACATACAAAGATTCCTTCATTTAAAAGAGAGTTTATCTTTTTCATCTGTTGGCTATCTCTCAGCTTTCCACTCTATGAAACAATGCAATTTTGTCCACACTGTGCATCTTCTCTGAAGTATTATCCAAGAGTTTCCTGGTACAACCTTGAATCTCAAATCGGAGTTCAAATAAAGTTCAACAATGCAAAAAGCAGTCCTAGATGTTTGGTTCTGAAGAAAGGGAAGTCATGGGTGGAAACCCTGGGGCATGCTTTGCAGCAATTTTGTTGCTTTTGGTCTTCACAAACATTCAAATGTCAGGGCAATAACATTCAAAGAAGGGGAAAAAAGAGACCGAAACAAGCTAGCAGCATAATTATCTATGCCAGTCAGATGATCTTTGAAAGTAACAAATATCCAGGGGGGAAACTGGTGGTGAAGCATGCCTTTCAATGGTGAACTTGACACGCATTTTGGCGATGAACAACTTCTCTTAGACATGTCTCAGCTTCCTAATTTGCCCTAGTGTTGAACAAATTTCTTAACCGACACACCTTAAGCCTAACAAACTGATCCAACAGGACATCAGACGGATTTAGATGTTTGTCACGTATAAAGATGTTGGATGAGTGAAGAATTTACTGCCATAAGGTGTGACTGGTGCTGTTTATATTTTTGTATCAGCTCTGAGAAGCATGTGGAAATAAGTCAGCAATCTGCTTGTTTGTGACACTGATAAAAACCACAGGGCCAAAGTTATTTCTGTCTGCAAGTTCAAGGACCAGGGAACCAGAGACAGAAAAATTATACAAAACGGCCAAAGTGTTATAATTGTTAACACTGTGAATTTGTGGCAAAGATAGCAGAAATCTTCAAAACTGACAAGGACATACAGTACAAAGTACAAAGTAAAAATTTCAATACTTTAAGCAAAATCAACCAAGCATTAGTCCCAATAATCGAGAAGTCCTGCAACAGATTTATGGCTTCCTGAGAATTATGATGTCAACATCATGAAATCAATCTGCCTCTGGGTTTCTTAAAAAAGCTAGTAAAAAGCTAAATTGTCATCAAGTGGCTGTGGAGGGTCTTTGGAATGTATTTTAGCAGATGTCAGTAGCTAAATCCCTGCTCATATATGACTGATCAATAGTACTGCAAGTGGAAGACAAAGGGAAACAGGAAACATTCTGTCCTTTGCCTACAGATTCTGTGAATTCACATGCAAAGCGAGAGAGTGTATAGCCACAGAGAACGATGATGAGCTTTGCAAGCTAGCAAGAAGCTCAGCAGTTAGCAGTCATATATGGGCTCAAAATGTGGTCATAAATATTTTGTACTTGTAAATCAGTTTTGTACTTGTAAATCAGGATTTGTATGTGTAAAAAGAATTTGTGCATGCGTAAAAAAGATTTGTATGTGTAAAAAGAATTTGTGCGTGCGTAAAAAAGATTTGTATGTGTAAAAAGAATTTGTGCGTGCGTAAAAAAGATTTGTATGTGTAAAAAGAATTTGTGCGTGCGTAAAAAAGATTTGTATGTGTAAAAAAGATTTGTGTGTGGACTTAGCCAAAAACTCCCCTGCAAGTTACAAGTACGAATTTTGACCCTATTTTTCTTCCTGTCATCTGATTGGTCAATGTCATGTCAATCACAAATGTAACAATCCAATCAGAGAACAGATGGGTTTGGCTGTCTGAGGGGCACTTTTTTGAACTGCAGGTCCTTGAAGGGAATAAATGCCCTTTTACATGCCAACCCAGCGTTTTCCTTCATCACCACGAAGGAAAACAGTCTGTGGTCGTCCGAGTTTGGTGATTTTTGTGTCACAGGTCTACGTGCTTTATACAGGGACTTCCACAGCCTTTTCAACAGCGCTGCGGACCGCGGGGGGGGGGGCAGTGTTTTGGAAATGACAGTCTTCATTACAAAGCTTTCTTCGTTATGAATTAGCATACATGTTTTTATTGAACATTTGAAGAACTAGCAAAAAAAACAGAAACTCTTGTAGAGGACATAAAGTCAGAGATAGAAACGACAAGGAGCAGGTGCATCTAGTACAGGTAGAGCTGCTGCAAAAACCCACAGAGCTCAGCAGGCAGCGCAACAAATTCTGGATCCTTTGCTTTTAGTTAGCAGTTAGCATTAGCAGCACATCCTGCGTCCGATGTGAAAGGACCTTTATGCTGCGCACTGTGACTCACAGCAATGGTCCCGGGTCAGCCCTGACTTTGTGTTAAACTAATCCTAAAGTAATAATGGTATTTCTAACCACTGACATACCACAACTTTATCCTTTCAACAGCTGCGGACCTAGCTGCTATCGGATATTTATATAGAGATCTCCAGCTTCAAACTGTATTACCCTTCAAGGACCTGCAGTTCAAAAAAGTGCCCCTCCGACAGCCAAACCCATCTGTTCTCTGATTGGATTGTTACATTTGTGATTGACATGACATTGACCAATCAGATGACAGGAAGAAAAATAGGGTCAAAATTCGTACTTGTAACTTGCAGGGGGGTTTTTGGCTAAGTCCACACACAAATCTTTTTTACACATACAAATCTTTTTTACGCACGCACAAATTCTTTTTACACATACAAATCTTTTTTACACACGCACAAATTCTTTTTACACATACAAATCTTTTTTACACACACACAAATCTTTTTTACACATACAAATCTTTTTTACGCACGCACAAATTCTTTTTACACATACAAATCTTTTTTACGCACGCACAAATTCTTTTTACACATACAAATCTTTTTTACACACGCACAAATTCTTTTTACACATACAAATCCTGATTTACAAGTACAAAACTGATTTACAAGTACAAAATATTTATGACCACATTTTGAGCCCATAGTCATAGCTCAGCACAAGAGGTCCTGAATGTAGCCAAAAACAAGATAACCAAGATTTCTGTGGATGGAGTCCCAATCCCAATCCCAATCCAGGAGACTTCAGTGGAATTCCTCAATTTCTAAAGAAAATAG
This sequence comes from Oreochromis niloticus, assembly GCF_001858045.2. Lineage (NCBI taxonomy): Eukaryota > Metazoa > Chordata > Actinopteri > Cichliformes > Cichlidae > Oreochromis > Oreochromis niloticus. The sequence goes on along the minus strand of NC_031985.2, from coordinate 30,467,345 downwards.
CCAAAAACAAGATATTTTAGGGTGCTTTTAAGAGAGAGTGTATATCCACAGAAGAACGATGATGAGCTTTGCAAGCTAGCAAGAAGCTCAGCAGTTAGCAGTCATAGCTCAGCACAAGAGGTCCTGAATGTTCTCCCCATGATCGTGGGAGCATATCAAATCTTGCACTGCTAAATGCCTTCTGATCAGAGGTGTGGACTCGAGTCACATGACTTGGACTCGAGTCAGACTCGAGTCATTAATTTTATGACTTTAGACTTGACTTGAAAAAAGGTTGTAAGACTTGTGACTTGACTTGGACTTTTACACCAGTGACTTGGGACTTGAATTGGACTTGAACCTGTTTACTTGAAAAGACTTGATATTTTACCCAAATCTAAAATTTAACATACATATTATATAAAAAGTGCGGACCATTAATTCACTTTATTCATTGTATGTATGTGAGCGTGGGCTGTAGCACAGCCAATCAAATTAACCAGATTTGAAAAAAACAACAAAAAACGCTCGAGCCAAAAATGCTTCCAAGAGTAATTTCTTTCGGTTACATAAACTACGAAGTAGTCAACAAAAAACGAAATGCAATATGCAAAACATGCAAGAAGAGAATCACAGACGGAGATGGAACAACTTCCAACTTTGTCCGACATTTGAAGTTGCATAAAGAACGGTAGGTGGTGCTTTTTTTTTTTTTTTTTTTTTGCTACGATGAGACAGCTGACTTAGCTAACTTCATCTTATTAGCAAATGTTCTTCGGGCTACGTTGATGATACTGTTTGGCTTTAACAGGTATGATATGTTTGTCATGCTATTTTAAATCCGGTCCTGCAAGCGCATCCAAGAATAACATGCAACTTGTTAGCTCAGAATTGTCTGTGAATGGTGAGCAGGGTCCGTTTCAGAAAGTGGGTTCTGTAGCTGTACTCTGTCTCTCTCCGTCTCCTCCCCATCATTAACCCCGTAGATTTAACCCAGTTTAGACTGACAAATATTTATTTTACCATCACATCACAATTCAAAATCACTGTGTTTAATTTGCAATTAGTGTATGGTCGTGTTTAACTTTTGCATGTCTGAGCCAGGGAAAAAAATTTTTTTTTTTTGGTTAGAAAATCTGGCCCACCTTTGTGTGTAATTGAGTAGTCCTGCTATACATGGCCTTTTTCTTCTGTCATTTATGTCAATACATCAAATAAAATACTTTGATCTTATATTATTAGCTGTTGTTTATTTGCAAAGGTTATTCTCAACAGGGATGCTAGACAAAAACGGCGTTTTCTACAGACAGCCTAGCATACGCTCTCCACTTGCGAGTGAAAAAAGAAAAAGAAAAAACACCCCTTCCCTATTGGTGTTAGAGTTTACCATGTCAGCCAATCGAAAAAATGATAAGGCAACATGTGACATTTGGTTGTTTAGGGAGAAGGGGAAGTTTTTAGGAGTGACACCCGCGACGGAAAGCGGGCGAGCGAAAGAAAGAGAGAGAGAGAGTTTTCATATGTGAGACATTAGTGACGTTTAGCGTGTTTGGAGGCTATAGTTAGTTTGTTGTGTAGTTATTGTTTTGTATTGTGTGTCGGTTAGACTGCTGAATTTCATATTTGATCTAAAAAAGCTGTCAAAGGCAGATTCCAGTGTAAACGCTGTCTCCACATAGAAAACTGGACTGTTGCACCTCCAGTTGTCAGACCTGCAGGGTTTAGGCCTGTGGTGTTCTCCTCTGTCTTATACTGAACACAAACTACATTTTTTGGACTGGCACAAATAATTTGTGTGCCTTCTTATTTGATGCAGCACACCTGATTGTTCTGTAAATAGATTTAAATGGTTATATAAAAAAACACCTGAGGCCTTGGCTGCATTTTTAGGTAAATAGTACCATATAACTTTGTTGTTTGCAAAACTTGTGCATAATTTTTAGAAATGTACAATTTCTATTTGCATTTCAAGTTATGAAAATGATTCGTTAAACATGTAAAAAAATATAACTTTTTTCTACTCGGATTCTGAATTTTTTGTCTGAATTTAGATCAACTGTGCTAATATAGTATACCAAAATGAAAAAAATAACTCAAATTTCAGATATTTGAGGTTGTGCTGTAAATAATGATACCAAACAAGGCAAGAAAAACATATTTTAAAAGTGAAATATAGAAGTAAAATCAAAAGTAGTCAAGAACGGCCAATTATACCCGGGACCCCAGAGGGTTAAAAAAAAGACTTGAAAGGACTTGAAATTCAAAGTTTCGGACTTGGGACTTGACTTGAAAGTTGTCTGTCTTGACTTGCGACTTGACTCTGACTTGCTTGACTTTACTTGAGACTTGACTTGTGACTTGAGGATAAAGACTTGGGACTTACTTGAGACTTGCAAAACAATGACTTGGTCCCACCTCTGCTTCTGATCATTAGGCTTACTGACTTGGTAATATTTAGACTCAGCTGCAGTCTGATTGGACACTTGAAAAACAGCATTAAACCAAAACTACAATCTTTAAACAGAGCTATTTGATGCCTAAGCCAAATGGTCAAATGGACCTGAAGAGGCAAGCCCCAATCCCACACACAAAGATAACTAAATATATAAAACAGTGTAGAAAATTAACATAGAAAATATGGTTTTCAGGCTCAGCCCTCTGCCCCGATACAAATGTATTACTTGTGGCACTGGATCATAACATAGCTTCCAATTAAATAACCCTTTAAAAAGTTTTACATTTATATCTAAAAATAGAATAGAAAATTGAATGACTATTAAAGTTTATTCACAGTGAATTTGTCATAGCAATGGTTTTATTGTAAATGTTAGTGTGATTTAAAAAGAAAATTTTTAGCTCCACTCTTTTCACACCTTTACAGATTTACCTTGACTTCTTTTCAACAAAGGACTTTTAGTTTTTGATTCCCAGTGTATGCCTCCACCACCAACAGCGCTCTTAATTCATCTTCTTGTTCCATTTCAGTGGAAAAAGTACAAATGCACTCAACCGAATGCTTCCTTTCCACAGCGCCGACTCAAGGCCTGCGACACTCATAGCTTTTATTCAAATCGTACATCAATCAGCTGGATTCAGTGGCTAGGTAAAAGGCAGAGGAGTGGAGACCTGAGAGCTCTTGTAGGACTTCAGTGCCACAATGGTAAAATTGGGTCACTGGGAAAGAGTGCACAGCTATGGAAACCCCACCGTCTCCATGGCAACCACAGTGTTGACACAGCTATTACCTCCTCATCTCAGCAAATACACCATTACAGGAAAGCGGCATGTTGCACTGTATGCAGGATGGATCATAAAATAATCTCATAGCATGGCTAATTCACCATTACCTTCACCCCTCAGTATTTAGTCTTTCTCCCTGCTACTGGTATCGGTGAGGAACCGTGAATCAGATTAACATGCAGCAGGAATTTATATCTAATACAGTTCTGTGAAGTAAAGTTTGATGGGAGAAGTCACATACAGGTCCGTACTTCTGTTCCAAACATTGTAAATTTAAGCTTCAAAGCTTAAATGTGGCCAGATGCTGTTTCAAAACAGGACTCGAATTGCTGTTGAAGTGACTCTGAACGAGATCCTTTTATTGAGTGATTAAGAAGTCAGACAACAACATCTGAAAACAATCTGAAGGTTATTCTGGAGTAGGTTTGTCCATCCATCTTTCAAGCTGTTCATCTACTTTCTTTTGCTCATGTGTTTTTGTCAGCAGGCTATGCAAAATATTCCAGATTTCCAGTATTGTTTTGGAAATCTGCCATGAGGTTAGAATAGATTAGGTCTCTCAGATCTCTTCTGGATCTAAGCTTTGGTCTCTTCCCAGTAGAGTGCACCTGAAAAAAATACGCATCAGTATCTGTCAAGAAGGTATCCTGATTGGGTGTCCAAACTTCCTTATCTGGCTCCTTTTGATGTGAAGGAGCAAAAGTTGTACTCCAAGGTCTCTCCAGATGTCCATGCTCTTTATCCCATCTCTTAGGCTGAATCCATCCTTCATGAATGAAACAATCTTCAGCTGCTTTTTTCAGTCACTAACAAGACCTGCTGACTATATAGGTGAGGTTTGGGACATAGATTGAAGGGTAAATTGAAAGTTCTCTGTGGTATTGTACCTACATTTCTGTGGATGGAGACCCAATCCCAATCCCAATCCAGGAGACTTCAGTGGAATTCCTCAATTTGTAAAGAAAATAGCCAAAAACAAGATATTTTAGGGTGCTTTCACACTTGAACTCCCTGCTGTACTCAACTCTAAGTCTCTTTAATGTGAACGTTCAGTACAATATGCTTGGGTCTGTTTGGAATAGTGTGTAAAAAGATTATAAAAGTCAGCTAACTTGAGTCCATTGTCCCTTCACGTCTGCTTCTTTAGAGTGTCTCCTTAAAAATCTGTAGATGCATATGGATGTTGACATTCATATAGACCTCCTCAAGCCATTCTCATTAATGGGGATGAAAGCTGCTGGTGTGTCTCAGTTATACACAATTTGCCTTTGGGCAGTGATGAACTCAAAAACCAATGTCGAATACTGTCGGGAGCATGCCAGATTAACAGGTAGTGATCTAACGCTAAGTGTATAGATATGCTGGCCAATCAGAACCATACAAACAATAACACACAGTAGCTCACACACAGCACACAAACTGACATGAAAAACAGAGATTTGAGTGGACACTTTTGACATTGCCAGACAAAATCTTCGTTTTGTTAAAATCTTTACCTTGGATGGAGTTTTTCATCAAATACCTGATGGCCTTTATGTGTGGATGAAAGGCGCCAAAGCGCATAGAAAAAAATCTTTTTACCATAATACCCGGGCATGTGTGGACAGGGCCTCAATGCAAAAGGTGCATTTCAGCCTAAAGTCTAATCTTTTCCTTGCTATAAGATTTTTAGGGCTCAAGTCTTATCGAATAGTTTCCTTGTACAAAAACCTGACGGAAAATTTAAAAAGTATGGAAGCTTGTTTACACCACTGAAGAGAGTCGGGGTGTACACTATCTCCAGCATTGTACACATTAATCGTATCTAATAGAAAGTACCGAAAAATTCAGAATATATGAATCTCTTTTGCATCACAAATGCCCATTCTTATTATTAGGGTTTAGTCTGGCTGATAATAAAACAAATTTAAATATATAAAAGCTTCATATGCTTTGTGAAGCTCCAAGAAGACTTTGTTTTACTGTATCTGCAGTATCTTTCACTGTTTGTGATATACATCGCTCAGACTGCAGGAACGATTCACATACAGTATAGTGTGTCTATCATTTAATTGATCTCCATCAGGCTCTGGCTCTGGTTCCCACATAAACACATCCTCGTATGCAACCATGCACACAAGTACAGGCACACGTACACACCCAGGATTAAAATCTAATTTTTCCCTTCATTAGTGGGAGAAGGGTGTGTGACATGGACAACTTTGTCACACTGTGATGTCCACCTCCCGATCTCTGACTAAGCAACAGAGCGTGCATGCACGCGCTTGTGTGTGTATGTGTAATATGCAGGTCACTGGCTACAGAAGAGGGTGAATTTGGCTGGACTTGATTGAAACTGGCGGTTAATTCCAGGGCTTCCCACTGAGATTAGAAGAGAGATAGTGACAGAGAGACAAAGACAGCGCAAGAGAGGAAGGAGGGGGTAGAGGTTAGAGCAGACGAGAGGGGAGGAAATGAATTGGCAATAGCTTGTCTGTCTCTATGCCTCTAAGTGTACAGTGTGTGAGTGTGCAATGATGTATGAATGAGGGAGACGAAAAGGGAAGAACACAAAAACGAACAAAAAAATCTCACATTGTATGCCAGCCAGTTAGTTTTAAAAACTGTATTTCTATAATTTATACTCAAAAACAGATGATGTATGCTTCGCAGTTCTGACACTGTTCCAGGGAAAAGTTGTTTAAGGTTTCCACATCTCAGAAAACCTGGAGCTTTTTTCTACTCTGCAAAGTCCTGGACAGAGAGAGAAGTAGTATAATGTCCTGACAACTGAATGAATAAATCCATTCAGTTCAGTTTTATTTATGTAAGGCCAAATCCCAACAACAAAATCACAACAGTCATGTTGAGCTGCTTTATATTGGAAGGTAAAACCCAAGAATAATACAGAGAAAACCCCAACAATTAGACAACCCTCTATAAGTGAGCACTTGGCAAGAGTGAGAAGGAAAAACTGCCTTTTAGCAGGAAGAAACCTCTGGGTCAGCCAGGCTCAGGGAGGGGCAGCCAGCTACCATGACTGGTAGGGGCTGAAGGGAAGAAGAATTATGAAGGACCAGATGAACTTCTAATGTCAGAAAGACGGTACATTGGGCTGAAATATCCCAAATAATGTGCAAAACAGGTTTTTTTTAAATACACAAAAAGATTCAAAAATGGCAGCCTCTCAAAAAGCCACTTGAGGTTGAATCCAAAAGCAAGATGAGGGATAGCACCATTATACCACCTTTGTGGACTACACTGTGAAGTAGTCTGGCTCAAACATCAAAGAAGGTGATAGGGAAGCAGACTCAGCAGACATTTCGGGTTCCCAGAGGTGAGCAATTTATTTACAGTGAACTCCACATGTGAAACTTAACAAAACTCCCCCCAAAGTAACTCAATTAACAAAAACCAAAAGTACATGGATGCGGTAACACAGCTCACCTCTCCTCCCTCATCTGAGTCCGGCAGAGACTGACAATTTCCAGTACAAGACTGGGAGGCGACACCTCCCAGGATGCAGGGTGTCCTGGGAGGTGTCACCCTGCATAAAAAAAAAAAATTAAAAAACTGTGAAGCTGCCTGCTTTCGTGCCACCTCGTGAATAAGTGAGCAGCAGAATGAAACCATATATTAAAACAAACTACAAAAACCAAGAGTTTGTTGCGAATTCATAAACCAGTGATGCTGTGATCATGTTCATCTTTCATCTACAGTCTAAGCATGCACTTCCTGAATCATAGCTCTGCTTTTTTTTATTTAAAGACAAAACATTCACATAAAACACTCAGTTGGCTGGTTTGTCTCAGGGTAACACACACACATGAAATATGGCGGTACCTATAATTGCAGGTAACTATGGCAACCATAAACAGCAAACCTCACATTGATTTATCAGTTAAATTTGGCTGCAGAAGGTGCTGACCCTGGCCAAAAATCCACAAATGAACTTCAAAACATGCACGATAAGGTGACCGTCAGTGGTTTTTCTTTAACTTTCACCTTTTTCTATATGATCTCACCAGATACTGATGAGTTATCTTGTGCAGGATGTCACTGCACAGAGGATGACGGGAGAAAAGGATAAAGATGAACAGGAAATACCAATGTGCCATATTCACATGTTCACAGTGTGTTACTTTCTTTAAATCTGTGTCTTTACGGCAGCTGAGTATCTCAGCTGTTACCCGCTCCTGGTGGTACAAAGAGTTTCGGGGGGAAGTGAGGGAATATAAAAAGGAAACGAAATAAAGTAAGTTGACTGGAAAGAGAAGGAGAGGTGTCAGGAAGAACGAAGGTCCTGCGTTGCCCTGCCAAAATCCATGTGCGTGTGCAATGTACGCGTGTGTCTGAACGTGCATTGTCCACTTATTCTCAACTAATATCCCCAGTGCAGACTCGATCAATATGGCCTATTATCTGCCTGAGGACAATGCATCGAGTGTATGGGTGCCATCACTGTGTGTGTGTGTGTGTGTGTGTGTGTGTGTGTGTGTGAGAGAGAGAGTGAGAGAGAGAGAGAGAGAGAGGGCATATAATTGTGTGTATATATAGACATGAGTTGCATATTTTAAAGTATAAATGCAAATAATCCTCCTATGGTAGCATCACTGAAGTGATGGGAGTTGCCTTATTTTCAGCAGAATCGGGATTAGCTTCACATGTTTGGGAAATGTTGGAGAAATATCGCAGCAGCTGCAGTGTAAAGATCTGATGGGGGGGGGGGGGTAGTCTTTGGCAAAGACACACCAAACATTAAGGCTTTTTAGAGTAAGCATAAATTCTGAATGATATCAGGAAGGGCATATCACACAAAACCATGAAAGCAAATTAATTACACAATCAGATTACGCCATCTTTCTGCATGCCTCATCTCATGTCTGCATGGGTTGGCTTGCTTTTGCTGAGACTTCCCATCATCCTCCCCGATCCGCGATGTGAAAAATTCATGCATCTTCCAAGCAAAGAGCTGGGAATGATTAAACATTCAGATTCCCAGCTCTGAAAATGGAAGCTGAAGTGGTCTCTGTTACTGTGACTATGTGCAGGCTCGGTCCTAAGAGGTCAAACTCAATGCTAAACTACCTCTTTCCCCTTTCACATTTGACAGAGACCCATGTATTTTCTTTTCCACACTCAAATGATGCTCACAGTGAAAGAGCGTGTGTGTATGCAGAATGAAGAAACAAAAAGACAGTGCGGGAAAATAGGTTGATGGAAAAAAGGGAAGACAGGGAGCTGGAAGGATGGGGAGCGAGTTAAAAAGAGAGAGGAGGGAGCTGATTTGAATTTTCCAAGCCTCGCTGATAAAGAATGAAGTGGACAGGGAGAAGGAAAAATGGCTCTCAGTTCATACTTCAGATACCTTCTTTGCAGCTGATGCATAGATGAGACAGGCACGACATTTATAACGTAACATCTCTCCCAGCATGCACACACAGCATGCAGATTTAGTTTGGATTTATTCAGTTGAATGGAAGGAACACAAAACTTATTCTGGGCTATAATTTATCAAGTTACACACATATACTTGTAACTTTATTTGAACTTTATTTAAGTTGAGCGAAATGATACATATTTTTACCTTTAAAGCTGGGTTAGATTGACATTATGAGGGTATATAGGTGGTTTGGCGTGTTCTAGTGTTTAATATTTTTAATTCCAAGATCACTTTAGAGGTGTTTGGCAGCAAATGTGACCACAGAAAGAAAGGATAAATTACATGCTCCTGTCTTTCTAATTCTAGTTTAGCTTAGCGTTTCATGATGATGTTTTAACCACAAGTTCTGTTTTTGTAGTGTCATGATTGCACAATGCAGATCCATCAGGGATCATTTTCCCTGTTTCCTTTGCCTCCGCCACACAGACCTCAAGACCGGTCAGTGGGCCATTGGCAACCCAAAAACATTTGTATTTATATTGTTGGCGAGCAAAAGCTGTAAAAAGTCTGCTGCAACAAAAACGTTTTTGTGATTGCTTTGGTTGCTTGCAGATGGCTGTGGTTTCCCCGTAGTTTCCATGAAAGACGTCTGGAAAACCGATGATCTCTTCTGACAGACGTCTGCAAACACTGCAAACACTACCGAGTCTAAATACATGAAAACCATAAACAGACAAAAAAAACTTGCACCTTGAGTTTCAAACGGTGGAACTTTTACTTTGAAAGTTAATGTTTGCTGTTTTCATTCTGTGTCGCGCTGTTTAACAAACAGTTTAGGGGTTGGTGTGCGGACTAGTAAGCATCTTCTATGAAAATTATGGGTGACTACGATAACCAGCTAGCAACGAAAGCAATTGTTGCAGTGCCGTATACTTCTTTGCTACCAGTTTCCCCTAGCAACAGCAAGCAACCTCCCACAACTACTTGGCAACTGATCCTGGAATACCCATTTTTCTCTAGCAACTATTGGTTACCAGGGGGTCACTAGTGTCTCGCTGTGTTTTAGTGATTATTTACAGGAACCTCCAGCCGCTTACAACCACCATCTGACTGTATTCTTTACAGACACAGACGTTCTCTGTAGCCTTTTCTAGCTCTCATTAATGGACTGATTCTTATATAGCGCTTTTCTACTCTCCCAGAATACTCAAAGTGCTGTATACAACATGCCTTATTCACCCATTCACACCAACTCATATAAGCACTTCCTTCTATACTTAAGTGCAATCTAACCAACATTCACACTCCCATGGACGCATCGGAGAGCAACTTGGAGTTAGTATCTTGCCCAAGGATACTTGGAAGCCAAGGATCGAACCACCAACCTTCCAGTCAGTAGCTGATCCGCTCTACCACCTGAGCCATAGCCACCCACTAATTAATACATCTGCAATATAATACTAATCACTAATAAACGGCTTGCTGCCTAATGATATTGTTACATAGAAATGTCTTGTAAATGGGTGTTACTGTTACAAAATGTCAGTATTGGCATTTTCTTTAATCAGGCTGACTCAGTGAAACACAGGCTGACTAAGAGAAAAGCAAAGCCTATGTATTTGTGGGATTTCATTTGACATGAGAGAATAGGGTAATCTATTAGTGGCCTGGTGCCATTTATCGGCACAGTATTAAATCCTGACGTCACATGAGCTGCAGAATGGTCTCAGATTACCGGGAATTAAGATTAACCATCAGAGTTTAATCTCATAGGCTACAGGTATAAGACGGTGGATAAACATGTGCCCTGATATGTGGCTGGGTGACTTCTTAACAGGATGATTTCACACATAAAGACACAATGAATTCAATGCATGTGACTTCACCCATATTGCACAGAGAGTTCACACATGCAGCGACAGCACAGTGATTACAATGAATGCTTATAGACAAAACTTGCACAACTTGCATGCTCTCATGCATGAGATTTCACAGCATTTACTTGTCTTGAGATTTGTAATTAGAATTTGAATGTAAACTGCAATGATATGAATATTAAATATCTGTGAAACTCTATGCTTTTTACCATTAACTTTACCAAGTAGCTGCTTTTTAAATTGGAAGTTTAAAAGAGCCTTCTTCATCAGCGTAAGCTACCAGTCTATTATCTCTGTGCTTGGAATTCATAATTCCTTTTAATCTGCCTGCACAGGCCAGAAACAGATCCAGTATTTCAGAGCCTTTTGTCAGCTTTAGGATCCTGTCAGACGTATAATCTCCGTCTCTCGTGATATCTTGCCAACTCTCCTGTATCCAGGAACATTGATGTTGTGACAACAAGCATGACCCTAATATTTTAACACTTAAATTTGCTCATGCTATTAATTTGTATCCTTTAAAAAAACAGTGGCAAACATTTCAAGCACTTGGTTTTCAACATATGAACCCCTGGATAAGATTTACATATATATATGAATAGAAAAATCAGAGCTGACTTCACACAGCCATGAAAATATTAATGGTTACTGTTGGCTTAAAAGAGAAAATTTCCCATGATCCAATGCAACATGCTTTGAAAAGTAAAATACTGAATGATGATGTTTGCCTGTTGCTTTATTTTATTATTATTTGTTTTTAATCCAAAAGCAATGCAGAAGTCTGGCGTTTTCTACTATTTTAACTAACCAGAATATTGCTGCAATATGGCAGTGTAACAGTCACATCACACAATCTGTTCGTGTGATGTAATTTTTAAATCCAGACAGATTGCCAACACATTGCAATCAATCTGAATCAGTCTGAGCTGATGAGCGACGCATATCTTTGCAATAGGGGACCTGACTCAGATGGTGATTCTGGTTATATTCCTATATAAAAGCAAGGTTGTTCATTTGTACTGACACTGCTGTCCTGCAGCCACTGCGTGACTTTGTGGAGGAATTTCTAAAGTTGTGAGGCTCTGGCTCGACTTAATAGAAGGAGTTAAAGTAAAGAGTAAATAGCAGTGCCGTGTAATACTGCAAATGTTGGTATCGATACAGGGCAACTATTGCCGATACCAATACCGACACTTTTGACCTATAAAGCCAGCTCATACATGGGAGAGCAGTGCATCATGATTTATGAGATGACTCATCATTAATTGATTAATGAATTTACAAATTCTGAACACATTTTAAATCACTGTGATTTTTACTTTCCACAATAACTAGTTAAAACAACAAACCAGCTTTTTTTGTTGTTGAGACCTGAAATGTAAATGTGTCTGTCTCCAAAGCACTCTGGGTCAACTTCTCTTATTTAAATGTGCTATAAATAAATAAATTATAAATACATTCATAGTGCATGTTTTTTCCATTAAAAAATATTTAACCTGATTCAGTGTATTACATTCTGAACTTAGTGAACAGAAACAAAGTATTCATCCTATCGCACTAGTACCAACACCAGTACCAGTGTTGGTATCAACGCTATCAATATTTAGACAGATTCCCCCCAACCTCTAGTAAATGGACCGCTACTTATATAGTGCTTTCCTACTCTAACTGAGCATTCAACGTGCTTTTTACTAAAAGCCCGAGTCACCCACACAGATATAGCTGCCATAATGCAAATTTCTGTGTATGTATATAGCAACAGATTTGCAATTTTTGCTTATTTATCCAAATTAATTGCATTTTATCTCAATGTAGGCATGTAATTGCCTACTTACCCCCTTTAATCACGAACCTATTGTCATTTTATCGCCATCTGGATACACTGAACTGGCTTTAAGGATGGCAGCTAACTGCAAGTGGTCACAAACCTGCTCCCTGTATTTGAAGCAACCATTTTGAAGGCAACGACACAATGAGTTGCTTGTACAAAGTCACAATAATTGTGGTTGAGTTGAAGCGATTCTTAGTTATTTTACATGATTTACCCATTCTAACAGATATGACAACAATAACGTTAGTGCAGCATTGTTGAATAATAGATTCATAACACCTGGAGATATCAGTGCTGACAGATAGCCAACATAAAATTTTTAATATCATCTTAACAAAACAATAAAACCAAACACTGGATTTGATTTTGGCTGACTTTAAGATTAGACTTGAGTGAGTCTTACAATTATAATCAATATTTTCTTTGTCCTTCACAGTTAAATATGTTTAATAATCAAATATTATCACACCATGAGCAATTATTGACTCACCGAATAACTGAAAACACGAGACGCGAAAGATATTCTGAAATATGCACAACTGCTTTTGAAACACCAAAAATATAATTGCTGAGTGTTTTTGCTAATTTTACTGGTGTCAGGTTTCCAGGAAAAAAGGCTTTTAAAATAACACTAGTTCCTTGTTCTGTCAGCCAAGTGTGTTTTTAAACCTCTATAAAACTGCAAGTTCAAACAACAAATGAACCTGCGATGAGATTAAAGGCACTAAAAAGAAAAACGAGATGAAGAAAAAGAATGTCGATATCAGATTGAATCTGATTTATCCCCCCGTTCTAAAAAACAGATAAGAAATGTCACATCAGTTGAATTTTATGTTTTTATAGACCACCCTGTAAATCGCTCAGTAATGAAACTGTTGCTGTTCTATGAAAGCAATCCTTTGAACGTCCCATAACCCTCCCCATAGCATTCTCGTAAATCAACTATGTCCCACAAATCCTGCATGTACAATATAGGCTCTGAGCACCCTCCCTGTTCCCCCCGTGTCCGTGCTGATAAAGAAGTGACCAGCGACTGAACACGGGGGTGAATCGACCACTGTGGCATACAGACAGAGCTGCATTGTTTGCAGCTGATCATAACAATAGGACCTCTGTCAGAAGAGATCATCTGTTTTCCTGGCTAGTTGGCCTGCTAATAGGGCTACTTATGCGCCGTGAATGGGCTGGAGCCAGGTCGCAAACAAACGAGGAAGAAACCCACAAACAAGCAGGCTGGAGTGGGCGTGTGTTTCAGCGCTCTGTGTGTGTGTGTGTGTGTGTGTGTGCATGCCGCTAAAGACAGTTTTAAACATAAAAAGTCTACATGTGCAAGTACAGTTGGATGTGCAAGGAGGCACAAGATCACAGAGAAAGAGAATGAGGATTAAAGGCTTTACATCCACCTTCTAACTGTCTATTGATGAGGAGAGGTGTGAGAGGAAAGATGAAGACGGGGAAGAGAAATAGACAGAGAGAGAAAGAGAGAGGAAAGATGGAAAGAGAATAAGCACACGCCCAACATTTTCCAGGTCAGCCCAAATGCCCCGGGCTAAACTCGCCGTTCTGTTACTGCTTTTCTTCTCCTTCCCCCCCCCTCCTCTTATTCTCTCCCTCACTCGCCCAGGGGCAAAGTCGAGCTGCAACAGGATTCAGTTGTTCCCACGGAGACTGGAGAGACGGTGCTGCCATGGCAACGAGGCATCGCTTGCTGGAGCGGAGAGCCACTCCATTCCTTTGCCTCTTTACTTTCTTCATATCACTCCACCTCTCACTCTTTCCTCTCTTCTGTAAATCTTGAAGCTGTCTTCCTTTAATCTTTTTTTTTTTGGGCTTTCCTCCTTTCTTCCTCGCCTCCTGTGCCACTCTGCTCATCCTCCCCCATGCATTCTCCACGCCATGAGTAGAGTGCCACTGCTTGTCAAACAGCCATAATTAAACAGCTCAGACAACAGCACTTCTCACGGAAAGAAGGCCAGACTCTCACTTCACACACCTCACCTCATACTTTCACTGAGTGGCTGGAAAGAGGGAAACATTTGGATCGAATTGCCGAGCTCAATTACACTCTCTGAATTAATTCAGTAGTCCGAGGCAGAGGTGCCAGCAGAGGTTGGAGTCTACAGAGAAAGCTGTTCTAACACTTCTCAGAACTGAACAGTCAGCAAATTTTTTAACACTCTGAAATCTTCAGGAATGTGTAGGAAAAAAAATCCCCCAAAATTCAAACAGCTGGACCCAGTACCAGCTACATTACAACGACAGGCGATACACTGTTAATTATAATAACTGAGGGCATTTGATTATTAATTACATTTTAATGTAAGAGGCTAGGTGATAAGTTGGGGATAATACTGTGAAAAAGGAAACAGTGCCAATAACATTTGTGACAAACTAACATAACAATAATATTATATATGGCTTATTTATCCCAAAGGTTTGAAAATGACCAAACTGTCCAGGCATTTAAAAACAACTAGCCCAACAAAACGAATACAGTAAAAGTAAAGAGAGTAAAGATAATAGTTACAAAGACGGAAAGCACTCAGTGAAATAGAAAATAGGAAAAAGTGAAAAGCAGAATAAAATGAATTAAAATGTAAAATAAGAAGCTTTACTTAAAATCTAGTAAATAAATGCAGGTATTATGGTGTCGAGCAGGAGTGAGTTTCTATATCTATACTTGTGGCCTCAGAACTCAAACAGATGTTAGAAAGAAAGTGTACAGCTGCATGTCCAGTAAGTGGTTTAGAGGATTGTAAAGATGCATATATTATTCATAGCCACTCTCTCTAGTCACAGTCATTGGGTTACGCTGAATGGTCAAATGTCTGCATCCAAATGATTGTGTCAGCTGATGGAGGAATCCAGAGAGTGTATTGATTCAGAATTCCATCGTCAAATAAATCAACGTATACCACAGCTAGAGGTTCAATATTCAAGACAGAGATATATATTTATAGCTACAGATAGATAGATAGTCATATGGTCATATTTAAATATATGTTTAAGTATTCTCTGTGTAATTGTATGAGAAAGTTGTTTAGTTTTTGTATTTTCATCTTCATGTATTTCATTAGTCTTTTGTGTCTGTAGTTCTTAGTCCCAGTTTCTATTATATTAGAGGTTATTTTGATCCCTCAGCGTCTCTTTTTGTCTCTCCCTGGGTTAAATTCACTCATGGTCAGCATTTCCATTCATTTCCTGTTTTACTTTCCTAATAAGACTATCTTGTGTGTTGTCTGTAGGTTTTTTTTTCCTTTTGTATTGTTTACCTTGATTCTGTTCAGCTGTGTTTAGTTTTCCTCCCATTTTCACTTCCCTTGTTACCTCATGTGTAAGTACAGAATCAGTTTTCCCATGTTTCCCACTTGGGTATTGTTAAAAAAAGAATGAACCCAGGAGACTGTGAGGGTTTTCAACGACAGCAGGTGGCTTTCTCCTTTATAAAGAGGACTGTGTAACTGAAACAGTGACTCACCCCTGAGTATGAACCTAACATCAGGGGGACTCCCGTGGTCTTGAATAACTCCACCAAAAGTGCATGATTATAGGGGATGCCAGGCCCACATACTGCTGTGCCCTGCCGGCAGTACCTAGGCGGTGTGTTTTGTGAACGAGACACTCTGATTACTTGGAACCGTATTTAAAAAGTACCTGGTACCAGGTAACCAGGTTCCATTAGGTACCAGGTACTGGCCTAATGGAAAACCCTGAAAACCATGGCGAACGTGCCGAGTCGTGAATTTTGTTATTTTACATTTCTGAACTCAGGTTAACCTATGTTTTGTTTGTTTTTTCTAACTTTCAGCCACAATTAAGACTTGCTTATGTCTATTTTCCAACGCTCCACCTCATGACAGGAATCTGGTTTATTTTATTTTATTTTTTTAAATCAAGATGCCAAATTAGAGATTTAGTGGTCCGATTGAGGTATCAAGGTGGCTTTTAAAAAAATAATAAATAATAAATATGTGACTGTGGCAGGGGTGTGGTGTTTGGATCCACAGCGGCCTCGAGGGGCAGTGCCACAGAAGAAGCTGAGGTCCAGGTGTATGAACTCTTTTCTCTTTTTTAGTGAAACCAGGGACGAGAGAGGAGCAAGTGGAAAAGCTGTCCATCGAGCCGCATTGTACCTATGAATATATATGTATACAGATAAACATGACTCAGCTGTTTGCAGAGCACCATGTGGGGTCCAATCTTTCCCAGTGACCATGTACTTTGCATAGTTTTCCTGGGCGCACAGAGGCACACGTTTTGCATAAATATTTTAAGACGAACAAAAACAATTTTGTTCCAAACAGCAAAAGCGTAGAAAACTTTGGTTAAGAATATAAATAGCAGAACTGCTGCCATCTTGTTTCAGTTCATATTTCAAAACAAGAGGTGACCAAATTTTTAAGAGTGTAGCACCTAAAGTTAAAACAGCCTTCCCTGAGCCCATCAGACCAGATCAGATTCTTTTGGTAAACTCTCTACTTTGAACTACCATGATTTCAGAGATCAGGTGTTATTTCTATGAATGTGTTTAGCAAAATAGTATATGTGACTATATGTATGTGTATTTATGATATATTGTTACACTTCTCTTTAATGGAAAGTTTTATCCAAATTGTAAAGCATCTTAAACAAAGTATTGTATAAATAAAATTATTATTAGCAGACTAAGATGCTCTCTATTGGCTTTAATGGCTGAACAGAATAGTTTTCTTTAATCATCTGTGTCATGAAATGTAATGTTAGGTGCAGGGGTCACCACGTTTACCATCAAGAGCTATTTTTGACCAAAGAATTTACAGCCACAGAACATATTTGAGCTCAAAATAATAATAACACAGGCTATAAGGTATGAATTAACCTTTCAGTATTGCTATTATGAATAAAGTCTTTTAGCACATGTGACAGATTTTTATTAAATTTTGGGGAGAATTTATTTATTTATTCATTTATTTCACTTTTTTGCATTTATGAAATTATCAAAGTAAAATAACTAAAATCATGGCAGCACTTTCTATTACAGCTTGGTAATAACATGGTAATAGAGTTCTTGTTTCTTCCTTGTTACCCTACTATTACCACTTTATTTTCTAGCTGTAATAGAAAGTGCAACCAAAATTATTTATTTTTTAATTTTAATTATTTATTTTTTTGCATTATTATGCGTATAGGTCTCATCATTGTATAAATAGTCTCATCATTGTATAAATTACCTAATTATTTATCTTAATTACACATTTTTGCACTAGAAGAATATAAAGAATCAAAGTATTGATAAAAAACATTTTTAAATTGACGAAAGGCTAGTTTTTCCCCGTTGGGAGACACATATGGCTCAAGAGCTACAGGTTCCAAGACCCTATTTATTCACTGTTAACCAGCGTGCTATATAGTAACAGAACAATAATTTGTTCAGCTGGTGTCCAGCTGCTGTATTGCAGAAATACCTCATTTATATGTTACATTTACAATATACAGTATATTTCTGAAGAATGTGGGGGTTGCATTATGCTTTTCTTAGTGACTTTTGGGAGCCTTCATGTATGTAATGAAGTTGCATTGAGTAGACACGAACCAGGAAGCAGCATTTGGATTGACAGCAAGATTGATCTACTTACAAGTGGTCGATTGTGGGCGGTCTCCCTGGTTTGAGTGTGGCTATGACCTTATCAGGGTAATACCACACAAAGAAAATTAAAAGCACAAATGAAATAATTTAAGGTTGGATCACATGTGCTCTCATAACGACAAACGAAACGTCCCATTAATAAAAAAAAATGCAATGATACTGGAAGACACCTGTGGCCATCAATTCATCAGATCTTACAGGCACGTGTCCCACAACTTCATACTGACATTAATTCAGCTTGCACTTTAGAGTTTGCAGTTTTGTCTTTCTGCATGCATGGTACATGAAAGCTCTGCTCTTCTTCATCACCATGTTACATGACTTACTTTTCTCCTCTCGTCCATCAGAAGCCTTCAGCATACTTAGGGGCTGGATTGAAGCGTGAGGTGCTCATGTGAATGCATATCACCATGTAGATGTTTGAGCTTGACACTTGATGTAAAGTCGCTTAAAGGAGATTTCAGTGAGAATGTGCACGACAGTGGGAGTCTGAACTTATAGATTATTTATATGGCTGTCAGGAACTCTCAGCGTCACACACAGCGGGGTCGTGGGCGTAGGGGGAGTGTCTGTTTGTGTGCATAAGCTTGAGAGAGGAAAAAAGAGATGGGAGGAAACGGTGATCATCGAAAAGAAGGGCGTTCAATCTCCTCCTCGGGACCTGTCTCTTCACCTTTGCTTGCAGCCAACACTGTCTGTAGCTTATCATTAAGTAATATGTGTACTGACAAGCCCTCCAGACACGACATGTGGTCTTCACACACACACACACACACACACAGGTGTTTCTGAAAAGGTCGGCTTTTTCTGTGTTGGTTTCTGTCTGTCTACCCCGAAGCATTTTGCTTACTCAGATACTAAGTCTTCTTATAACTAATACACCATAAAAGTCTCTGTGATGATTAGACTTTTCCCCATAGAGGTGCACTTACTATTACCACCGCTTACATCAATAATGACCTGCATGGATTTTTACACATAGCGAACTATTACTGGCTGCATCGTATTAGAGGTTTTGTAAACATCCTTTTGACCTCATATAATAAACGTGTGCACAGAGACTGATGTGACTTTTGCAACAAGTATCTCCCTAAATCCTTTTTTTATATTTCTTTCTTGAATCTAAGCAGAGCCTGGCTGTAGCCTACCCGCTACAGACGATGAGGATGAGATAGATGAGGAAATTACAAGAATTTACATTTGTATTTAAGGTATGCCTGTTTTCTGTGTTATTGGGTTTCATAGATAAATATAACTGGGTATCATCTGTATAGCAATGAAAATGTATGCTGTTTTCTGTCACTATTGCCCAAGGATAGCATGTGTAATGAAAAAAGCACAAAATCCCGTGGAGCCCTGTGGGTACTTGTGCAAATTTTCATTATGTTTTCTAAAAAAGGATAATAAGAAAAGAAACAAAGTTCTTTATTTTATCGGTAAATTGTAGTAAAAGACTTCTCTGAAAATACAATGCATGTCACAGCAAGTAGCATTTTGATTTCATGCATGAAGCCGGCAGGGATTTTATAGCAGCAATCATCTGTAAGCAGTCACCCACTGACCACAACAATACATTAATGGAAGTTTCTGTTGTGATTTAACTGAACTTCTACTGTATAGTTAGCTCACACATGTGTTGCGCAAGTAGAAGAACACTTTTGTTAACACTTGTGTTAAAAAAGTAAAAGTAAAGGTGAGAAAGCAAAGGATTCTTTTCTTTGTTTCTTTCTGGAAATAAAAAAGATAAATAAAAAATGTCCAACAAAATAATCTGTACAACAAAAAGAAAAGGTGTGTAAAACAGAGCAAGAAGAAGAAGTTGCTTATCCAGTCCTGCCCATAGGTTTGCCTACAATTTCTTAATCGTAATGGTAACTATATATGTATGTAAATATGCATATATACATACTGTATATGCACATACATACACATACATATACACATGTCTAGATGCAGACCAATACTCTCTCATATTACCAACATAATGATATTCTCATTCTATACAACAGCACATCTAAATACTCATAATGTGAATAAATATGTGTAAATACTGTGTGCTGTATGTATGTATGCTATATTATGTATAAATAAATTATACATAATTTTATCAAATCACTTTCATTTTTATACCCATCAAATATATATTGCTTATATTTATTCTTAAACTCTGCAAAATCTTTACTTAGTTTAATTTCTTCTTCTGGGCCATTCCACAGAGTCACTCCACAAATGCACCTGCTTTTAAGAGTGCTGAGAACACATGGCTGCTTTCAGTTGCATTTTCCTCTATATTTTTCTCTCTATTCTTAAATAAATTTTGAATATTATTTGGACGCATATTATTTCTTGCTTTGAACATCACCTGTATGGTTTAAAATGGTACAAAATCCACCAATTTCATAACTTTTGATTTAAAAAAAAATGTTACTTGTGTGTTTGCAGTTCCAAACATTATGTATAAACCTATTTGCTCTTTTTTGCATTGTGCATATTTTTTTGTAGATTCCTTGTAAGTGTATAAATTTATATACACATTTGTATAAATTTCTCAATTTCCGAACAGCATAAATTTGGTTTTGTAAAAATATAAAGACAAATTTAAATGTTGGCTTTTTCAGTTTCTTTTCTGACACCTTCCAAGAGCTGCTCTAAGTCTGTCTCAGAACAAAGAATGTTTGTATCATCTACAAAAAGACAGGAAACTAAACAGCAGTGACGTTTGTAGGGCTGCTGAAGTTGGGCTAGCTGGTATATAATGATGTGCTACCTGGTGGCTAGCTACACAGCTGTGGTTAGCATAATATAAAAACAGTGAAGCTGGAGGATGAACGCTAACTTTTTTCCACTCAATAAAAGTTAATGTGAGGGTTCCTCATGGTTCGGGACAAATGCAATCGCATGGCAGGATGCTGTAAACGGGCCAAACTTCAGTCAGGAGAACAACTGAGATAATCCATCCACAATACGAGGTTAGTCATTAATGTACTGCTGCATGGGCTGGGCTGCAGTTACATCGTAAGGTTTTAAAAACTGAGCTTTAAAATGAATCGTGGCAATAAAAACCGAGAGAGGCCAACAGTGATCACCCGGAAGCAGGGTTCATACGTCATGACTTAAACACCGGATTCAAAGGTAAGGGATGCTCATGTACATAACAGTTGGAACAGTCAGTGTAATTGGAACACGGACACTTAAAAATGTATGAATGCAAACACCATCTCGATACAGAAATCACAGAAATAACGTAAGACTGTTATTTCCATTTATATCTTGGTTCTGGGGCTGCCACAGTGTAAAAAAACCAACAACAACAAAAAAAGGAACATAATTATGTCAATATCACTGCTTGACTTGGTGGCATTCAGAAGTGTGTTTTTCAAATTTCCATTGTTTATATTTGTCGATAAAGTTTAAAAAAAAAAAAGTAAACTTCACTTTCAGTGTGCTTAAAGTAATTTCTGATGTGTGTTCAGTTATTCCCAGAGTTCAGGCCACAACCAACTTTCTCTCCTACATTATAAGTGCTCAAAACCACTTTCCCTACTTACAGTCATAAACTCCCCTGTGTATAAGATAAACACATTTGCACATACAGACATATGCAGGCCTACACTGTGACAGCTGTTGCATGCAACTCCAAGTATACACATACAGCACACAGTATTTACATGAACGCGCAAATCTATAAACACGCAAATGCCGAAACACACGAAACGGCCCCCCTGCTAGGCGTCTAAA
This sequence comes from Oreochromis niloticus, assembly GCF_001858045.2. NCBI lineage: Eukaryota > Metazoa > Chordata > Actinopteri > Cichliformes > Cichlidae > Oreochromis > Oreochromis niloticus. The sequence goes on along the minus strand of NC_031985.2, from coordinate 30,445,692 downwards.
TAAAAACCCGCCAACCACACCGGATGTGCATCATCAGTTGTCATGGCCACCAAGAAATATTCCTCAGGGTTGCCAAGGCAACAGCTTGGGGAACTCTTCGCCAGCCTGTCACTCGTCTTGGGAGAAAAGAGTGGATGAATGGCCGTGACTATATATATGTGTATTTCAATGCTATGTGCGTTTATGTGTTTATATGTGTGGTCTTATATCAATGGTCTGAATGACAGTAATCAGTGGGAGAGTTGTAGTCTTTTAAAATGAAATGTGAATGGATGAGTGGATGGAGCACCAAAGCAGCAAGAATGAAATGGGCGTTATGTAAGAATTCATGTTTACTTCATGATTGCTTTGTGTCTGTGACACAAACACACACACGCACACACACACGGTGTAAAGTCTGATCTTTATATGTATGGGAATGTGTGTGTGTGTGTGTGTGTGTGTGTGTGTGTGTGTGTGTGTGTGTATGAGAGAGACAGAGACGAGAAAGTGTCATAAATCAGCATGTTTATGCATGTGAGGGTGATACTCATATCGAACCGACCGCCACTCAAACTGACATAGACAAGGGATAAGGGAAAGAGAAAATAGGACCCAGTTGCCATGGTGATGCAATCAGCTTTGTGTCGAAGCGTTCGTCTCCTGGGTGCAGTCAACATTCGATACTACCTGCATGATAAACATATATGAGCACACACACACACAGGACATTGTGAATTCAAGATGTGCTTTACATTCATTGGTTTGTGTGTATGACACATCAGACACGCAGAGGAAAATTCTCATGTTGTCCCTAGAATCCTGTTTTTGACTCATTTTTGCATCTTTGTCATTCAAAAAGAGAGCAACGTACTTTGTGTATTTCCGCTGAAAATACATTATTGCCTCTTTCTGTATTTCCTCTCTCATTTTATTGCTCTTTCTGCTGCTTTCTGTCATGTTCAACATCTTTCTCCTTGTCCTCCTCTGTTTCTGTCCCTCATTCTTTTCCTCCTGCCCTATATTCCTACTCTAATCTGGTCCAGTCAGACTTCTTGTCTGACTCCAGTAATCTTGTCAGGACAGATGGCCCACACACACACACACACACACACGCACACTCACACACACATTCTCTCTCTCTCTTTTTGATACACATTTACTGCACATTTGCTCTTTATGTGACCCAGATCACCCTGAAACTCACGTTGCACCACGTTTCCTGCTGTCAGAAACTTGGATCACGAAGCCTGCCCCACACTACACAACCCAGTCATGTGACCTTTTCAGGGCTGCTGGCTTTCAACAGGTCAGAAGAGCAGCAAATCAATTCGGTCTTGGACGTCCATCGACTAAAGCAATATAGTCCAGATTGTGGCTTTAAATGGAACGTTAACACCAGATTCTGTCTTCAGTGCTCTCAAACTGTAAAAAAGACATTCAGGTCACACAATTTAAATTTCAGAGAAATGCAAACTTAATTGCGAGATTTACAAGCTTTATGTGTGATTATCACTTTAGTTATTCATGGCATCTGAAAGTCATGTTCTTAGGAAATCTTTAGTTCAAAGTGTTGTCAGTGTGTAAGGAGGAGGTCAGGAGAGAAGTACAACAGTGAGTGACTACAGCCATGCGTAAAACACAGTGGAGGCTCTGTCATGGGTTTGGGGCTGCATTTTCAATTCAATTCAATTCAATTTTATTTATTTAGCGCCAAATCACAACAAAAGTCGCCTCAAGGCGCTTCATAGGTACAGAGAAAAACCCAACAATCATATGACCCCCTATGAGCAAGCACTTTGGCGACAGTGGGAAGGAAAAACTCCCTTTTAACAGGAAGAAACCTCCGGCAGAACCAGGCTCAGGGAGGGGCGGGGCCATCTGCTGCGACCGGTTTGGGTGAGAGAAGGAAAACAGGATAAAGACATGCTGTGGAAGAGAGACAGAGATTAATAACAGATATGATTCGATGCAGAGAGGTCTATTAACACATACTGATTGAGAAAGGTGACTGGAAAGGAAAAACTCAATGCATCATGGGAATCCCCCGGCAGCCTACGTCTATTGCAGCATAACTAGGGGAGGATTCAGGGTCAGCTGGTCCAGCCCTAACTATATGCTTTAGCAAAAAGGAAAGTTTTAAGCCTAATCTTGAAAGTAGAGATAGTGTCTGTCTCCCGAATCCAAACTGGAAGCTGGTTCCACAGAAGAGGGGCCTGAAAACTGAAGGCTCTCCCTCCCATTCTACTTTTAAATACTTTAGGAACAACAAGTAGGCCTGCAGTGTGAGAGCGAAGCGCTCTAATAGGGTGATATGGTACTACAAGGTCATTAAGATAAGATGGGGCCTGATTATTTAAGACCTTGTATGTGAGGAGCAGGATTTTGAATTCAATTCTGGATTTAACAGGAAGCCAATGAAGGGAAGCCAAAACAGGAGAAATATGTTCTCTCTTTCTAGTCCCTGTCAGGACTTTTGCTGCAGCATTTTGGATCAGCTGAAGGCTTTTCAGCGAGTTTTTAGGACATCCTGATAATAATGAATTACAGTAGTCCAGCCTGGAAGTAATAAATGCATGAACTAGTTTTTTAGCGTCACTATGAGACAGGATATTTCTAACTTTAGAGATGTTGCGCAAATGGAAGAAAGCAGTCTTACATATTTGTTTAATATATGCACTGAAGGATATATCCTGGTCAAAAATGACTCCAAGGTTCCTCACAGCATTACTGGAGGCCGAGGTAATGCCATCCAGAGTAAGAATCTGGTTAGATACCATATTTCTAAGATTTTCAGGGCCGAGTACAATAACCTCAGTTTTATCTGAATTAAGAAGCAGAAAGTTAGCGGCCATCCAGGTCTTTATGTCTTTAAGACATTCCTGCAGTTTAACTAATTGGTGTGTGTTACCTGGCTTCATGGATAGATAGAGCTGCGTGTCATCTGCATAGCAGTGAAAATTTATGCTATGTCTTCTAATGATGCTGCCTAAGGGAAGCATGTATAATGTAAACAGAATTGGTCCTAGCACTGAACCCTGTGGAACACCATAATTGACCTTAGTGTGTGAAGAGGACTCTCCATTTACATGAACAAATTGGAGTCTATTAGACAGATATGATACAAACCACTGCAGTGCAGTACCTGTAATACCTACAGCATGTTCTAATCGCTCTAATAGGATATTATGATCAACAGTATCGAACGCAGCACTGAGGTCTAGCAGGACAAGCACAGAGATGAGTCCACTGTCAGAGGCCATAAGAAGATCATTTGTAACCTTCACTAAAGCTGTTTCTGTGCTGTGATGAGCTCTGAAACCTGACTGAAACGCTTCAAATAAGCCATTCCTCTGCAGATGATCTGTTAGCTGTTTGACAACTACTCTTTTAAGGATTTTTGATATGAAAGGAAGGTTGGAGATTGGCCTATAATTAGCTAAGACAGCTGGGTCTAGAGATGGCTTTTTGAGTAAAGGTTTAACTACAGCCACCTTGAAGGCCTGTGGTACATAGCCGATTATTAGAGATAGGTTGATCATATTTAAGATCGAAGAATTAATTAATGGCAGGACTTCTTTGAGCGGTTTTGTAGGAATGGGGTCTAAAAGACACGTTGATGGTTTGGAGGAATTAATTATTGAAGTTAACTCAGAAAGATCAATTGGAGAAAAAGAGTCTAACTTAACATTGATGGTACTAAAAGTAGCTGTAGATAATATTACATCTGTGGGATGATTATTGGTAATTTTTTCTCTAATGATAAGAATTATTTGTGAAGAAGTTCATGAAGTCATTAATTAGTTAACGTTAAAGGGATTGTTGGCTCGAAAGAGCTCTGACGTTTTGTCAGCCTGGCTACAGTGCTGAAGAGAAACCTGGGGTTGTTCTTATTTTCTTCAATCAGTGACGAATAGTAAGATGTTCTGGCTTTGCGGAGGGCTTTCTTATAAAGCAGCAAACTATTTCTCCAGGCTAAATGATGATCCTCTAAATTTGTGACACGCCATTTCCTCTCCAGCTTACGAGTTATCTGCTTTAGGCTACGTGTTTGAGAATTATACCACGGAGTCAGGGACTTCTGATTTGAGACCTTAGTTTTCACAGGAGCTACAGTATCCAGAGTCGTACGTAGTGAGGAGGTAAAATTATTAACAAGATAATATTCAGACCATGGTGTTGAGGGTCTTGTCAAAATTGATGGAACTGTTATGAATGTAACAAAGTACCATCAATTTTGATCCATCTGGAAAACATCTAATTGGCAGCAGCTTAATTCATCAACACAATAATGAAATGCACTGACAGTGCAGTAAAAGCCTGGATAGAAAAACGCACAATGGAACACCAATCATAGATTGGCTTCCCCAGGGTTCATTGTACGTGCACTGATTTCCGCCTTGTGCACCATATTTATATGCATGTATGGATGTTTCAATAAATTGCTGAACCTACATCACATTTTCCTTTTAAAACTGAAATAAATGATAAGTGACTCAAGACTTTTGGACAGTTTTGTTGCGTTTGCAAACCTCTGAAGAAATTTTCCTTTAATGGTAATCAGTCAGTGTTATTTGAGCAAAGGTGAAAAACTTGGAAAAAGACCACATGACCCACCATCAAGTATATAAAAACAAATTAAGTTTTACACACATGAAACGGACACATAGCTGTCTTAATAAATTTGAGCGCAGAGTTAAAATCCCACTTACCTTCTGCAAAAGACACAAAATACAGGCTTTCGTTCACTCAGTGAAGAAGTAGTGAGTCTGACACTACTGCTACTCTCCAATTGTCCGCCTTCAGCATCAACTTTCATTTTCGGTGCCAATCTTTTAGCTAACCTATCAGCCGGCAGGCGCAGTGGAGTGTGTGTTCAGTTTGGGGTGTGCACAGGATCCCATCACTGTGCAGAACACACAATGGAGACTTAATTAATTCTCAGTTACTGAAAATCTAAATTGATATGCAGCTGAATTTAGCCCGAAGGCCTTGAATTTGACACATGTAGTCTGAATGGTTTTATATAACAAAGACGAGAGGTGAGAGGAAAAAAAGTTCATAAACAGGCAACTTTAGGGGAAGATGACACATGAAAACTAACAAAGTATGTGACTTAGCTGATGGATGACAGACTATTAGTCTCTTGGCACTGCTGTCCGGATACAACCAGTCAATCACTGGATCCTTTCCATTGTCTCTGGTGTATTACTAATCAGCCGGTCAGTTCCAGGAAAAGACCTCATGTTAAACCAGTAACAAACATGCTGTAAAGAACTGCAGTGCATTGATTGCCTTTGTGTGTGAACAATTCTGCAACCTTAGCACCTGAGAAAATGCAGCATTCTGAACACACTCCAAAATCCATCTCTTCACTACTCCAAGGTCACACTGCCTGACTCTCTCTAACCTTAAGGGAAGGGTTTGGATTGGAGGGTAGGAGGGGAGATGAAAGCAAGGGCAAGCATAGAGGGAGAGGGTGAAAACAGATGAAAGAAGAGTACGAGAGGATGGCCTTTACCATGAACTGTCATGGATCAGCACCTGCATGTTAAGATGAACAGGTCAGTGGAGCAGAAAGAAAGCAAGAAAGCAAGAGCTACAGGAGGCATGTCTGGATCTCAGTGAATATGTATCTGTCCTACATTGCTTTCTGATGGTTACTACCTGCTGAAATCCTTGTTTACAGTGTAATCATAGACTGTATATAAAAAACGGGCCGTGATCTCACCTGCTGGGTTGTGTCTTGGGATGAAGCTTAAAGCTGAGCATTTTTTAATTGTGGCTAGCTTGATGTTGTGAAAGCAGGCATAATGTGCGAGGGCATATCTGACTGAAAAACCGATTCGACACCTCAAACTTCATTTACATAAATGATATTTCTGTAAAGGAGCTCAGTGGATGTTTTTCTACAGACTTTTATACAATAGAAATCGTAATCAAGTAGACTGAATGCAGATTTAAAGCATTTACATTGAGCTTAATCTGTCTTGTATAGGCTGAAATGTCCTCATAAGTTACTGAAAGTGTAACACTGGGTGACTTTGATGTTACTTAGTCATGTTTGTTACTATGAAAACAGCCTAAGGCACCATTGATGATAGTATCTTCAACCTTTACCAAACTCTGTGTTTTGGAGAACCAAAAGAACTAAGTGATTTGAAGTTTGGACTACTGCTTGGACAACACTAAGGCTACGTCCACACGTACCCGGGTATTTTTGAAAACGCAGATTTTTCTATGCGTTTGCACCTATCGTCCACACGTAAACGGCGTTTTCGGTCACTGAAAACGGAGATTTTTAAAAACGCCTGCCAGGGTGGATATTTTCGAAAACTCCGTTTTTGCATTTACGTGTGGACAAGAAAAACGGAGAAAACGCAGCGTCAAAGGTGTGCGCCTCTTTTGACGTCACACTGTGCGCCACGTTTTGTTTCGGTGAAATGAATTTCTACAATATTGTTACTGTTAATTGTACTCTCTACAGTGTTTAAATGCTTACATATACACACACAGTTACTGTCCCTCCACACATACCACTCGCTTCTGCTTCTATGCCCCATCTTTGTTTACTATTTCCTACCGAGGCTTCTAGACTTCTGATTGGCCAACATTTCTACACGGTTAGGAATATATCGCCACCTGTTGCTTTGGCATGTTCCTAGCAGCGTTTTCCTTCATTTCTGCGTTTACGTGTGGACGGGATTATTTTTTAAAACGAAAACGGAAAATCTCCGTTTTCAAAAATACCCGTGTACGTGTGGACGTAGCCTAAGACTGGAGGTTTCTAACTGGTGTTTCTGTCCTTAGACGCAATAAAAAGTAGTTGAAAATTAGCCCCACCACTGACCGACTTCAGTACTAATAACAATCAGCCTTTTTTTCCTGCATCAACACTTTAAATCTTACTGACACACATACATAAATATAAATACATGATTTTACTCCTTTCATTTCCATTTTTATTAGCAGGACCTGAAAATAATAAGCCCAGTTGCTGCAATTTTCAGTGTGGTTTGACAAGACATTAGATCAGGGGTGGCCAACTCCAGGCCTCGAGAGCCAGTGTCCTGCAGGTTTTAGATGTGTCCTTGATCCATCATAGCTGATTCAAATGGCTAAATTACCTCCTCAACATGTCTTGAAGTTCTCCAGAGGCCTGGTAACGAACTAATCATTTGATTCAGGTGTGTTGACCCAGGGTGAGATCTAAAACCTGCAGAACACCGGCCCTCGAGGCCGGAGTTGGACACCCCTACATGAGATCTAGAACACATTTCATACAAACCTGTTCTTCCATCACAGTCCACACCCAAACAAAAGGCCAGTTTATAATTTAACTGAATGCTCTGCTAGCATGCAAATATTAACCCCAGTAAACACGAGGAAGTGCCCTACATCAGCAGGACGTTTAGACAGATGGCCTTGTTCACAGCTCGGCTAAAAGGATGAAAACATATGAGGCTGTCATTCAGGTAAGTGGGATAGGTTTCCATTTAAAACCCACACTCTGTCTCCACCCACACAGGTGCGTTCACCTTTTCTCCATGTGGGCATGTGCAAAATGTGACCGACTGACTCTAGCTCCCTCTTTATCCTTTTAGGATTTTACTTAGCTTTTAGAGATTTGTGGTACTGCAGAAATTTGATATGAGAAAGAAGAGCATTGCCAAGAATAAAAATGAAAAATAAAATCAAGTCAATTTAATAAATGGAAATTACAGAAATGCTCAGAGACACTGCAAAAACCCAGGAGCTACGTCTCTACAGGCCTCAGTTAAATGTCAATTAGAAAAGGACTGAATACATATGGCTTGTTTGTAACGTTTACCAGGAAAAGGCGGTGAAGACGTTTGGCCATAAAGCACAGCAGTGGAAACTAAACTCAGCATACAGACAACACCTCACACCAACTGGTGATGGAGGAGTGTTAATTTGGGCATGTTTTGCAGCCACTGGACCTGGGCACCTTACAGTCACTGAGTCGACCATGAAGTCCTCTGCATAGCTTGGCCCAAACTGTGTCATGCAGCAGGAGAATGACACAAACACAGCAACAACTTTACAACAGATTGACTGAAAAACCAAAAAAAGAAGAAGGTGTTGCAATGACCCAATCAAAGTAAAGATCACAACCTGATTGAAATGCTGTTGTGGGACCTTAAGAGAGCAGTGCATAAACAAGTCCCCACAAATCTCAATAAAAAACAGTGGGCCAGCATTCCTCTACATCATTGTTACAGACTGATAAAGTCAGACAGAAAATGATTACTTTATGTTATTGCTGCTAAAGGTGATTCTACAACCTACTCAGTTTATCATGGGACTGTAGAGTCCTGTGAAAGTCCCCCTATGACTGAATAGGGGGCAGTTATACCTGTGTAAAGGTACTTAACTACCTGTTATTCACATTTAATGTTTCATTATATTTAATGACACATTCATTTTTTAATAAAAAAAATATTACTATTCCTCTGGTCAATATTCTCTTATTATTATTACTCTTACTATTATTCCATGCTCTTTCTTTTATTTCTTTTAACATTATTTTATGTATTTCAGACTTGACATGCTAATGAGAGCGCTATGTGACGAGGTCAGCCTTTTACTGATTATTAATTGACCTCAGAGGATAATTAATCCGCTGCTTAAAATGGGCAGCAGCCGTGCATATTCATTTATTTATGAGTCATTGTTCTTTATTTCTTCTTTATTTTAACAGTTTTGGACTTTCACCCCACCTTGAGTGTAATTTAGGTCTAGAGAGTGACTTTTAAGTGGTGCTGTAAATATATTATGTTGGTACATGGCCTTTTAGCCTCCACATATGTGGACATCACATTTTGGGTTGTCTAGACCAAAATACTAAATTTTGCTCTACAGGGGCCTGATATGCACTTACGAGGACATTATACTGCCACTGTTTGACTGAAATTTAATGCAAATGTCCTGATATGTGGATCTCATTTTTCTCAGAAACAAAAATCACTTAATTCTTTTTTTTTTTTCTTTACCATCATTAGGTCCCAATCTGCCCAAATAGCAAAGAGAAATTAAAAATGCATGCCATGAAAGAGGTCTGGTCTTAGGAGGTTAATAGCACAAACTGAGACAGGATACAAAGTCAAACTAAGCCACAGTTCTGTCAGTTCAGCCGAAAACCTTCTATACATCTGCTGGGAAATCACCAAGCCACTTTGCAACCCACCTCCACCCCAGCTCCTTCTTTACACACCATGTTTGGCTTAATGATGTCATACAATACAAACTTTATTCTGTGGCATGCAATCTTGCTATTGTTCTATCAGACAGACAAATAAAAAAATACTTGTTTTGTTTTTCTTTAACAAAATGGGACCTGACTGAAATACCGTCTGTATACTTTGGAGGTTATACTCTCTGTACTGTTTTTTATGATACTGCGCGCTCACTTTATTGCATGTGAGAAAGGCTGCCCCATGTCCTGAAAGACCTTTTTCACAGCAGACGTTTTGACAGGTAATAAGTGGAAAGCCGTGGGTGCAGTTAATAACATTAACCCTCAAACACACAGGTCGTTTTCCCAACATTATTTCATACCTGCTAGTGACCCGAGGCATGTATGTGGCAGATATAAACCATATAATAAATCTGAACCCCTTGCAACCTTTTCTGAGTTTAGAATAAAACAGTGGGTTTCAGGAAAAATTTTAATGATTTACACAAAAGAAAAAAAAATCACCCTTATTTTTCAGTACAGACAGAACATAATACTTTGCATTATGTCTTACAGAAACCTGCTGTACCTTCTTCAAAAGCGAAACACGAATCAGTCATTCAGCAATCGCTAATCACAGTCACATGCTTGTGATTGGAGTGTGGTTAGTGTCAAATGTTCATTGGTCCACTGTTTTGCAGCTAGAGCATCTATCAGCTTTTAGAAGTTGTAGAACCTCTTCCCCGTTTTCTCCAGCTGTGACCACAGCACTTTCAAAGCTGGCATTTTCCAGGAGATTATGTGGTCGAGAGCTCTTCATGCAGCCGCATTTTGTAAGTTTGTCCTGGAAAACTACTTGGGCTTTCAAAGAAAAACGGTTGAGGCAGTTAAGGTAGCAATAGGAAGTTTCTCTCACCTCATCAGTCTCCTCTGGAGCGCTAATTTTGTTATTCTCTTACTCTGACTCGAGTTTTACATTTTCTAAATCATGACTTGCAAAAAGAAACACTAGTTCTGCATCATCTGTAGCCTCAGGTGCATCTAAATCTGCAGAGCTGCTGTCATCAGAACCCTCAAACATCAAAGACAACGCTGCGTCGAACTGAATGTGCTTCAGCACAATCACCCACTGATTTTTTGTTATTGTGTCTGGCTTTAAAGATATTGTAACAATGGTATTCACCACCACTAAAACTTAAAACATTGCCCTCCAGTTACATCCAGAATACACTTTTACATACCTCAGATCACTTACAGCCTTATAAGTCTTCCACAGACTGAACGTGGTATGGGAATTTTGCCCGACCTGGAGTCATACACTTAGACTGGAAAAAGCCTTTCTTAATATTATTAGTTATAGGAGATCCCTTCATATTTTTATAAGCAGGCTTTTTCTGTGCCTCCACGTTGAGTTAAATCTGTGTTATATTATTTTTGTTTTTAATATTTTTTTAATGACAAGTTAAACTCTCTGTAGTTGGCAGGTTTTGATAGCATTCTTGGGGAAAGTCCAGTTTGTTACTGTGATATTTGTGCTGTTTGCAGATCCTACCCCCAAGGCTCATGCTATCAGATCAGAAAAAATAGAGAGCGCAGCTGCGGATAAATGGAGTGAATCTGAAGTCAAAGAATTTTTCACTTCACTGGGATCAAAGATGGCTTTTTCAATGCAGTCCAAGAAGAGGCAAACAGCTGTCTCAAGTGGAAGAGTCTCATTCTGCAGGCAAACGGATCAAAAGATTGATTGTTGGTTCTGCTCTCCAGCTGGCTATACTGTTTCTGAAGGGAAATTTCCTAATATCTTGTCCACTTGTGGCTTTTTAATTCTACTTGGGTCAAGTAGAATTGGGTCGCTTTCACCAGTCTTGGCACCTCATCCCTGATACACGAGTTAAGCATCAGCAGTAAAAACTAATGACAGGTAACAGACAATAAAGTGGTTTTATCCCCTTAACACCTATAGTATTCAATACATCAGTTTTGGTGAGTTTTGGAGGTCATTTGTGAGCCAATCTCCACTCTAATTCATTCTAAAGGCGTTCTCCCAGGTTGGGGTCGGGACTCCAACCTGTTCTTCCACACCAAACTCGCTCATCCATGTCAAACTGTTCCCAGAAAGTTGGAAGCATAAAACTGTCCAAAATGTCTTGGTATGCTGAAGCATTAAGAGTTCCTTTTACTGGATCTAAGGGGCCGAGTCTAACTCCTAAAAAACAACCCCACACCATAATCCCCCCTCCACCAAACTTTACACTTGACATAGTGCATTCAGATGAGTACCGTTCTCCTGGCAACCGCCAAGCTCAGACTCGTCCATCGGATTGCCAGATGGAAAAGTGTGATTCGTCTCCACTGCTCCAGAGTCCAGTGGAGGTGTGCTTTACACCACTGCATCCATAGTGCTCATACACAGACCGGGACAAAGCACAAGTGGCGTCCTACCTCCTGGCTCCTCCTCTACCCAGACGGCATCTTTGCCAAAACCAAACTGTGTATTTCTAGTGAGGACATGTTTGAAGCTGCTTATCTCCTGCTGTGTGCTCCATGTGACAACTGACAGCTTCAGACAATGCCCCAGCCCTCCCAAAGCTTTCTGAATCTCATGTGCAAAAACCGCTCAAGGGACAAGTTCATGCTTGAATACTGAGTAAGATACACCTAGAAACTTTCCTGTAATATATCAATCAGGCTCAGAACATTGTGGAGATAGTACTTCTCCCAGGATGCTATGAACAAACAGAGATGTGGAGATGGAAGACCACCTGAGCTACTGTTCTCATGCTTTTGTGAATCTTAAACAGAATTCAGTTAAAGACTAGACTGGAATACACAAATATGAGGATTACTGGGTTTATGTATGATTTATGACATCCCCCCTCTAAAAAACCCCACAAAACAAAAACAAAACACACTCATTGTGGATCTGCTGATGAAGATGATGATGTACGACGCTACACATTTTCAAACCTGATAATCAATCATCTGATTATGCACAGGTCATAAATCCACTGATCAGTTGTTTATAAGAAAGAAAAATGGTGCTGGGAGACGGGAAAAGCAAAGACGCATTTCTGCTCGGGTAAATTCATAATCACTCGTCTGTCTTGGCACCCCATCCCCCATGCACAAGCTATATCACCCACTGTAATTCTCACACAAAACAAACACACACAAACAGACACACACACTCAAGGGGGGGTTGTGTGTGTGTGTGGGGGGAGGGTGAGAGGAGGTGTTTTCTAACATGCAAAAAGGGAGGGAAAAAATGGCACAGCAATGGAGGCAAATTGTACAGATTTGGTGAAATTTGGAGGTGGCGACTGAAAGAGAAAGACAGCGAGGGTATTTTGGGAAGATGGATTATGCTGAGAATGGGAAACAGAGAAGGAGAAACGCAGAAGCATGTAGACAGACAGCAACAGAGAGGTGGGGGGGTGGGGGGGAGTTCATATTGTGGAAAGAGGGGTGGGGGGTAGTGGCAGTGGTGGATGGTGGGAGACTAGGCTACATGACGTTTGTTTCCATGGTGATGGTCTCTCCGTCTCCCACACGTAGGGAGATGGTGCTTTAATGTGTGTCTGTGCGCGTGTGGATGTCTGCATGTGTGTGTGTGTGTGTGTGTGTGTGTGTAATGGCATTTTGGTTAATAAAGAACCAAGCTCTTGTTGTTGACATAGTGGGCATTATATTGATACTGCATTAAAACCACGGCTATGAATGGTCCCAGCTAGCAGTCTGAAACTGCTTTGCACAGTATCTTAACACACACACGCTTGCTGGATGAAGTGCTTCACACAAACCAACATACAGGATACAGTCTGAATCCAAATAAGGGGAGCTTTTATGCCTGGTTTTTGCCAGGGTGAGAGCTTCTTCTGCCCATTCTGAGCTCTCGCCACCTTACTCTTGCATTTTAGGGATCACTTTATCAACTGACTTCTCTAGCCGTGTTGTATTTGGGATGCTTTGGATAGAAATGCTGTATTTATGGTAATTAAATTAAGTGGAAAAATAAGAGACAGCCACCAAATCCCCACCATTTTCCACAGGGCTGCAGTGATGGCTGATCGGCTGCGATGAATCAGTTTGTTTTTCACCTGTGCTTCTGCTGTCCAGGCTTTTACTCACTGATGGCTGTAATAATGGTTAAAAATAGCACTGAGGGGGTTGATGCCTTGCCATTTGGCGTGGAAATGCTATAGCAAGGTGGCAGGCTTTTAACTTTATTAGGCATAAATGTATCCAAGAGCTGCAGCTCAGGTGGGAATTGGACGCAAGGGTTAAAGTGCAGGGTAGCCTCGAGATGTCTGCGCAGGATAGCGTGCACAAACAATGTGTTTACGAGAGATGCGATTGCGCCCGTGTTGGAGAAAACAGGCTGATATCTGTGTGGGGCGTGACCGGCATGGCGAGAGGATTCGACTGTCGCGCCGAGCTGGAGGAAGGAGGAGGAAGGAGGAGGAAGAGGAGGAAGGGAGGGGAAGTGGCTTGGGAATGCTGCAGAATCTTGAAGCCAACGTCGCCATCTGGTGTCAGATGAAAGTCAGGGCAATAATGAGGAAATGTAAAACATCAGAGAAAATGTTATATTGAGTGCTGAAAAATAGTGCACAACAACAAAACTCATCTCGATATTTAAAGATATAAACGATATAATAATATTATTTAGCAATGTGCACAGACGCACACGCTCTCTTGCCAGTCATCCACTTTTAGGCAGATAACCAAACACTCAATTGAGCATGCAGGGCCAACATCATTCATTCAGGGGATTGGCAGTTTTCCATGCCAACAGTGGAGCAGATAATTCAGGGTACACATCCGTTTCACTCCATTGACTTGATATATCACTACTAACACCCGCGAGAGTCTGTCTGGCTGTCTGCTCGTCTGTCTCACACGTCTCTCACATTGTTAACATTTTTTTCCATCTCTTTCAATCAGGCTCTGTCAGAAGCAAGATAAAGATATGACAAATTAGAATTGTGCTCTCTTTTTTTTGTAGTGAAACAGTTTGGGAGAGCACAGCAGAATACCACACAGGGGTCAAGGCGCTCACTTGAAAGCTGCAAAGTGATTCATGAAAGATTTATGAGGCAAACACGTTTTTGTACCAGTGTCATGACCTGTGAAATGAACAAAAGTGACCCTCTGAGGTCTAAGTCACCAAAGGTGGCAACCCTAATCTTAACCCTATATTTCAGAGAAAGATGAAACAGACTTTTTCCTGTTGTAACTTTTGTATTTTTAACGTGTAAATAGTTTTTGAGGTGTGTAAGTTAAAATGATAAAAAGAAAAATGTTTGGGAGAACAATTTAACTAAAAACAACAATTACATTTTTTTTTTAATCATCAAATGTATTTTGCTAAACAATCAAAGAAGTTCAGTTCAATTTTTTTTATTTATACAGCACAAAATTGCAATAAAAGTCACTTCAAGGCTTTTTATATTGTAAGGTGAAGACCTTACAATAATACAGAGAAAGCCCTGTAAGAGGACCCCTTATGAGCAAGGACTTGGTGACAGTGGGAAGCAAAACCTCCCTTTTAACAGGAAGAAACCTCTGGTAGAACCGTGCTAAGGGAGGGGCAGCCATCTACAGTGACAGATTGGGGGTGGGTGGAGACACACTGTGGAAGAAAGCCAGAGTTTAAGATCAAGATAAGACTGGAGACAGTTATCATTAAAAGTCATTAAAAGTCATAATATCACCTAAAACCCTCTGTAGGGCATTCAGTGAAATACTCTATGTTTGAAATTTAACATTTCAAACATAGAGTGGAGAGAGTATCAGAAGATATGACAATTAGATTTTTACTTCTGTGATTTCTTTCAGTAATTATTTCAAATATGATCACCATATATGGTTCTTTGCCACACATAGGGTTAAGGATCTCTATGAGGGTTTTAGAGTCTTTCAGCAGACTGTTTTGATTTTGTCTCTTTATGCATTAATTTTATGGCAGAAAAGAAAGCAAAATAAAAGAAAATACTCTTTTGAGTTTTAGGCCTCAGGTGGCCACAAACCTAACCTCCCAAACACCTAAACTTAGCTTACTGTATTTGTGTATTATCCAGTTATCTGCTACTATGTTAGTGTGATTAAGGCACAATACATCAATAATACGTTATCTGCTCACAAGTAGACATAAATCAATAGATACTCTTGATATTCTGCTCTCAGTATGAAAACATTTAAATGTTTTGTGAACCTCAGTGCCACTCTATGGAGTTAAGAAAGTGCAGTCAGTTGGCTACAGCTGTGGCAAAGCTCAGGTGTTTGTCTATGGATTATCCCTTATGTTGTTGCCTTGGAAACTATTTACATATTGTATTTTTAAGACTATTATATTGACTTTTTTAAGCCCAATAACAGGCAATTGCTCAAGTTTAGTGTGACTTTTACATTCCTATTTGAACTGTTTAGCAAACCGTTTTTTGTTTTGTTTTATTGTAGTTTTACAAAAGAATAAACATGAAAAGCAAACCATCCTTTAAGGGTTAACTTTTCATATCATTGTAACAGGTTCAAAGAATGTTCAAAGCTAGAGGAGCAAAGCCACGCTGTGACCACTAGAGGGTGCTTGAGGTTAATTCATCAATTTAAAAAAATAAATCCACCTAAAGTCGGCCGCCTACTTCGTATCGGGAACAGTTCTGTATGTTTAGCAGCCTCGGCCTCGAGAGTGACACGACCCACTCTCTCTCACTGTTCGTTTTAACACAGGAGATGGATAGCTGATACCTCCCAGGAGTTAAAGGTCACACTCTCAACTTCACCAGCTGCCCAAGTAAAGAGCACAGATTAAAGGCCACACCTGTCTCTGTGATGAAGTAACAGGCCCTGTAGTAAAGGTTAGTTACTTTAGGTCTGTGTACAGAAAAAAAACATAGTTCAAAACAGCAGAAAGATCGAGAAAATGGAATATTTTGCCATATGACAATGTATTAAACAGCAGTGACATTTTTAAATGTTTAAGCTTATTAAATATTATTGGAAGATTAAAGCTGCCACATCTTTGCTGTATATGGCACTTTTGTTCCAATCCCACAGAAAGAAACTGACTAAAGTTTGTCGTTCAGATCATTAAAAGTTGAAAACAAAATGTATAAAAACATGTTTTTATTTGACATGAGCGATGTTCCTTCTACTATATGCAGAGGATTATAATGGTTGGTAATGCTGCTTGTGATCCGTCTTTCACTTTTAGTTTGTTTATATGATACTCTGAACAACACTAGAGCGGAAGGTCACGCGCCTCATTTCACCACCTCATAGTGCATGAAAATAAGAGTTGGAGTGTTTTTCCTACTGCCGGTGAGGTGATGAGGTTGGTTTTACATAATCACTTTAGGACTTCCTAAACATCAGCCATGACACAAGGCATAATATAACCAGTACAAGGTTAATACCCCTGTTAACCTCTTACCATTGACCAGGTTTGTGGCAACCTGGGTAGCTTCATATGTACCCATCTATGTGAAAATCTCACCTCTTTCTATCTGAATGGAAATACTAAAACACAAGAATTGTAAGGGCAGAAACACCTGCTTGTCCTCTGAGGTCAGTAGCATAGTGACCATAAAGATCTTTGTGTTTTCATACACAAAGGTCAGTGCTATAGTGTTTTAGCTCTTACAGGTTGGTAAATATGAATGCACTCACTAAGAAACACCTGTACACAATGTTTATCCATGCAAATATCTGGAAGCTGGTGCACAGTGGCCTCTCATGACTGGTTACCCCGAGAGAAAGTCTACAATAGCGGCTTTCAGCCTTGAGTGCCAAGAGTGCTGAGTAGACCAAAAGCCAACAGATGTGAATCCTGTGTAACTTTATGAATTTGAGGCTACAAATCTTGAATTTATGCCTGGAAATGCCAAGAGATTCTCAAAGGAACATGTTTTGGAGTAGGTGACATTTTCATAGTGCTGCAGCTACTAAAGGCTCTGATTGACGTAACAGTATCAAACGCTTGGTGAAGCCTCTGAGCAGACTCCACTGAAGCTCAAACAAGAGACCCTATCTGAAATTTGTATTCAGAGTTAATTTACTGAATAATATTTCTGCATGATCCTAGCTACAAAACGCGCACATAGACCTCACGACGGCAGTGCAGCTCGTTTTGTGTCAGCACAAAGAGAACCTGATGGTCTGTCTAATGGGAAAAACAAATGCCAAACAAGTCCGCCAGCTGTCTCTGCCACAAACAGAATATATGCAAGTCCTGTTCAGGCCAGACAGACAGCGACATTCCTGACAAAGCAGGTTTTCCTCAGCACATCCCTCCAATGAGGACAGAAGTTAAACTGTTAAACTGACTGAACTGCTTAAAGAGTGTACCTGACTCCTGTCAGCAGCTACCAAGGAGATGATCCTTTTTTGCAAATGTCCAAGCAAACACAATGAAGGCAGAGTCAAGGCAGGATATGTTTGCTTGGTCAGTCAGTACACTTTCTGTGAATTCTAAGGTTTAAGGTTTAGGATATATAAAAAAACATCTGTATGAAAGGAGGTAAATACAACTTAAGAATAACAAAACTACATGACATGTTACACATATGGCATTACTTTTTGTATCTACACTGATAAATACAGGTTTGCTTCCATCAGCTAACAGATGAGGGTACAGAATAACTCACTCTATCTCACTCTATCACCATCTGTTGGATGTCCTTCTTGAACGTTGCCTGGACATCACCTGGGACTCCTTCAATAAGCTTCGAGAACTATCCCTGCAGACTACTTCAAGAAATTACAAGAACATTAGTCTAAGAGAGTTCAGTGTGTTGCCCTGTCAGGGCCAGATCTCTCTAAAAAGAGACCTTTAATCTCAATTTGGCACAGGTCACAATAAAATAACTTTTGTATGAACAGAATAGAGCTAAATACAGGACTAGATTATAAAAATTCATTATTCTTTGAGCGAATAACAGCCACTGACACTGACTAGACCTGTCATGGTCTCAGCGTCTAGTGTGTGGCATATTTTTCCACTGTGTTTCTGGCATCCAGGTTCTGCCCCCTTGGCTCTCACATGCTTGGTTTCTCAAGTTTTTCCTTATGCTAATCCTGCGTCTCCCTGTGCTTTCTGCTACCTTAATTCAGGATCACTATTCAAGTCACCTGCATTTGCCTCACTACACACCACTCACCTGTGATTCTGCACTCTCTCTCCTCTGGAAACACCTAAAACACGTAACATCTCCCCTGCCTGCCCTCCTGCTCGTCACCCCCAGATCACTGAAATGGTTGGACTACCTGCCCTGGTTCCTTCTATTTTGCAGTTAAGCATTCACCTCACCACAACTCACCTTCTGCAAGTTGCGCTCCGTTTTGCATTAGCAAAACACTCTCCCTCTTTTTCCAGTGGTTTCAAAGCATGAGACTCTCAATCCAGTCACACGTCCCAGTTATTTCACCGAATGCTTCTGGGTCATGGGGCCATGTGACAGGAACAACAAATAAACTGATCTAGCTAGA
Source organism: Oreochromis niloticus (assembly GCF_001858045.2). Lineage (NCBI taxonomy): Eukaryota > Metazoa > Chordata > Actinopteri > Cichliformes > Cichlidae > Oreochromis > Oreochromis niloticus. The sequence continues at coordinate 30,427,031 of NC_031985.2, read as the reverse complement.
TGTGTGAAGAAAACAGTGGTAACATATTAAAACAAGTACTATGTGTCCCATCTCTCCAATACAAAATAAAGATTATAAAATACAGGCTACAACCACAAAAGAAGAAGTTTTATTTTTTTACCAGTATAATAATAAACCTCAGCATATGAAGAGTACTACATGATAATGATAATGCTACTTACACTGTTTGTCAACTGTCACCAAACTACCTTTAGTTTGCTTATATAATAAAAGACAGGAAGTTCACTTTGCTAATTTCACCACCTGATGATTCATGGAAATAAGAGCCTGAGCTTTCTTTCTGTGTCAATGAGGTGATATGTTTAGTTTTACATAGTCATTTTAGGATTTCCAAAACCACTGATATCAATCAAATGTGAGTTCCTGGATAAAAACAAAAAAAACACAGAGTGTAAGTTTGCATACCCTCCCCATTGTCTTTTTCTACCCACGTGCTCTTGGTTTCAAAAGAACTCTATTAGCATTTTCTCCATCCATATTCTTTGTCTTTTATCTGTTTCAGGGCTGCAGGAACACTGGAGTCTACTGACATTTGGGAAATGGTAGTGTACACCAGGAGGTTTTAACAGGAGGCTTCCTGCTGATTGGTGACGGTGCTCACTATTGCACCCACATGACACCTTGTGGTTTGATACACCTAAGTAGAAGTTGTTCATTGTCCCCTATTACAGAGTCATTGTGTCACATCAGCAGACCGCTTGTGGGATATGTTAAATCATTAGCTTGGTCTATGAAATTTAGCCATACTGGAGGGATTTCCAGCATGACCCAGCTGAATAAGGTCACGCCAAAGAATCTCAATCTGATTTAATCTGACCTTTTTTTTTGGTCACACCAAAACGGAAGGGTGGACATTCCCCTTCAAGATTTTCTGCTAGAGGACAGAATTCCTGGATTAATCAATTACTGCAAATTCTTCAGGTCCTGAAGCAGCCAAGCAGCCCCGGACCATCATACTACCACCTCCATTTGACTATTGATCTGATGTTCTGTTTATGAAATGCTGTGTTAGTTTTACGGCTGGTGCAACAGGACTCAAACCTTCTAATATCAGAATTTGTTTGATCATCTGATACTTTGAAGTATGACAAAAATGGAAAAAACTAACAACAGAAAGAGGGCAATTTTTTTTTTTTTTCACAGCACTATAAGTACTCACAGTGTGCTTGTATAGATATTTTCTTATGTCTGATTTTGGTACATTTTTTAGTTACCTCCTCTGTAGGAGGAGAACCGCCCAGCTAGTATGATCGTAACTGCTCTAGATTTTCAAAAGGAAATGGCCAGGACAGAAACAGTTGTGGCCAGTTATTTAAAGGGTTTTGGGGTAGGTAAAAATCAGAAGTGGCTGTAGTTGGATGGCATAAGTAAGTGGCTGTCCGTTGTTTGGCTAGCTGCCTGGACTCAAACGGGAAATTTCGCCTGTTAGCTGTAATGTTCAGGTTTGTAAAGCACTTTACAAACTCTACAAAAGCACTTTATATAATTCTATTTTTTCCTAGTGTTCATTTGTTTGTTTTTGTTTCTAGAAAAAAAAGAACTACATTGAGAGACTGCATCTTAGCTCATACAAATGCCCTCATAATTGTCACAAAAAAACATTAAATTAATATTTTATTTTTCTTTATCTCATTATCGCATGACTTTCCAGAGAAACAGAAAAAAGGTTCCGTTCAGTGGAAGGATAAATTGATATGGTTTGAAAATACCATCTTAATGCTTTCCTCCTAACCACCACTTATCGTTCCTTATGTTCTTGCCGTATACGGGTCTTTCTGAACTATTCTGAGCAAACCTGGGTGCAGCTGAAGAAGCTTCAGTGGTTATCCTTGATTTAATGAGTAAGTGGTTTACTTTTATGCAAACTGTTTTTGTGCCTTTTTGCAGGTTAACATCAGGTTTATGAACTTGCTAGCTAGCTAGTGTTAGCCTAGCTTTCGTACCACTGATGTAGTTGGTAAAATGTTGAATTTTACTCTAATTGATTTTTTTATCATTGTTATATTGTTCCCTTCCTGTCAAGTCTGAGTTAATGAGGACCCAAACGCAGGACTCTTCCAAACAAATACAGTGAATTTATTTACAATCGTAAAAGGTGAACAACAATAGTGCCAATCCTCGCACTGTGCCTCCCATGGCGATTCTGTCAGGGTCCTGGGTCCCCTGACCCAGCATGTTTAATTCTTTATGATTTTTGTAATATTGTGCTTGTGAGTTGTATCGTTTCTAGTTTTGATCCCTTGCCCTTCGTGTTTCTCTGTGTCCCCTCTGTTCTGTGTAGTCTGTCTGCATGTTGAGTTTCCCTCTGTGTCTTTCGGTTCTTAGAGTCCTCTGTCTTATGGTTTGTCTCTGTGTTTCTTAGTTGCTGTCTCCACTGTGCCAAGTTCGTGTCTCTGTGTCATACTTCCTGTTTTACTTTGAAGGTCCGTGTCTTATGTAAATGTGTCCTGCTTTGCTCCCTTGTCTCGTCAGTCCTGATTTCTCCCAGCTGTGCTCTCCTTCTGCGTCTCATTCCCCTCGTTACTTCCCAGTGTATTTAAACCCTGTGTTTCTCTGAGTCAGTGTCGCGTCGTCCCTCATGCTGTGTGGATCTCCTGGTGTCTCCCTGTAAGTTTAGTGTGTTATTCCCCAGTTTAGTTTACTTTGTATGCTTTCCCAGCCTGTGAATAAAGCTGTGGTTTTGAGTTCATCCCTTGTGTCTACGAGCCTGCATTTTGGGTCCAATTCCTGCCTGCCACACAGCGTTTCATGACAGATTCACCCTGAACCCTACACAGTGCTCGTGTCCTTGACGTGAATCGTGACAACTTCAACTCCAAATCTGTACAGTGGCTTCGCTTCCGTCACAAACTCCGTTCCCAACACCTGATGAGAAAACATACATTAGTTGATCTAGCAAGCTATGCAAGTTTTCACTAGCAAACCGTGGCTGTACTGATGAGTGAACGATCCAGCAGTTCTGCAAAGATCTAGTTAAGTAGAGAGGCTGCTGACGAATGCTTTCAGCTACAGCTGGTGATGGCTGATGAGCAGCAGGTGTGACTGGCTACAGTGCAGGAACTCTCCTGAACTCGCCTGATGACGCTTGTAAGGTGACCTTCTGGATACAGACACATGTCCAAACACCTCTTTATTTTCAGGAACATTTTTTTGTCCAAAACATTTTCTTGTTAAAAACAAAACTTGATATATTTTAAGAATTTCTCTGAATGTATTTAGAATTTTACAATTACAATAAATATGCAAATATTTACAATATATTTTAAAATGGACTGGAAACAGTTTGATCATTGCATCCCTCGTGCAGGTATGAATTCATAGCGGCAATAGAATGTTGGGCCAAAAAATTTCCCAGTAGAACGTTCCCAAATGATGTTTTCAGCCCAATTTGTTCTCTATCAACAGGCAATTACAAAGTCACGAGGTGACAGCTGTTAGCCCCTGTGAGATGTATGTTGCCCTGGATCTGATGCCAGTAGCTATGATTCTTTTTTAATACCAGGGAACCACTTGCCTCCAGCTCTAGGAAAAAGCCCTTGCTTTCTGCTGTCTGCAAGATAGTTGTATTTCTGGCTGACCATGCATTTCACCTCAATGATGCTCAAGTAGGCCACTGTTGGATAAAAACAGTCCTCTCTCCTTGATAACTGCACCAGTGCAGTCAGTGTACAGCAGCTTGGCCTTTGACTCATGAAGGATCCCCCAGTCACTCTCCTTTGGGGATGAAAATATCACTTAGCCTTCTGGACCCCATCCCAGTAAAATGCCCAAGTTTTGATAGACATGCCAGTGCTCAGTCTCTTAAAGCCAGACTTTAATGACAATGTAGATTTCACCAGCTGGCTATCAGGTCAGCCGAACAATGGATACTCCAACCAGTTTTGTGTTTTTATGACCAGCAATGGTCTTTGGAATGACTACAGCTGTTCAGCCAAATTTCTTGCAGTTTGCTTTGATGGTAAGAAACAACAAACTAGTTTGAGCTCTGCTTCTGTCTTCTTCTATATCAGCCTAAATCTTGTGGTCAGTAAAAGACCCAAGTTTCCATTTAATCTCTTGATAAAAAGTTAAACCAGTTTATCTTGACAAGCAGTGAAATTGCAGTACAGATGTCAGACAGTAGCGTTAACAATTGTCTTTTTGGTTTTCCTTGACTTTCTGTAGAAAAGGGTCCTCCCATGTATCATATAGTGAAACCTCAGATGACTTGGGATGAGGCTAGGAACTACTGCAGGAGCTCCTTCACAGATCTCGCAAGTGTCAGAAACATATCAGAACACAATGAAATCCTCTCACTGCTGTCAGCAAACACCTGGTTCGGTCTCTACAGACATCCCTGGTCTCGCTGGTCTGACCTGACCCCCACCAACTTCACTAACTGGAATTACGGCCAGCCTGACAACAGCGGCAGCACCATTTCATCATGTGCTCTTGTCAGCCCAGCTTCAGGAACATGGTTCGAAGCTAACTGTGGTGAAACACACTATTTCATCTGTCAAGACTTTCGTAGCAGAAGAAAAAGGTTGAATTTAAAGTTCCAGTCTGAGGCTGACCTGACTGATCCCAGCACTCAGCAGCAGCTCTTAGAGCAGGTACAGCGACTTTGAAGCTGCTTTACATAAAACTCACTTTGCTGTTTAGTTCTGAAAAAAAAGAAAAGCAATTTTGTTGTAATTATGCTATTTTTTTCATATAGCTTAATGAGAAGCTGGAGACAGATGGATTATCAGAGTTTAAACTGCGCTGGACTCAGGCTGACGGGCAGACCTTCCACAAGGAGCCAAAGAAAGAAACACAAGGTAAAGAGGTCTGTTAACTAATTAAAAAACAAAGCATCATTACATTATAAGAACCTTTGTAATTGCAGTGTAAGTCTACAGACAAGCTAAGCAAATAGACTGGAAACAAAAGCTACTACTCTGGATGCTAAAAAATTAAAATGTATTCATATCAGACACTTTACCAATTTCTGCTCTTGGACACCAAATCAGAGGTTCCCTGATATAACACATGACTAAACACAACACCAACGTTGAGAAGGTTACTTAAAAAATGATTCCACTACAGATTACAGAATACATGCCCCAAAATGTAGTTTGTAAAGTATTCCATTAAGTTATTCAATGAGAGTAACGTATTCTGAATACTTTGGATTACTTAATATATTGTCATGCGTTTAACAACTACATTAATGTACTATTGATGTGTGATTTATTAATATTACTGATAGTTAATTAATCAAGCTAAGTTATAAATGAAGCTGTGTAGCTTTATCCATAAATTTGCTAAAGCTAAATAATAAGTCTCTAAGTCTTCTGGTGTAATTGTGAGCAAAAACTTTATTTCAATTATTTTTCTTACTTTTCAGACTGAGCTGGTTAAGAGAGGACATCGTGGTCAACTGAGTTAACATCTCACAACTGAAATGAAAATGACTGACCTGCTACTGAAACCATTTTCACCTTTATTTTCACCATTTTACGCATTGAAATCAAACGTGCATTTCATTTTAATGTATTTGTACTGTACACACTAACATCCAATAGTAGTATATGTTAGTGTTCACATGTTAGCTGTGTCCCAATTCCTTGGCCGCATCCTTCGGAGGCTGCATTTGAAGGCCGATTACATCACAGCCAGGCGACGAAGGCAGTCCCAATTAGAAGCCTGCTTCATGACCAATGCGTCCTTCATTTGAAGGATGGGTCGGGTGTATCCTTTGTGGCCCAACCTATCCCAGAATTCATAGTGTGGCTCAGCCAATTCCCATTTCCATCAATGGCGGCAGCTACTTAGATTTAATATTACTCTTTCTAGGTCACAAAATAAACTTTTAAGATATTTTCAGGCAAGAATGTATCTGTGTAAACTTCAAATTGATAGCAGACGGCTGAGTTTATTAAACTCCACCGACAGCTGGTGATGCAAATCTGAAGGCTAGATCGTCCCATTTCACACACTCACACTTCCGGCCTTCTCAGTCTTCGAAGGACCTGGCCCACGTAGACCATGAAGGCCAGGTCCTTGAAGGAAGCGGCCTGGGAATTGGGACACAACTTCAGTCAGTGTTTGCCTCTCACATCCTCATAGTTAGCGTTTCCATGACTTTGACCATTTGCTCATGTCTATGCATATAGCTTTTTGATTCTCAGCCCTAGTATTACTCACAGCTCATGTTCACTGGAACTCGCTACTGTCATAGTTTTGCCCACGCTCCTGTATAAAGCCGTCGCCTGTTCACTAGTGTGACCGTTTGCTCACTCTTCATATTGATTCACACCCTGTATATATCACTGTTTATATCTTGCCACAATCACTGTACATAAAACTCAACTTGCACATATCCTGAGCCTCTTTCTTGAATCTGCGTTTTGGTCCATCCTGTGGTCTAGTGTTTTTGCCGTGACATTATGAGCTACACTCAAGACAACTACATACAGAAAGATAGTCCCCAGAGTTTTGCAACAGGACCTTCACCTTTACCTTACATACACTTTAAGCTCCTTAATACCAACCACTCATGATATACACAAATCTCTCGAAGTGATGTGCGATAGTCATGTCTGCTTTTCAGACTTTTTCTGGAATGCTAGTTTTTCTTGATTGCATGAGCATCATGTGAAAAGTCAAAAAGCATGGTGGCCATGGTCTGGTTCCAAACAAACTGAGCTGAGAACATGAGCCGACTTCAGTTCAAACACACGCCCCAAACATTTTTTTAAAAACAATATTTTTAATAAGCTTTTATCTTATAAGCGTGCACAGGGACCTGCTGGAACATCTCAATCAAAAAAGAAATCACATTTCAAAGCTACTCGGAATTCCGTTAAACAACGTTAAACATTTAACAAGCAACCTAGCCAACTCCACCGCTGACCCATTTAGCTGCCAAGTGACCTTTTCAAATTCCCAGAGCATCATTAGTTGTCTGACAGCAAAACCAATCACAGCAGAAGTGAGCTGATCCAGTTTAAACAAGATTTATTGCCACAATCTTCGGCTCTAATTTTCCCACACGTTTCTGCTGCCTGTGTGGCTACAAAAGTCAGGTTGTTTCAGTCAGATGAACATTTTTGTATTACAGAGCTCCAGATCAGCATGAATTTTCATTTTTATTTTTGCAAAGAGATTTCTGCTGCTATAGCAGTCAGAGATCACCTGCCAGTCAAACCATTTAGAAAGCTGAGATGTCTCTCCAATTGGATTTTCTCTTAATAAGCCTTCTCTAAGTAGCTTTACACATGCTAAGTACCCAGATCTGCTTAGTATTACACACATAAAACACAGAACTACTTTTGTTAGAAAATATAGTTTATGTTATATACAATATATATGGAAAACTCCAGATTAATAGCACTTTACCATTTGTGAGACAACTATAAATTGGGAAGCGATTTACCAACAGACACCCACACACCCTCCTCCAACCTCCCTGAACACACCAGGAAGCCAAAACCACCCACTACATCCCGATGATATGTCAGCAGTCTCCATGGTGACCTTAGAGCCATCTGGAGCACAATATGAAGCATCACACAAACACACAGCAAAAAATCACCCATTGTCAGAAATGATTCCTGGTAATTATCATTTCTTCTTTTAAAACTGGAGGATGAGATCTAGCTTATTGTTCTCATTATTAGCCCTGTATCTGTGTATGTCTGTTTTATGATGATACACAACTGAGTTTGCATAATTTCAAGTGTCAGCAGTCGCAAACTATTCCAAATGGCATTCGCTCCACCTGCTGCCTTCAGGCACACAACACATACACACAGGCAGACAAACTGAGAAAAATAAAAGAGTGGAGGTGAGATAGTAATTCAACCGTGCTATCGGCTGGTGTGAGACCATCTCTGGCAACACCCTAAATGAGTTCTCGTGTCTCCCATGGCAAGATGGAGCACCGCTGATAAAGCAGAGCCGCGGGCCTCGGTTTCCTAGTTTACACTGCTACTAAATCACAGTTTGTCTCCCGCTTTTCGTCTGCTATAGGTGCTAACTGTGTAGGTGTGTGTGTGTGTGTGTGTGTGTGTGTGTGTGTTTGATGCTTTCCAAGTGATTGGTGAGAAGAACAAAATAACCAGTAAAGTGACTGGAAAGTGGAAACAAAGAAAACGATACAATAAAACCTGAGCCCGTGTGTGTGAGAGAGAGAGTAGCCAGACCATTTCACACAGCCATCATTCCTCAAAGCTCTCATCATCTACGTTGGCATAAAAACATCAAGATTCCAAGAATCAAAAGAAATCTCTGTGCGCAAAGGATGAGGCCAAAAATCAGCGCCGAATGCCCAGAATCGTCAGGTCTGTGGCTGGCTCTGCGTTAAATCAAATCAAATCAAATCAAATCACCTTTATTGTCACATCACATGTGCAGGTACACTGGTACAGTACATGCGAGTGAAATTCTTGTGTGCAAGCTTCACAAGCAACAGAGTTGTGCAAAATACAATAACGTGCAACAAGCAAAATATAAAAATGGTTAATCTAAAAAGTAATAAATATATGTATTTACTCATGTCTAATTGCATTAGACATGAGTCTGTCATGGAAATCGTGAAAGAATGGCCAAGATTCAGCCTTACAGTACATGGATGAAGCTTTTTAAACAAGGTTGTTAGCATTAGCTAACTGCTTAGGACTACACTCTTTAGCCTTTTGCTTATGGAGTTTCTCTGTGGGGTTTCTCTGTGAATTCCACATTCCCGTGGCAGCGTGCTATGTACTTGCTCAGAAGTTTAGGAATTTTTTTCGCTGTAAAAAGAAGTTTTTTTCCCATGCAGATTGTACAGCGGACGCTAAAGTTTTTGTCACTTTTTACAGAATCAAACTCAAAGTAAGGTCAGTACATCCACGCTTTAAACACTGCACAGTCATACTCTCTCCCGCGTTCGATATATTATCCATTGTTGTCTGTTACCACGAACGTTGCACACGCTTACATCATCGTCATGAGACTCCCTCGCAAACAAAATCACGGTTTAGTAACGCAGCATGCTTACAGAAAAGTAACAGTAATCTAATTACTTTTTTTGCATTAGTAATCCCTTACTTTACTCGTTACTTGCAAAAAAGTAATCGGATTACATCTCTGCTCCTGACCAAAGTCATGCTGGAGTTTTTGATGGTTTTTTTAATCCTCCCTGTCTGAATTTGCTGAACATACAATAACTCATTGTTATAACGTCAAACATTGTTACTTGCAATGACAAAAACACAAAGCAAAGAAGTGTGCTGTTTGTGTGAAGGTCAGGTGGGCCCACCCAGTCCTTAAACAAGGGATAAGAAGGGTTCATACAGACATACATACAGTACACTAGAACTATGACAGTAAAGATTATAGCTTAAGTGTCCAAAACCAAACTCGGTCAATTAAAGTCTGGGTTGTTTGGGGATCTCATCATAGTGTGATATGTAATATTAAAAATCTAGGTGCCAGCAGTTGATTTCATAAGAATTTTTCAATATCTACAACTTAAATTAGTGAGTGCTGTGTTGAGGGAGGCATAATAGTTTTTATTCACATATCTGAAGTTTCCTTATTATTTTTAGACTTCAGAGAAATCTGCCCTGAATATAATCAGCATTAGATTACAAGATGCTGTTTTTTGGTTTGTTTTTTTATTAAGTGCCATAGCCCCAGAACACACCTGTGCACCTGTGTGAAGACAAATTGCTATCACAAAGCAAACAAAGCAACATACTTATTACCATTTGGTTTCATCATACCCACAAAAGTCACTTAATCTCTTTTCTGAAGTTACCTGGGGGCTAAAAAAAGGCCAAGACTGTGGTTGTTATTGAAGTTATTAATGTTATGTCCTTGTAAGCTATGCAGCATCCTCACTGGTATAAAAATAGGTTGGGTGTCTGTGTTTACTGTAGCAATGAGTGTATGATAAATTAGGCCTTGCTGTTCATTAAAACAGAAAGTGTTTATGAGTGCATATAATATAAACCTGCAGTGGTTTTTTCCCCAGTGACACAAGCACCATAACGCCTGATTGTGAAAACAAAACTAACCTGGTTTATATCACTACCCCCCCCCCCCCCCCCCCCCCACACACACACACACACAAGCTCGGGCTGTTCAAGCAACTGATCTGCTTGCTCCCTCTTCCCATAACCATTTCAATCGACGCCCTTTAATGGGACCAGTAATGGATTCCAGTTGACACCAGCTCAATCACCATTACATATAAGCTGCACTCCAGCCCGCCTCTCGCCGTTTCATTTGTGTTCCATAATGTATGTTTAATGACGGCGTTTAATTGTCATTCTGAGTTTCTGTTGTCATCTCTCAGTCATTTCTGTTGTGGCTGATTATGACTTTAATTGAATATTGGCTCAACACACACACTCATTAGTGTGTTGAGTTGATAAGGTGCAAATTGCAAAGTAACTTTGCCAGAAGTCAGTTGGCAGCCCAGAGCATCAGCCAGAGAAAATAGTGGGAGTGTTTGGCTGCCAAATCACACCAGCTCTAGTGCGGCTGAATGCATCCCTCAGTAGTAAGCAGTGGGTTGTTGCCATTTGCATCCTTACTGATATTTTGACTTTAGGCTAATACAAATGTGAAATGCATCAAAAAAGCATTTACAAACCCAGCAAGTATGAAATTAGTGGAATGGGGGGAAAAAGTACTTTCCACCTGTCAAAGGCACCCAGTGAGTCACATTTCCTGAACATTTTAAACGAGCACTGATTTGGTCTCTCAGAACATCTCCGTCTTTCTCAAACGCTCAGAAAGACAAAATGCAGCTCTTTAACTGTGGAGTGATTCCTGTAAAGCATATTTAGGTGCTTCAATACCAAACATTAACTGCGCTGCAATTAAGCCTCATTTCACCATACTTTGCACAACAATCACACGTGATGAGCACCATTCAGAGCCGTCACCCCGTTCAGCACCGACCCTTCAAAAGCCACTGTGTCATCATTCGGTAACAGTCAAACTGTGAAGCCCCTTTGATGGAGCAAACGTGGCCGCAATCTGCTCCTGTGTCACCTTTCACTCGCCAGGCTGCTCGATGAAGAAAAGACCGTCTGAATGACAAGCAGGAGAGCAGAGCGTGTTTCAGTACGAACGCTGTTTATTTTATTGTTAAACAATACCTGTAAAATTGCCTTTTTAAGCTTTTCAGGGAATATCTGAGTTATCAAATGGAGGGAAAAAAAGATCCTAGAATCTCTTTAGAATCTAATCCATGCTGACTGAAGGCAAAAATACCAACACTTGTATCTATCATGACTTACATTTTCTAAAAGCACTAATTTGTACTTACATCAGGTGCACATCTGCATGTAAGTAACACTTGTGTTTGCATGTGTTTAAACCTGAATGTGTTTTTCAGTTTAATTCCAAGTTTGATGTATAGACGGACGATTTCTACATGTTTCTCCAGCTTTCTATCCAAACTCTGTCCATCAATATTTCTGCCAATGTTTATCACGCTATCTATAAATGAAGATCCACTGGTATTGTATTGGTGTTGTGTGTTGATGTTGAAATCCACATGCTTCTTTTGCATTTACCCCAGTAAGCATCACTCAGTACTCTTAATGAATTACTGTAGACATGAATGTCTTTCTTAAATGGTAAAAACTGTCAACACAACCAGACTGAGATGGGCTTTGTGCATGTTTAGTGAGACTGGAGTTTTTACATGACTGATTCAGTTGCCTTCACAAAGTGTTGCTTACTAATAAAATGAACAGGACTCCTCTAGCCTGCCCTTCTTGGATCCTTAATCATTTTACCCTGATGGACAGAAAATAAAGTGACACATTAAAAGACATGTAATTGTGTCTTATATTAATCTTTCATTTCCAGTTTATTGTTTTGAAAAATTTAGACATACACAAAAGTCTAATTTAAAAAAATGAATCCAATTGCAGAAGGTCCAGTGGAAAAATATAACGACTGATGTGAAATCTTTATATTGTTATTAAGAAATATATGATTATATTTGATAAAAAATAAATATAATAAATATGAAATCAATTATATATAATAAATGAAAAAAATAATTATATACATAATGTAGCTTCATAAGCTAGTATTCGCAACAACATTTAATAAAAGTATAACAATAATAACAAAGTAAACTGAGCACATTCGTGTCGATGGAATTGACAGCTTGCAGATGTGGAAAGTGGCCATCAGTGCAGGAACATACAGCTTTGAGAACAGCATGTTGTCACATCCAGGGGAGGTCTCTCTTTGAGCGAAGGCCTTGCATATTTCATGTTCAGCCACACAGTGCAGCTGTTAGAGTTTGGGAACTGAACTGGACTGCCTGCAGTTCAAACCGTTCACCATTAAAAATCATTTGGTACATTGTAAATTGAATAATACGACACAGAAGACCCAGGACTGTTGGGCATCTAGAATCCAATATCACACATGGAATGGGACAAGATTCCTCTCCCAAACGTCCAACAGCTGGTCTGCTCAGTTCCCAGATGTTTATGGACTGTTGTTGGTTGGTTCTTTGAGAAACGCTACTGCAATCAAATAAAAAAATACCTTTTTTTCCTTAAAATTGTACAAGTTCTATTGCTAATAAAATAAAGGTTTTTGAGATTTGCAAATCATTGGATTCTATGTTCATTTACATTTTACAGCGTTCCCTGGCACGACCAGTTAAACTCCCCTGTGTGTCGCTGTAAGCAAGTTTAATTACATATTTGATGATTTACAGGTCTAGCAAAAAAAAGTGTATCCTGTGTATCCATTGTAAAAGACAAACAAACACACAAAACAGAAAAAAGGGGGGGAACAGAATTTTTTTTTATTTATTTTTCTTAAATTCATTACTTTATTATTTGGGTGTAGCATGAACAACCATGTGGGAGGTCTTTACCAGTAAAGATAAAGCTGTAAAATTTATGAAAAATTTATGCCTTCCTTCATGTTTTCTGAAGCTGACTAGTGGGGCCTGATTGGAGTCTGTGCTAGGCCGATTCTGGCCCCTGGGCCCTATTTTTGAAGCTCCTGGATTTTTCCTATTATTTCAAACAATAGGAAAAAAAAACATGTCATAATTTCCAATCTCTAAATCTTATAGAACATTAACAAATGTACTGTTTATAAAGTTGTGGAAACCTGCTGAAACCTGACACTGAAGAAGTCACTTGTAAAACGCGACATCCAGATGAACAGAATCAACTTTTTGGGATAAAACATTCACCTTTACAAGCACAGAATTTAGGAAAATAAAGATGTGAGGCCTGACGAGTTGAGCAAAAATGTACCTTTGAGTTAACATTGAAATACATCTTCAATAGCCTGGAGATTATTTCCTCAACTAGAATATCTTATAAATAAAAAACACATATTTGATAAATACTGGTGTAATAAACAGTAACTTTTTAAGTCTCTAAAATAAAGGAGCAGACAGGGTATATATATTATATATACATATATATATAGTTACTTTTTACTTGAGATTTAAGTATAATAATAAAATAAAGTAACACTGTCACAATACTAAATAAGTAATACTGTTTACTAGTATCTTTTCACCACAAAAATCATACTAGTATATTTTTACTTGTGTTTTTCTAAATGTAATGAGCTGACTACACCTGTGTAAGGCACACATCGTTCTTAGTGTAACACAGCACCTGTGAACCTTTTAACCCCCTGCTTTCTTGCTGTTTGCAGACAGTTGGTGCGCTTTTTGAGCTCGCCCCCTGCTGGTTACATTTCAGAAGTACAATTTTTACGTGATGGAAAACAGCGAGTAATTCTCTTCCATATTCAAAGACACATGAAAAGCTGCTGGGAAGAAAAGATGTGTGTCTGCATGTGTTCCAGATGACTTGTGACAGCATGCAGTTATCCAATCCTCCCACTTCTCACAGAGCCACTGTTGTGAATTAGTAATGACTCCAGCTGGAGTCCCAGAGCTGCTACCTTTTTGATGTCTTGCTGCCAAATATAGAGACGTGTGCACGTACGGGAGCAGAAAGAAGGGGATTATTACACAACCGCCGCTGACCAATATCTGGACGCGTTCCATCAGTGTACAGTGCAGCACTGTGTGGACTGAGGCTGCACTACTGGTCCTCTGTTTTGATCTTCTGTTAATACTCGGTGCGTTTTTTGGCAAGGTGCCTCGAGGGAGGTGGCAGTGCCTCCAGGTGGTGTCACGCGGAGCTGCCGTGGGTTTAGGTCGGGCTAATGCACACGCCTTCCTTTCTGCTCAGACCCGCACTTACGCTGCCCACGTTTCATTTTTTTCCGCTGTCCTCCGCTGTCATGAGTAACATCCTCACATTTTTTTTCTGTTTCTGTCTTATCTCCTCCTCAGGATCACCTCTGTAGTAAACCACACAGGTATACAGAGTCATAGCATCCGTATGCACTTAAATATAAACGCAGTGTAACACATGTGTAGATAAAAAAAGATAAGAAGGCAACTTATCTTGCTAGTGTACTCACGCTATGTGTTGCCAGATAAGAAAGATAAGAAAGCAAGTATTTATTGTGAGGTTTTTTTGTTAGAGTTCATCCAGTTTTAATCTGAATCAGAGTGTGATGGCCTGTGTCTGATGCTCAGGACACCGTTTTAATAGTCCTTTAGATTTAAATAGGGTTTATGATGATTGTGTGGAATTGCTGGACCTTCTTCACTGAAGCTTGACAGCAATTCAAACAACTTTACATGTTGTTTCCTTCTGTTTTTCTCCCTTAAGCACCCAACTTTAGAGGATTTTCTGGGTCCTGTTTCCTTATTTTAAAATGCACAGTAGAAATGCAGTGATCAGGTAAAAATAGGAAGAATGTCAGCATAATGAGTTACTGCTAAATTTGCCACAGCAGTAAATATAGAATAATAAAAATTCTCTTAAAAAAACAAAACTATTATTAACTTTCATTAAAATAGTTCTGTAGTTCACTAAGTTAACCGCCCCCTTGAATCTTGAATCTGCTGTCTAACAATGTGGCTCAGGCATCAGCACATTTCTTTCTGACACTTAAAAGCTGCATAAAGCACAGTTAAATAGTCTGGAGAAGACAGCTTAGTGACAAAGGGGACCCAGAAGTACTTTGATGTCATCCTTAATCTTTATGTTATACAAATGTTCTTGAGTTGGTAAAGCTGGATTTAGAATCACACATTTGTGTGGCTCCCAGGCTATGCAGAGAAAAGGATTATGGGAATTCAGTCAATGCAGACACAGGAATGTGTTCACTCTTCTAAAAAAAAGAAACCCCCCCCCAAAAACAGACAACGTGTGTAAGCGAACACACACATAAATGCAGAGCAACATATTTGGCTTTCCACATAGAGTGACCCACCTCCTCTCTCTCTCTTCCCTTTGGATTTTATTAGAGGTTAAAATTAAACTATTAGTGAACCTCAAAGTTCACTTTTTTCCCACTGCCATGGCCACACCATATTATACTTGTGCAAGAGGGTGAATTTCTAAGTTAAAACTGCATGGGTACATCACACAGGCCGAGAAATTAGTACTATGTGCCTGATTTCACTCAGAAAATCTGATGTGAAAACTTGGGCAGTACCTCACAGGAAGCCACATAATTTGGCAAATCATTCCATTAAAATGCACCAAAAGGCACCAACACCACAAAATGCAGCCGGCAGGTCCGTTTCAGTGACTTGAATAAGTGTTTGTGACGCTAAACTGCAAATTGTTCTGTCAAGCAAAAGTTTCCCCAAAGACTAAAGTTTTCATTAAACTGCCTTTTTGTTCTGTTTTACTACACTGAGATTGCACTTTGCGTGTCCATGCATCGTGCAGTACTGTTGAAAATGTGCTTCTGTTCTTACATCTGTGATTCTATTAAGTTTACAATAGCTAACAAAAGAAATGAATTCTCCCTGATGCTGCTTTGCTTTGTTGGGAATGATACAAGGGCGAAAAAACCCCAAAAACTAATGCAGTCGTTGAGCCAAACCAGTTGTTTTAATTGTTAATTTTAGCTGACTGAGCACTGAGCGTGTTGAGCACAACACAGCCAACTGGGCTTATTCACAACTGAGTTACTGGTGGCTTGCACCTTTCGTCCATTCCCATCTTTTCCACTCAGTGGTCAGCCCCACAGTGTGTTCAGGTGAAACCTAAAAACTCAAACGCTTTGTTTTGAAAAGTAAACTTCAGAGTTATGTCAGTAATTGTCGAGCTGCCGGCAATAATACGCAACCGCTGCAGATGAAGATGCAATGGTAATGATTTGTACTCCTGAGCAAGGAGAAATCATACGATCTGCACCTTAATATGATGCACTGAAAAAGGCTCTCACATCAATACGCCGTTCCCAGCGGCTGCGACGTTACTGCAATGCTAATGAAGGAAACGCTCGGTGAATAGTGGGATCATTAAACTGTGTGTGGAGAGGGAGGAACAGAGTGGAGAGGCAAGGAAAGGAGCCTGATGGTGGGGATGATGATGATGGTGATGATGATGGTGATGTATGGATGTTTCCTAGATACGAAGCCCCAATTTAAGCTGTATTTGCTCAGTTCAATCTGGCAAAGATGCTAAACGTGCCCCCACTCCACCCACCTAATGAGAGGACACTGGCATTAATGTTCAAGCCTGGAGCCAGAAGAGAGACAGAGAGGGAGAAAGAGCACGATGGCATGCGTGTTTGTCTCTCGGAGGAATCAGTGGTGCGTTAGAGATTGGAAAACGGGCCCGTGTAGTGAACAGATGAGAAAATCAAGATTGCTCAGTGTCAGTCTGTGCTGGTGCTCGAGTCTTAAGAGAGAAAGGTGGAGAGGAAGAAGAAGGAGCGAGAGTCAGGATGGTGGGAAACTCCCATTCATCAAAAACTCTTCAAATAGTCGGGAATGAATGCTGGAATTGGTTTAAAAGCAGATATGACGACGGCAGAACCAGCACTGATGGATCCCTGGTTCTCGTCTGATAGACAGATATAGCAGCGACACACAAACAGACACGCACAAACACACACACGAGGTCTCTTACTGAAGTGTGCTGTCAGCATCAGTACCGCAGTTATTCATCAAAGGCTCTCCTCCCCTTCGTCTCCCCTCGCCTTCTCTCCTCTTCTTTACACACTTTCACATACATGATGGTGCAAAAAGGGGGCGGGAGGATACCCGCCTCCAATAAGGTTAGCATGAAAGAGAAAATTAGCATCAGACTGCAAGGTGTTACGGTAGTAAATTTCAAAGTCAGTGAACACGACTGTTTGCTAAGCCCTCCCTACCCCCAAAAAGAGTTATTTTACTGGAATTAATGTTAAATACATAAAACTGTGAGGGCACTGAAAACTCATCTCTGGCCGACTTTTAGTGTTTAACCTTTGGAGGCATCAGTCACACAGACCTGAAGACTCCCTGGCAACCTCCAGCTCCCAGTTGACGACTGGTTGCTGCTAGCTGCTAGATGAAATCAGTTGCAAATAGGTTCATCCCCCAGAGTCTCCTTGTTAATGCATGGTCTCTGCACCTGAAATTGTAAAGTAAAAAACCAACACATTTCAAGGTGTAATTTTTACGTTGCACATGAATGGTCTCCATTTCTAGTCTGTGTCCCATTTTTTAGTTTCTTTTTAGGGAGTAGTTTTAGACAAGTTAGCATCCTCCATGCAAACTATGGGCAACCTTGGTGATATGCCGGGAACAAAGCAATTGCAAGGAGGTTTTGGGTGCAACACTACATAACTTTTTGAGACTAACTGACCCTATTGATTACCATCACAAAAAGCCAAAGGCGAGCACTGAGCAAAATCTGCATGATCTTAACTGTACCGTGAAGTTCTTTGAAATACAGACATGATTTTATCCTAATTTCACTCTTATATTGAAGGATAAGGCCTAAGTCCGTGGGAACACTATAGTAAACACAAATGCCTCGTTTTTACCAACCACTACAAAAGTTTTAGGGTATGATCTGATATGATATTCTTCCAAAAAAACTATGTCATCATTTGTGTAAGATGTTACAACCACAGACTGTTTATAAAGGATGTAGTTATCACCCATTTTTTATTAAAGTCTTTGTTGAGGCTTAGGGGCATGCTTTGAAAGACCGGTGTGCCAAAATAGGCTTCCTCTGATTTGAGCTAGTGAACTGGATCGCGCCACAGTATTTGTGATGATGGAGACTTTAAGAGCATTTGTAATGGAATTATCTGGCTAATGAAATGGGCTGCTGTGTGGTGCAAACCACCCAGAAGAGTGAAATTCTAGTATTTTATTAGTCCATTACTTAAGTTGCATCCATAAACTACACACTGATCCCTTCGACTGTTGTTATTTAAGCTGGTTAGTGTTAGCTGGTAACTTTGCCCTTTACCCTCTCATCCAGGTATGACCATTTTTGACTCCATTAAAACCCCACATGGCTAACCTGGAATCAGATTGTAGATTCCCGAAACAAGCAGCAGCATGGTGGCTTGTCCATCTTTTATATACAGTCTAGAACCAGCCACCTCACTATACCCAACCCAATCACATTAACTTAGCTGTCATGTTAAAGTGGGGAAAACTTATTATGCATACTGCTTTAGAATGCAAAGAAATTCAGAGCTTTGCAGGTCTGTAAGGGCTTTAGTGGGAAAGCCATTTGGCTTGAATAAATCTTTGATGGGGGATTAGAGGGTTGAAGATGCTGATATGAGAGTAGCTGTATTTGCTAAAGAGGAATTCCAGGTTGGAGGGGGCTCCTGAGGGGTTCTCCCAGCAAAATGAGTTTAATTCCACAATAATTTCATTTGCCAGAGCATATCCCATTAGAGCCTGAATGAGAAAGGATGATTTAATAACAGACATCAACATTAGTGGTATTATATCCCTGGATACATAGCTAACTGTTCTACAGTTTAATACCAAACAATCAACTATAGTGTGATGTGAGGGTTCAGGGACTAATTAGATCAGTCCACTGGGCCTAATCTGAGATTAACTGGAAGGCCGAGTTTAGCATTTTTTGAATATAGGGATCGGCAGACGTGCAACATTCCAGTCCAGCTCCATTATAGTTACAGTTAAACCTTCGAGTTTGGAAACCCTGCACGAGTTGAAAGTGACTTTAACATGTCGATGCGGTACACAGACACAACATGATCATGCCATCGCACACATGCATGAAATGTGACAGCACCCGAGCCAGCGGCTTCCTGTTAGGTAACACAGGGGCTTCCACTCTCTGCAATGGGCATCTGTCCTTGCAGGAAGAGAGACATAAAGGGATGCTAAGAAAAGATGCTTACATCAGGCCATCAACTGTGGACTTCTCTTTCTCTCTTTCTTGCTCTCATGTGCTTTCTAACTCATCGCCCTCTCTCCCCAGCTTTCCTCTGTTTCTCCTTCTAAGGAGGACAGCCTCTCTACCTGATGCCAGCACTTCAATCGGAGCCACTTAAGAAAATAAGCTGTTGCCATCTTTGTGCTGGTGGTTGGTGCTACGGTCACATGCTGTAGCACTCTCGGGAGGCAGGTGCAGAATTCCTCATAGGAACAGTTTCCTGTCCAAGAATGAACTAAAATGCAGGTTCTTTACCACAAAACAACTGAAGAATTTTATGTGCTCGTTATATTTGGTGCATCTCATTATGTTAAGATAAAGCTATATTCACTGAAGTGTAAACGGCTGACTGAAATTATGGTATAATTTATAACTTAGACTAAGATGCTAATGCACAGGAAAATAACAATTTGATCCCCAGTTTATTCACTTACAAAGACATGAACAGCCTCTCATTTTAAAAAACATTGCATTACATAATTTGATCCCCAAGCAAAATATTCAGTACTTGGTGGTGAAACCCTTGTTGGAAAGCATAGAGGTAAGATGTTTCTTGTCAGGAGGGATATTGGCTCACTCCTCTTTACAAATTCTCTAAATACTATAGGTTTCCTGGCTGCTGCTTAACAATTCTACAGAGGACACTGGCTGGGTCACACTACGACCTCAATGTATTTCTTCTTTCTTCTACTTTGTTGCTTGGAGAATGCATTGTCATGCTGGAAGACCCATCTTCAGTGTTCTGGGCAAGATGTTCTTATCCAAGATTTTATGGTGCACGGCCTGTTCATTGGCCTCTCAGTTCAGTGAAGTTCTCCGGCATGGCCCCAAAGATAATGTTTCCACCTCTCTGCTTGACTGTGAGGAGGGCTTTCTTTGGTTCATACTCAGCATTTCCCAAAATACAGGGGGTCGAGTTGATGCCCAAGACTTTTATTTCAGTTTCATCTGACCACAGCACTTCTCAGAATCATTTAAATGTTCTCTGGCAACCCTAAGATTGGCCTGTACATGTGCTTTCTTGAGCAGGACTTTGCAGGTTCCGGAAGATTCCATTATAGCACAGGCACAATCTGATATTGTTGTGTTGGAGTTGTTTCTGGATCAACGACGGTAATGTTGATCCAGGTTCAACATTGCAAGGGACCAATCACATTGTAGTGATTTCATAGTTTAGCAACTTGGAAACACCATCACACCACACCCCAAACCATAACCCTAACCCCAGAACTCTAACCCTAACTATAGCCCCATAACCCTAACTGTAACCACGATCATATCTTAACCCCAACCCTAATTTTGACCCTAACTTTCCCCTTTTTTGGATTTTTTTCCTGAGTGGACATCGGCAAGTATTTTTCTCTAAGTCGCAAAGCTATGACATCGTAACAATGCGACTGGTCATCTGAAATGTTGATCCAAGAACAACACCAAAACGAGAAAATCAGATTGAGCACAGCGTATCGTGTTACCAGGGGTGTTCTTGGTAACGGTGGATCCAACTGCCACATGGATACACAGCCAATCTGTGGCTCCCACAGATGCCTCCCTGGGTAATTTCACAGAAAATCCATTTCTAACTTTTTTTTGGTTGAAGTATTATTATGATTGTCTCTCTATATTAAAATTAAACTGCCATAAAAATTAGAGACTGTTCATTTCTTTGTAAGTGAACAAATTTACAAATTCAGCAGGGGATCAAATTATTATTTCCCCATGTGTATTTGAGAGTTTTTACAAAAGGATGCAGTGGATGAATACATGCATAGAGACTAAACGGTTTCATAACATACAGCATATACAAACACTATACAAAACAGGGACAAGTTTACCGCATAAAAACAGAATTCAGAAATATTACAAGGAAAAAATTGAAATAATGAAGCTTTTCAATTTCAATTCAATTCAGTTTTATTTATACAGCGCCAAATCACAACAACAGTCACCTCAATGCTTTATATTGTAAGGTAGACCCTACAATAATACATGAAAAGAAAAAAACCCAACAATCATGTGACCCCCCCTATGAGCAAGCACTTTGGCGACAGTGGGAAGGAAAAACTCCCTTTTAACAGGAAGAAACCTCCGGCAGAACCAGGCTCAGGGAGGGGCGGGGCCATCTGCTGCGACCGATTGGGGTGAGAGAAGGAAGACAGGATAAAAGACATGCTGTGGATGAGCTTTGAAATGACAAAACAATTCGAGAAGATGATTAAACGTTGCTTCCTCCAATTCCAAATATTACAAAGAAGAACACATTTTTGTTGCCTTTGGTTCAGGTCAGGTCATGTTGGGGAGTGCGCTTATCCCCTACTGGGACTGCATTAAATTTACACATGCACCCCACTGTCAGTAGCATCCTCGGGCAAAACAATAACCTACTTATGTGACATGATGGAAAGCAGGCTGTATCAGTCCTACACATGACCAACTTCCAAACTTTCCATTTACGGAGAGTAGTTAGTTAACTAAAGCTGTATCACCAGTAATTTTTTATTGATGGGGTTTTTTTGGCAATCCAGAGAGAGTGTAAAAGTCAGTGTACACTTTCAGAGCAACTAAATTCACTTGCAAACACAAAATATGTTTCCGTGTCCCTGCTGTGCTGCCTGCTTGCTCACCTGCAGGGAAGACAGGAGTAAGGTGAATCGCTTTAGTCCCATGAGCCTTAAAATTGAATTGCATCGCCAAGGAGAAAAGGGCCAAATATTCAAGAATGAGGAAGAGATGTGATGATGTCAGCAGCTCTGAGGCCAGCACTTTTTTCCTTTTTTTTTCAGGATAGCAGCATGCATGGATGATGTGCATGTGTATGTGTGACATTGCAGAGATGCCTCTATGCTGAGTTGAACAGCCGGATGGGTTCAGGTTGTCATTAAGGGAAAGTTGAGTAAAGCAATGGGCTGAAACTCATTTTTATTATCTCCATATCACACTCTTGGCACTTTTCCTTCTGCTTTTTTCCTCTTCCTGACCTCTCCCACCATTATTCCCTCTGCTGGACTTAAATCTTCCTCGCTCTCTGTCTGCCTTCACTTTTCTGTTGTTCGAATTTCTTTCAAGTCATTATTTTCCGTCCAATTTCCACCACAATTTCTCACCTCATTTCACTTGAGATCCTTTTTCGTCTTCATTTGCATGGCTCAACCATAAATATTCCTGTGTCCTAAACACGTACACACACGCACGCACACACACACACACACTACCATATACTGTAATTAAACTCCCCCAGGGGCAGTTTGGAGGTTAGCAGTGAGAAGAGACGAGGAGAAAGTGAGCGATAATGCCACTTCAAAGCGGCGGCAGACTGGCTCATTCCCCTCAAGCTTCAGATGGATTAAGGCCACTTCTGGCCTTTTTTGTACCCCATCAGCTCCACTTGAGTTCCACACAGAGCACCCTCTTGGACAAATGTATCCCGGTACACTCCAAACGCAACACGCAACGGAAAACAAGTCCTCAAGAACAAAAATTAGGCACAATGAGCCGTACTTTGAGTGCTACACACTAATTGCAAATGTGGGAATAATTTAATGATGTGTTATTTTACTGTGAGGTTGACGTGATTCAATCCACATTCAACAAACTTTTTTTATAGCTTACCTAGCAAGCTAAGTAGCGAGATAAAGCTAATTCTCGCTAAGCTAAAATTGCTTGTATATCCACACAGTCATCTAAGATCATTAAAACACTCTTTAACACCCACTAACAGGGGCCAGAAAAGAAGTACAAACTGTTTTTCTCATGTTGTCCAACAAATCGATCATAATAAAGCTTAGTTCCTGCTGACCGTGCCTGTAAAGTGAAGCCAGGAGTTTTACATAAATCACATGCAGCTGCAGAAGCGCCTTAAATCTGCATTCTTTTTAATGAACAGTAGGGGGCGATGTCTTTGTTTTGAAAAAGATAGCGTCAATAAACATTTTCTTGATGAATTTATGACCTTGTTTGCTAGTTTTAAGAAAGCAACATGCCAGTAATTTTGTGAATTGTTCTCATTGGGCAGGGTATGCTGTGAGGTGGTCCAAACCCGTGACAGGTTTGGCCCACCTTGGTTTCTCTCGGGGTGTCCAAATTCATAGGCTGCATCCTCCTGAGGCCGCATTTGTAAGCCGATTACGTCACAGCGACGTGACGAAGGCTGTCCAAATTCGTAGACTCCTCCAAGTGCGTCGTCTTTTTCCCCAGATTTGAAGGATGGGTCGGGTGTATCCTTCGTGGCCCACCATATCCCAGAATTCATAGCGCGGCCCAGCCAATTCCAGTTTCCAACTGGAATAACCCGGCCCACATAGATTGCAAAGGCCGGGTCCTCAGGAGGATGCAGCCTATGAATTTGGACACGGCTTCTGTCATATTAAAATTTTGCTCATCAGATCTGGCTTCAAAACACCAACATGGTGATTTCACTTTGTGACCCCCCCCCCCAGATAGTCCATGATATAGGATTGTTGTTGTAATAACATCACTCGTTCACTTATTTTTTTCACATTTAACAAACAGTATGAACTGCAACTCCTTGCACACCCCTGTTATATGCATCTAGTGATGTTTCAAGCACACCTGCTCATCATCAGATAGTGAAACACCAACCAGCACCGTCTTAAATCCCCTGTGAATGGTCACATGATCAATGACATCCAATCAAGTATCAGATCCTATAGAGGACAAACAGTTGATAAGATTTGCCTAAAAATAAGGCAATATGCATGGTTTATTAACAGCTACATGTGAAGCCATATTCTTTGATAACTGCATGCAGAGACTGCTGAGATGACAAGTTTATTCCAGTTTGCAAAGGCGTTTGTATTGTTCATCTTCACCTCAACGACTCTACACAGGGGGACATAATAACTGTGTACTGACAGTAAATGTAATACTGTGACTGTGGTGTTGATCTTTACCATCTCCCTCTGATCTCTGGTAGATGATGAAGTATTCCTCTTATTCTAAAACTGACATTAAATCTACATATAACTTCTTATCATTGCTCCAAACACATTAACCTCTAAAAATAAGTTCTCCAAAAATAAATCTGTCAGCATCATGCTTCATGAAAACAACTGGTGTGACCACCAATAAGGTGAAAATTCAAGGTTGGGTTTTTTTGTCTTTTCTTTTTTTGTTTTGCAAGCTGAAACCAGAGGTCACTGGAGGAGACTGTGCTCGTCTGAACCTAAGTTGAGTGATAAAACTGTCAGCGGCACAGCAAAGAGATATGAATGTTGTCGTCTTAAATTGTTCTTATAACCTTGAAAGACACTGAAGAGCAAAGAGAGGAAAGGAGTGGAGCAGAGCGGCACATCGGCCTCTTCTCCCTGAAACAAAAGAGACGTTAAAGGGACGTCTGTTGAGAATGTTAATCATGTATTGATCTGTGTAATCTGTGTCCCTGAGTACCTATACATGAGCACAACGGACAGCATTTTGCCACACTGCAGGAGAAACACTGGCCCTATTTTATTCTTAATAAGGTGCACAAGCTTTGTAGGACCCTTGTGTCCCCTTTATTGACCTACTACTGCATGTTCCTCTCTTTAAGAGACCATATAGGATCCACAATTAGTAAGATTTTATGTGCCTGCCAGACCCCTTTCATTTGATTGAGTAGGTATGGGATCAATAGGTCCTTCGATTGCACATAAGTGACAAATCACACTCACAATTGATTTCCTGTTTTTAGATTCATCCCCATTATTAATTTCTACACATACACAGTTCATGTTTTATTGAACATTCAGTGCAGTGTGTTCAATTTTTACTATTGGAAGATCATTGGCACCAGAATTGGGTAAGGCCCTTGGTGCACAAAAGATGATAGGGCAAGTGTTTTTGTTTCTTTTTACTGATTTATAGGATATATGTGAAAAGGAGGGCACCATCAGAACCGAGACTAGCAATCCTAAACAGAAACAGTGACATCATCACATCACAGATGAATGGTTTTATTTAGATATTGTAACTTTGTTTGCGTGGCTTGTCAAGCTAAGCATCTCCAAAAGCATCCATATATTCTCACCCAGTTACTCTCTGGTTAGGGTCAGACATGAAAAACTACTTAGTTGGCAATATGCATTATGTGTTAAAAACCTAACTTAAAGTGGTGTTAAGGCAGCAAGGTGACATGGTGGTTAGCACTGTTGCCTCCCAGCAGGAAGGTCCAGGGTTCAGATCCACTCAGGGACTCTCTGTGTGGCCTTTCCAGCTTCCTCCCGGATCCAGATGTATTGATATCCCAATAACACATGTGCACAGATAGAACAGTGAACGTCTGTGCGTTATAAATGATTGGTTAAAGCGTTTCAAACTGCTTCATTAAAATAGCTACCACTGACACCAGGCACGGATATGCTACCTTTTGACTAAAATGATGATTTCTCTTTGGAGGATTGGTCCGTTTTTGTTTTTGTTTTTTGCAAGTAACTTGTAAGCGAGGACTGATGCAAGTGTGTGCGTGTGTTTGTGAGCGAGAGAGAGAGAGAGAGAGAGGGAGAGTCATAAGCCGTGGCTGCACGTTGCACTCTGCAGCACTTGCGCACTTCTTCCACCTCTCCGCGTACTGAAATCCTCTCTGCGCCGACTTTCCATCACAGCCAGCCTGGAAGTCTGCCGGTGGTCGAAGGGCCGTTGTTGTGAGGTGTCCACCGAGACAACTGAGAACGGCATCGTGCACCACCACCCCCTCCCTTTCCCCACCCTCCCCTTAACCCTCCTCCTCCTCTTCCTCTGGCCGTTGTTGCGCTTCTGCTGCTGCAGAGTCCAAGTTCAGGTGAGCCCGGTCTCCGGTACAACAAGTACCTCCTCTCTCCGGTACCCTAACCGGAGGATGCTCGCCTCCTCCCGTTAAACGCGATGCTATAAATGGGCCGCACAGGATGTGAAGCCTCACCAGAAGAAGCAGGAGGATGGCTAAACCAGGCTTGTCTGCGGCGGTGCTGCTGCTCCTGCTGGGCTTCCTCTCAGCGTCCTCCGTTAATGCCGGTGAGTTTTACCACAGGTTGATGAGCGATCGTTGCGTGTAAATGTGAGTTGATGCACCGGGCCGATTAAACACATGTTGTTGTGCTTTTATTTTAGTATTAGTTCGCAGCAGCTGACTGATGTCATGCATGTGGTGTGCATTTCATCCCTTTTTGGGAAGCCACCTGACGTGACACACTGCATGTGCGTGCATCAGCTATAGGTGGACACAGTGAGCTTTAGTGATGCCAAAAAAAAATTAAAAAAAATGGCTGACACAAGTTGGTCTCACACTGCATCAGAGTGAGAGTTTAATCCCAGTTTGTGTAAATGTTTCTAGAAATTTGTCATTCAAAAAAAAAAAAAGTCTTTGTGGCCCCGTGACTGGCACAGCAAGTTCTCAGTTGACTGTTAAATTCAAGTAAAGACTAAACGAGCATTAGAGCTTTACATTTTAGTTGACTAACTGACCAACCAGTGGTCATTTTCTCAGATGTGAGCATTTGCCACTTTCTCTTGTGTCAGGCTAAACAAGATATTAGTGAGCATCATTTTGGCTCCTGGAATATTTCAGTTGGCATTTTTTCACCATTTTCTGAAAATTCTTTATTGTTTGGGGAGATAATCTCTAGTAGCTGCTTTAAAAATGTGCAGCTTCACCCATCCAGTGTCGTGAAGGGATGTGAAATGTGATTGAGTTACTTCCATGTAAAGCCTCTACGTACAGCAGGTCCAATCCTCCTATATGTTCGTGCGTGAGTGGGGTTGGGAGCTGGGGGACTATCTCATCTATCTTGTGCGATATTGCATGTTTCTAACCTGCGGCAACACATGTTCATCTCAGGCGTAAGATCTTGGTTACACTGCATCCTGATGATAAGCTGATAGATGACACTTGCGTGAAAAGCCCAAATCTTGGCAATAAGCTTGTGTGGGATTTATCTCGGCCTCCAGAGATTTGATATTTTGGCTTCCCGAGGCTGGGAATGGATGTAGTTTTAAGAGGGAATTTTTGTTAATCTGCAGCAAACGCTTTAAGAATGGATGGGAATCCCTCTCTGCCATTGCATTGTTTCTGTGTCTGTGTGAGCACAGGAAGATAAACAGCGAGAAAACAGCTAGTCAAACAGGGAGTCATAGCGATGGATCATGCCCGTACAGTACTTGGGAACACACCACACATTTACTCTGCATCAGCAAACACACACATACACACACATTCACATGCAGCCTTTGGGAGCCACTGAACTGAGTTTGTCGCCGACCACAAATGAATTTCACCAACATGATGTAACACACTGTACTGTGATGATTGTGTTATCAGCAAGCAGAAAGGGAGGGGAAAAAATAAAGTACATTCTTGCTTTTCCTGTAACAACACTTTTTAACTCCAAGAACAAGTCTCAAGATTGTGTGCTCAATATTTGCACCGGTTTAATACAACAGTGTCATGTGACTGACGGCATTTCTCCTGGAAACAAAGAGAATGCAGGTAAATATTTTCAAAGAAAAAGCTTGAAAAGAGCTTGTCCAGTCGGAGCTAAAAAATGGTGCAAATAAAATCAAAAATGATCTTTTTCCTGTGCAATTGTGCAACAATGAACTGACTTCAGTGGGAGGACAGATGGTAGAGCGGCCAGGTTACAAGCTTTGAGGAGTTATGACCATTACTTTCATTTTTTATGGCACGAAATGACAAGAAAGCGATGGTGAAGTACAAACTGTGCACAGGCCAGAAACAGCTATCCATTGCTGCTAACCATAGACTGTATATAAAAGACGGTAGCATCACCCATTGATCTCTTGCACTCTGTGTTTTAAAGTCGTCTGGCTGCCATCGTGTTAGTTTTTTTAGAGCCAGAAGTGAAGTTATATAAACTAACATTGGAGTTCAGTTCGCCGGTTCACCTTTTGAAATGTGTTTGGCTGCAGCAGTAAGACATAGATTTTACTCATACATGCCAACCCTCCTGATTTTTCCGGGAGAATCCCGAATTTAAGTGCCCCTCCCGAAAATCTCCCGGAGCCACCATTCTCCCAAATTTCTCCCAATTTTCCACCCGGACAACAAAATTGAAAAACCATATCCCAGAATTCATAGCGCGGCCCAGCCAATAATGGTGGCAGCTACTTAGTTTTAATATTACTCTTATTAATCTCTCTGGGTCGCAAAATAAACTTTGAGCATATTTTCAGGTGAGAATGTAGCTGTGTAAACTTGAAATATCTGAGCTGGTGAGAACAGCAAACTCCTGGCACATCGTTTTCAAACCCCCGCGGTCTTCCGCTACTCACTTACATAACTTGAAAATGTTATTGTTTGGCTTTTTTCAGTGTTTTATTTGTTCGTGAGTAAATCGGTTTGGCTGAGATTAAAGTTAGACCGCGAAGGCTGGGTCATCAGGAGGATGCAGCCTCTGATTTTGGACACCCCCGCTGTTTCTGGACGGACAATAATAATGGTGACATTTAACTTATTTTATAAACAGACACTGTAAAATTCAAGTTTTTTGTATATATATATATATATATGTGTAGTTACGTTGAAACCAAGCACACCATTGTTTTTCTTGTGACATTACCAATAAGTTTGATGTGTCACATGGCCCTCTTCCTATTGAAAAAACAAAAGTTGTATCCAAGATGGCCGACTTCTAAATGGCCACCATGGTCACCACCCATCTTGAGGAGTTTGCCCCCTCACACATACTAATGTGCCACAAACAGGACTTTAATATCACCAACCATTCCCATTTTATTACGTGTATCCATATAAATGGCCCACCCTGTAGTTGGTGAATATTTGCAGACAAATCTTTCATGCAATCTTTCAGACAGCCACCTCAGTCTGCAAGCAACCAAAGCGATTACAAGGAGGTTTTTGGAAACCCATGGCATGAAGCTCCTGGTGCACAGCTTTTATGCTGATGTCAATATCAGAGGTTTGGAGCTCTGCAATTACAGAGTCAGCAGAGTGTTGGGTTGAGTTTCTGTGGTTCTTAAATATATATGTGCAATAATACTGTGTACAGTTGATCGTTGAGTATCTTGGACTGGAAGAAATTTCAAAAACTGACTTGTTGGTATCATCCTATTACAGTGAGCTCTTTAGAAGAACCTGTGCTAAAGAGGTAGACTACGTGAATGGGTGCTTGACCTCATTCAGCTGTGGCCGTGGGACCACAGCTGAATTCACCTGAATTCCTGAATTCAGAGATTAAGAGGTGTGGCCAAATATTGGGTATATGCTAATTAGTGCTAACTACCAGACTAATAAGAAGCACAACATTCTTGAAGGGTTTTTACTCATCATATACATCCACTAAAATGTCTCCAAAAGACACTAACAGCAGAAACACAGTGGACAGTTCAGTGACTCCAGTTACAGTTTCCAGGTGTCATTTAATCTATCAAAGATTTTGATTAACTGGAATTTCCACGTATTCAACTGAATATTTACGTCACAAAATAGATAAATGCCCCTCTCAGTGACAGTTTTGTGTGTGTGTGCACATGGGCATCAAGTACGATGTCAAGGTCTCATTCTGACGTTGCTTTTACGAGTCAGGCTCATGGGAAATACAACTCTGTCTGTAATCGTAGAAGACCTTGAGTTGGTCTTAACTCTCACATAACCATACACACTTTACTCTCTGCTACCTTCGCAGCTAAGAAATGAAAAATGTTAAGAAAGACTGTAATTTAGTCAGTCAAAGTTAATTTTCTGATTGACAAATGCATCATGTTTTTTTTTTGTTTTTAGCAGAAGCTGCAATTGACAGAGGAAATATATCCTCAAGAGTTGTGGTTTAATGAGATATGTGGAGGAGAAAGAAGAGAGGAAAAGTTAAAGATGGGAAAGTGTGCGTGAAAGAAGAACAAAGAGAGATTAGAAAAAGCGTCTTTTCAAGGGAAACACCAGGAGACATGTATGTGCTTAATTAGGGCCGGTATTAATGAAAGGAGAAGGATTAATTTGTAGGAGGTGAAGAGAAGATCTTAAGGAAGGAGAGAGCGAGAGCACAGCGAGAGAGAGCAACGACGAGGGGAAGATTTGTTCAAGTTGTAGCGTTTATAGTTATAAAGTGTAAAGAATATTTATGGCCTGTCTCTTTTTATTTCTTTCCTCTGGCCGTGCATGTGCGTCAGACACCCTGCTGTCAGCACCGCTCAATGTGACCATCAGAGAACTCGAGGTTAACTCTGCTGTGGTTACATGGGAAATCTTGGAGGGAGACCCTGTCATCGGATTCGCCATCACCCAACAGGTACCGCTGCATGTCTTGTAGGGCCCAACCGATACAGGATTTTTTAAGACCAATACAAATATCAATATTTGGTGATTTAGAGATGCGATTTGTCGGACGATATTTATATATTTTTTACTTTCAGACATACGTAACATAAGTAGATTTCGCTAACGTTTGTTATGTGTAATTCAATTCAATTTTATTTATTTAGCGCCAAATCACAACAAAAGTCGCCTCAAGGCGCTTCACAGGTACAGAGAAAAACCCAACAATCATATGACCCCCTATAAACAAGCACTTCGGCGACAGTGGGAAGGAAAAACTCCCTTTTAACAGGAAGAAACCTCCAGCAGAACCAGCCTCAGGGAGGGGCGGGGCCATCTGCTGCGATCGGTTGGGGTGAGAGAAGGAAAACAGGATGAAAGACATGCTGTGGAAGAGAGCCAGAGATTAATAACAAGTATGATTCAGTGCAGAGA
The DNA here is from genome assembly GCF_001858045.2 of Oreochromis niloticus. Classification (NCBI taxonomy): domain Eukaryota; kingdom Metazoa; phylum Chordata; class Actinopteri; order Cichliformes; family Cichlidae; genus Oreochromis; species Oreochromis niloticus. The sequence goes on along the minus strand of NC_031985.2, from coordinate 30,396,065 downwards.
GGTCTATTAACACATAGTGAGTGAGAAAGGTGACTGGAAAGGAAAAACTCAATGCATCATGGGAATCCCCGGCAGCCTACGTCTATTGCAGCATAACTAAGGGAGGATTCAGGGTCACCTGGTCCAGCCCTAACTATATGCTTTAGCAAAAAGGAAAGTTTTAAGCCTAATCTTGAAAGTAGAGATAGTGTCTGTCTCCCGAATCCAAACTGGAAGCTGGTTCCACAGAAGAGGGGCCTGAAAACTGAAGGCTCTGCCTCCCATTCTACTTTTAAATACTCTAGGAACAACAAGTAGGCCTGCAGTGCAAGAGCGAAGTGCTCTAATAGGGTGATATGGTACTACAAGGTCATTAAGATAAGATGGCGCCTGATTATTTAAGACCTTGTATGTGAGGAGCAGGATTTTGAATTCAATTCTGGATTTAACAGGAAGCCAATGAAGGGAAGCCAAAACAGGAGAAATCTGCTTTCTCTTTCTTGTCCCTGTCAGGACTCTTGCTGCAGCATTTTGGATTAGCTGAAGACTTTTCAGAGAGTTTTTAGGACATCCTGATAATAATGAATTACAGTAGTCCAGCCTGGAAGAAATAAATGCATGAACTAGTTTTTCAGCGTCACTCTGAGACAGGATATTTCTAACTTTAGAGGTGTTGCGCAAATGGAAGAAAGCAGTCTTACATATTTGTTTAATATGTGCGTTGAAGGACATGTCCCGGTCAAAAATGACTCCAAGGTTCCTCACAGTGTTACTGGAGGCCAAGGTAATGCCATCCAGAGTAAGAATCTGCTTAGATCCCATATTTCTAAGATTTTCAGGGCCGAGTACAATAACCTCAGTTTTATCTGAATTAAGAACCAGAAAGTTAGCGGCCAATCAAGTCTTTATGTCTTTAAGGCATTCCTGCAGTTTAACTAATTGGTGTGTGTTACCTGGCTTCATGGACAGATAGAGCTGCGTGTCATCTGCATAGCAGTGAAAATTTATGCTATGTCTTCTAATGATGCTGCCTAAGGGAAGCATGTATAATGTAAACAGAATTGGTCCTAGCACTGAACCCTGTGGAACACCATAATTGACCTTAGTGTGTGAAGAGGACTCTCCATTTACATGTACAAATTGGTGTCTATTAGATAGATATGATACAAACCACTGCAGTGCAGTACCTGTAATACCTACAGCATGTTCTAATCGCTCTAATAGGATATTATGGTCAACAGTATCGAACGCAGCACTGAGGTCTAGCAGGACAAGCACAGAGATGAGTCCACTGTCAGAGGCCATAAGAAGATCATTTGTAATCTTCACTAAAGCTGTTTCTGTGCTGTGATGAGCTCTGAAACCTGACTGAAACTCTTCAAATAAGCCATTCCTCTGCAGATGATCTGTTAGCTGTTTGACAACTACTCTTTCAAGGATGTTTGATATGAAAGGAAGGTTGGAGATTGGCCTGTAATTAGCTAAGACAGCTGGGTCTAGAGATGGCTTTTTGAGTAAAGGTTTAACTACAGCCACCTTGAAGGCCTGTGGTACATAGCCGATTATTAGAGATAGGTTGATCATATTTAAGATCGAAGAATTAATTAATGGCAGGACTTCTTTGAGCAGTTTTGTAGGAATGGGGTCTAAAAGACACGTTGATGGTTTGGAGGAAGTAATTATTGAAGTTAACTCAGAAAGATCAATTGGAGAAAAAGAGTCTAACTTAACATCAATGGTACTAAAAGTAGCTGTAGATAAGATTACATCTGTGGGATGATTATTGGTAATTTTTTCTCTAATGATAAAACTTTTATTTGTGAAGAAGTTCATGAAGTCATTACTAGTTAACATTAAAGGGATTGTTGGCTCAGTAGAGCTGACTTTTTGTCAGCCTGGCTACAGTGCTGAAGAGAAACCTGGGGTTGTTCTTATTTTCTTCAATCAGTGACGAATAGTAAGATGTTCTGGCTTTGCGGAGGGCTTTCTTATAAAGCAACAAACTATTTCTCCAGGCTAAATGATGATCCTCTAAATTTGTGACACGCCATTTCCTCTCCAGCTTACGAGTTATCTGCTTTAGGCTACGTGTTTGAGAATTATACCACGGAGTCAGGTACTTCTGATTTGAGACCTTAGTTTTCACAGGAGCTACAGTATCCAGAGTCGTACGTAGTGAGGAGGTAAAATTATTAACAAGATAATCGACCTCTGTTGGAGTAGCGTTCAGATAGCTGCTCTGCTCTATGTTGGTACAGGGCATTGAAGATGATAACAGTGGGTGGATTATATCCTTAAACTTAGTTACAGCGCTTTCAGAAAGACATCTCCTGTGATAAAGTCTACTCTCCACTGCTGTGTAATCAATTATTGTAAATGTGAATGTTATCAGGAAATGATCAGACAGCTGAGGGTTTTCAGGAAACACTGTTAAATGTTCAGTTTCTATGCCATATGTTAAAACAAGATCTAGAGTGTGATTAAAGTGGTGGGTGGGTTCTTTTACATTTTGAGAGAAGCCAATTGAGTCTAATAACAGATTAAATGCCATGTTGAGGCTGTCATTTTTAGCATCTACATGGATGTTAAAATCACCCACAATTATTATTTTATCTGAGCTGAGCACTAAATCAGATAAAAAGTCTGAGAAATCAGAGAGAAACTCTGTGTAAGGCCCAGGTGGACGATAGATGATAACAAGTAAGACTGGTTTCTGAGTTTTACAGCTGGGGTGGACAAGGCTAAGCATCAGGCTTTCAAATGAATTAAAAGTCTGTCTTGGTCTTTCGTTAATTAATAGACTGGTGTGAAAAATTGCTGCCACACCTCCCCCTCGGTCTGTGCTTCGAGATTTCTGGTAGTTAGAATGACTCGGGGGTGTTGATTCATTTAAACTAACATAATCATCCGGCTGCAACCAGGTTTCTGTAAGGCAGAGTAAATCAATTTGTTGATCAATTATTAAGTCATGTACTAACAGAGACTTGGAGGAGAGAGACCTAATGTTTAATAATCCACATTTCACTGTTTTACTCTTTGTTCAGATGTGGATACTGTATTGTTCTTTCTTTGTGATTTTTTATGTTTAAGTTGTTTATTGCTGGATTTTAGTTTGTTTTTTGTCTGTTTGGGAGCTGACACAGTCTCAATGGAGATGGGTTTTTGGGGGGGGGTAGCAGGAGGAGAGAAGCTGCAGAGAGGCGTGTAAGACTGCAACTCTGCTTCCTGGTCCCAACTCTGGATAGTCATATTTTGGGGGGTTTAATAAATTGGTCCATATTTCTAGAAATGAGAGCTGCTCCATCCAAAGTGGGATGGATGCCGTCTCTCCTAACAAGACCAGGTTTCCTCCAGAAGGTTTGCCAATTATCTATGAAGCCCATATCGTTTCTGGGCTTCATAGATAGTAGTTGTTTATGAGCCCCTGATAAGATGATATGACGATGCAATTCAAAAATAATCTCATTTCATTGTCACAAGCCATGGATTGCGCATTTACATTCTGCCCAGCTATGCTCGGATCAGCTGGTTTGTGTTTGCGTGACAGAGTTACAGAGTGCCCTCTGCTGGACAAACTATGCAACACAAATATATTGGCAAATGCCTAATAACGCCCTACATATTGCCGATGCTGATATATTGTTATATAGTACAGTGGCTTGCAAAAGTATTCGGCCCCCTTGAATTTTTCCACATTTTGTCACATTACAGCCACAAACATGAATCAATGTTATTGGAATTCCACGTGAAAGACCAATACAAAGTGGTGTACACGTGAGAAGTGGAACGAAAATCATACATGATTCCAAACATTTTTTACAAATAAATAACTGCAAAGTGGGGTGTGCATAATTATTCAGCCCCCTGAGTCAATACTTTGTAGAACCACCTTTTGCTGCAATTACAGCTGCCAGTCTTTTAGGGTATGTCTCTACCAGCTTTGCACATCTAGAGACTGAAATTCTTGCCCATTCTTCTTTGCAAAACAGCTCCAGCTCAGTCAGATGAGATGGCAGTTTTCACATCTTTCCACAGATTGTCGATTGGATTTAGACACCAGACAGGTCAGGGATAAAGTTACTGAGAAATTTAAAGCAGGCTTAGGCTACAAAAAGATTTCCCAAGCCTTTAACATCCCACGGAGCACTGTTCAAGCCATCATTCAGAAATGGAAGGAGTATGGCACAACTGTAAACCTACCAAGACAAGGCCGTCCACCTAAACTCACAGGCCGAACAAGGAGAGCGCTGATCAGAAATGCAGCCAAGAGGCCCATGGTGACTCTGGAGGAGCTGCAGAGATCTACAGCTCAGGTGGGGGAATCTGTCCATAGGACAACTATTAGTCGTGCACTGCACAAAGTTGGCCTTTATGGAAGAGTGGCAAGAAGAAAGCCATTGTTAACAGAAAACCATAAGAAGTCCCGTTTGCAGTTTGCCACAAACATGTGGGGGACACAGCAAACATGTGGAAGAAGGTGCTCTGGTCAGATGAGACCAAAATGGAACTTTTTGGCCAAAATGCAAAACGCTATGTGTGGCGGAAAACTAACACTGCACATCACTCTGAACACACCATCCCCACTGTCAAATATGGTGGTGGCAGCATCATGCTCTGGGGGTGCTTCTCTTCAGCAGGGGCAGGGAAGCTGGTCAGAGTTGATGGGAAGATGGATGGAGCCAAATACAGGGCAATCTTGGAAGAAAACCTCTTGGAGTCTGCAAAAGACTTGAGACTGGGGCGGAGGTTCACCTTCCAGCAGGACAACGACCCTAAACATAAAGCCAGCGCAACAATGGAATGGTTTAAAACAAAACATATCCATGTGTTAGAATGGCCCAGTCAAAGTCCAGATCTAAATCCAATCGAGAATCTGTGGCAAGATCTGAAAACTGCTGTTCACAAATGCTGACCATCTAATCTGACTGAGCTGGAGCTGTTTAGCAAAGAAGAATGGGCAAGGATTCCAGTCTCTAGATGTGCAAAGCTGGTAGAGACATACCCTAAAAGACTGGCAGCTGTAATTGCAGCAAAAGGTGGTTCTACAAAGTATTGACTCAGGGGGCTGAATAATTACGCACACCCCACTCTGCAGTTATTTATTTGTAAAAAATGTTTGGAATCATGAATGATTTTCGTTCCACTTCTCACGTGTACACCACTTTGTATTGGTCTTTCACGTGGAATTCCAATAACATTGATTCATGTTTGTGGCTGTAATGTGGCAAAATGTGGAAAAATTCAAGGGGGCCGAATACTTTTGCAAGCCACTGTATATATGTTGTTCAGGCTCTAATGTGTTGTGTGAGTATGTTATGTGTGGAGAGCGAGTCAAAAATGATGGCTTAATCAAACGGAGTAAGACTTTTATATAGTGTAACCCCATTCCTAGCATATCAGTACTCCTGGAATTCTGAGTTCTGATTTGGTACTAATACTTTGGCTTTGGGTATCTGCTAAATATGCCAGTGCTGCACTTGGATCCTGCAGCAGGCCAATGATCCGAAACACACCAGCAACCTCGGAATCCTCCACCTTTAAAACCGGTCTTTAAGTCTGACGTCATTAGCCGTTTCCAGGCCCAAACTTCACTTCTGGCCCTAAATTCAAAGGAACACTGCGGCATCACTGAAAGTTAAAAACTGTCTAAATTCTTTCATCTTTAATAAAATGATCAGTGTTGCTGCTTTACCAGGTGTAACAATTAAGCTTAACATCCAAACATCCATGAAAACAGAATTTATGAAATTTAGCAGAGTTAGAAGTTAGCAGGAAGTTAGCTCGCTAGTTTCCACCCAAAAATAATATACCATGTTCTGACTGAGGGAGTTCTGAATAAATTAAAACGTACAGCTCTGCTATCACTTCCGACTTAAATGAAGACAGAAAACTAAACAGTAGTGACGTTTGTAGGGTTACTGAAGTTGGGCTAACTGGTATGTAATGATGTGCTATGTGATGGCTAGCTACACAGCTGTGGTTAGCATAATATAAACACATTAGCACAGTGAAGCTGAAGGATGAACGCTATCTTTTTTCCACTTGATAAAAGTTAATGTGAGGGTTCCTGATGGTTAGCGACAAATGCAGTTGCTGGATGCTGTAAACGGACCAAACTTCAGTCAGGAGACAACTGAGATAATCCATCCACAATATGAGGTTAGTCATTAATATACTGCTGGATTGGCTGGGCTCTAGTTACATTGTAAGGTTTTAAAACGTGAGCTTTAAAATGAATAATGGTAGATCAAAAAAAAAAGCTGAAAATATGTCACAACTTTAACAAAAGTGCTTCTGTATACAGTGAAAATGTTGTCATTCAGATGTCAGTCAGTGATCACTGACTTTTTTTAGGGGCTTGTTCAGATTGAATAGAACAAGATACAAAGCATTAAAACATGTTAAAAACACAACAGCCTTAATAAACACAGAGTAGTTTGGACCCGGAAGCCGGGTTCATACGTCATCACTTAAAGACCGGATAGCTTAAGAAAAACAAAATGAATACCTTGGAGTGTCAATGTCCTGACCTGAATCCGATTGAGATGCTGTGACACGACCTTAAAAAGGCAGTTCATGCTAGAAAACCCTCCAATGTGGCTGGATTACAACAATTCTGCAAAGATGCGTGGGCCAAAATTCCTCCACAGCTGTAAAAGACTCAATGCCAGTTGTCACAAACGCTTGATTGCAGTTGTTGCTGCTAAGGGTGGCCCAACCAGCTATTAGGTTCAGGGGGCAATCACTTTTTCACACAGATGCATGTAGGTTTGACACAACTGAGGAAGCTCCTCAGTTGTGTCAAACCATTTGAAAACGGTTTCTGGCTTACTCAAAAACTACTGCTTAGGAAAAACAAAACACTATAGGCATCGTAGGCATGAATGACCCCCCCAAACTGTTCTCCTGCTACCAAATGGTGTATTGTTGCTACTGTAAACAATACAGAACAGAACTGAGTAGATTAGACCGTTGTCATCTTGGTTAAAATTGGGCTGGAGCAATTCAGGACCGCATTCTGGTATGGAGTTAAATACAAAATAATGTCAAACAAGTTCATTTTTGACTGATGCCATGGGGACAGTTAAGTCACCACATGGTCCCACCTGCCCACATACTTTTCTCTTTTTCATCACTGTCACTGCATCCATGCTGCAGATGTCAGTAAAGTTGAGTCTGTGGCACTTCAGCAATATATAGCTCTACTCAAGGGAAGCGAGAATAAACAGAGTAACTTTTTTTTAAAAATTTAAATGCAATGTGTCAGACAGCTCAACAAACAAACAAACCATTTCTGTGGTAGGTAACGACTGCTCAGCAGGTGACATTTGATAAACTGGAAATGTAAATTTTAATCACACATCAGATCTGTACATGTGTTGCTGAAGTTATTAGGTTATTTCATATTGTGAAACAGCTTTGACAACACGTTAAATGATAATTTAAATGTTATTCAGAGGTCATATATCGTTGCTACTTTAAGTCCAGGATAGCTGCAGAGATGTAAGAGAGTGAGAGAGAATAAAGATGGTGGTAAAAATATAACTTCCACAAGGAAAAAGCTTTAAAAACCTTATTTTTGGGCAAAGTCTGTAAAACGTTAATTTATTTTTGACAATTCTAGACATAGGATAATCTAGACATGCAGTTTTTGACCACTGAAATGAAGTTCATTTAGATAATGCTTCAAAATAACAGGACTTACTTCTAAAAGGAGCCATCAGTCATCTGCTTACATGTTGTAGAATTGAACCCACAAAGAGCAGCAAACCTCAGAACAAGCAGCAGCAAAGGCCTGCTAACCACAGCCTGTTCACCAAACAAATCTACTACAGATCACAGTCCAGTAATTATGTCACTTATTACTAAGCGAGTCATATCCCCACTTGTCCTGTTACACCAGAACTTAGGGTTGCACCACCTGCCAAATAGCATTTTAACCCCTGTTTGTCACCAATGTCCAATTATTGGATATTCGGATCCCTACTTTAGATATCAATATCAAATAAAAGCCCATGAATCTGTTTATAATTAATTTTTAAAAAGTATCTGTATTGATTGTTGCTAGAAGATCATCAGATTTGAGGTTTTCTTCACAGTTAAAAAAGTCCAGGGATAGTTGTCTGTACATCTATTGGCTAATGGCTAATTCCACATATAGTGTGAAATATGGCACCTTCAAACCACAGGTTTAACATAAATAAACACCAAAAAAAAAGCATGTGAAATCCAAAGTCAGAAAATCATAGCTGAAAAAAAATACCAGAAACTCGTATTTGGCCGTATTGCCAAATACAAATCCAACCTTCCCAAATGCACATGTAGATACACGTATGAGGAGAAGCTGGGGTGAAGGTGGGTTGCAAAGAAGCTTGCAGATGCACAGCAACTGCAAGACAATGCGACTTAAATAACGTGCCGTATATGAGATTTTCCGGTTGGTTTTATATTAGAGAGTTCTCTAGGCCAGTTTCTAGTTCAGTTTCTGAGGCCACATTGTTTAAGATCCTCTTTCAAATATGCTTTTTCAAATGCATCTCCTGTCTACATGAAGTTTTAATGGTTTAAGAAATCTGCTTCTTTAATTGCCTGGTAAACAAAAGTGCCCCCAAGGTGCCTTACTTTTAATCTAGCAGGAGCCAATTGACCTGAGCAAGCAGCCCTAGCTGGATAATAATGTACATTTCTAGCGGAGTGTACACTGCCAGAGAGGCTCTCTCTCCCCCTCTCTCTCTCTTTCTTTATGCTTAATTACATTGTAAAAAAAAACCCAGAAGGCTTTATTTCAGCATTTTCCTTTCTATTAACCAAGAGAGACGTGTTTGCATTTGCACCACATCAGACCTAACCAGGAAAATTGGACTTTGCCACTAGAAATCTGAACTTGATAAAGCGTGCACCCTGGGAATGTTCACTAACAAGAAGAAAGGAAGTATTGCTAAGCCTATTATTTTAAGTGAATATATATATATGGAAATGTCACCCTTTTCATGCCAAAGAATTCACAAGTGGGTACTGGCATATCGGGGGAAAAAAACTAATACAAAATGTACACTTCTGCCTTTCTGATCTTTGTGCTTCTGCAGAAGAAGGATGTACGCATGCTGAGGTTCATCCAGGAAGTGAACACCACCACACGCTCCTGTGCATTGTGGGATCTGGATGAGGACACCGAGTACATCGTCCACGTTCAGAGTATTAGCATGGGAGGAAGCAGCCCTCCAAGTCAGCCTGTACTATTCAGAACGCCAAAAGAGTCCGAGAAGATGGCTTCCAAAAGCCCTGGTGAGAGAGAGAATAATACTTTTTTTAAAATTTCAGAATCTAGATATTTTAAAGGCTAACCCTGGGTGAAAACTTTACCACTGCCTTGTCGCCAATTTTCTCTTTGCTTGCGTAAAGTTTCCCAAATTTTTCTCGTAGTTTCTCATTCGAATCTGTCCCTTTGAAATGCTGTATTCTTCCGATGTTTCTCAGCCAGACACAACCTTCGTATGTGTGCTTTACTTCCACAGCACATGCTACAAACACACTCATATGAATCAATAATTTAAATTCTGTGCATGCAAATCTATAAGAGCATGCTGACAAAGCAATCGTGTATCAACATAAGGACACTCGAATGGAGGAAACCAACATTCTGTTCGCCTATCCTTCCCCTGCTGACGAACATAGATCTAAATCTGCCCGTTCACAGGTAGGAGCACTTTAATAGCAGCTTTTAAACACAGACAATAACACGGAGGGCTAATCTTCTCTTAATGTTTCATCATCACAAAAAGAGTCTCTTTTTTTGACAGTTAAATCCAACAAAACACAGGAATTGCCATCAATGCTAGAGTCCCTCCCACCTCCTATTCGATGTATTGTTCTCACTCACCAGCACAGAGGCTGCTGTTATCAGGAGCGCCTTGCACTGCTTCCAATTTTATCATGTCCGACCCAGTTATTGTGCCAAAAGCAGCTGCTTCAGAGGGACACGGCGAATGCTAAACGCTCATCAGCAGCAAAGTGATAAGAGTGGAAACAGGAGACATTAGGGAGCGGTGTATTCCCTGGAAACACCACAGTGAGGGAGCTTGCTGAGGGCCTTGTGAGGCAGAAATGTGTTGATAAGTGGTCTAGAGTATGAAAAATCAAAGCGAAATCTATCTGAACATATGTAAGCAGTAAAAAAAAGCAAGATATTAGTATGAGGGGCCGTACAAGCCAAAATTCATTCTTTCACTCTCACACACATACATTCTTCGTTCACACACATATATTTTCACTCTCACATACATATATTTTCACTCTCACACACATACATTCTTCTCTCACACACATATATTTTCACTCTCACATACATATATTTTCACTCTCACACACATACATTCTTCTTTCACACACATATATATTTTCACTCTCACATACATACATTTTCATTTATGCATTCCTACATTTTGCTCTCATTTACATGCATTCAATATGCATTTAATCTCACAAATAATATATGTATGTAAGCAGAGAATGCATACATGTCAGAAGAAAATATATGTATGTGAATGAAAGAGTATAGTGGAAACGGAAGGAGTTTAATGGAAACGGAAGGCTGGGTGTCTGTACCGCTGTGATTGGCTGAGAAGCACGCGCGGGTCACTTTCAAGTGTCTGACAGCATGGAGGGGGGAGAAGAAACTCGAGTTCTTCAGCAAGCTATCGGGGTTTTAAGAAATATTTTATCATCTCCTGAAACGGTCACATCGTTGTCCTCGTCACTTGATCGAGATGGGACGGGCTCAACTTTTTTTTTTACGTGCGCTCAGAATAGTGGCACAAAAATAACTCCACAGTAACCCACAAAGAGTAATATTTCAAACTCCGCCACTCTGTGCTTCTCTGCCACTGCCTCGTTTGGAGTTTTGGACGAAATGGATTCTGGGATATTGCATTTCGTCATTTCGAGCTGATTGGAGACCAGAACAGCCAATCAGATATTTTTGCATCCAAGTCTGTGATTGGCTGGTTTTGTGGCACAAAAATAACGCCATAGGTCACAAAATAAACTTTTAAGATATTTTCATGCGAGAATGGTGCTGTGTAAACTTCAAATATCTGCTTGATTCATCAAGACATCACATATTTCCATAAGTGCTCTAACATTTTCGGAGATGCCTGTTACCTATGGCCTTATTTTTGTCCCACTATTCTGAGCGCACGTAAAAAAAGTTTGCAGGTGCAAGTGTTGCATTTTGAGGAGAAATTTATTTTGAGCGAAGAAAAGCTGAATTTGAGCGAACAAAATTCATTGCCGCGTGCAAAAACTGTATTTCAGTGTTTGCTATTATCCATACACACACACAATAGCAGCCCCTCTCGCTCAGTTTTTGTATTTGCGCTCACGCTCTCAACATTTCTGCCCGTGCGCGCTCAACTCTTTGTGTACGCTGTTATATTGTGCCACGAAACCACAATATAACAGATGGTGATTTTTCATTCTTATGTTTGTTTGTTTTTGTAATGGTATAAACAATGAAAGGTGGTGGATTAGCCAATTGGTCATGATCAACTCTGGGCTGGACCAATTACAATACATCCGTATTGAGAGGAAAAACAACGCGATTAGTCCCGTACTTCAGCTAGAATGAAAAAAGACAAAGCTGGAGTTATTCTGTCTTTACGTTGCACAGCTGCCTCTTCTCCCCTCATTCTCTCCCCTCCCTCCCTCTCCTGTTGCTACTTCAATCATGAAACCGATCAATGATCAGCTGATCGTCTTTCTTGTTTGTTTATCTCCCACTTTGCGCCAGAAAGAGGAAACCAGCGGATGTCGCGCTAAACAACAGCAGCACGTTCAAGCTTGATAAGCTGTTAGAATTTATTTAAAATTAATTTCTAGTATCAGCTGATGTTTGCTGGAGCCAGAGCTGTAAAAACTGCTGCTCATGGTATCGGTTTGGAAACATGAAGGTGATACAAATCATGCATATATACCAACAAGACAGTGTACATCACTGTCACAACAGCGTTTGTTTTAGTTCAAAGGCTTTATGGTTTTTCCTATAATACCTGGTGGTGTAGTCGGTGATTTTTTGTCAGTTGAGCTTTATATATTATGTTTAACCCGAGTGACCACCCGGTCAGCTGGTGGGTAACTATGGCGTTATTTTTGTGCCACTATTCTGAGCGCACGTAAAAAAAAAAGTTGAGCCCGTCCCATCTCGATCAAGTGACGAGGACAACGATGTGACCGTTTCAGGAGATGATAAAATATTTCTTAACACCCCGATAGCTTGCTGAAGAACTCGAGTTTCTTCTCCCCCCTCCATGCTGTCAGACACTTGAAAGTGACCCGCGCGTGCTTCTCAGCCAATCACAGCGGTACAGACACCCAGCCTTCCGTTTCCATTAAACTCCTTCCGTTTCCACTATACTCTTTCATTCACATACATATATTTTCTTCTGACATGTATGCATTCTCTGTTTACATACATATATTATTTGTGAGATTAAATGCATATTGAATGCATGTAAATGAGAGCAAAATGTAGGAATGCATAAATGAAAATGTATGTATGTGAGAGTGAAAATATATATGTGTGTGAAAGAAGAATGTATGTGTGTGAGAGTGAAAATATATGTATGTGAGAGTGAAAGAATGAATTTTGGCTTGTACGGCCCCTCATATATTAGTACATTTTTCACTAGCGCAGACAAAGAGTGATTTTTAAGCCAGCTGATTGTTATATGACTGTTAACATTTAATTTCTTGGTGTTTAACAGCAGCAACAGGGGCAAACTTGAAATTCTTGGTGATTGATGACACAGTAGGTTCTTAATTTCAAGATATGTATGCGGGTAGACGTGGGCAGATTTATCAGCACTGCGACCACCCATTTTCTGTGGGCAGATTTTGTCCCCTGTAGCTAGGCAGGTAATTAAGTTAAGCTGCGTGAGCTGGCCACGTCCAGCTGACTATATAATGCTTCCAGCTGACTTCATTTTAAATCGAGACTCATGTAAAAAAGGGTCTCACATACTTTATGGACTTCATGAGTAACTGCATGTCCCTGAATAAACAAAAACAAATTTTTACCACATGACGTTGCACTTAAATGATATGGAAATGATACTTTTGGCTATTTAATAATATCCTGTATATAAAAGATGGCAATGGCCACCCATTGGTGTATGGACTCTTTCTTTTTTAGCCTCAAGTCATTTTTTAATTCTTGGCCTTTTTTTTTGAGCTGCAAGTGACCAAATTTTAAAGACAGGCTGTGCTGCCGAGTTATTAGGTAGCAATGTGTAACGAGCACAGTGTATCCTGTGATTAGATATTCGCTAATTCTTGTTAACATACGGATACATAAAAAAAGAAACAAAATGCAAGAACTTCAGTCACTAAAAGACATCTTAGATGGTCTGTTAGTAAAGTTAACCAAGTCATGTTATTAGTCAGATTAAAATGCTTTGAACTCTCTTGAATTAGTTGATCTAGCATTTATAAAGCTGCCTCCCTGTCACTCAAAGCACACGTGGCCCTAATAATGCATAACTTTGAGCCTTAAGCCTAATAAAGTTTTATACCCTGTGTTGCATTGAAGAGGAAATTACCCAAAGAAACGGAAACAATTTTTTATACCTGGCTGATAAAATGTTCATTTTAAGTTGAGTATTTTAACAACTTACCTCAAGAGGAAGTGACTTACTTTTAGAGTCTGCCTCAAGTGGCCATCCAAGGAACTGCATTTTTTTTTTTTTTTGCACTTGTGTGTTGGGCCTTGTTTTATTACTAAAGTTTGGCAATTAGCTTAAATAAGTATATAATTAAAAGAAAAGAAAAAAGATCTAAACTAAAATTTTCATACTGTAGCTGATTTCACGCCATTTTAGCATAAAGAGACACTCAAAGCTTGGCGAAACAATCTGATAATCAGAAGGTTAAGGTTGGTTAACATTCTTTGGACAATTACTGTTTTGAATAGAGTTTTAATTGTTGGTCATAGTGACAAAGATTATGGACTAAATTTAGGGATTTCTCAAAATGGCTACAGCTAATGTCTTCAGCCTTGTTAAAAAATCGAGGTTACAAATCTTAATGGCGATGGACATTTTTGTTATGTTTCAGTGTACGTGAGGTCATGTGATGGCGATGTGTAGTGCGAAAGTTTGTCTTGATGTTTAGGGGCTCTGACTTTGATGGAAGTTTCTTGTCTGCCTATAGTGTCGTGCATGTGTGTGTGTTGGTGGAAGCATTCATTAGCTGCCCTGATTAAATCTCCCAGCCATTACTGCTCTGCTCCCCTTCTAAGCGGGTATTAATCAGCCTGACAGGATTTAGTATCTGTAGGCGCAAAGCAACACAACAGGAAGCCTGCCTGGGTTTCTCTCTGTCTGTGTCTGTTGTTCACATGCAAAAATCTCATGGATGTCTTGAATGCACTGACATTTTTTATGTAGCAAAACTTTTGAATTCAATTCGATTTTTCAATTTCAGTTTAATTCAGTTTTATTTATACAGCGTCAAATCACAACAACCATCACCTCAAGGTTCTTTCTATTGTAAGGTAGAACCTACAATAAAATGTAATTGTAATGTGTTCTTTTTATGTTGTTTATTACATTTTATAGGCTGCTGAAAAAGCCAAAAGTTTAGTAAATAAATCTTTTTCAGCAGTAAAAAATTACAAAGTCTGCTTACTGTTGGAACTGTTTTTACATTTAATTTATCTCTGAAATTCTGCTGAGCAGCATGTTGCTCTGCAGCAGACTGCTCTGTAACACAGTTGCACTCCTTCATGCAGTCTGGAAGCTTCCCACTAAAACCAGTGCCTTCACAGCCTTCCCATTTAAACTGCAGCAGGTTTGGACTTCTGCATCAAAATAGAATTTTGAAGTTTTTGACAAAATGATCAATAATATTTTTTTTTCTGAATGCAGCCCGAATATGTAGTTTCATATGAACGCTACATTCTGTATTTTCTTTGAATATTTTGATCCTACATACAACGGCATTAAGCTAATGCAGAAATTCCAAAAACTGCATTTCCTTGAATGCTCAGTTGAGGCTAGCTCCCAAAACAGATTGATCCCTAAAGGCTCCCATATTTTCCTGCAGAAACAAACATGTTTACATACTGGTATAAAAACCAGTCTGGGTTTCATAACTCATTTGTTTAAAAGCCTAAGAATTGCATTTTCATGGGTGTGGCCACTTTGACTGACAAGCTATTTCTATTAGGGGTAGGGGGAGAAATTGATACAGCACAGTATGGCGATAGTTTGTTTGGTGATATTGTATCGCTACAGAAACACTAAATATCAGTATTTTATTAGATAATTCAAATATTCTGGGAACACTATGAACAAGAGGGCTCATCTCATTCACCAGCATTCTGAGATAATGTTAGCCGAGCAAACTTGAATTAAATCTGCTCAATCTGCTCAACACAGAATCTGGGCGAGGCTGTAGGGACTTATTTCACTCAGTGATGTTAAAATCAATCCATAACATTTATGTGAAGTGGGTTTTTTCACGGATTATTGGTTGATATTCTGTCTCTCTCCATTAGATTTAAACTTTTATAAAAATGTAGAGACTTTTTTTGTAATTGAGCAAACTTACAAATTCAGTGGATACATAATTTGCAGCTGAAAAATGTGATAAATTGCAGTACTCAGCATATTGCAAAATTCTTAAATCGCAGTAATGTCGTATTTTGAGTTCGTGTCATATTTTGAGTCTGTGTAGTTAACTGTACTAACAGCCCTTCTAAGAAGTCAAAGTTCTAGTTTTGCGGAGTGAAGCTGTATTCATTTGTATGCTACATACCATTAATTAGCAGGTATTTCCTGTAGCTATTAATCTGAAGTAGAGAGCTTACGCCTGACTCTTCCTGTCTCAAGGGGCTCGATGGCTGATGCTAATGTTACCAACACTTGCCAAGGGAGCAACTTCAAGGTTGCCGTTCTGACTTTACATCCACAGAGTGTTCAGCTCGTCCGCTGGCTGATATCTCCACACCTCTCCTCATAGCTTTGGGTCTGCCCTCGCAACATAAACATATAATCTGCTCTTAGCAACTTATTAGAGTATAACCTTTCCTCTGCGCAACCCTAGGCACTTAGTTTGAGCTCAGAGGGATCACCATGGAAACAGCAGAGTTTTGAGCAAGCCAGAACACAGAAGTGTCAAAATCATCATCCCCGACTCCAAACAGCAAAACGGTGACCTGAAGAGACCACAACTGGGGATGAAACGCAGCCCTTCCTTAGAGGTCACAGCTACACTTACCTGCACCTCATCATCATAGTTTGAAATTTTAAAAAAAGATAGTTGACAGCTGTGAGCAAATCTAAGACTTCCCAGTAAATAACTAAATTGCAATAAAAGTGACGCTCGTCCTTAAACACATGTTTTATCACTTCAAAGTGTAACAGAAATCAAACATATCAGTGTCTTATATTGTCAGCAACGTCTGGTCCATTTGGTTTTATTGCACTGAGGTTTTCTTTGCTGCAGCTCCATAAAGAGTACTGTACACCTTTAAGATCAGCTCCCTTCAACCAGTGTGTGGTCAGCACTTCCTTTGGGGATATGCACATCAACTTAGGATGCAAGCCCAGACAAAGTATTGACAGTGATGTCTTTATTCAGTTTTTTTTCATGTTTTTTACCCTTTAGATAACAGACTGACCCAGGGGAAGCAGGCTGGGGAAGAAGGTGGAGGAAGGAAGGCAGTTTGACTAAGGGTATATGGGAGGTAGCATAAGGCCTTGTGTTGGCAGCAGGGAGGAAGCGGTTGTAGTCCAGACTGTGTTCAAACCTTTAACCCACTGATTGGTTTTATGCTGCAGCTGCCAGAGTGCTGTCAGCAAGAGGAACACAATGAGTGATGGGGTAGGGATCCTGCTTACTCTGTCTCTGCGGACCTCTGCTCTCACTTAGCTTTAATTACACTGACCAGAGTGGAGAATTTACACCAGTCAGCCTCTCTGCTCTCTTGTCACCCTGCTTGATTCTTTTATCTTTCCCTGCAGAGTTTCAGAGTATGTGGGACGATGAATCGCAGCATCCTCACCGACTGTTGACTGTGCTCACGTTTCTGTGTTCTCTCTCCAGACGAGGTGACGATGGAGGAGGTTGGCGACGCTGCCCAGCTGAGGGCGGGAGAACTCATCATCATCGTAGTGGTGCTCGTCATGTGGGCAGGTAATATTTCTGTTCAGCAATGCACATTTGTCACCACGGACCTCGGAGGAATCCACTGTCTTTGGGGCAAATGTGCTCTCTGAGTGAGTTCCTGTTAAGATGCGATATCATCCCTCTGTGATGAGTGCCGTGTCGCCTGCAGGACCTTCGAGATGATGTAAAGATAGCTAGTGTGAATTTGGGCGGTAACGCATCAAATCCAGGTCTCAGTTCAATAAACTCATCAACAGGAAGCAACTGCAAAAAATAAGCTAATGGCTTATCAGCAGACAAGCAGCTCTTATAGGAAAATGCTTATCAAAGATGTGTTTATTTAAAGCAAGTACATGCTTCCTTTATTATGTTATAAATGGTGCTGGTACATAGCATGACTCCTGTCCTTCCTTAGTATCCCCATAACATGGATAATGCACATAAGATGGACTGGTACTTATTTATGGTACCTTTCTATTCAATAAGTGTTTCTTATTACAAGTCTCAATCATGTAAACACAAATTCACACACATTCAATTCAATTCAATTTTATTTATATAGCGCCAAATCACAACAACAGTCGCCTCAAGGCACTTTATGTTGTAAGGTAAAGACCCTACAATGATACATACAGAGAAAAATCCAACAATCTTATGACCCCCTATAAACAAGCACTTTGGTGACAGTGGGAAGGAAAAACTTCCTTTTAACAGGAAGAAACCTCCAGCAGAACCAGGCTCAGGGAGGAGCGGCCGTCTGCTACAACCACTGGGGAGAGACCGGTCTCCCCAACCAGTCGCTGTGTTCCAGTGGATACATTGGTGTGTGTCAGGATTTATTACCGGATACTTTGGCATGAGGACTGTAAGAGTCAGGGATCGATTCCCGACAACCCACAACCACCTGTCTATAAAACATTGTCCAGTAACAAGACTAAACTTCCAGCCCTGCTTGCAGCTCTGTGATGATGCTAGCCTTAATGCTGCTTCAAGCTAAATGCTAACATTAGGATTCTACCATATTTACCATTTTCACCATTTCGTTTTGACCTTTCTTCTATAATGCTAAATGTAAAGCACTGATGCTTCTCCTAGATTACATGTCAAAAGATCTTTGACATGGTGACGGTGAGACAGTTTGCTTGAAATTAGTTGAAATCATCATGTGAGAAGGAAAATTCTGTTTGTCAACTAAACCTTAAGAAAGGTTGATCTTGGAGCCATGAGTACCAGATAAAGTAGGAGGGTTGTGTCAGGAAGGATATCCTGCATAAAGTCCTGTCAAATCAGACATCTGGATCCATCTGCTGTGGTGAGCCATTGGAAAGATACGGGAAATAATAATAATGACTAAAAACATCAACATGTTGCTAGTTTGACTCTGGAAACTCTGGAATAGCCGGTTGTCGTTAGGAAGAGCAACTTGGATCATAACCTCAATAGAAAATTACACAGCTGACATCTTTCTTCTCTTTACTCTCAGACTGCAAGCTTACTTATGATCCCTGCAGGCTTAGACTGCTAGGCATTCCCATGATGCATTGAGTATTTCTTATTCACTCTTTTTTACTCTCCCGGTGTTTTTATCACTTGTTTTAATTCGTTTTCATCTCTGGCTCTCTTGCATGTGTGCATTTTTTCCCCTCACCCTACTGGTCTCTACTGGGGTTTCTTCCTGTTAAAAGGGAGTTTTTCCTTCTCACTGTCACCAAGTGCTTTTGTTGAGGTTTCCTCTTTAATATTTGTAGGATCTTTACCTTACAATAAAAAGTGCTTTGAGATGACAGCTGTTGTCATTCAGCACTGTATGAATTGAATGGATTTGAATATTTGTCTTCTGCAAACAATCTGTAATCTGTGTGCAACTCTCTACTCAGTGTCAGAGCAAAAAAATAAATATATAAATAAAACTCATCCTTTTATCACTATTGAGCAGAGTTACATAAACTAGTGTATCTGTCTGTTACAGGGGCAAAGATTCATCCTCTGGAGATTACACACAGTCCCATAAACCAGCGGTCCCCAACCCCTGGGCCACGGACCGGTACTGGTCTGTGACTCATGTGGTACCGGGCCGCGAGAGTTGAGGCTCAGGTGTGAAATTTATGGTTTTCAGGGTTTTTACCCTTAACTCGGTCTTTTCCCGTGTTGTAGTTGTGTGTCTTATTTTGAAAGAAACATTTACGCGTTACCATAGCGACCAGAGAGCATTAAGGGGCAGAGAGGAGGATGTTACTCTCAATGTTGTTGGCGCATTTCAGGAGGACGCTGCTAATAAAGTTACACAGTGAATTTGCGTTTATTATTATATTTACAAAATACCACAGTTGTTGTCTCGGTCGTATCATTTTATTTTGTTGTATTTATCCACAACACCTTAAAGGCAGGTCCGTGAAATATTGTCGGACATTAAACCGGTCTGTGGAGTAAAAAAGGTTGGGGACCGCTGCCATATACGACCACAGTCAGTTCTACTTCCTACCAGCTGCAGAAACTCATTCTTTATAGCAGGCTGTTGCTCAGTAACAGAGGACTTTATGTTGAAATTAATTTTACATCACAGTTCACTTTTTCACTCAAGGTTAAGTGCTTTACTGTGGAAAAAGTAGACTAAATTACACATCCACATGCACACAAGAATGTGGATACTTGTTACTTGTTCTTCTAGTTATTAGTTGTATGATGCATCTCGACACTGTTTCACACGTGCAGCTATAAATACCCCTTCCTAACCCACTTCACCAAGTGCAATGATATACAAATATGGCCCAAATACTGTATAAGGTATATACAGTACACACAGTACTCTGCAGGAGACCTGGATCTCCACTGCCTATTAGCCGTGAGAGGACATGAGACGTGGATTCAAAGAGAGTCGAGAGATAGAGAAGAGAGAAAAACTGAGTCAATCGAGTTTTGAGAAGAGAGGAAAAAAAGAAAAAACGAGGGCATGGTGGAAAAAAACTGAAAGTGAAGGAGGTGAATTATGATTTTCACTTTTTAATTGGGCCTGTGGGGAATGCTTGGGGGATATCACAGCGAGATATCCCATCTCACCCTTTGGTATTGCAGTGATCAGATGAGCGGAGGCTGACATAAGCAGAACCACTGAGGCTGGAGCCCATTCAGGCCTGGATCGCACCCTCCACGTGCTCCCCCACCTTCATGAATTATTCCCTTTCTCCTTTTCTCCGCGCTTGTTCGCTATCTGCCGTCGCATCTGTAACTCCTCTGCCATGTTTTTAATCTCCCTGACTTGAAGGCAGGCTCCATGCGGCTATCTCAACATCACGTTCATATCACCATCTGCTCATTTCATGCTGCCTGTGTCTCTGTTTCTCTCAGCCCCGTTTGAATGGCTTTATTGACACATCAGTAGCACGTATCATCACTTGCAGCTGCTGAAAGAAAAACATTTTCATGTTTTCAAGCAAAAAAAAAAAAAAAAAAAAGCAGTACAGTGAATCCAAAATTGTGGAGGACAAAGTATAAGTTGCTTACTTTTGGTTTAAATCAGGCTATTTTATCAGCTTGTCAGCAAAGTTTCAACATAAACAGTGTTTTACAAAAGGCGATCAATGTCTAACTGAGTGACTAAAACAAGACTTTTTCTGTCTTATAACTATTTATCTGTTACTTAATTACTTTGGTGTAGTATGAATGGCCATGGGAGAGGTCTTTATCAGTAGAAAAAGCTCTAAACTTATTAAAATACATTTTAAAAGTCCAAAATTTACACTCTCCTTCACATTTTCTAAAGCCGTCCAGTGCGCCAGATTGGCGTCTTTGCTGGGCCGATGTCTGACACCCAGTCTTTATCAGCAAGGTTAATATTAAATGACCCAATATGAGGTGTAGCACTGAAGTTTTTCTCAGCATTAGCCAGTGGAGCTGTGTTTGCCTTCCTGTGTTTTTTTTTAACATTATATAACAAGAATAAGGCTCTTAATGTATCTACAGCAGAAACAGGAGTCAAGAGTAATACAAGGGAATGTGCTCGTTTAAAAAAAAAAGCTGTAGCTCTTTCCGATTAAACTCATTTATTATGGCGAGAAGCAAGTGTGGAAAAGCATGAAATAATATCATGCTGGATCGATTGGAAGGAGGATGTTCTTGGACAAGAAATCAGGCAACACACAGAGTAATGTATTTTTTTCTGCTCTTTGCACCTTTCAGGTTAACATCCAGATTCACATTTAGAAATGATTGCCTGGTATTCATGCCTCCCTGAATGTGGTATGCACGAGAGGCGTCGTAGCCTACAGCTTCCTAGTGCTGTTATTAGCATCTTCTGCCACTAAAGTATAGCGGACCCATGGGACAGACACTCCCCTAAGTATGCAGAACATTTCATTGCAGTGCATTTTAAACCTCTTATGGAAAAGGCAGAAGACTTTATGAAGTTACAGTTTTATATGCACCCACCTGCCTAAGACTCTGTGGCATCTATATAAAGCAGCCGTGGGAATTTTTTTTTATTACAAAAATATGATTTGAATTATGAGCTTGTACTGCCACACTAATTTTTGGCAAACAAAATGTGTATCTCACTCAGTCCCACAGCATCTCCTTTCATCCAGATCCAGTTTTGCTTTTTCTTGTTGCTAATGTTTGTTTTTTCTCCCTCCAAATTTGGGTTATATTTAACTATGTTAATAAACTTTGTTAAATTTATGAAAAGTTAGGTTTGGTTATGTATAGATACTATAAATATATATATAAGGTATAAAATCATATAAATGTTACTGTTATTATTTTACCAGAGAATTACCATGCGCATTTGTCTCTCAGGTGTGATCGCCCTGTTTTGTCGTCAGTATGACATCATCAAGGATAACGAGCCCAACAACAACAAGGACAAAGCCAAGAACTCCTCAGAGTGCAGTACCCCAGAGCACCCGCAGGGGGGGTTACTGCGAAGCAACGTCTAAGATCAGCCCTGCGTCACCTTCTGCAATAACCAACTCCTTAAACCTCAGGACAGGTGAGAGACTAGAATTTTTTTAATATTGTCTGCAAACAATCCCATCGTACGTCATACCTCAGAAATACCCGTCTTATTGTGTTTTTATGATATATTTATGTCTTTTTGAGGCAGCAACCTTAATTAAGTTACGATATCAATGTTTTCTCTTTGACTGACCATTTGCTGATCCCCTTTGCTTATGTGTCATTGTATTATTGTGTTTTATTTTGGTTATGGGCGTAGATGGTATGTAAAGATGGCTGTAGTCACTCCAGCAGATAGATCCTGACTGAATTATCAGGAAGCTGATATTAGCGAACGGTCAATCAGTTGAAACAAACCTTTGGAACAACAAACCTAAAGAGACACTTAAAATCACTTTTACCCAGATGAACATGGATCGTTTTAAATAAGCTAACAGAGAAAACGTGAAAGCTAAACCTAAGCTATTCAAAATTTGCTAGCCACAAGCTATCAGCCTCGGTATGAGCAAAGAATAAGATACGAGTGGTTTATAAACATACTGGGAAATAATGTAACCTTACATTTGTTTAGTTATATGAATCTGTTGCAACTCCTTGCTTTTTTTGGTAAGGTAAAACATGTCAGATAAAGGCAGATGTGCAGCAACTCGTTTTCGGCTAATAATTCCAATAGCAGAACACTTTGTCTTCAGTTTTTCGGTAAGAGAAGGTTCAGCAAAAATGTAATAATTTATTCTTTTTGCATCAGAGAAAAGTTCATTTTAAAAAAATCTGAAAAGTAGAAACACCCTTTGATCATGTTATAAGTGACGTTGCATAGTTTGTCCACTAGAGGGAGCTCTGCAACTTCCCTGTTGGCTGTTTGGAACGCCACAAACAACAACCAACTAACCTGACCAGAGTCAGGGACGGCGTAAATTAGTAAAAATAGAACGACGCATTATAATTTTTTTAAACATTTGTTTATGTTTAATGTGTCTGAAAGGAAAAATATATTAGCCAATATATAGCAATATCGGACTTTTAAAATCACCAAATATTGGTGTTGTTATTGGTCTTGAAAATCCCATATCATTCAGGCTCTAGTGACATCAATCACTGAGAAGCAAGGTTGCTTTATGAAGCCTCGAGTAAAGCATCAACACGCTTTTGCTGTGGTCTGACTGAGAGACAAGGCCATACTGGACTTTTATCAGGTGGCGACTTGTCAGTCAAAATACAGGCTTCCTCTAAACTCATACCCTGCTTTTTTGTGCTTTTTGACTCTGATTGGGACAGTAATTTACAAAAACAAAATTGTGTTCTATTCAGCAAAATCCAAAACTAGTGATTAAGACCATAAACTCATCAGCAAACTGGTTACTTGGGTCGTATGCAAGAGAGCAAAAGGCTAATTTTGAGTGCAATTATTGAACAAGCCTTAGCGAATGGGAACAAGAAAGTACATTTTGAAAAAGGCACAAAATAAACATCATCCAGACTAATTTTCAGCCTTTTGTTGTTCAAGTGAAATGACTCTGTTTCTTTCAGATCCTGAGACCAACGGAAAGCCATTCTCAGAAAATATACTGAAGAACAGATAATCCATTACAGAAACTCTTCTTGACACAATGGAGAGCTCTGCAGCTACAACAGGCACAAATGTGAACTTGCAAAATGAAAAGCTGCAAAACAGTGAAAGAGGAAACACCAGATGATAAAACCCCTTTCACTTTTGTAGCAACCCAAAACTGGATCGCGGCTGATGCAGACACGAGATATTAAATGGCTGTCGGTCAAGCTCTTCTTGACGAGAACTGCTTAACCCGTATGTTCCGATTACTCCACATCGGTGGCATCCAATCCCAGGAGTGGATCATTAAACATGAATGTCAGCTTCAGGTTCGTATCATCGGTCAGAGATGGCAGAAGTGCAGACTGCCACACACAAATAGCTGGTCCAGTCGGCACACAACAAAACAAGCTAAAGACTTTCTCTTTTTCTATGTCTGTCCATCTGCATTACCTCCTTTCTGTCTTTATAACAGCCCTCTGTGTAGCAGCTCATCTCTCTCCCTGTCTCTCTGTGTCGATGTCTCAATGATAAGCACATTGCTGTTTGGTGCTTCTCCTGTCGTGATTGTTTTAGCCCTTACAGTCCCAGTCCCGATTATGGAATGATTATATTGTTGGGTCAGAAGTATTGAAAACCGCACAGTTATTTGTTTTTAAGGTTAGATTTAGGAGTTTTCCTTCTCGCTTAAAGGGACTCTTAAGTCCAGCTTGTCAATTCGGGGATAAAAGATCAGGAGAAAATGAAAACCATGCATGTGCGCAGTTGCAGCCAATTTGTTACCAGTTAGCCAACCGTAATTGTCTGTGCATCGGGGGAGGAAAAAGACTGGCATAGCTGGAAAATAATAGATTTCTGTTCATATTGAGGGTTATTGCTCATTAATGCATATGCAGCACCATATGTCATCTGCGATCTGCAGCGGGATGTGAAGGGAATATGGATGAAGATATGTAGGGCATGTTCCTAATGAAATGTATACAAAGGATAGACTGTTTGCCCGAGTTTCTTGAAGACCAATAAGGGAAGCCGAGAAGTAGAAACCAAGACATGTTGTCCAGTTACAGTCAGACCTGTTTTTATGCCCACCGGTAGCTATGAGTTGGAGTGGGTGCAGCCCTGCCAAACAAGCGTATTGTCCAGGAATTCAGAATTTCGGAAAAAGCACAGAAGCTACCTGTACTGTTTCCTGTTGTCCACTATCCCTAATGTTGCCCACTGCCCACAGACTCCTCCCTTCATGTTTAACCCTCTGAGGTCTAAGTAAGCCCTAAGACCTAACCTTAAATTGTGGCAAAAGACATAACTCACTTTTTTTGGAAGAAATAGGAATAATATTTGATGTGTGTCAGTTGGAATGATTATTTTCTTTGGTCCTTGATTGTGAAGACTTTAGAGAACAATTTCATGAAAAGAAAACTTAGTATTGCCTAAGTTGGGGTTTCTGTTGGGGTCATCAGCAAATCAGACCACACAGGGTTTACAAACAGAGTGGCAGAACCTTTTGACTCCACATGAACAACCTGGCTTGTTGATTGGTTAGGTGTTTGTGTGCAATTTAAGTTTTCGTATGACTTTAATATGCTAATCTTTAGACTGCTCGCGTGCTTTTCTGTAGTCTAGGCGATGGTTATGCCTACCTCTGAAGTAGCCCACCTATTATTCCCACACTCCACCTCTCCAGTCCAGGACTATAAAAACCAGTCCAGGACTATAAAAACCAGTCCTGCCACTTTTGTCAGAGTAATTAACAAACTAAGTGATATGAGGCTTTGTCCTGTAGATTTAATCACCCAAACTTTGATTGACTTACGATGACTGAAAACCTGGATGGTGATATAATCTATGTGCTACTAAGTGTATTTTTCAGTTGTTACAATAACTAAAAAGACAACTTAAACATGTGTCACTATCTTTAATACTCTTGACAGTTGAACAGTTCAAATTCATATTCATGTCTAATGTAACAACCAAACTAATCAGTTTTATGTGGCCCAACCACAGAAGGATTATCTGCAAGTTTTTGTATTGATCCGATACCAATTAATACATAGCAGGCATTACCTATAACAATACTGCTACTTTTGACCTATGAAGGCAGCTTATGTTGGGGAGGGCAGTGTTTTAGGATTTATGAGATGAATCGTTAATTTGCAAATTTTAAACACTAAATCATCGTAGTTTTTACTTTCCGCAATAATTAGTTAACACAACAAAACACAACTTTCAGCTTTTCATGTATTTTCAAAATGAATTTTTGGGAGATCTGGAATGTAAATGTGCCTGACTCTAAAGCACCGTGGGTCAACTTCTGCTGTTAAAATGGGCAATAGGATTTGAATAAAATAGACATGACAGTCAACACAAAAAAGGAAAGACACTTTTCATAGTGTGTGTTTAAAGTTGTTTTTTTTTATTTCCCAAAAAAGTAATTTAACACACTTCAGTGGGCTCCATACTGAACTTAGAGGACGGAATCAAAGTATTGATCGTATCACACTAGTATCGATCCTAACAATAGGTGGGTGGATCCAACCGCCTCGACTCAAGATTCCAGCAGGGCATGTAATGCAGGAAGGAGTTAAATGAAGACCAAAATCAACAATCAATTAGTCCTGCTACAAAGTATGTCTAACCATAGCCTTTTATAATTAGCTTTGGGTAGGGTGTGGCTCAGGAGGTAGAGCGGGTCATCTACCAATCAGAAGGTTGGTGGTTTATTCCCGTGTCTGTGTGTTGAAGTAACATTGGGCAAGATACTGAGCTCCAAGTTGCCCCAGATGCATCCATCGTGTGCGTGATTGTTAGATGAAGGCACTTGTCTAAGACTTGTCTAACAAGATCTAGAAAAAGAGTCATTGGGTGAATGAGGCTTGCAGTAAAAACCGCTCTGACAGCTCACTCAGTTTTAAAAGAGCGCTATATAACAACGGTCCCCAACCTTTTTTGCCGCACAGACCAGTTTATGTCCGACAATATTTTCACGGACCAGCCTTTAACGTGTCGTGGATAAATACAACAAAATAAAACCATTACCGGTACCAAAAAATGAAGATTTATTCCTAACACACGGGGAAAGACCCAGGGAAACCGAGTTAACGATAAAAATGAGAAAAAATAACGATAGAAACTGATAAAAACCCTAAAAACTATAAATTTCACACCTGAGCCTCAACTCTTGTGGCCTGTGTACGAAACGACTCACGGACCGGTACCGGTCCGTGGCCCAGGGGTTGGGGACCACTGCTATATAAGTACCAGTCCATTTACCACCAGTGTGTACTTAACAGCAGCTGAAAGTAGTCCCCAACATATATAATCTGCTAATTCCTGATTAGGCAACATTTGTGGATAAAAAATCATAACTGCCCAGATGTTTCATGTTTAAAAACAGAAAGTAGATGTGTTTATGGCGATTCTAAAGGTTTATGTCTTCAGTTGGAGCAGATGGATGAAAAGTGAGCGCTGCGGGCAGATTAGCGAACAGATTGTTGGTTTTAGTCTTTTCTCCGGATTTGCAGACAAAAACATATATATGTAAAATAAGGAGAAGCTAATTCTCAAAAGCAAAATCAAATGGAGATTATATTTGAAGTCAAAGGAAATCATTATTTGCTACCTAAGCTTTTAAGCAGATGTGGATACAATATTAATAAATGAGAAATCCAGTGTACATTTTTATAGTGTTACTACTCCAAGGGATACAAAAGAAGGAGCAAAACACTTCATCTGGCTAAAGATAAAGGCTTCGTTTTATTTTAAGGTTTCCTGTTAAATTATATTGTGTTATCTGCACAGTTACAAATATATTGGACAGCAGCCCCTTTACACTGATGCTCTCTAGTTGAGTTCCCTCAAAAAGTCAGACAGAAAAATGCTGCGAAGCTGAACTCAGCAGAGTTGCATCCTTATTAGAGATAATGAGTGAATGTCTGAATGCCTCGCTGGTTGAGATGACTGCTAATAAGGAGCACGTATACGCACATATACGATTTAAATACTGCCGTGTGCTGAGAGAGAGCAGGGCTTTGCGTTCTCATCTCAATCAATTCTGCCAAGGCCTCGCCCTGCCATCCATTTTTCACCCTCTCCCTACTTTATCAGCCTTTCTTTTTTTCTTCCTCTGTCCCCAGCCACCTTTATCCACCTGCATTCTCCCCCATTTATGACTTCACCCTCACTTTCAATCCCTCTGTCACAATGCTCTCTTCCTCATATATCACATCACCCTTCCTTGTTTCTACCCTTCACCAGTCTTGTCCTCTCTCTTCTTTCCTCTCCCCTGATTCTCATTATATCCACTTTCAGGCTCCCGTTAGCTGCCTTCTCCCTCTCGGCATCAGCTCTGCTCTCTCATTCATTCGACCCGGCCCACTGCCTATCCCTCGCTCGCTCTTCTGCCCATTTATCACCTTTTTGTCTCAGTCTGGCTGAGATGGACACTTTACCTGGTAAACAAGTGAAAAAAATAGACTAAAGGGAGGAGGAAAATGAGAGAATCAGTGAAGGAGAACTCTTGAGGAAAGGGAAAAATAAGATAAGTAGAGGAATTTTTTCACTGATAAGCACATTTAAGTATAGCCTAAGCAGCACTTTTTACACAGTTTGGGGCTTTTCTAAAACAAACAAACAAATAATCTGACAGCAAAAGCGTAAAAACCTATATTTACTCTAATAACTGTTAGCATGTCTGATTAACTAGCTAACTAGACAGTCCTATTCTAAACCAGCATTGTGTTTATGCAGCATTTCTGACATTGTGGATGCTAGCATTTCATAGTTACTAATTAGCAAGCCTGCTCTCTTTATTGGATTTGGGTGAACAGCACCAGCCACTAAACGTACCAAGCACATTGGTTAGTCTTTATCCTTAAAGCCTTTTTGTCTTTTGATGTGAGAATGGTTTGAATGTAATAGTAAGGCCTTTAATATTTCTTTATTAATACTATATAACTTGTAGTATTTAGCAGCTTTACATGATTCTTTCTTGATTTAATGTCCTCTGAAAACCACAAGTCTTTAGGCATGATAACCGTATAGGCATATAGCCAGTGTTGCCAAGGGAAATTGCTATTGGTTGTCCTAAAAGTTGCTAGAAGTCGCTAAATGATGTCATTGCCTAATTTGCATAATTGGTCATGCTTATGTAATTGTAACCGAGCCATAGGAGAGAGAAATAACATCGTGGAAGAGACATAAAATTAGTTAAAAAAAACCAAAAAACCCCATCCTAAATACATTTAGAATATATTTAGAACTACAAATTAAATTTCTTTTAGCAATTATTGTTTTTTTAATGTCCCAATTCCAACCCTCCTCCTTTATCCAAGCTTGGGACCAGTCAAAAGTGACTCTGCACAGCAAAATCTCCAGTGTTAAATTAACACTACAGAGTGTCTATATGTGTCCACACTGTTGAGTGTTAAATGAACACTTTTGACAGTGTTGTCAGCACTGCTCAGCACTGAGCAGTGCTGATTTTCTGAACACTGGAAAATAACTCAAAATGTTAGAAATATTCCAGTGTTAGAAAATCAGCACTGCTCTGTGTTAGTCATTGTAAATCTTGAAAACTGACTAGGTTACTTTTAAAAATACAACACTGTCAAAAGTGTTCATTTAACACTCAACAGTGTTATATTTAACACTCAACAGTGTGGACACATATAGACACTCTGTAGTGTTAATTTAACACTGGAGATTTTGCTGTGTGGTGGAGTTACTTCTTTTGTGTGTGTGTGTTTTTAAGTAGTTTTAAACTTTGTGATCCACAAAAAGTAACAGTAAAAGAAGAACTGACTGCGTTACAGTCAAGGCGGGAGCAGCGGCTTCGCTCATGTGCGATTCATTTGCAGTTTGGACGTGTAGGGGTGAGCATGTCCTGCTCTGACAGCAGATGGGGGCGACTCCTGTATGAGGACTACCTGCCGCCAAAGGCGAGGTGCCCATGGCAGCACCCACTGCTTGTTGAGAGTAAGAGCGATATGTCCTTTCACGTCAAAAAGTCGTCATAAGTCTCCAATAACACCAGCAAAAGTCACCAGATTTGTCGCTAGTCTCTTTTTAGAAAAAAAGTTGCTAAGGGGGTCTGAAAACTCGCTACGTTGGCAGTACTATAGCCTTCAAGACAAGGTTTTACTTGGGGCTAACTTTAGCTTCATTAGCTTGATAGCTATAGCTCATATTGTATGCTAGCATTCGCTGTTTTTCAGCAGCCAAACTCAGCAGCCACTGGTTAGAATCCAGTGAACTGGTCACTCTTGAATGAGAAACTGTTTGCATCTAAATTTGCAGAATTGTTCAAAAGAATTAACAATAATATCAAATAGTTGCACAGGGAAGACGAGTGTAGCTCAACAGAGGAAAGGTTTAGTGAATGGACATTGGAAAGGTGTTCCAAATGAAAGAAGGAAAAATCCACAAAAGTAATTTAACAGCAGCTATAAAATCTCATCTTTGCTGATCTTTGGTGGTTTAATTTATATGCCTGCGATATCGAGGCATATAAGCGTCACACTTTTGATCACAGAAAGCATTGAAACATTGGTTACTCTTTAATGTGGGATGAAGATTAAAAAATCAACAAATTCATTCACATATCAGTTTCTTAAACCATACTGATGTATGAGAGATTGTATGAGAGCAGAGAGATTGAAGAAATTACTTCGAATGAATAATAATTTAGTAGAGTATAGGGACAAACTGTCTGACATTAAAGAAACTAAATTAAGTGGCACAAAGGCAAACATTCAAAGAGAAGACTGATGATTTTGGGGAGCATATGATACTTGAGGCAATGACAGAAGTAGGGCACCATGACCAGCACTGTAGAGCACAGCAGAATTAAAGAACAAGCATGTCAAACAAAATAGACTCCAGGGAAGTGAATGTCAGGCTTTTTCAAAGAGAAGTGTAGCTGGTCTTTTAGAAACTTGCGTTAGACTCGCTGTTGTTGCTCCGTCTGCACATGTGGACAAAGAGGAAAGCAGAGAAAGGTTTCAGTCAGCAAATCTGGAAGTATTTTTAAAAAGCCCTCTTGTTTCCCATTTGACATCCTTTTTAAAAGGTCTGCTAAAACTGCGAAAAAGAGGACAGGAAGGATATTCCTATTGTGCTGGTGGACATGCTTCTAATATTTTCTCTAAGACACATTCTGTGGAAAGATTGATTCTGCTGAAGTAAAACATTGTCCATGTACATGCCATCACAAGAACGGAGGAATCTGCGCTTTGTGTTAACATCTTTCGCAGAAGTTGTTTACCTGCTCTTTAATTGTTTCTTGTTTAAACTGATTGGTGGTAATCAAAATGATTTTGCGAGCGTTTAGCTGAGATTCTGATGTTTCTCTGGATGTCATACATGTCTGTATTTAAATGACAGACGTAGTGGCACAGCCTGTGAAACCGGATGCTCTCCCTCTCCTGGTATCAGGAGCATTGGGGTTCAACAGGTTAAGCTAAATTAATGATTGGTTTTAGAAATGAAGAAGTCCAGTAGCCTTGTTTTCAAGACCCCAAGACAGTGTTGGGCCATATTCCAGTCAGCACACTGCTTTCTATGTTGAATAACCAGGCCAACGCAGGTGAATCCTCTCTAAAGACATCAATAATTAAGTTGGTGCCCACTGATGTGCTTTTCCTTTGATTTACCCTCCCCTAAGCAATGCAGTATGTGCACCGAGGTAAGATCAGGCTTTGTAAAAACCAGCTGGTGCAAACAGCCCCACATCACTGCACATATCCCCAATTTTACTCGAAAACTGGTGCTACAGCTCTGGTAGAAGTAATTAAGTACCAGTGAAGTTTGTAGGCGAGCTTAAAGATGAGGGCATCATCTTCTCTACAGACTAGATCTGAAGGAAATATACAGTATAAAAGGTGGACATACTGTAATGTTACGCATTGCTTTGCAAAGTCCCTTCTTGATTTCTTCTACTGAGCATTTTCATTGCAGTCTTGGTGTTTTGAAACCAGCTATGGTGAGAAAGAAGCAGGTCTGACTGTGAAACTGCATGCTCATTGGCCAGCTTACTGTTGACAAGTTATTAGCCAATGAACATACACTAATCTTCTTTCTTAAAACAAGATTTATAAAAATGACCTTGTTTTTGTTCATTATGGCCCAAAATGAGTAACCATAAGCACAGCAGAAAAGCATGTCCAGAGGTCAAGCGCGATGGGACCAGGAGTCTTTTTTGGTGTCGCCCCCTGGTGGCCATTAAACAAAACAGATATTTAAGGCATGTCGTATTGGCTTTACTTTTCAGACCTGGGAAGCTACACCCATCTTTTATACTGTCTATGGACAAAATAGCAAAACGGACAAAAGCTATTATAACGCAAATTAAACAAACTAAATCTGCTCTTCTTTTTAACGTCGCTTTTTTATATCACTTGTAATACGTTCCTCTTTGTTATCATTGAGAAAAACACTGAAACCTTTTCTGATACTTGATTCTAACATTAGATTAATTTGACAGAATGACATTTTTTCTTCCATTTACGAGCAGCTATTACTGCAAATGAAACCATAAATTCACTGACAACGCAAATACAGGAAACTTTCTTATTTTTTTGCTTAAATTGTGGCCATGATGTCCAAAAATACGATGAAATTCTTTTTTTATTTTGGATGCAGAGATCCAAATTGATATTAGTTTTGACTCATGAAGAAAAAAAGAATTAAGCTATTTGTAAGTACCGAGTATAGTAAGTATTCATGTCACGTACATGACGTGGGAACTTTCCCCTAATCAGGGTGCACGGGGGTAAACACTAAATGTAATCTGAGGGTGATAAAAGTACAAATATACTTAGTGATTGTGCAGCTACCGAAGTTGAAGTGGTAATTTTCATAGCGGTCGAATCCAAGCTCACATAGACGCACACTCACTCATCCACCATGTCTATTCTCCAACTGGCTGCAGTCCAAACTGACACATGGGGAGAGAAGCAGCAGAAGGTAGGCCTGTCCCAAACAGCTCAGTCTCTGTCTATCTGACGCTGCAGGAAGCCACTGAACAGCTGCTCAAGGTGAACGTCCAATGAGGCATGTGCAAATATGAAGCTCGAGACTGGGAGAGAGACCCAAAGACAGAGACCGAGTGAGGCACACGCACAGAGGGGAGGATGAGTCAGAGAATCAGAGGGAATAGGCTCATGAGTGACAGACGCAGAGGGGCAGGAAAGATCGTTATACCCGGTGGGGTTCGCTGAGTCGAACCTCCGATTTCAGTCACGGCGACAAGTTCGAATCTTAACAGGGGTGTCTTTTGTTTGCGGCGTGACGAGAGTCTGAATTTGGATTTGAATGTGTCATCATGGACAGAAACTACTCTAGCGAAATTGTAAAAAAAACCAAAAACATTTGCGCCACAGAAAATCTGACAACTTATCACATTGGCCAGACAGCATCCGATCCACTCACCAGTTCATACTCCACTTTGTGTCCATAGGTGTCCTGAAAGCAGCTCATACTTGCAGCAGAGGACTTTTAAGTTCTCATTCACACTCACAACCTCTCTCCTTTGTACATCATAAACCCAGATATAACTATGTAATTTAAGTCATTGTGACATAATGAATATCCGTGAGCTTCTCAGTAACCCCGGCCTTAAATCCAACTCCTCTTCATCTTCAAACCAAAGCCTATGGCATGGCTAAAAAAGAGCCAATTCCCACTTGTTTGCCTGTACTGTAGACTGGATGACTGAATACTGAGAACCTTGAATAATCACCCCAAGGCCCTACATAGTGTAGAGAAGAATAGGGCCGTTTACTTATGGCATATATTGTTCATTATGTCAAAGCAAATAACCAAGAAGCATGGATTTACAGCAGAATAATGTGAGTCTGTGTTTTATGTACAATCACCATGTCTGTTGAACCATTTTGATGTTAATGGGATAAAACCTGTTCATGAGGGCTAGCATGACTCTGCTATTGTTCACACCCATGGTATATATATATATAAATATACTATTTCTATGAAAATATAAATGTCTAATTATGTATCAACACGGAAAAGAATTAAAATATTTTCAAAGCACCATGTATGTGTCGTCTTGTTTGCTGCACTCGCTGTACATCTGTAATAATTATACATTTATACTTAGTCATTTATCAAGCAAAAATTGTAACTATTTACAGCTTTTGATTCACTCACATGATCAGTTCACTTTTATTTACTGTATATACCTCCAGTCCACAATAACAATCATCTTGAGACCCTTTAATATTGTAGGGGGTTTACCTTACAGTGTAGCGTTCTTGGTGAAAGTGGGGAGAAAGAACTCCGTTTAGACAGGAAGACATTTTGACAGAACCAGTGCAGTAGTGGAATATGGATATTTGGGAAGTAAAATGAATGAAACAAGCATCCCACTGGTCATGTAGCTATTTTTGAGTGCCCTTATTTTATTCTTGGATCTACTACAGTAGCTTAGCATCAATCACACAGTTCAAAATAATCCTTATTGACCTTGGACTGGGCCTCAGGCCGACCTCTGTCTGAAACAAAGCATTTTAGTATCAGTACTTTGTCCCAGGCCAGCTTTCTTGTGACTGGCTGCTCTTGCAAACAAAAGGTTTAAAGAGCAGGTGGGTGGGGCTTCTGTGCTCACAGTCAGACTAGGTTGTTTTGGATGCCATGGAAACCATGCATTTCATGACACAAATTAAGGAAAACTATTAAAGTTTTATATATATATACATATATATATATATGTATATATATATATATTGATAGAGATATCAAAATTCTGATGTAATTCAGTTTAAAAAGGGCACTCTATTCAGTAAGAAGCCCTGTCGCTTTCTCATGCTAAATAGAGACTTTCACTTGCTCGTATTCATGCTGTGAAGAAGAAAAAGGTATTGAACCAAGCCTAACACTAGCCATCACCAGCACTAGAAAAGCAGAGCCATCAATACCGAGACGTCATGGCTTGTAAGCTGCTGCCACTTTTCGCAGTAAGGCTGAAAAGCAGAATATGACATAGTTAAGAAATAAATGTCTGGATTTAACATATTTAAATTTAAACAAGTTTCTTCAAAGTTCAAAGCTTGTTTCCTCCTCTGTGAGAGAAGAAGCTGTTGGATGCACTGTGATTTATTTTGTGACTACGTCGAAAAGTCGATGTGACAGTCTTCCATCCTGAGCTCCATCCTTGACAGCAGCAGAGTGAAATAATCCCCAGTATCCACTGTGCCTGGCCCCAAGTTTGTACCAAATTAGTCTAAGTCAATCTCATTAAGTGTATAAAATAAATAAAAAAAATACAGCAATGTAAAGATCTTGAAATATATTATTACCCAGCGTTCTTTTTGCACTCGGAGAGAGAAAGATGCTTGAAAAGGTACTGTTTTTTGTCTTTTTGTTTTTTAAACAACCAGTCCATAAATTTCAGCTTTCACCCTCATGGGGCAGCATTTTGCCAGCGATGTAGTGAGATGCATACTGGATTTAACATTTCATACTTCTTTTAGGTTTCCACCCAAACATCAAGCCACTTTGCCTTTTGCCGGGATCATCGTTGAACTTGAAGTGCCTCATTGCACCATCTTGTGACAGACAGCGGTATTACATCAAAGTACAGCCTGGCCCTGTTCAGTTTCAGTTGATTTCTCAACAACATCATACACAGATTTTTTTTAACAGGTTCTCATCCCAACACATACCGACGCTATGTGACAAATGGTCGGTATGTTACGCTTTCGGAGGCATGAGAGGCGTTTATACATGTAAATGTGTTTTACGTTCTGATCGTGAATCACTTTGGAAAACACTGTCTGATAGGCTTAAGGTTATGGTTAAGGTTAGGGTTAGGGCTGGAGTGAACGGCTGGAGCGTGTGTTGCTGCCGCGAGTGGCATTCTATTGGATTCAATTGAGAATTACGAGCGTCTCATAAGGACGCCGAAGTTTACCTTTCTCGTTGCTATGGGACTCCTCAGGATGTAACAAATCGTTGGTATGTTACGTATTGGGAATGAGAATGCTCTGATGATTTTTGGACATAAAGTCTAGGTGATTGTTTCTTCACAATCCTGTGATAGCTTTAGCTATTTTTAAAAGGTTTTAAACTATTTTTAAACTATTTTTTTTAATTAATATGTTTTACTGTTTTTACTCTAAATGATGTCAGTGAGAGTAGACATCCCTAATTAGTGACTCTGATTTTAAAACCTGTTGGTTATGAGGGGCAGCCAATCAGACAAAAGTTGTTTGAAAGGGTGTCTAGCCTGAGAGGGAACATACTAGAAGAGCTTGTTTCAGAAGGAGGCTGCACCGAGGCCAGGCAATACAATAAACAAGAATGATATTGGTCCTCTTTAAACTGTACAGAGCTTCACCCAACACACTATGTTATTTCGTTAAGATGCGAGAAGAGTTCCACAAATGGACCCCGAGTTAAAATAATAAGTATCTTAATGATCAAACTGTATCATATCCATTAAACAGCAGGCAGGTGACGCTTCATTCCAGCCTTGATGTGATCCTAATGAAAGATCTGTATCGGCCCAATATATCAGAGCTTTTGGAAAAGCAGATGTTATCGCTCTGAATGCTAATGAAGGGTGTGGGTGGCCAAAGTTGGCCTCCAGCATATGGGGTGTGACAAGGTTAGATTGCAATGGATGTGGCCCAGGCCTTCAAACTCAAGGCTGGTTTACTGGGCTGGATCTTCAGTCGCCATGCATCAATATAACAACCCAGGAACACTCGCACACTTGCACACACACACACTCCCAACTATCCAGGGCATCATGCGGAACTCGAAACATAAATTAGACTGAGGCTCCAGAGAGCGACCGCAGGTGTTCACACACACACACACACACACACACACACACACACACACACACACACACACACACAGAGCTGCTAATGGTTGCTGTGTCAAATAAAACGGTGATATTTGCTTTATAATGAATGGAGTAAACAGCAGTGGCAGATGATGACTGCAAAGATTGTCAGAGGAGGCTGATGGAGGCTGATGGAGCCTGTGCATGCGTATGACATAACCAACGTATACCCTCGCTGACCGCTGCAAAGTCTGTTTACCCGCAAGGTTTTACTGTTGAGTATAAGCCAGGAACTTGTATTCAACATGCTTATGACCATCGCCCAGTCTCTGTTTTAGTCCCTCTTGCAGCATGTTTGCACTTGCATGTTTCCATCAGCGTGTGTGATTGAAAAAGGGAAAAGGCCACGGCGAGCAGCGTAACAGTTAGAAAGCAATTAAGAGTATTTTCCTTTCAGAGAATGAGAGGACGAGATCAATGGTGCTTGGTGCATGCTCGGTATGAAGCTGGGGTTAGGGTAACAGGGAGACATGGTGCTCAAACAATCCTGAATAGAAATCTTTTTGGACAATTGCAGCTTTTTTAAAAACCTTATTTTGTTTGAAAGTTTGCACATTTTATATGTTTTTATTAGATTTGAATGGTGATTTTATCTTGTGAACACAACCATTTTAGGCTTTAATGACTTTAGACACCTACAGCTATGAGATGATAGAGGGACCTCAGCTAAGCAAGTTTACCTGGGATATTCATAAATTGAGACAATATGATATGGGCTGTACAGACCTTCAGAAAGCAAATGATGTTTAGTGTGCAACAAGAATTTTATTGAGTAACATTCCCTAAGTCAAAATAGAACTTTAGTGGAGGTCTCTCTGGAGGTCTCACTGGACATGCTGGTAGGCAAGAAGTGAACCAGCTCATGGGGGTGAGAAGTGACCGTCAGGGGAGCAGAAACAACCTGACCACTACCGGCACGCTTTAGCGCCGGAGGTTTTTCGTAAAGCTTTTATTTGAGTATTTCTGTTGATCCGTACAATAAATTTGCATGTTAGCTAATTTATTTAGATATAATATTTTGATTTAAATATAATGTTTAAATTCAACATTTAGATTTGCCATTTAAAATTGTGTTTTAAATATAAAAAGTTACAAATGTTTTACTAAATGTTGTAAAAAATGACTCGAAAAAACATGTTTTTGTCGGGTTTTGAGCTAAATGTGGAAAAATGCTGCTGTTAATTTCAGCATGTTTCAGTTTACAAATGGCACCCTATATAGTTTGTCTGTTTACTTTTTTAATTTTTCAAAATTTGAATCACACATTGACCGTTTAAGTTAAAATCCACTGTGGTGGTGTGCAGGCATTGTTGTTCAAAAACATGGATTTAACTGTATTTAGCTATTAACAGATATGAATGCTATCGGCCTTGGCCTTGTGAATAAACCCATTTCAGCTAACCGATCAGCAAGTTTGACCTCTACAGCAACAGAGGTTAAATCAGGGTAAAATCAATACAAGGTTAAAGAATTATTATTCATGTAATATTCACTGCTGGTTTGTTTTGGGAGAGGACAGTCAAAAAAACCCCTCCAACAAGCTCCTCTGTCCTCATGTTCAGTTAGTCTACAGCTGTGTAGCTCACTTTCAAAGCTCAGCGTGCTAAAATACCCAACTTGGTGTAGCTTCACACCTATGATATCAAACTTTTCATCTTACTCTAGGCAAAACAAAAAAAGTGCTTATATATATTATCTTCCTCTCTACCTTAGAGGAGAAGAAGTACCTTTTTGCAGGCAATTTGTTCTGTGTTTTTTCCCCCTTTAAGAAATGCACTAAGGTTTATACCAGAAACCTTAAAAGCAGAGCAATGGAGGAAAAACAGGTAAGGTACCTGAATTTTAGATGAGTACTTCCTTTTAGAAGGTTTTCCCTGGTGTAGTGTTCTTCAGAAAATGTAATATTCACTTTAATGTAATATATATATTATATATATATATTTACATTCCAACACAAAAAGTTAAATCTTCCCATCTAACTGTCCGCTGAGTTTTCTCTAAATATATGTCATATACCACAGTTTTTATCCACCTGCTGTCGCTTGACCTTGATGCCCAAAGGCTCGCTGAGTCTTTAGCAAACAGCCTTTTAAGTGTTCGTGCTTACAGTACCTGTCCCTTTTTCTTTTTTTTTTTTTGAGGGAGAGGCGACTTTTGCCTGGCATTTTTTTTTTCCTTTCTCTCTTTTTCCACTGTGCACGCTTTCATCAAACTTACAGAGAGTGGAGACAGAGAGCTGGAGCTCCCTTTGAGGAAAGACTGTTAAATAATGCAGGTGGTTAAGTAAGCTTGTCGGGACGAATTGTAAAAAAGCCCCTGCTTCACTGAGCCACAGCCTGTTAGAGAGAGAAAGGGGGGAGACCGCGTGACTTTCAGCCCTCCAGAGTCCTCTTCACACATGGGTCGAATACAGAACGTGGCAAGGAACGTGTGTGTGATGGGGTAGCCAGACAGGTCCCGGTGTCCTCTCTCCCTGATATCATGTCCTCTTGCTTGTGGTTTATAGATCAATCTGACACAAAGCATCCTTTCCTCTTTATGACAAGCCCTCTCAGAGCCCATAAAGTTGCATTTATTGACCTACGCTGTCACTTTGAATCGAGGACAACAGGGCGGGCTTCATAAACAGAATTAGATATCATTGTGTGGCAGTGGAGAGCACAAATGATTGTCTTGGTCCAGAGCTGAAGATGTGACCAGCATTAGATGCTGCTAAAAATTCAAAGAGCAGTCATCTCAAGTGTACTGCGTGGGATTGATTTCATTTGACAGCGCAGGGCTGCCCCCTGCTGCCCGTGCATTGACTCACACTTTCATTCAAGGGGTCCTTCCTTATAGTAGGATTCTGTAGCTGTTCCAAAGGCTTCACTATTGCTATGTGTCCAGATTTTAGTATCAATCCAATACCAAGTAAATATAGAGCAAGCATTGCTGATACCAATAATAATACAGATACTTTTAACCTGTAAAAGCAGCTTATGTAGGGGAGACCAGTGTGTCAAAATGTATGCGATGAAAAACTTTTGATGACCACTAAATCACTTTGATTTTTACTTTTCAAAGTAATTAGTTAATACAACAAAATACACCTCTGTTGTTTAAATGCACTATAGGCTATAGATAAAGTAAACGTGACAGTCAACACAAAAAGGTTCAGTCAGCTCCTCAAATGAGAGCAGACATTCCTTATATGGTCATGTCTGGATTTGACCACAGAAGCCCCACCCACCTTCTCTTCAAACCTCTTGTTTATGATGAGTAGCCAGTGGGAAGACAGTAGGCTTAAAAAGGGGAAAGGACAATCCAAAGGTGTCTAAGCTGAGGAGCTGAACCAAGTTCTAGCATGAGGAAAATAAAGAATCTAACCTGTGAAGTGCAGCAATAACAATATGGAAATGTTCAATGTGGAAATTGTCAAATTCATGTCTTTCTCACGTGTTCTGGTAAAAAAAAATAACTAACTAAATAAATAAAGACATCTATATCTATACATATAGCTGTACATCCATCTATCCATCTATATTAGTGCTGTCAGCATTAATCTCATTAAAATGACGTTAACGCCATAACCGCAAAATCTCCATTAGCGAGTTAACGAGGATCGCCCTGTGCATGGGCCTGCACGGCGTTAACGAGCTAATGTCTCATCATTTTAACGAGATTAATGCTGACAGCACTAATCTATATCTATCTATATGAACCTCAAGAACTTTCAACATACTTCCAGTAATGTTTCCTTTTCTTTTTCTACATTTTTACAAATGAATGTAACAGTGCAAGACCAAAACACGGCTATAAAAATGATATATTCATGATTATATTTTATTTCTATACAACACTGGAATATTTCCAGCAAAATGAAATGGCCACAATAGACTGTGAACATACCTGGGCTTCATTCAGCTCTGTTACACTGCTGCACTGAAACAGCAAAGCTTATAGTGTTGTAAATGAGTCACTGGGAGATTTCATATAAATACAAGTGCAACAAGATTATAGACATTAAACAACTGTAATTTTTTGCAACCAAAGCAGATTTCACTTAGAGAATAGCTGATTGTCCTGCTGTTATTAAGGCCCGGTGTTACTGTCTGTATATCAGTCAGAATTTATACTTACTTCATTCATAAAAAAATAATTATTCAACTATAAATTAGAACTAAACACATACAAAAAAAAACACTGATTAGGATGCCAAAACCTAGAGAAACAGGAAAACAAAGTAAACAAAGGAGAACAAGTGCTGACAGAAGAACATAAGTTAGTAGTAACGCTGTGCAGTGTAATATGGGAGGAGATGGGGTAACATTAAAGGCTGCTATTGCTTTGGTGCACAGGGGCAGCGGCCTGTGCCGTTTCCACAAAGAAAGAGGAAGAACTGCTCATGTGAAGAGTACAACAAGGTGGAGAGGGCGAACTTCATCTCGGAGCTCACAACACTTCATTCCCTTGCAGATGTACAGTAAACTCATCTTAAATACACATTGATATCTGGTTAATTCATAGGAAGACAGCCCCCCTCCCTCTTAGTTGTTGACTCTCTCACAGCAGTGCAGCAGTGGTCAGAAGCCCAAGAAGTCATCCTCAAATGGGCTGACAGTGTTGGGAGTGTTTCCATTGGTGCCATCCCAGTCGGGTTCAATGAGCCAATCTTGGGGGGTCACCCCAATGTCCAGGACCTGGGGGTTAGTACGTGACACTGCCAGTCTGAGGGAAAGAGAAACAACCGTCAACGGTCAACAACAGCTCCCCTTTAAAAGAATGCAAGCAAGCAGAAGTTCTTCTACTTTGGTGTGAACCAATTCCA
Source organism: Oreochromis niloticus (assembly GCF_001858045.2). Taxonomy (NCBI): domain Eukaryota; kingdom Metazoa; phylum Chordata; class Actinopteri; order Cichliformes; family Cichlidae; genus Oreochromis; species Oreochromis niloticus. The sequence continues at coordinate 30,354,746 of NC_031985.2, read as the reverse complement.
TGAAAAGACCCAAACCAGTAATGTACAGGTCTGTTTCCAAATACTCTACAATTTTAATCACAAATAAAGAGCTGTTTTTAAAACAAACAAACAAAACAAACAAAAAAAAAACAAAACAGCAGCTAAATAATGTCCTAAAACAGCTTTGCGGTGTGATTTTTGGCAGAGATTACAAAAGACAAAATAATCCTGAACAAATCCACTAAAACATCTGGATCCACAAGAAACACAGCTGAATTCATCACTGCTTTTGGTCTCTTTGAAATGGGACCAATGAGTTCAGCACGGCCCTGACTGTTGACAGAGTTGTGCTGAATATGGTCTCAACCAGGCAAAAACAAAACCTCTGCCTGGAAACTGGAATTAGATTGAATTGAACTGAAGTCTGATGGTGAACAGAGCTGGGATTAAAATTAAACTCCGATATTCCCATATTGAGGCAGAAAAAGAGGGAAATTCCCTTCAACCTCCATCAGAATGAAGTCAAATAAAATAGAAGAAACAAAAATGGTAAATGGCCTGTATTTATATAGCGCTTTACTAGTCCCTAAGGACCCCAAAGCGCTTTACATATCCAGTCATTCACCCATTCACACACTGGTAATGGCAAGCTACGTTGTAGCCACAGCCACCCTGGGGCGCACTGACAGAGGCGAGGCGGCCGGACACTGGCGCCACCGGGCCCTCTGACCACCACCAGTAGGCAACGGGTGAAGTGTCTTGGCCAAGGACACAACGACCGAGACTGTCCGAGCCGGGGCTCGAACCTGCAACCTTCCGATTACAAGGCGAACTCCCAACTCTTGAGCCACGATCGCCCCAAACAAGAAGGCAACAGCAGCTCATGTAAACATTATCGGGCAGTATGATGAGAACTAGCCGCCATTCTGTTTCCTACTCTTATCCTCTCAACCCTCAGGGCTTAATAGCAAGAAGAGCCGTTTCGACTCCCAGCATTCAGTTTTCTACTGATTTTAATTCACTGCAGCTCAGCGTCTCAGACTCGTTTATGTAACTACACGCTCGGCCTGCTCCGATTTGGCTGAAACATCCCTTTCTCTCTGGGATAACAATGTCTGCAGAGTCTGGGCAGAGGTCAGTGGGATTACTTCAAGACATTCACTTCATTTGAACTGCGGGATAAACGGTGTTGATCCGTAAATGAGTTCAAGTGACCCACTGCTCCACTTTCAGACACGGGAACTGCTCGACAAAAGCCCCGCTGTGTGGAGTGGAGTCGCACCATCCCCACTGCTTCAGCCAGAACACACACTACACATCACAGAGGAGGGTTATCACACAGACACAGTCATGTTTGTGGTGATGATGAAATGGGTTGAGACAATAACATTTTTCATTTTGATTTAAATTCAATACATTGAATCAAACACAAAATCCATCGACAACAAAGGCATCTGAGAGGAAGTAAAAGACGGAGGAGGTCGTGTTACCCCGAGCGACTCACGTCTCCGACCTGTAATCTGGGTTTTCGGGTTTGGAGGTGATTGAATGAAATGGACTGATGTCAGGTTAGTAACTGGGACTACCACTCTATGTAAGGCTTGTGATAACAATTGCTCAACTTTACCTGGAAATGAACCATAGCTATCCAGAGCACAGCTGGAGACACAAACACACAGCAGATTGAGGACAGTTTAAAGTTCAGCTATGAAATCATTTCTCACCAACTGTGAAGCTTCTACTGAGATTATCCCTTCATTTATATTTTTATATTGTCAGAGAACGGAGGGTTTGTAGTCTGCAGTACACTGAAATCACCAGTAAGTGGCGACAAAGAGCCAAGCAGTACAAGTAGTAACTACAGTACAGAGGTAAAGGCAGATTTTGTGTTTTTGGGGATGTTTTATTGGGAACAATGATCAAAGAAAATCACCTAGGACTAATTTCAGATTATTTTAAGAATTTATAATCAAATATCTCACCTGGAGAAGGCTTCATCCAAACCATCTTCTATTTCCTGCAAGAAAAGCAATCAGTCCTTAACATAAACTCAGGGAAAAGCATGTAATATGTGTGTGGTGTTGGCACAAACAAGGGAAACAACAAGGTTTCACACTCTAAGACTCACTTAGAGAAATCTCAGTATTTTCAACTGTACCTAAAACATTTTAAACAATGTGAACAAAAGCTGGAAATCTAAACTGAGTCGGGAAAAATCCAGCTCTCAAACTGAGGATGGTCAACATCTGAGTATGGAAGAACGGTCATTTGTAAGTGATTCACAGTCAACACAGACACAAAGCGAGAGGACGAACTTACCCAGGCAGGATTGTTGTTGGACTCGGAGGTCTGTCTGTGGTTATCCAGCTGATCCTCTCCAATGTTTCCATTGGTCTCCACTGCCACATTCACACTCTTCTCCAAGTCCAACAAGATATCTGTAGCCACATCTAATAGAAAAGAGATGGAATGACAACTGACTGGTGTTATAATAACAGATCAGAGCAAGACACAGTGCAGCCTCCACACCAGGATGAAGTGACAGAGGGGGCAGTTAAAAATGATGATGGGGCAGATCATCAGATCATTGTGCTATGTCTGTTTCTGCCTCTCTGTGGCAATATAATGTTAAAACATGCAAAGGTTTTCCATGTCTATTAAGCCTGTGTGTCTGCGGGAATATAACTCTTTGAGCATGGGACTACAGGCGTAAAATAATTATTTTAACCTGTGAGGACTGACGAATAAAAGCCTAAAGCACCACATACCCTCTACTGTGAAAAACAAAAAAGGCAGATGTGCCATGGAGTTTTATTTCCCAGCTGATCACGTTCTGTGAACAGTACGTAAACTAAATCTGATAACTTTCGGCCACACAACATGGCTTGTGCTCACAAAGTGGACCACTCGCCTGTTTGTGCTGCCTGAAAGTACAAACACGGGGCCAAAGCCCCTTGTAACGTTTGTTGTGAGCATAGAGGTTGTTTGAAATTCTCTGGGAAGTTTAAGAATTTTACACACTGGATAAAATGATGAGCACCACATGTCAGTGAGATTATAAAAAACTACCAGAGGCCTGAGCTACAAAGCAGAATTCTGTCTTATCTAGGAAACTTTGGGGTTGACCCTGGGTTATCTGGACATTGCTATGGTAACTTATGCTGCAAACCTACCCTGCTCTCACATGAGATCAACAAGTATGAAATCACCTACTGACCAATCAAGCTTCAGAAAATAGTAGATCCCTCAGACCTCTGTGTACGAACAGTAGGAGGGTCTTAAGTTTTAATACTTCCTGAAGTGTTTCCCACATGAGCATCAGTAATAAATATAAAATTATTAGATGAACTTTTATTCTTTCATTTTGCAGCCAAAAAGATGAAGAAAACAACTTTGCCAGGTTCCTTTCTGGTTTTTGACACCATTTGTGAACGACTACACAACACAAATGACCTCATGGCTACAGTTCCTTCATGCTTTACATCTTGTTTTTGTTTTTTTACCTGTCCCTTTCAAACTCCCAAAGCTGTTCGATCTCTCTGAATGAGAACTGCTGCTAGCCTCTCCAGCGGACCCAGACTTCGCTCTCTTACCTTTCTCTAAAAGAGATAAGAGGAAACACAACACAAGCAGGTCAGGACCTGTTTACAGCACATATCAACATATTTGGTGAAACAAGGACAAACACAGACAGTCTCCTGATAAAACAACCCCTCCACAGACGGTGCCTATATGCGGTCATTTCCAGGACTTGAATGGAGAAGTGTGTGATGCCTACCTTCTTTGGCCACCTGCCAGAGCTCGAAAGCTACTGTGAAGGCCTGGGCTACTGTTAACGCCACAGCCTGAGCCTGGAGGACAGGAGAAAAAGACACAAACAGAGGCTGAAAAACAGAGCACTAACTTAAAGGCGTCTGCTCCTCCATCTGCTGTTGACCGTCCAAGAAAACTTTGCATGACCATCAAGAGAGTGTTGTAAACTACGTTCTAAATGCTTTATCTAAGGTGACAAAGTTATATTTATAACATGGACAGCTGTAAAAATGGTTATAAAATGTTGCCATTCAACAGTAATGCTTTATATTTATATGACTGAAAGATGTGAGTAAAAAAAGGATAGCTCTTGATCTCTGCCCACAGTCTGTCGTCACTGTCACATAAAAGAAAAAAGGTCACTTTGGGGCTTTAAGTCAAATAATTATTATTTGATTGAAGTGGAGACTTTCAGCTTAAATTCAAGGGGTTTAACTGCATGACAATCAACTGTCCAATTACTATTGAGCCTCTGGAAATGGAGACTGAATAAAAATGGCTGCAACTGCTGAGCCGTTAATGGAAACTTTTATTAAACCCCTGGAATTAGGTGACAGTCTGCACTTCAACCACACTTTACTTCAATCATATTTTGATTATTTCTTTTAAAAATCAAACACTGTACAGAGGAAAAACTACAAAAAAAAAGTGTCTTTGTCCAACACATTATGAACCTAACTGCAGCTCGCTTTCACTTAATTTAATTTCCCTGCTGTAGTTGTTTTTTTAAAGTGATCCTCATATACTTCTTTTTATTGTTTTTTTAGTTTAAGACCAGCAGTTTTTTTCCAACTTTATGTCATTGTCACGTAATTAAAAAAATAAAAAAAGGTATTATTTTGAACTATGAGTCCTGAAGCACTCCTCTCATTGAGTAGAGGACACCGAGAGGTCATCCCAAATCTCTTCAGAACCCCACTGATAGATAGAGGAGCACATATTAAGGAAGCAGAGTATTCTCATGTTATCCTGGGAGAAAAAAGAGCGGAGTGAGGAAGCAAGTAAGATGAGAGGAAAAGTGCCCTTCTGTTTTCAACACCAAGGAAAAGACAGGAAGACGACAGGAGCTTAACTTCTAGGGTTTCCTCTTCGGGATGAAGGGTGAAGTGGAGGAAGAGCTACAGTGACAGCAAGACACTCGAGAGAGCCAGTTACAGGATGAATAATGGCTGAATGTGGGTCATTAGATCATCAGGAAGGTGATGATCCCCCCACAGCCACAGAGAAAGATGTGCTAAATATTTGAGTTATTGAGAAACTTTGAATTTGGACTGAAAAGTTAAAAAGTTAAGACACACTTCTCACTTAATGTCTTTTCTTTATTTTTACTACTTTCTACATTTTAGATGCAAACTGAAGACATCAAATATATGAAGCAACATATATGGTATTATGTAGCAAAGAAAAAATTAATAAATAACTTTAAACATGTCTTTTATTTTAGAGTCCTCGAAGCAGCCACCCTTCGCTTTGTTGACAGCGCTGCAAACCCTTGGCCTTCTCTCAGTGAGCTTCATGATGTAGTCACCTGAAATGGTTTCCACCTCACAGGTGTGCCATGTCAGGATTCATTTGTGGAATTTCTTGCCTTCTTTATGGGGTTGGGAACCATCATTACTTTATGCACTGAAGGTCAGTCAGTGTGGAAAATTGCTAAAACTTTCAATGTGTCCCCAACTACAGTCGCAAAAATCATCAACCAAGCACTACGATGAAACTGGTTCACATGAGGACCGCCCAGCCCAGAATAAATTCATCTGAGTCACCAGCCTCAGAAATCACAAGTTAACAGCCACTCAGATTAGAGTCCTGATAAATGCCACACAAAGTTCCAGTAGCAGACACATCTCTACATCAACTGCTCAAAGACTGCACGAATCAGACCTTTATGGTCAAATAGCTGCTAAGAAACCACGACTAAGGAAAAGCAACAAGCAGAGATTTGTTTGGTCCAAGAAACACAAGGAGTGGACACTAGACCAGTGGAAATCTGTGCTTTTGTCTGATGAGTCCAAATTTGAGATCTTTGGTTTCACCTGCAGTGTCTTTGTGCGATGCAGAAAAGGTGAACAGATGGTCTCTACATGCAGGGTTCCCACCATGTGAAGCATGGAGGAGGAGGTGTGATGGTGTGGGGGTGCTTTGCTGGTGACAGTGTTGGGGATTTATTCAAAATTGAAGGCACATTGAAGCAGCATGGCTACCACAGCATCCTGCAGCAACATGCCATCCCATTCGGTTTGCGTTTAGTTGGACCACCATTTATATTTCCACAGGACAATGACCCCAAACACACCTCCAGGCTGTGTAAGGGCTATTTAACCAAGAAGGAGAGTGATGGAGTGCTGCACCAGATGGCCTCCACAGTCACCTGACCTAAACCCAATCGAGATGGTTTGGGATGAGATGGACCTCAGGGTGAAGGCAAAAGCGCCAACAAGTGCTCAGCATCTCTGGTAACTTCTTCAAGACTGTTGGAAAACCATTTCAGGTGACTCCCTCATGAAGCTCATCAAGAGAAGGCCAAGAGTGTGCAAAGCAGTAATCAAAGTAAAGGGTGACTATTTTGAGGAATCTAAAATATTAAACATGTTTTGAGTTATTTCACACTTTGTTTACAAAATAATTCCACATGTTCATTCATAGTTTTGATGCCTTCAGTGAGAGTCTGCAATGTAAATAGTCATAAAAATAAAGAAAAACCATTAAATGAGAAGGTGTGTCCAGACTTTTGACTGGTAGTGTACGTGCTCTAAACTCACCACTTTCCTCTTTGAGCAGAGGTAGGCGTTGCACTCCAGGGTTCCATTCAGGGTGTTTTGTGCGATATAAGCAAAGACTTTATCGTGCAGTTTATCCACCGTGCAGTAGGATATCCTGCAGACCAGAGACAACAGGTTAGACAAACAGCGTACAGAGATCCAGCTCTTCGCTTTTTTTTTTTTTTTTTTGTGACAGCACAAATACGCTCAAACTTTCCAGAAGCAAAAATGAGATTTACACAGAAAGACTAAAAAACAGTTGAAGACGCATTGACCTGCATTAAATGCACATTTTTGTTAATATTCCATTTCTTAGCCGTGTTAGTATGTCTTTGTCAAAGATTAATACAATGTTGATTTAAAGAAAATGAGTAAACACTGGCAACCACCAGTGTTTCCCCTCAGCCTCCTAGTACACACCCCTATACTGGACCTTTAGGTCACGGTACTGACACTGGAACTCGTCTGAGACTTTTAGTAGATGCACCCATGGCGTTAATTTGAAAATCGTATGTGACTTTTTGGTTTCAACGACACCCACCAGGGAGAATCAATTTCAAATGACTTAAGTCTGTGGCGATCGTGGCTCAAGAGTTGCAGTTCGTCTTGTAATCGGAAGGTTACCGGTTCGAGCCGTGGCTCAGACAGTCTCGGTCGTTGTGTAATTGGGCAAGACACTTCACCCGTTGCCTACTGGTGGTGGTCAGAGGGCCCGGTGGCGCCAGTGTCCAGCAGCCTCGCCTCTGTCAGTGCGCCCCAGGGCAGCTGTGGCTACAATGTAGCTTGCCATCACCAGTAGGGATGGGTATTAATAAGATTTTCACGATTCCGATTCCATTTTCGATTCTGTTTAACGATTCGATTCTTTATCGATTCTCTTATCGATTCTTATTTTTTAAAAAAGGAGAACACTAAGGTCGATTAGCTTAGAACTTTGTTTTATATCTTCTCTTTGAACAAGATAGAAATTTAGGAGTAACATGGCCTTACAAACCCAACAGTGAGATCTTAAGAGATCCACAGCCTATGGCTCTTCAATGGGGTGTCACAGGGTCCCCAGGAAAAAAATTGTAAATGTAAAATAATAAAATAAATATTCTTCTGTAGCAATAACAAAGTATAACATAAATTATTCTGTAGCAATTACACAAGAATATCCAGTAATGTCCCTGCCTACAATTAAACACATTCACTTACCGAAAATCGAGGGCATCTGCTGTGGCAAATGGCTGCAAGCCTTTGACCACAAACTTAGTCACTGCTCGGTGACATTTGTCTATCCTGGCCTGAAAGGAGACGCTAACGGTAGACTGCAGCAAGAACTGCCAGCCAGACTCTGTCCCTCTCATCATGGTCACCTAAATGCAGCGCACAGTAATGGCAGGTTTTGTACTAAGGCAGATCGCGCTAACATAATATGCACTGTTAGTTGATTATTTACCTGCCGCATTAACGGGAGAGGACGTGCAAACGTTACCGCTGCTCCTGGGTTGAGATTCACGAGTCCGGAGTGGAATTAAAAAACACGACATTCATTTAAGGTTATCACGTGTTTTGTGAGCAAATGCTTTTGCATATTCGTAGTGTTTCCTCCCTTAAATGAAATATCTACTTTGCAAGTTGCCCCGTTGTCATCCGTTCTCTTAAAGTATAACCAAACTTTTGAGCGTTTGAGCCGCTTAGGCGCCCTGCCAGGTAAATGACGCTCTGCAACGTGGTGACGTCTTTCGGGGCGACTGGAATCGATAAGGGAATCGTTTGCAAAAATGGCAAACGATTCCAAGGAATTGAAACAGTGGGAACCGGTTCTCAACAAGAACCGGGTTTCGATACCCATCCCTAATCACCAGTGTGTGAATGTGTGTGTGAATGGGTGGATGACTGAATGTAGTGTAAAGCGCTATACAAATACAGGCCATTTACCATTTAAGTAATGAAATAAAATTACAAAACCAGTCGTTCTACACATACCTGTATATGGACACGTTTTCCAGGAGTTTATTTGTTGAGCTGTCATGTAGGACAATTCCCTGAGGAGAAACCTTAAGAGTGACCTTCTGAGGTTTCTTCCCACTGGCTTTAGCCTGTCATGGGGAAAATAACGCAGCGGAAACTGATGATTGTTTTAAGACTGAAATGCAAAACATTCGCACACTGCTTACATGGACTACTCAGCTCATCTACAATGTCTATTTCTGGTGGTATGCTAGAGACAACATTGTACATTATTAATCACCAGACACTTTCAAAAAACCCTGCATTTACTATTTATCAGGATTTAGTGTGAGAAAGTATGGAAGCAGGCACAGGAAGATACAGAGAGCAGCTTTAAACTAAATTTGATCCAGAGTTTATAAACATGCAGACGGTGGTGAGGACATGATGAAAGCCTTAATGTCAGTATGTTTGTGAAATTTAAGACAGCTTAACAATTTTAGATGTTCAATTTTAAGAAAAAAAAGTAATGATAATAATTAAAGCGGTAGTCTTAAAAGCTACTGGATTATTTTTCTTACACTGCTGTTGTTGATTTTGGCAGGAAATCAAAGCAGAGCAGTCAAAAGTGGAGATAATGTAAACTGTGAATGAGCGATCTCTGACCGTGGCAACAATCCTCTTTACAGCAGCTGCTGACAGCTCCTCTCCTTTGGGTTGGTCCACCAGTGTCATGCCGAGATGTCGAAGGTTAAAGGTCATGCCCTCTAAGATGGTCTCCCGCGTGTCTGTCCAGTTCTCTGGGAGCTCTGCGGAGAAGAGCGGGAGCGGCCGATACTCTGATCAACTGTAACGACGTTCTTGTCAAACATCAAGCATCGCAAACATCAAATATTTATCGGCTTTTTCCCAGGGTTCATGTTCCAAAATAAATAAGGCTCGTGCAACATTCAAAGACTTTGAGAAAAACACAAATCAGAAGAAATGTAAACAGCCTATGTTGAACTTAAAGTTGGGCCACTTCATGTGCTCCCTCGCTGAAGAGGAAAGGCAAAACAGGGTATCTAGGTCAGAGGTGCTGAGGCGTAAAGTAAATATTTCATCTTCCAAATAGCTTATAGGGCTCGACAATAAAAAACATGAAGAGTTGGGAGCAAGTTGTACATGCACTGTGACACGCTGTGATAAGAGGAAAGCGTGGTAACATCAGCGATCTCTCCAACACCATGAATCATGTGTCTTTCTCAAAGTGCATTACTGTCTTCATTTTTTAAAAATTTCGCTGAAAAAGACTGTTTAAAGTGTAACTACTGAAGGAACAGCTTCTACCTCTGTGTGATTTCTTATCAGGTTTTGTGTGGCGCTGGCCGACCCTGAACCTGTAATACTGTTTGTACTTTCATCAGAGAAAAAAAAGGGGGGGAGGTGAAGGAAAGAGAAAAAAAAACCCAATCCACCATTATTACCTAGAATTTCACCCTCCTAGCATTTCCCTCCTCTGGGATGTAGTACATACCACACACTCATGCTGGTACATGTTCACACACATACATTTTGAATGCAGACTACACATTGTCAACCTGGACCAAGAGATCTTAAGATCTTAAAGTCTTAGAAGGAAACCCAAAGTGATTTTCCTTATTTTCTGTCACATGTACGCTGTTATAAAAACAGGTGTTCATATTAACACAGCCAAAGCATGTGTGAAAGCCTCAGATATCATCATCATCGTTATCATCAGGCCGTTATTTATAGTAACAACATCGGCTACAAAATAATCAAACATAGAGCGTTTAAGTACAGGGACTGCAGAGCGTCATCAGCTGGAGTTTATGTTAGGAGTGCCAAGAGATCCAAGGTTGGGAAAGCAGAATCACGCCTCAGACAAAGGGCACTGGTGGGCACCATGGTGGTAAGTAGAGTGAACTTGGGTTAGCTAGTTCCCACTTCAGACCCACGTCAACAAAGCAAAACTCAAGGAGGAACACCACCAACTCTAGGAAGACATCGTAGCAGGTGTGGAGGAAGAGGAAACTGGCAGAACACTGGGGCTCTGGCAGCGAGGAGCATGAACAAGATGGGAGGTATCCTGCAGTACAGGATCACCTGGGGAAACATCATGCATGCAGACTTAAAGTGGGTCCTGTTCCTGGTGCAGGCAGTGCATGAAGTTTGGTGAAAGAGTGAGACACCCTCCTGCACCCTTTGCTCTGGAAGAGGCTCTTTGGAACATCTTCTCAGCAGCTCCCCAAAGGCTCTGGGGGACAGCCATACCAAGGTGCTGAAGGCAGAGGCAGGTAGCCTCAGTCATCAATACCAGCAAATACCATCAAGTCAAGTCGATTTGTGTAAGCAACTAAAGCTGTCAGGGCACACTGTCAAAATATCACTTAATCATCGCCTCAAAACAGCTGGAACAAAAGCTAGAGGACGTTCCAAAAGCAGACAGAAGACACTGTCTGTTTATTTTACCTCGTGCTTTTGTTTTCTTATTTTTCTTCGTATTCATTGTTCTATAATGTGTTTTATTCTATTGTTAAGTGAAAGTTTGAAAGGCGCTTTCAAATAAAATTTATTATTATTACTTTTCAGCATGCCTACTCTGTAACGTTCCTGACGTGGTTGGTTGTTATAAGAGTGGTCAAGAGGAGGCCTATTCAATCTATGTGTAAAGCAGCTGATCATATGAAGAAAGCTCCCAATCTTTTACATCACACAGAGCTAAGTGTAGAAAGAAAAATTGAGCTTGTACAAACGCTGACCCTATTATGTGAAACTCTTGACCATATTTAACATGAGCGTCCATCACCGTCAGAAAACAATAATATACAAAAGCATAATAGACCACCTGGAAATAGCTGCAAACAAATTTCATAACAAATAAGTTCAGCTTCTCTTTTGGTAAACATTTCATGTTTCGCTCATTTCATGAGAGAAGTGGAATCAGGGAGTCTTTGAAACGCTCTGTTGAAATGTAACCAGGTTAAAGGGTCTACAACACACTGATTACTGAGAAAATCCTTTCTCTGTATCCACTACTGCTTCTTGTAAATGTGTTACATTAAGGAATAAATTATAGTGAGTGAAAAACGTAACAAATGTAATGCTAGTAACTGCAGATATTAATGTTTTCCGTTTTAGACATCATGGACATCAAAACTTTCAGTTACACAAAGCAGAAATGGATCCTTTTAGCGGTTTCAGTGCATGCTTTCCACTGTGCTCAGGAAAGACACTGACAGTGTTGGACGGCTAATATTGAGCTTGTAATAAAGAACCTGTTCCAGTTTTTAGTTTGTTCCACCAGCAGCAGAGACGGTACCAGGCACCACTCAGCCCGAGAATGCAGAAGGCTTTGAGGATAAAAGGTCAGCAACCGTTATACGTCAAAGGAAACAGCTGTGTGCACGAGTCAACTGAGAACAAGAAAAACCAGGTGACCTGCTACTAACATCACACCCGTATGTGGCAAATAATCACTTACTGGTTTCTCACTGTAGTATTAGGGGAAGTGTCTTGGTATAATGTGAGAAAGATAAGAAAAAGAGGAGAAAAAAATTGGAAGACAGAGCCTCAGTTTTCAGCTCTATAGATATCCATTACATCCAACACTGATGGATGAGTATCCATTTCATTTGTCTGAGTGCAAAATAACTCTTAGTTGTAAACTGTGACAACAATGGCGCTGATCCAGAAAGGTCCAACTGACAGGCAATTTGCATCCTGGCTGATTTGTGTGTCTACAACAAACACCGGATCACTGGGGAAACCACCAACTGTGGTCCTACAACTCTGGACTCCTCCAGTGCCAAATTATCTTTTACTCAGCCTCTGCTGCCTTTTCATTTTCCTCCCTCCTTCACTGATCTACGCCTGCATGCCTCTCAAATTATTATGCACAGAGTCCCAAATTCACCCGAGTTTATGTTTGGGATTCTAATGATGTAGGGAAAACATAAACACATTAGTGACAGCGTGTCAATTTGGAAGTCTCTGCAGATGGAAAGTCGAGTAAATTAGGGGCAGAATGCATCTGAAATGTTTATCAGTAAAAGACCTGATGTGCCAAGCAAGGTCTTTAAACCTAGACAAAATAAGGTGAGATGAATTCTAAGTCTAACTGCATTCTCATCGCTTTCAGAAAAGCAATGCTTCTTCATGGTTAAAGGGGGAAAAAAGCCCACTACACACTGAGGACACACCCCTCCTAATGAGTTTGTTCAGCTTCCTGTCTGTTACATCGGCCAGTTCCTAAACCAGTTACACACATTTGGCTCAAATAGTTACACAATGTTTCTCCCATAATAGGGCAGCTATGGAGAAGCATGTTCATATGATTTTATTTTGAGAGGATCACATTGTAAAATCAGAAAGAGACACTTCCTGTTTACAACAGCAGCTGTTTGCTCTTCATACAGCGTGGTCACAAGCAGGATTATGATGACATATATAAATACATATTTGCTTTCCATTGTTATGGTGGGATGTAGACATTTCATTAGACATTGTACACATTTCTTGTGTTTTATTGTGAAACTTTTTATGATTTTTACCTATGAAAAGTGCGACATAATTTTTTTTAATTTAAGTACTTATATTATACAGAGAGTTTTCCAATCCTGAGGGTGCTGTGGAGCAGAAGTGGTTCTTGTGTATAAACTCACAGTGAAGGCCAGCCTTCTGATTGGTGGGCTACGCTCACATTAACAAACAGGGTTGCCTTCATCCGAGGAGTGTATGAAGCAGGCTTAGCCACATAGCCAGGCTTTCTTTGCATTAGCTTTGCTCAACAAAACCTAAACCCTCTATGTGAGATAACAGGCATCAGAGTGGTGGCTATCAACCTTCTCTGTGGTTTGTTTAACTTTTTTCCACAAAATGGACCAATCAAGTCCACTTCAGTCAAGTGGAACATGAATAAAAAAAAAATTAAAAAGTCAACTACTGCCTGTAAAGCTGTCATATGTTAAACCTGACTTTAAACAAGATTCTGAAAAAGTGCATTCAGGTGAGATGCTGTCCCAAGAAGATGTCACTTCAAACAAAAGTGTCACTAAATACTTTAGTTTAACAGTACTGTTAGACTGGCTCAACATCCATTGTTGCTTATGGCTCAAACACAGTTCTGCAGTGGTCAGGCTGGCAGACTGTCATCACAAAAATTCATACACAGGAAAATATGCAATACCATTTTGAAATAAATGGGGAAAACTGTGATAAATTGATGAGACATATTTTTTAATTAAAAATTTAAATTAAAAAAGTAGTATAATACAAAAAACATCATTGAAGAGAGCATTTTTAAATTGTCTAACTACTGCAAAATAATACAGTACCATTACTGTTAGGTAAATGTATATGACAGATATTTTAAGATTGTCAGGTAGCTTAAAAACAACAACATTACTTTCAGGCTGTAGTGTTGTGCTTCTGCTGACTTTCCCATATGTTCGTTGCAGGTCAAATAGAGTTGGTACAGTAGGTTGCTACTGTTTTCCGTCTAGTTGATGACAGACTTTTTTCAGCTTCATTTTGAGACTTTAAGAGAAACATAACTCTTTTTAGAGACCATTAAATTGTTTTATCCTGTTAAAATAACACAGTCTACTAACATTAGTCACAGGCAGGACTGATGACGCTGGCTGTGCAGCTCCAGCATTAATGTTACTGTTTTATTACTAGCCATAGCCGCTAGCCACTACCTTAATGATAACAACATAACAGTTAAAGAGCTAACGGGTAAAGTTTAGCCATTAAATATAGATATAGTAGAATAAAATATAATAAAATTGAAATAATTACATAAATGTGGTGCATAACCCGCCATAGCAGTTTGGGATTTCATGGAAGACAGACAGTAACGTTGTAAAGGAAAAAGGAGCCATGGATTTTTAAATGCAAGCATCACTGCTAAAAGAAATGCAGCACAACTGATCAGCGCTGTTGCATTCACATCAAATGCCACCTGCTGAATCTCCAACTTCAGCCTCATGGCGTTCCGGATGATTTTAATACAAGTCATATTTATTCATCAAAAAGTCCATTACAGCCAGTTTAGAGCAACCACAGAAATACAGCTGCAGAGAAAACCAGTCAGAGCTAAAGAGCGTCGCCTGTTGGAGAGGATTCTGGAAAAAAGGCTCTTCAACACAAACAAATAAACTTTGGGGGTCCCCTTAACACTGATACCATAGGCCGTCTAAGCCAAAAGAACAGAGAGGATGAAGTCTTAGCGAGGTAAGCTGAGTGTATTTCTCCTAACACAAACTTACGGTGAGAAAACAGAATATGCAAAGAGGCATACAAGTGACGTGACGTAGGTGGATCACAACTTTTCTATACAGGGTCCTTCTAAATGAATCATCCGATTACAAAAAGCATTTTTCTTTTTTAAGTAATGAACACAGAAACCTAAAATTTTAAAATACATGGCTGAATATAAAGTTTTACATACGACACTTACAATGTTCGCAAGCACTTAAGGTGCACCCCCCCAGGCACTACAGTCAAGCTGTCTGTAGTCACTGCAGCCACTGCTGTTGTTACTCTACCTACTGGCATCCATGGGAAACTCACGAATCCGCTCTTTCAAACAGCACGCCTTACAGTCGGCACTCTGAAATCTGATCATTCTTTTTGATACACCCTGTACTACAGGCAAGCGAGTACCAGTGACAGAGAAGGTTACTGGTGATTGACATATGACAGGTTAACAAATCTAATAGAGTACCTAAAAAAAAAATCAACAGCGAGAACGCAATGCATGCTGAGTTAATCGATTCCTCTATTGACACCCTTTTAGCCTATAGAATAATAATAAAAAACTAAAACAAAAAAAAAAACCCATCATGGCAGCAGCCGAACTACCTGTATCCTAAAACCAACTGGTGATGTCACAGTGACTATGACCGTCTTTTATGTACAGTTTATAATACAGCCTCATTAATGGAAATGATGCCAGGGTCCTCAGGTGCTCGAGCCCTGTACTGCATTCACCTGACACCCAAAGTAATCCCTACCCTGAGTACATGGAAATGTAGGACGATTCTGACGAAGGCAACGTCAGACCTGAAAATCCGGCATGAATGATATGGGTCAGTGCTGGTGAAGAATGTGTGCCCTGCAGCCAGGTAATCTACGACCACACTTCAATACTCTACTTCTACGACAAGTGGGTCAGTAGCCACACTTACAGGAAGCTGTTAATTCCACGAACAATCAGAATAATCAGAATAGCCCACTTCCAGTCAGAACGCCTCCCACAGACACACAAACAACTCAGGAAGAAGAAACTCGCACTGTGGAAAGAAGTAACTGCCAGATGTAATACAGTCAGATATCACCTCTCCACTGACAGCTGGGAAGATGTAAGATTAACATCTCAGCCTCATCCATTAACGCGGTAATGTGCAGGCAAAACATGGAAGTGTCCATCTCAAATTCCTGCGGCGTTGCCTTTTCCCTGGTGAGCAACTAAGGTTACACACAACAATGCAGTGTATTTATGTTATCCACCCTGTCACTCTCTAATGTCTCTACAGATGTGACAGTAGCCTTTCTGGAATTTAAAAAGAAAAAAGGAAAACAAAAGAGCAGCAGTGTGACTTGAAGCCAACAGGGGCAGTGCACAGACTCGCCCCGCAGCATTCCTGGCTTGTCCTCTTGGTTACAGGCTGTGGACTTTTCATGCTTTGGAAGCCACACGGTCATTCCCCCCACCCCACAACTTCACAGGCAGGATCAAGTGAGATTTAGCTTACAAAGTGGCCCTTGAGTCCTACAATGGGTGCCAATGCCTTCTTAAAGCAGCTTTATGTTAATGCTGCTGCATGGGACTGCTCCTGCCCGGGCAAAGTGCTCTTCAGCAACAAACAATGGGGGAAATATAAATATAATAAGATCTACTGCTGACGATGACCTCTGAACTTCCTCTGGCAGGGTTGGCGGAAAGAGGGAGGTGGGATTATCAACAAATCCAAAAATACCTTTTTAGTTAGCGAAACACAAAGCAAAAGAAGTAGTTGGTGTAATTCCCACCTGAGTAAAATACCGTGAAAACACACGCAAAAATCAGTCTTGAAACACGTGAATAATCCACGAGAAATGACACAAATTAGAAAGAAAACTTCTAATTAGTTTTTGTGGTTGCCGCTCATTTTAAAATAACTTGAATTCCCGGAAAATTCCTGCACCATGATAAACCGCATTGCAAACAGTTACTCAGCCTCCACAGGAAGAAACCGCTGTATGTTTCCCCAGAACAAAATAACTAAGCAGGAGAAACTATTTAGCTTTACCTTCCTTTGACAAACTAAAAGAGACGTAACTGCTCAAGCTAAAGAAAAAAGAGATGTCAAACTCCTTCTTTACCACCCCGCTGTGACAGCCGACAGCACAATACGTCGTTTTTGAAACAAAAACCAAAGTTTGGTCAAGTTAGCCTATAAATGTCTTAATTATTCCCTATTTGTCACAGAAAAAAAGGTAAACTGGGTACAGGCAAAGTAAACTCCGGCTAGGCGGAATTTTAAATTTGTTGGTAACAGTAAAGAAGAAGAAGGTATTACCCTTTATTTTTATTTTTTATTTTCCTTCAGCTAATTTAACGAGTATTTCTTACTTCTGTGTTTGCTGGCAGTCCACGACTGTTTCGCCATACTTGGGCTCCGGATAATAGCTCTTCCAGCCGACTTGAGAGCATCCATGTCGGTGTGTTAAAGTGCAGAGAGTCGGTGAAGTTCCCCGAAGTGTTCCAGGAGAAATGTTGACCGGACTGCTGATGGGGAGAGAGGATGGACCTGTGGTGCCTTCCAGTGCAGTCAGAAATCCCGGTGTTGTGCCAAAAAGTCATCGCCTGCCAAAAACTGACTTCCAGTGTTTCCGTGTGTTTCTTATGTGTAATATGTTTTCCTACAAAGGGGTTGTATATAAAATTAAAAATGACCTGTTTTTCAAGTATCTTTATAACTCTGTGTTGTTGTACTTACATTATAACCAATCCGGTCATTTTTGTTCACTTAAAATATTACACAACTTATATTTGTTGCAATTTATGCTGTCCTCTTGGCAAAAAATATATTTTTAATGTCAACGAGTTTTTTTGTTTGTTTTTTTTAACTGGATAAGTCAAGGAAATATAAAAGTCACTGCCAAAAACTGATTGCGGCTTCTGCCTTGTTACAGGAATGTTGTTTGTGGCTCAAGATGACTTGATATCATTCATCAGGGATACATTTCACACGTTTCACATGTTATAGACACAAAAACTTATTTATAGCAATTTAAATACGAGCAATCATTTTTTGCACAACACTGGCTTTACTAGCCGAACAGGGGAGTGGTGCTGCATTTGAGTTATATGGGACATTACGTGGTATCTGAAAGGATGCTAAATAAATAAATTAAAAAAAGAAGAGACGATTCATATGGAAGAGCCACATGAATATTAAATATTATTGCTGGTGTTTTCTTAAGTTGTAATCTGTTTGGCCTCTCAGGGCCACCATAAGAAGTGTAATCTTAACATTGTCTCAGTTTTCTCTGCAGGATAAAGAAATGTTGCTCTAGTAAGTGAATGATCTCAGCACAACTCTTATAAATTGATTGTAAGTGCATACATTGTATTGTGTGCAATGGATACAGAGTGTATATCCTTTGTATCCATTATTATTTCTATTTATTAAAAAACCAAATCCCAAAACAAATCTATGTAGTAGATGGTGGAGAAAAGGAACATTTCCATCATTAATTAAAAAAAATCAATTACCTAATTACTTTGGAGTACCATGAATAACCTCCTTCGCATTTTCCAAAGCTGTGCAGTAGGGCTGAATTGGAGTCTTTGCCTAATTCTGGGCCCCGGGCCTTATGTTTGACCCCCCTGGTCTACCTTATGAGTGAATGAAGCTTATATCAGGTTACTTAGGAGGGGGGAAAACCAAAAAACAGAGTAGGCATTTACAAATAGCACCTGAAAGCACCATAGAATTATAGGGCATGTGTTTTTTGTCTGAGTTTAGACAATAACAACATAAACAAAACAAATAAACCCAGATTAAAGGTCTGGGAGGTGTCAGCAAGCTCAAGCTACTGCTTTAAATGAGTGTGAATAGAAAACAGCACATACAAATTACAAGTTTCACAAGTTTTGATATTTTCCTTGAGAATATCGACTGGTACGTTTCTTTGTTTACGCTGCAAATTCTGCAGATCACACTGTCCTCATGTTGTGATAAGTTTTCTGTAAAAGGCCTGTGAAAGTCCACACACAGAACATGACGCATACACAGACTCAACAGCGTTGCGTTGCCACCAGCAAGACTTTCTTTAATAGTGATGACCAAAGTGAAAAGTGTGACACAGCCACCATCACTTTGAGTAAAGAAAACAAAAACATGGTGGAACAATAAAAAGATAAAACAAAGCACTTTTTTTTTTTTTAAACCTTCTCTTCCTTCTACACAAACTTGTAAAAGCAACTTGAGAACTGAATTCACAATGCCAGAGCAATCCACAAACAATACTTTTTTTTTCCTTTTTTTTCCCCAGGTAGGCAACATGACATCACAACATGGTCAAATGGTTCAGGGGTAACCTTTTCCCAACACGACACATTCACACAATCCTTCCTGGTTAGAAACACTGGAAACCAACTGATCGTGATGGGAAATATCAAAGAAGTGTCACTCAATAAAAAAAAAAAAAAAGAAGGAAAAAAAACGGCTGTCACAAATAAATAAATGTGCGAATAACACGAGCAGTCCGACTGACCATCTGCTTCTGCTGCTTCATCATGATCGGCCCGGAACCTTTTGTAAACACAACACTATCCGAATATGTTCTAATGACAAAAAAACAAAACAAAACCGAAAAAACAACAACAAAAAAAACCAAATCATAACAGCACTCTTTCTTTTTTTTCCTGCAAACATTATGCTAGCTACATCAATCGAAGTATGGATGGAAACAGAACGGCAACACTTGGCACTTAAGAACCCAAACAAAAGAAAGAAAACATTCCTCAATAAGTCAATGTACATCGCTGTAAACAACAAAATGCCGGCAAGAGGGCAAGACAATCAGTTTGGTTTGGTGTTTGGCATACCAAGACTGTGTCACCGTGAAACGATGCGTACCATGTACCAGAGTTAGGCTTTCCCTTTAAATTCGCAGCTGGTCAATTAGCTGTGATATGACACGTAATCGGTTCAGCTTTTGAATACTGATGAACGCGTGTGAGTGGATCAACAGGATAAAGAGAGCGAGAAAACAGGTTTGAAGCTTTTAGATCCCAGGATTGCAAAGTATGTATCTGCATTTTTTTGAAAAAGAGAAACTGCAAGGCACTGTGAGATCCCCAAATAAAGGTAACGGGAGGGGCGGGGTGGTTACCTCGACATCATTAAATCCAACGAACGATATGGCCTTAACCGGTTCTAATTTGGTCCAGAAGGGAGAAGAAGAAGAAGAGAGGTGTCTGCAGCAAACAACTAAATGTTGATGGAACATTTTTCTTTTTTTCTTTTTTTACGGCAGTGCCACGTCCAATCAAGGAGTAGTAGTCTACATCTGCTTCATCCACTTACTGATAATCCTGGAGAAACCGCTATTCCAGCATCGAGAGACTAAAAGTGTATCCGAGAAACACAGCAAATGATCATCTGTTCAGTATCACTAAATCAGAAGAAATGTACATCGGCGTGACTCAACTGAAACATTACAAAAAACCCGAAACAAACAATCACTGATTTAACTTAATGCTGATATCAAAACATGAACAGTATTACATTCATGTATCTCTCACAGGGCTTTACTTTACAGGTGAGCTTCGAATTCACATCTGCACTGAAAGCATGCCTTCTGTCATCTGCAAACCATCATGGAAAGAAAAAGAAAGAAGCTAATTCTTCTTAAACTAAAAGCCTGGCTGTCAGTTTACTCCAGACGAAAAAGAGAGAGAGAAAGAAATATATGCCTGTGAGGGAGGTTCACGCTTTACACTAAAAGAAGACTGACACGAAGCGATGCTGATGGCTCTTCAGTACATTTGGCCAAACAATGTTTGTTCCTTTCTCCAACCTTCAAACAGATCACGCTGTCTGATGGCTAAATCAAAAACAAAAACAAAAACAAAAAAAACACCCTCAAAACTAAAGACAACCCAAAAAGAACAAACCAACAACTGCCCCTAAAATAAATAGGAAAAAAAACAAACAAACAAAAAACACCCAGAGCGAATACCCAGATGTATGGAGGGGCTGTGTGTGTCTGTGTGTGCGTGTTGAAAGTGCAAAAACTTTCCGGGGCCTTGTAAGCTTAAAAATAATACAAAATAACTCGAAACCAGAACTGAGATCAAAATAAAGGAAAAGTCCCGTCTGACAAACGTGGATGTCAGAGTCACTTTTTAAGGGGCTGGTAAACTGAGGCGTTGGGGTCCAGGGAGGAGGGACTATTGTCCATGAACTTGGAGGAGTAGTGCGGGGTCACAGGGCTCAGGTTGCTGCCATCTGACGAGTAGGACAAGCTGGGCATCACTGCCATCACCTCTGCTATCTTCTGCTTCAGCTCTGCAATCTCCTGCTCCCTCTGGTGGATCTGGCCTGGATGAGATGAGATGAGTGGGAAAAACACGACGTTCATTTCACAGTATTACAAACAGCAGAGGGGCGAACAGACCGAACATCAAACAGCCTTAGGTGAGCCCTCATAGCAAAGCCTCATTTCTGACTTCTTTCTGGGCTAATACAGCCCGAAATATTAAAGGGACGGGATCACCTTTATAAATGTGACCAAAAGAAAAAAACTAAACTACAATAAAATAAAATAACAAATCATGATTTTAGATTAATTTCTCTCATCTTCTTGTTGATTTATCACTCATTATTAGGTAGGCAGTGATGGTTCACAAGACCAGTTTCCCAGTTATATTAAAGCCACATTCATTTCAATTCAGTTTTACTTTATTCCAAGAAAACCACAACAACAGTCTCCTCAAGGTGCTTTATATTGTAAGGTAAAGATCCTACAATAATACAGACAAAACTTCAACAATCAAATGACCCCCCTATGAGCGAGCATTTGGCAACAGTGGGAAGGAAGAACTACATTTTACCAGGAAGAACCCCCGGGGGGGGGGGGAGTCAAAACAAAGACACACTGTGGAAAAAACAAATTTTTTTTGTGTTGGTTTTAAACACGAGGGGCAACAAAAATATTAACAGCCCGTGGCTTTCATGCAGTTTGCAACATGATTTCAGGGTAATTTTTCAGTGGCTTCCTAACTTATCTACTGTTTTTCAGTAACATTGCTGAAGACCTGCTTTTAGCCTGTAGTAATGTCATTCAAATCTGGAAACCACAGCCACCATAAGGAGAGTAGCTAGTCCCACACTATGCAACCAAGGGCCATAATAGCTAGCTAAAAATGCCGTAATTCACCAAGTCAAAGAATAGTAAGAAGAAGAAGATATGGAGTCAAGCACCGGTGGAATTAATAACATATTTTAAAGGTGATCAGTTTCACCTGGGCTTTGCCTTCTTTAATTAAAATCTAACTGCAGTTTACTGAGATTAAATCAGCACTTGACAACAACACTCTCACGTGAGGTGTAATGAATTACAGCACTGTGTTCAATAAAAACACCATCAATATTATCAATTACTGTTTAAAAAAGTATTTACACACTTGACCCTCATAGTTTAAAATAATTATCATTCATCTTATTCATTTTAAAACAGTCTTTGTATGGCATGTTTTAGATCTCTTCCCACTCTCTATGAGACGTCTTACTTCAGATTAGATGAGCTTGAAAACAGGAAGTTTTAATAACAGGTGGGTGGGGCCTGTGTCCGAGATGGACCCATCCAAACACACAAATACAGACAGACACATCCACAGCTATGGCAAGTGTAGTGTCACCAGTTAAACCAGCATTTTGAATTTGGGAGAATATGGAAACTCCACACAGAAAGGCCCAGCTAATCAGTCGATTCACGTTCTTAGTCTGCTTCTCTTCCTGTTAAAAGGGAGTTTTTCCTTCCCTTTGTGTCTAAGTGCTGCTGATAACAAGGTTGTCCGATTGTTGGGAATTTCATCATTATTATTTTAGAGCATTTACCTTAAAACATAAAGCGCCTTGAGGCAAAATGTAATTGAAATTAATTGTTTTGCTGCTTCTGTGTTTATACAAATGAAACAAAATGAAGACATGATCCTCACTGCAATCACTGAAATAAGATATGTGAAAGTAATCACTAGATAAAACTAGGAAAAAAGCCACGCTGTGATGCTGAAAGCAAGCCCTCAAACGCTTCCTTACACTCGTGTAGCTGGGGATTTATGGTGTTGCTGTAGCGGCTGTCGTTTATCGATTTTGCTCCCAGAGACAGACGGAGGTTTGTCGAGCCATTAGGTTACAAAAGATTATGGAACAAGTTTCGAATTGCTGCGCCCCTAGCAGTGCAGTTTCAGCAGCAGAAAGAGCATCTCAACTGCTGAAAAGACACTTCTCATAAAATATTTCCTCATTTCTAATATTCTCTTCAAGAGCCATTTAGTCATTGTGTTAGAATTTCATCCTCTCTATTACAGATGACACTGTTCTTGTGAGCAGGCAAGTGCTTCATTCAAAGGGATAACTAGAAATTCAGGAGCAAATGACTGGATTCCTACAGCAGCAGTCTACCTTGTGCTATCTCCAGCTGCCTCTTGGCATCCCCCAGTGCAGAGAAGAGGTCCAGTTTGATCCTGGTCTCGGCGCTGAGGCTGTTCTCCAGGTGTTGGGTCTTCTCCTGCATGGCAGACAGCGCTGACATCAACACCTCGGTGTCCTTCTCGTTCTCTTTATACTTGCGCAGCTCCTTTGTGAGGCAGGAGTGAGAGAAGCAGAAAAGGAAAGTGAGACAAAATTATTATGCTATAAAATAACAGTTACTCACACTAAGCGTTTAGAACAGGGGAAAATATGCCGGAGTCTTGCAGCAGCCCGTTAACTGCATTTATATTCATAGCAATTAAATAATGTACTTTCCAATCAATTTAAACCTGGTATGCAAACACTGACGAGAACAAAGCGTAGTGATAATAAAGGAAAGGATCTGCTTCTCAGGCTCACCTGACATTTGCCCTCCAGGTCTCTAATCTGCTCCTCTGCGAGTTTCATATCCATGCTGAGCTTCTTACACTCTGTCTCCAGCTCTCTGATACGACCACGGAGTGAATCGGTCGACTCCACTCTGTTGGGCAGAGGAGGAAAAAAAGCTTTTTAGGAGCTGAAAACCCCCCAAAACAAAACAGCTAAGAGTCAAAAGACCAAATTAGTGAGGGCTTGTACCTGGTTGCAGCTGCAAGGGCTACAGCTCTGGCGGCAGTGGCCTCTTCCATCTTCTTCCTCTTCCTTTCCTCAGCCAGCTGTTTCTCAACCAGAGCCCGGGCCTCTTGCTCAGCCTTTAGTCTCTTTTCCAGCTGGGAGATGGTCTGCTTATCCTTCTGTTTAGCCTGCACAGCACTGTGGAGCCTGAAGAACACAGGAAAAAATAGTCACCGATGAAATCATTGACAATATTTGTTGTATTTATTTAGATGTTATTCTGATAATAGGCCCAGGCTCCTGAAGGCTTCCTATGATCCATGTTTCCTCTTCATTGACCTCTTTTCACTCTATGTATTTTTAAACCACGCTACATTTAATCATTAGTTATTATTAATCTCTAGCTCTCTTTCATAGTGTGCCTTTTGTCCTGTCTCTCTCTCTTCCCATCCCTGAGCCTGGTTCTGCCAGCGGCTTCTTCCTGTTAAAAATTGAGTTTTTCCTTCCCACTGTCTCCAAGTGCTTGTTCGTAGGTGGTCGTCAGATTGCTGGAATTTTCTCTGTATTACTGTAGTGTCTTTACCTTACAATATAAGACCCTTAAGGTGACTGTTGTTGGGATTTTGTGCTATATAAAAAAACTGAACTGAAAAGTATTATATAGTAATGTAAAAAATGAAAGCACACCTTCTTTACAATTATAAAGTTGTACATATCCTCACATTAAAAATCACCTAGTCCTTGGCAGGTCTTAAGTTTGAGGTAAATACAATCTCAGATGAACGACACACTAAGCCAAAATGCAAAAAGGACTTGTGAAAATGGTTCTGTGGCCAACACCAATAACTTAAAGTACTCAATTTCTGTTGGTTTAAAAGGAGTGTGGCCTTAAAGAGGGAGAAGCTCAAACAGCTTGTTTTAAACAGTGGATGAACTAAAGAGCTGCACCAATGCCCAGTAGAAGATAAACGGGGATTATTTTAAACTGTGACTCATGCAAATTTCTCTACACTTCCTATGAATAAAAATATAGAACTGGAAACGAGCTGAACAGATGAGCCAAACTCGAACTTTAGTGCAAAATGATGCATGTTCACTGCTCTGATCTCGGGCCATGAAGTTTAAAATAAATGTGCAGAGATTCTAAAGACAAATCTACACTCCTACAGTCGCATTATGGGAACAAATGGCACTAATCTGCCTCTCTTCAGCGGAACACGACTTTAGAAACTTGAATCTGAAAAACTGTGAAGAAAAAAAAAAAACAGAAAAAAAACAAACCAAAATGCAAATCACACATAGTGTTAGCAGGCAGGCTACAAAAGTCGAGCTCTGCCGCAGTCCAGGCAGATCAGCTCAATTCCAGTGAAAACACTACAAGGCTACTTTTGTGTTTACATTTATCTGACGCTGTGTCACTATATATAATGTGCTATACTACTAATGAACTTTAATGCTGCTACTGGCACCCTGTGGCAATAGATTCACACTTAAGATTAGATCAGATTAGTGCATCATCAATGACAGTAACTCCTTGGAATACAAGGATGGAAAATCCCCTTACTTTTGTTTGCACTAAAAAATAAATGAAACAGCGTGCAAGCTGTGATCAAGAATAAAATGTGTTTTTCTATATCATTGTAAATATCATTAGGACATATTTCCTTGATATACAATTATCCTTGAGGTTATATCGGCCACACAAGGTCATACCCTTCTCCTTCCCCAAAATATCTTATCTGCAAACCACTTTACAACCCACCTCCACCCCAGCTTCTCCTTTCATGTTATATCTTTATTATGGGTGTCAAACATAAGATCTAGGGGCCAAAATTGGGCCTGGCAAAGACTCCCAACCGGCCCACTAGACATGTTTCCAAAATATTTAGGATAAAAAATATTTAGGAGATAAAGACCTCCTCCACAGCCATTCATATTTACATCAAAATAACAAATAAACAATGAAATAACAATAAACGTCCTGTTTTTTTTTTAACCAATATAGAAATTTCTGTTTGTTTGTTTGTTTTTTACAAAGGGTTCGAAGCAATAAAAAAAAGAAGAAGAAAAAAATGAAACAACTTTCTGTTTTACAATAAGCTACCAGAACAATTTCTGTATTTCTTATCATTTATGTGTAAGGAAAAAGAGGTTTTGGCAAAATATTTCTTTCACTTTTCTAATACCAAGCTATTGCAGGGATTAGGTGTAGCATTAAATATCTTTATGTTGATAGAGAGGAGTGTTTCACTGGTCTGCCCCGCTCAAATTGGGCTGCTGCTCACAGTTTAAAATGAGTTTGACTTTCCTGCCTTAGATAATCAATATTATATCTGTTGTGTTTCCTGCTTTGTTCTGCGCCGGCAGCTTGCTGTTGCCTCTTCTGGCTTTCCACATATGCATATGGAACATTGGGGAGGTCCGAAAACAGAGTAATACAGTCCAATATGAATCGCTTCAGTTGGAAACACTGATCTTTTCTTTTGACTGCAGTGGTCCTGACTATTAAGTGTACATGCACTCACTTGTTCTGTAGCAGCTCGTTGTCCTGGCGCAGCTGGCTCAGTTCGGAGCGAAGGCTACGATCCTGGCTGCTCAGAGAGGAAAGCTGACTCCGCAGCTCCGACTCCAGCTGCCTGTTGGCCTGAAGATCCGCCTTCAGACGCTTCACATCCTGCTCCAGTCTTTGGGAAGGGACACGGCAATATTAGCAAACACACTTCTTAAAAGAATCAGTTTCAGCGTAGAGTTGTTCTAATATAGTACATAACGCTAGTTTTGTTTTAGCAGCTTCAGTGTTGAAATATGACTTAGCTGGCTATCCAGCAGAGGTAGACAAAAGTAAACTGGTGAGTGTCTCTCAAAGTATCCAAGTAAAAAATGGATGTCAGAACATGATATCGGGGGTGTCTTACCGCACTAGAGCGTCTGGCTTTCCCAGCTGGTTATTGGGGATGCAGTTCTCCACCGGATCCTTCTGCCCCTTCCCTGCTCCCTTCTGCTTCTTCTCATTCTTATTAGTTGAGGAACCTGGCGGCACGCTGCCATTAGCAGAACTGTGATTCCGAGGTGACGAGTTGCTGCCTCCGCCTCCTCCGCTGGCATTTTTGTAGTTCTTCCCCATCCCCCCAATTTCCTCTTTAGAAGAAGTATGCGTGTTGGTGTCGGCGTGCGTGTTGTCGCCTGCCAGGTCGTTGTTCAGTCTTTTTGCCCCGACGTAGTTCTCAATATATTCCGTCTCCTGTAGTTTGGAGTCCAGTGCGTGTATAATACTGTTGTTATTGATTCCAACTGTGTTCTGTTTTTTGCCCTCTTTTGCAGAAGTGTCCTTCCCTTTTTCCCGGTACTCCAGCTCAGGTAACGTTACTGAAGTGCTTTTCTTTCCAGGAGGTGCTCCGTTTTGGGACACCACTGTGGGCTCTACCTCTGAGATCCCTTTAGCTAAGGCAGCTGGATGAAAGCAATTGAATACAGCATTAGAACAAATAGAAAAACATGAATTGAAGCAAATACTAATGCAAACTGGATTCATATTTGGTCATAAACAGAGACTGAGTGATGACCTTGGCTGATATATACATATATATATGTGTACAAAAAAAACAGCCTTGTGGCAGTAGCCGAGTTTCCTGTTTTGTATTAACAGAAAAGTGTGGTTTCAGACCTAACCTGTTTAGGGGGGACCAAATCTGGTGCATTTCCTGTTTTGTTCAGTTTGTCTCAGCAGGTGTACGCGCTGTCAAACGAACTCTAAAAATCTGGGCCGAGCCGCAGAAAAAAAGCAGGGTCTAGTTCTGCATCTCGGTTTGTATGTGGTTTGAAAGCAAAGCAGAGCATTTCAAAACATAAACCACCAACTTGTGAATTTCTAAGAAAGTGATGACTAGTAGTAGCCAGATCAGCATTTTCTGATGAAAACTGAAAGGTTAAGTTAAACAGGTGTACATTGCGTCATCTAGTTTACATAACACCATGTAGTGAAATGATGCTGTACAGAAACCATCCCATGACGAGATGAGGTCTGCTTGTATCACCTAGTCTAGGAATGTGATCAACCAGCTTCAGCTATCACATGCGAATGCCAAATCCTTACCCCGACACTGACCCAACTCCGATGTTAAAGCTTGACCAACAGGCCTTTAGAAGGAGTGTGAAACATATATAGGGTTAGCCAAAAAGTACTCTCTTCTTATAACTCTTCCATCCCCTTTAACATCAATAACTGCTACTGTTACTGCATTTGTTTATTTCCCACTTCAAGCCCGAAAGGTAACATATCCACAAGCAGGATACCAGCCTTGTTCATATACAGCGATGGCTGATTACGTCTATCTGAGCTTATGAACAGCTCAACATTTATAGCAGTATTAAAGTCAGAACATTTGCTTGTTTCTTTATTCTCTTTTTGAAAATTCTTTAGGTTTTTTTTTTTCCAAGCTGTTTTTATACAAATTCTTAACATGAACAGTCAGCTTATAACGGCAGAGGTATCAAACATGTGGTCTGGGGGCCAGAATCGACCAGAACAAACGTCCCTCCCCGTCATTGGCATTCAAACTACACCAAAGTAATTGAGTAAAACATAAACAATTAAATGATTAAAAAAAAAGTTCCTGTTTTTCCACTATCCACTTTTTAATCACAGTTTCACTGGTCTGGTCCAGCCTGCTTAAGATCAAAGTGGGCTGTTTGTGGCCCATGATGTAAAATGACAGCGACTTCACTCTCTCAGCTTACATTGCTTACATGTGAAGGGTTTCTGTCATTTGTAGCTTTAAATAGGAAAAAAAAGAAAGAAAACTTGGTTAAACGCTCTGTATGGGATCTGTGCTGTACTCGACGCCTCACTTTCTACATTTGGAATTATTCACTGGACAAAACAAGAAGCAGCACGATGACAAGTGTGACTGCCATGTTCTGCTAAAGATTGAAATCCGTGTCTGAAGCCTGAACTGACATCCTGTACAAGTATGTGTTATAATCAGCTGCAACTTAATGAGCTGTTCATGACAACCGGACAGTTAATGCTGATGCCTGCCGGTGCGTCCAGCTTTGGGAAATTACTGACTGACGTGCCATTAATCACCACAATGTGACTGGCACGCAATACTTCTGATGGTATATTAGACACTTGTTAGTCCAGATGGCCTCATATCTAGAGCTCTTAGTTCTTAAGTAAAGCTAAGTGCTAGAGGACAACAGTGTGCAGACGTTTTCTAAACTGCATGCGCGAAAGCACGCCTTCTATTGAAAGCTTCAATAATAATTAGCGATTACGTTGTTCAATAGCCCCGTGACACAGTGGCAAACTGTCTGTGGTTAAACTGTCTGGATAAAGAAAGAAATGATGGCTAGCCATCCTGTCTGAAACCTGAGTTTCTGACAGGGCAGGGATTAGGTCCATATACACTGATTTTATTATTTGAAACACTTATTTAATATGAGATCATACAATAGTATCAGCATATACATGAAAGAAATGGTTGAAAAGTATTACAGAACCTTGTGATCTTGTGTTTTTGTGACTTACCCTCTTCTGCTTCCCGCTCTTGTCTCTGTAGCATCTGCTGCTCTGGAGGTAAAGCCTGCTGTAGGAGCTGCATGTAGAACTCATTCTCCTTTTGCACTTCCTTCTGTTTCCTCAGTCGCATCTTGTAGCTAACGTAGCTCTTAAAGCCGAAGCCTAGAGTCACCACTGGATAGCCGATACTGGTAGGGGGGAAACAGTGAAAGCAATCGGTACTTTGTACAATTATTAGAAAAATGAAGGAAGTCATGATTTTTTTTTTTTTACTACTGAACATTGAAAATTGTTGCAAAAAGCAGAACAAACTGATGTTCACCAGTGAGCAGCAAAGGGCCGACACAGGTCTACGTGAAAGTTCTTCAGATCTTTGAATCGTATGGCAGCTTCGATGTACACAAACAGGATCCACAGCGATACAGTGGGTAGACAGACTCCTCTCTCTGCATGAAAGGAGGAGACGCGGGGAAAAAAAAATCAAGTCAGCAAAGAAGAAACTTGGCAGCTTTGAATTTCTTGCGCACTGAGTATTTGAGGTGAAAGTGGCCGTTTGGCTGCCAGAAGGGAAAAGAAAGCAAGAAAAAAAAAAAAAAAAAAACTTGGACTAACCTGTGTGCCAGACATACTGGACCCATACGTAGGTGCTGGCAGCAAAAAACAGCCATTGGACGGGGATGAAGAGGAGGCATATGATGTCTGATGTAAACGCAACACACACAAAGAAGACGGAGAATGCCTAAGAAAGCGTGGGAGAGAAAAAGATGGAGATATTAGATGTTTCATCTTCCAGCGTGCATTTATACTGAGTGGAAGGAGCGGTGCGTTCAGGGTCATTACAACCAAGCTCTTACCAGACCCTGATATCTGAAGGAGTCGTAGACACTTCGAATGAAAAGCCAAAAGGGCCACAGATACTCAAAGCGGAACTCGAGCACAAAGTCAGCCAGCAGGACCAACACCCACACTACCAGGAACTTCAGGTACAGGAACGTGCTGTGGAGAGGAGACAGAGGAAAACACAGGGGAAAAGGAAGGTGAACAGACAGATGAAAAAAGGAGATAAAGCGGAGCCACTAGAGATGGCTTATTGTGGATTTAGATACAGTTTAATGACAGTCATGTGGGCCTCAAGTTTATGCAACAGTCTAATGTGTTTATAGGAACCACGTTTTCAGTGCGACCTGCAGTGCTAGCTCTAGGATTGAAGGCAAAAGTAGGAACAATCCTGCCTCCTGCTGAAAAACTGGTACGTTCATTTGTTACTTCTGGGCTCAGCTTTGGTAGTTTGTTATCCGGTTGTCCTAAAAGCTCCCTGAACCATCCTTATCCCTTAGGTATACTGCTATAAGCTCCTGGGGCTGAATGCTTCTCCTCTGCACTCCGTGTGTTTATACTAAACTATTGCACGGCACAGATATTCGTCTCTCTCCCCCACAGTGTCCCCAGCCAATTTTGGGGGTTAGTGTTCCTAATGGCTGCCCCTTCATGAGCCTGGCTCTGCCAAAGGTCTCTTTGTCTTAAAAGGGAGTTCTTCCTCCCCACCACCACCAAGTGCTTGCTCATTATCTGAGGATCACCTGGTCCCTGGGGTGTCTAACACTGTAGCAAGGCTGACCAAGCTTCTCACTTTATGATGGGGCTGCACAGCATTTTGTGTGAACAGAACAGAAGCTCAAATAACACTAAACAGCATTTTTGAGTGAGCATGTGACTTTCAGGTCTACTGCAGAAGACCACAAAAACTTAAAGCATAAAGTTTCCGTTTTTGATGAAAGAGGTGGGAAAGTTGTACACAAGTGGAGGTTATTTATCTTTCACATTATAAAAGCTAAAAATATTTAATTTCACAGAAAAAATTTACATAATAATACCACTAAAAAACAGTGAAGCAGAGAGCGCGGACGCATACAGTTATTCCCAACAATAAAAGATCAGAACAATGTTCAAACCATCCAAACACCTTTAGGGGCAAAACAGTATGTACAGAGTTTCATGTCTGGACATGCTAGCTCGCTGCACAGCTGTTCTGGCCTGCCATCTATCAGTCTATAGGAAAGGCCATGCTATTTTGAAATTGCGAGCCGTGCGTGAATCATGTGTGGCTTTTACGGTCCGGGTTCGGGGACTCGTTTTGTTTGCTGCTAACGGTTTCCACTGACGTGTTTAAATTTAGCCCCCGGTGTCTGGCAGACAAAGCACAGGTGAGAACCCGTTCCACTTCAAAACGAGCGCCTCTGACATTGCTGCTGTCATCTCGAGCACGAGCAGGATTTTTCCCCCCACGACTTCACGGTTTTGTTTTGTTTTTGTTTGGGATTTTTTGTCAAGCGGATTGACCGCTGAACGCAATTTGCATTATTCTTTTACATTTAACCCGAATTTGAATTGAACTGCCTAGCCGTGTAAACGATGCCACACTAGGCCTATAATTATGACAATAAGCGGGCATGTTCATTCAGCTCGAGAACAAAGCGTCAATGCGCTTCAATATGAACATGAGCAGAGACTGGCCGCCTTGTCTTGACATATGCAACGAGGCGCCATTGTTATACAATAACGTCCCCCCCGGCCCCCTTTTTTGTACCTGCTATATATACCCTCGGTGATTCGGTTCCGTTTTAACGGCCGTCGGAGTTTGCTGCAGTCCGCATTGCGCCGCTTCATCATCCCCCTGTTGATTCACTTGTGATATCGGCCTGGTAACTGTGACTGGACACGTCATTCGCTCATTCTAATATTCACACTTCTTCAATTATCCACCATTGTTGTTGTTTTATGCACATGAAACAAAGAAATAAATAAAAACAGTCCGCGGAAGGCCCTCCCCCTTTCACGACACGGCGGCGTTGACTCGGTGACGTCTGACGTCACGCCGCTGTCGGAGGCGTCCCAAACATGGCCGCTCCCAGCTAGTCCAAGCGATTTGCTCAGTTTTCGCTGTTTAATTGTCGTTTTTGAAAGGTAAGTGTCGCGATAAAACTTTGCAGCGATGCTCTTTTGGATTTGTTGCCAGGTTTAATCGTGTTTTAAGTAGAGCGAGCTATTTATTGTTAATTTTTTTGTGGTGAAACGCGTCCATGCGTGTTCAGCCACGTTTGTTTTGGAAGGATCGGTCGGGTATTTAAGCACATTTTTTGGATTTTCGGAAGAACGGTAGTAAGAAAAGTTGTTTCTAATCTCTGTTTAGATAAAAGCTCCATAAAAGAGATCATTTCGATAAAGCAGTATGTGGTGTATTTAATTTAATGTTATTTATCTCTGGTGTGGGGAGGACTTCAGAAACAAACTCCTTCTTAGGGGACGTCATGCCACTCTGCCACAGAGGAAAGTTGTTTTGAAGCATGAGCTAAAAACTTACTTTACTTTCAGTGGTTACTTGTACATAAAAACTGCATCTATCTAATCTGATAAATCAACTTAAAGTGTGTCACCATTGCCCCAAAATAATGTTTTTAACCCCACCCTTCACCTCCTAAACTTTGGTGTTTTGGAAAGCTCCCATAGATTTCAAGTCAGTATTCTTTGAGTACCATGCCTCTCCTTTAAAGCCACTTACAGGTGAAATGTGTAAAATCCCACCCCTAGCCATCAGTAGATTGTAACTAAGGTGGCCGCTGTAGGACAAACAACTGTGACCACCGCTCACCTGTATTGAGCGTAGGCTGCCAGTCTGCTGTTTACCTCAGTTAGTATCCTAAAAACTTTGTGAAAGGAGTCTGATACGAGTCAGTGAGGCCAACGTCTGACTGATGATGGCGATACAGAGGTGAGCTGTTGAGGA
Source organism: Oreochromis niloticus (assembly GCF_001858045.2). Lineage (NCBI taxonomy): Eukaryota > Metazoa > Chordata > Actinopteri > Cichliformes > Cichlidae > Oreochromis > Oreochromis niloticus. Next base: position 30,321,659 of record NC_031985.2, on the reverse strand, counting down.
TATTTTGAACCTTTTGGTCAATAAGCACTACTGTTTATGCTGCTGTTAGCAGGCATTAGCATTAGTGGTTTCAACATTGCTGCACTTACTGAATAAATTCTCATATGAGTGAAGATGTCATCAAACTGTTTATCAGAGAGAAAGTGTGATTCTTATGACACTCAAACCTAACGTTAGCTGGTGTAACGTCAGGTTATAACCAGCTGTTCTTGTTGTTTAGCTGACCTGTTGTCAGCTGTGAGTAAATATGGGGGGGGGGGTGTCAATACCTGATCAATAACTAATTGCAACAATAACTGGAGTAAATGAACATGTTTGTGCATATTTTGATGTCTTAGCGCCCTGACTTCGTTTAGAGGGTTGAGGTGAGGAGGAAGAGGATGACATTTTATCCATATGGTGGTGGCGTTGTCTCTTTCCTTTGCATTTTCGGTTCTTTGGTGAAGGGGACTCCTTCTCATGTGATAAAACACAGGAATGATGTTTCATATCATCTGAAGGTGCAGACACTAATTTAAAAAAAACAAGAGTTTAGCTCAGCCACTGTATTCAACATGACGAGACAACATGGTGGCTTCCACAAATCGGCAGTCGGTCATTTGCATTTTTAATAGATTATTTTTAAGTTTATGAGAATGCATTTGTTTGTTGGAAGATGTAATAACAATCCAACCAATGTATATTTATGATTACAACATTTTTTTCTATATTGAATAACCTCAAATATCAGTGGACTGCACTTTGAATTTTTTATGACGGTCTGCATTCTGGTTACTTAATATGGGGAAAAAAATGATTATTTCGCCCTCATGTGAGTTTTTTCTTTTACACCATTGCTAGTGCTGCACTGCTTGCTCTTATTGCAGTATATGGATTTATTTTTCAACAGATGATGCTGCACAAAATGGAGAAAATGGTGCCATCCGCTGAGGACGAAGAGAAGGAGATGGAGGGAGAGACAGATGAAGATGAGGAAGAAGAAACAGAAGAGGAAGAAGGAGGAAGTGAGAGGGAAGAAGATGAGGGAAAAGAAGAGCAGGAAAAGAATCCATTACCTGGTCAGGATGAGGAGAAAAAGGAGGCAGATGTGCTGAACCTCAACAACGAGGTGGTGAAGATGAGGAAGGAGGTGAAGAGGGTCAGGGCATTGATCATAAGGAAGCTGACGCGTCAGATTGGCGCGCTGAAGAAGAAGAAGGGGAACGAGACCGAGATGGAGAGGAATCAGAGAAGAGCTGCGAGACTGCTGGAAGAGATCCACGACATGAAGAACCTCGTACCCGATCAGGTGGGCTTGTTGTCCTCTCAGCAAATCATTTCTGCAACAACTTCAAAGCCATTTCATTCTTTATCTTTTCATTTTGAAATATTTTTTCCAACTTATCTACAGGTGACCAAGACCGCCTTACAGAAGAATCTCAGCTTTGAGCAGGTTTGCAAGAACCCCAAGTCTACCATATCTGACCGGGCCATCGCTCGCATCGCCACCCACCCTCAGTTCAGCAGGAAGATTGAGAACATCAAAGCAGCTGTGAAAGCCTTCAAAGAGGAGCGGATGAAGAGCGGGAAGCCAGTAGGAAAGGAAAAAGTGCAAAATCAAGGAAAGGCAGTGGAAGGAAAAGTGACTCTGCAGTTACAAGAGAAAAAGGAGGGAAAAGAGGAGCTTAGGGAAAACAGCGAGGAGGAATGTCTTAAAGAGAGTGAAGATGGAACTGTTGCCGAAGTCAGAGAAGAAACGGAGAAAGGTGGAACTTCTGATGTTCACGCACAAAAAAACACAGAGCCTAAGAGTGTTAGAGCAGCACCAGGAAAAACTAGTGACATAAAGGAGATTGTGAAAAATAAACCTCCGGTTAAAAGAGAAGAGAAACCCGTTATCCAGGCTGAGCCAGCTGAGGAAGAGAGCGATTTAGAGTCGTCAGGTGATGAAGAGAGGGAGTACTTTGATGACAGCACGGAGGAACGGTTCCACAAGCAGTCATCGCAGTCGGAGGAGAGCGATGATGATGACGGCTTCTTTGTAGGAAAAGTGAGCAAGTTCAAGAAGAAAAAGAAAAATCCAAAAGACGAAGGGATGGAGGAGGTGGCGGCGGATAAGAGAGCTGAGGCAGGAAAGGACTCGGCTGAGAACGTGAAGTCTTCGGACAAGCTCGAGAGTCAACTCGATGAGCTTGAATCTAGGCTGAAATCAAAAGCGACCAAGCTGGAGTCTCTCTTCTGTCCTTCTCTGGCTGGGACTAAGGCAGGTGGGGGTAGAGGTGCTGGTAGAGGGAGAGGTGGAGAAAAATTTAGAAAACACAATAAAGATTTCAATAAACAGCCCAAGTTCCAGAAGCCGGAGAAAAGTTCAGGGTCTAAGTACAGCAAGCCCTGGCCCGATGGCAAACACCCCGAGTCTGAGGATAAGGGCTTTGCTACTGCTAGCAGAGGAAGGGGACAAGGCAGAGGCGATGTTCTGAGGCAAAAAGATCACAGGGGTGGAGGTGTCTTCTCACATAGGGCACCACAGCAGGCACTGCATCCATCCTGGGAGGCCAGTAAGAGAAGGAAGGAGCAGCAAGGACAAATCCTGGCCTTCCAGGGGAAGAAGATCAAGTTTGGTGATGATGATGACTGAAAGTTGTTGGCTGTTTGTGTAAAGTTTAAAGTTCAGGGATGATGTGTTGGAAGGTTTAAACTCTAAGATGCAACCTGTTCTGTGATAGCTTTGTCAGTGGGCAGCAGTTTAAGCAGCGCATTCATTCTATGGCTGCACTATACTAACGGGACTCATTTGAATGTGGGACACAGTGAAGCTGTTGTTTGTGTATTTGAACATGTACACAGTTCAGGTTTTCTGTCCTTGTGATTCCAGCGATGGTTTTGTGATGATGTTATCCACTTTTTTTTTTTTAATCCTTCATTATTAGACATGTTTAATAATACAGTTGTAGTCTTTACACAAGCATATTGTGCCATTTTTTGCTGTAAAGTTTTTATCTGCAGTATTGTGTAAAAGTCTTGAGCCACCACTCGTTTCAATACATTTTCCTTTTCCTTTTAAGTAGTTTATTTTTGTACATTGGCTGCTTCTTCACCCATTTTCAGTCCAGTCCTTGTAGCTGACCGTTTTATAGAGGAATGTATTCTCTCTGGCTGTATTTTGTTAAGCTGCTTAACACTGTTTTATGACTCATTCAAGAATAAAAAAGACACCTAACTCAGTGTTCTGCCTACACAACTGACAACTGAGTAAAGAACCAATTTTAAATTGTACCTTTATGCAATTTGTTACTTGCAGCCTGTCATAAAAAGATATCGCTTGTTCCCATTCCCTTCATCAAACCTACAAAAATTGCCAACGGTAACACAATTCGAGATTCAATTCAATTCAATTTTATTTATACAGCGCCAAATCACAACAACAGTCACCTCAAGGTGCTTTATGTTGTAAGGTAGACCCTACAATAATACATACAATAATAATACATTAATATAAATGCCTGCAGGTGAGATGGACTCACCTGCACGGCACCTACAATCATGCCTCGCCGGCTTAAAAAATGTGCCCTGCTTGTGTTGTTATTGTTGGTGGGGATGTGTATGGCTGGCAGCGGGAGAGCTGCAGCCGTTGAATGTACTGTTACAGCAACCATCTGATTATTGTAAGAATAAATGATGCTGCGAAGAATGAAAATCCCATCGGGTCTGCCGTGGTGGTTTAGTTATCAAGTTTGTGCACACAAACCAGTAAACAAATTAAAACAAGTACTGTTGAGAAACTATAATACAAATGGTGAAAATATAATGAATATGTAAACAACGAAACAACCCCCAAAGCGTCTAAGTCGCGTCACGTGACAGCGCAACACCCAAACACCAGGGGGGAGGGGAAGCAAAGTGTGCCTGTTCTGCGCTGACACAGGAGCGGCGAGTCCGGCGACCTGGCTGTTTCATCTTTGCCGAAAGCACAGCACTGCAAACAAGAGCAGAACTTAAAGTAAAGAATCGATCTCACCAGGCTAGTATCGATCCGATGCCGACTTGGTATCGATACAATCGATATTTGGATCGACCCGCCCACCACTAACGTGCATAGCCAATATCCTGTCTCGTGAAAATCTGGTTTAAAACCATACCGGGAAAACTGTGTTTCCAGCTAACAGCTTGAAACACAGCCCTTTAAAACCCCGTCAGGATGCTCAGTAGAAATGATTATAAGATAGCAGAGTGACTGTTTCTGCTTGACGGTAAAAGAAAAGCTGGTTTCTTGTTCTTGGAGAGCCCAACAGGAGTGTACAGAGGCTGCGTGGACCCTAATAGGTCGGGCCCCTCTGTGTGGGGAATCGCTGTGAAAGTGGAGTTCTTGGAGGTAGGCAGCACCAGAGACCAGGGGACAGTGAAGCTCGAAACAGCCCGAGGGCTTATATTTGTTACGGCCGTTTATAATTCAGAAACGAAGTGCGGTTTCGCAGCTGATGTGGGCACGCAAGCAGCGACAGACTTAAATACTTGGTGGTTTATCAGTTAAGGTTATTATCGGTCAGCCGCGTGCTAGTTAGCCAGGAAGTACCCTTTCAGAATAAAGGCTTGTCCGAAAAAGTATTTAGTTTGAAAGTTGCATAGGTGTACTTGTATAAAAATCAGAGTATAACGTCTAAAATGATCAACAGTAGTAAAAAAAAAAAAAAAAAAACTGTAGATGGTAAGATTTGGTATAAAATGTAATGTTTATTGTTTAGTTTCTGCTGTTTTTATTATTTATTTTACAGATTTTCTTAAAACTGGTTAAAAACACGGCACAATATAGAATTTAAAAAGTTTGCATTAATAGTTAATATAACATTCACTAGCTATAATGGATCATTTCATACTTTAGGTTTAATGCTATTTTCACAACGATGTCATATTTTAATTGAAGAAGTTCAACTTTTAAACTCGCGTGAGTATGATTTTATTTAGAAGGGTGGACTGTGACCGTTCGCGAACTTTTGCGTATTTCCGGTAGCTTTACGCTTGTTTTACCTTCGCCCATGGTCGGGGACTTGTGTAAATGTCGGGCTTCGGGTGCCGTGTAATCTGACTGCACACTTCAGCCGTCGAGTTTGTGTGAGGAAACATTGGTAAGGAGCCCGGTAACGGGGTGCTGTTTATCATTGCTGCAAAACAACTGCTGCATGCTGAGCATGGGCGGGGGATGGGGAGTGTTCCTACTGTTAGCTTACACACACACACTGATGAGGGAAGCTAGCTTCTGCCCCAATTGCGAAGTAATAAGTGACAGCCTGAAATAACTAAAGCAATTAGTCCGCGAAGGCAACATGAGTTTACTAGTTTATGCAGAGACGTGCTCACATCGTACAATTACATGGTTCTCAAGTAAAAGGCAGTGGGCTAGTGACAAGTTTATATTACTGCAAAAATGGCAGCCCTGAGACAAATTAGGGGAAAACGCATCCCAAATTGCATGACATTGCAATATCAAGCAAGTTGTCTTAAATATTTTCAGGCAAAAGAATAAAGCTGGAGCTGGAAGACGGTGACCCGCCCAAGACCTCCAGAATGGAGGCAGTGCTGCCAGAGGTCCATCTGACAAACACCGGAGAAACCAGTAAGGCTGTGTGATGTATAAAAACTTGTGCTCTGGATTATCAGATGGAAAAACATGCCCATTCCAAGGAAGAAATGGATAAAACCTCTCGGACGCAGCTTTACAGTTTACAGGAGAGCATAGTTAATGGGTGATATTTTGTTCCAGTAGCGTGTGTAGCAAAAACTTAAGTTAATGGTGTCGAATACTTTGATGTGCTTCTCCTTCAAAAATGGACTAACTGGGCCACACTGCTTAATCACTCAGTTGAGGTGTTTGATTTAATCCCATGGCCACAGGTGTATAAAATCAAGCACTCAGTCATGCAGTCTGCCTTTGCAAACATTTGTGAAAGACTGGGTTATTTCAAGAGCTTAGTACTATAATAGGACTTCACTGTTGCAGAAAGTCTGTTCATGAACTTGGTCCTCTCCTAAATATTCAATGGTCAGCTGTAAGTGGTTTTATTGCAAGCAGAAGTATTTAGTAACTCAGCCTTGAAGTGTCAGAGCATGCACTCTTGCAGAGCAGAATGACAACGTGCTAAAGTACACACTGTGAAAAAGTCATTGCCAAGCTAGGCTGACTAAGTAACTGCAGAGTTTCAAAGGTCCTCTGGCATTAACATCAGGACAAAAAGTGTGCATCAGGAGCTTCATGGTTCTCCTGTGCTTGGTGATGTGTGGCTTGCATCAGACAGAGTGGTGTAAAGTATTCACTGGACTCTAGGACTGCAACAGCAAGTCAGACTTTCTAATTCCAACATCAGCGTTTGACCTCATAAGTACCCCGCTGGATCAGCGGGGCAAAAATTCCCACACACACTAAATCTTGTAGCAAGTCTTCCCAGAACAGTAGAAGCTGCTATAAATGCAAAGGGCCACCAGATTCATCTTAAAGCCTATGGATTTAGAATGAGATGTCCTGTAGGTCTAGTGTACAAGAAAGGACTGGAAGGTTTTTGGTCATATCACCTGTTAGACAGTTGTGTCATTGGTGTACTGCAGAACTGTGCTGGTATAAAACTTAAACTCAAAATTGGCATCATCTTCATCCTTGAATGAGTCAGTGACAGATACAGTTTGGGGGACTTGATGAATATCACAAGGATTAACATTTTGAAGTTTTTGGGTCATGAATGGCAGCCTTATTCACTAACTGAGCAGTCAGACGCTGCCCATCTTTGAACTCGGCCTCATCTGTAATCTTAGCTACATGCATGTAAAACTATCTTGTTGAGAGAAAGTTCTGACAGACCTTCACACACAGACACACAAGCACCAGCCAACCTTATGGCAATTCCTGCCCCTGGAGGCAACAGCTACAGTACCAGATACTATAACCTAATGGAAAATCCTGAAAATCACGGCAAACCATGCCGAGTTGATCCGAGTAGGTAATTAAGGAAAAGGGGGGGTTAAGAGACACACTCAAGGTGCAGCCATTACCGCAAGAAAAAATCTCAGTCTCCACCCTTCTGTTTATCCTCCAGGTCTCGGTTCCCTAATGCGCAAGCGGGAGAGGTCGCGCTTCGATACGTCACTGGGTTTCTTGACCCGGAAGTTTGCAGAGCTCCTGAGGTGCTCCACCGATGGGGTTTTGGATTTAAACGTAGTGTGTCGGGAACTTGGCGCCTCTAAGAGGCGCATCTATGATATCACAAACGTCCTCGAAGGGATCCAGCTCATCAAAAAGAAGTCTAAAAACCACATCCAGTGGTGGTAAGTATAAACTGAGCCAGTAAGTAACAACCGTAGACCCATCTTATGCATAAATGTATTTTTAGAAGGGCAAGGGGGCTTTTTCTGCTCCTAATGCAGATTGGATATCTTAAGTGTTGCTTGTTTCGCTGTTGACCCGGGTCTTTTTGAATGCTTGTGCACAGGGGCGGACAACTGAATGAAGACTATCATCCTGAGCTGAAGGCTCTCGGCGAGAAGGAGAGGAAGCTGGACCAGCTGATCCAAAGCTGTACGGAGCAGATTCATGAGCTGTGTGAGGACTGCCACAGTCACAGATATCCTTTGTCTGTTCAGCTTCATTTCACTCTGTATTGTCACCCAGGAAATACTCTGAAGGCAGGTTTAATGGGTAAAACTACTAGGATAGAACTATTAGTGTTTGCAGTTAAAGTAACAGCACCAGGAGCTCTGAGGTGTTCTCAAAGTCTCAGTATGTCTGCCTTTCAAACTGCATTGACTCCATGAGACATGCAGGTGGCACTAGAGGTACATTTCTTTCTTTGTAAACTGTCAATGTTTAATAATGGCTGACCAGAGACGGTCTCTACTGTAGTGGTGTGTGTGCTGTTGGCATAAAGGAGGAATAATTTATTTGTTCCAGTCAAGGAAAAATACTTGCTTTCAAAGTACAAACAATACCTGGAATTAATTATCAGTAATGTCTTGGAACACAGCCTCCTTGTGGTTAATAAAAAGCAGTGGTTGTCTGGTGATTGCGTTAAATTTTTTATTTATTTTTCTTTTAAATCAAATTTGATGGCCGATTCCAAGTAGTTGCAGCAACCAGCTGGTCCACAACGTCCGTTTGCAATTACAGGGTGATTGGTTCCCTGGTGGGAGGGCAGTTAGTCTCCCAGCAATTGCAGATCGGCTCGGACCAACTGCAGGTTTGAAAATAACTGCCATCCAATTCATAACCGCAGACGGACTGATTGCACCGTGCCTGTGTTAAAGAGCCTGCGGGTCATTTTGTAGTTAAATCCCACCTGCAGCAGCTGTGTCATATTTGTTAGGGAATGTCTGTTTTACATCAGTGACATTGTGGCCAGTAGTTAATGTGAGTTTTGATGTTTGTAGTTGGCAACAAATATGTGAATTTTGCCACTTGATCACATTTGATTGCTGTGTCATCACAAATGTATTTAATTGCCGGCTTGGCTAAAAGGAAAATTGAAGCCCAAGTGGGATAAATCTGCTTCTCCTGTGGCAGGGGGAAAAAACACTTTCCTAAGGAGTCTATAGTGATTTTTTTGGGGGGGTGTTTGTTTTATGAATTGTGGCTCACATTAGTGTAAAGAGAACAGGTCTACCTTGTGATAAAGAAACTGTTGCAGTGTGAGCATGCAGTGTCCTGCAGTCGTACAGTTATGATTCGAAAAGCTGACACAATGTAGGTGAAACCACACTGCTGCTGCGACACGTGCATGCGTTTTGGAATCAGTTGAACTCTAAGCTCCAGCGGCAAACAAACACCAGTCTGTTGTTTATGTTGTCTTCCTTGACTTTGTGGCTCACATACGCCTATTTGACTTACAAGGATATCTATAGGATTCCTGCTCTGAAAGATGAGACTGTGATCGTGATCAAAGCCCCCGCAGAGACTCAACTCGTAGTGCCACACCCACATGAGGTACATGTCAGTCGGACGAGGTGTAACGTTATTAGAGTCATTTCTGTTCTCTAGTGGAACTGCTGCTGTTTTTGAGTCGTTAATCAAAATCCACATGTCTGCTTTCTCAATGCTCAGAGCCTGCAGATCCACCTCAGCAGCACTCAGGGGCCCATTGATGTGTTCATCTGCTCCGATGAGCCCCTCCCTATCGAAGCCACAGGTTATTCAGCTGCTGACGAGGGCAGTGGAAGTCGTTTAAATGACAGCGACTCCATGCTCGATTTACCCTTCGCGGCCTTCGCTCAGTCTTCCAGAGGTGAGTCTTGTATTTGAGCGTCCTGTCGTCTGGCTCACATAGATTAGGCAAAGAGCGCTCTGGTGCAACAGAGGATGAGGAAACGACGCATCCCCATAACTGCTTTGCTGTCACAGGAGCCTTGAACAGTACCGTGCCCAGCTCCAACTCTGGTTTGAGATTTTTGGGTGATTTTGATCACTTTCTTCCTCACCGGTGTCTCCTCATTCACACTCCCATGTCATTCCAGAAAACGCTAACAGCAGTTGTGGAATTGATAGTCTCTCCAAGCTTCAGTCTGAGCCGACACAGCAGCGCTCATCCCCCGTTTCTCCTATGCCCTCCACTCTCACCTCCCTCCAGCCCCCCTCTGAGTGCAGTTTTGTTGCTCTCACTCCCCCCGTGGCTTTCTCTCACAATGAGGAAGGGTGCGTTGTGAGCGTGGCTGACGGGGAGGGCATCACTGACCTCTTCTCGTCTGTTGACTTGGACCAGTTGCCTCTGGATATTCCGCTTCTCTGAACAATGTGAAGGAATAAATGGAATTTCCATGTAAACGGGATATCAACGGGATCCAATAAACTAGTTGAAGGAGCCAAACTAGTGAAGGAGACTTCCATGTAATTCCATTGCCATCCAGGCCTCCCTTTCTTCTCCTTTGGACTGCAGCTGACACACGCTCTGAGGCATTTTGTTTCTGTTTTTGAGGCCTGTTTGACAGCTCTTCTCCATAATGTCAGTATTTCAGTGTCAACAAGAAGGACTCTGATTTGAACCCAGAGCTTTGTCAGTTATACGGACACTGTGAACTGGTCTGGAGAGGTGACGTACACCAAAGGTTTAGAAGTCTGTCCAAAGTCAGTCATTAGACTCTTGCTGCTTGTGTTGGAGCTCTGTGAAGACAAACAGCTGCAGATGGCATTCGTACACAACTGTTTGATGAACATTGTTGTGCTTTATTACCGATTCACTGGACTCGTTGGAGACACTAACGCAGATTTGTGTCTTATTAGTTACAGCTGGTGTTGTATTACCTTGCTGTGATGGGTATATACAAACCTGTCCATTATTTGGCCTTCTCTGATCCAGGTTTTTCATTTCGGATACCTTAAGTCAGGGCGATTTATCGGTGTCAGTCCAGGCACGGTGCTCTCTTTGCCCTCAGATTTATCGTATTGCATCGAGGTCATTTGAATCGTCTCGATGTGCGGTTTAAGACTGAGTTTGCGGCTCGGCGTGACGGAATAAAGATTTTGACTACGAAGCTGTTTGTGATGACATAACAAAGTAACAGGTGAATGTTGATTGGTTAGGCTATGGCCAATAACTGTTAGGGTTTACTGATGTGCTGTAACAGTGCATCACTCTGTCCTACTTAAACTGAACGCCTCATAGCACAGTGTGCGTTTAAGCCCGTGTTGGCTTTTCTCAGGGTTCGAGTAGCTTTTACACCCGGTGCAATTTCAGAAGTTAAAGGCTGATTCATACACAGTATTTACTAGAGCTCCACTGATGTAGGATTATTAAGACCTAAACTGACATTCGGCAATTTAAAAATCCGACATATAAGCAGCAATATTTAGTATAACCACATTTCCGTAAGATTTGGCACATGTAGTTTAAAAGCACTCTAACTGGATCTGCTCAAATCAGCTGCTTGTTGTCTGTGGTGTAACAAACAGGTGTTGCTTACTGAGAAGTCACAGAGGTGTGTTCTCTGGTGAACGAAAATTTTGCAACATCAACACTGAAAATATGCTCTACAGATTTGTCTTCTTTCCACTTTTCAACTTTGATGCGCCATTAGAAATGCTGATATCGGCTGATATCTGTCGGGCTCTAGTATTTACAGTGTTGTCCAGAGTTTGATGTGTACCAGAGCTTTGCTTTAATATTGATCGCCAGTTTAAAGTGACACTAATTATGATGCCAGACATTTCAGCAGGTCACTTTCTCAGGTACCGCTGCGGCCTGTGTGCGCGCTCTTAGCTGTTAAGAGGAGTGGGATTGTCTGACGATGACACGCTGAACCACTAAAAGCACCGAGGAGAGGCTCTTCCATTTAAAGCCCGTTCTTGTTTACAGAACATTTTAAATTGTGCCTTTTTCACGGCGCACACTTCAGCGAGGTTGTGTTCAGCGCCACTAAAAACAAACGCGTTGCATTCGGGTGAACTGTTTTGTCATCGTTCTTGGAGAATGAAGGGCTTCTGCTGATGAAAGGACTGTAACACTAAACCCTTTTCATGCTCACTTGAGCATCTCTCACGAGTGCTCACCAGAATTCTTGTCATTTGTTGTCAGTATCAAACTAGGACAGCGCCCGGCTCAAGTGGCTAAACTGCTGTATTTACGAGGCATTGAACGGCTAACCACTGTTGGCACTCAGATCTGGTGTTCTGTAATCCACAGAGTGGGCTAGTCTCTTCACGATGTGTGTTATGTTTGCTTGGCAGAGTCGGGAGGCTGTGAAAAGAAACGCTGTCTTCAGTGTTTTTAACAATTCGACACTAAGATCTGAACTAAAGCAGACTTCAGGTTGGTTTTTTTTTTCCTCATGTTATTTTTACTGTTGTTTACGTATTCTCATCAGTTTTGTGTTCAGTTAGATCCATTCTGACTCGAGAGCCTTTTTTACCACTGATTCTGTGCCTCTTATGCAGCTTTGTAGCCAGAAGACCTTTGCTGAGGGTCTCCTTCTCATTTCTGTTAAATATTGTATCAAAACTTGAATAAATTTGAGCTCATTTACTTATTAATTCCCAAGTCTATTCTGTCTTCTGTTATTTTTAAATTACATTTTGCTTTTCAGTGAGTACACGTTAAATTACTCTCATTATGCTCTTCCTTATATTCAGACAGCACTGAATGTTAAGGTTTAAGAGTTTTTCCAACTCGTGGCTCTCTATGATGTCACTGAGAGTGGATCACAACTGCTGTCCAGAGCTTCTGTTTGTAAGGGTCAGAAGAAAGTTTTAATACAGGCATCCGGTATAAGTAGAAGACACACAGGTCTGAATCGTGCAAAGCTACCAAGATTAAAAAGAGCTTTAAATGAACATTGGATCCTCTAAAGCTGGGCATACGCTGCGATTTTTGGCTCATTTTGAGCCGATTTTTCAGTCGTGCGACCGTTTTGGTGATCGGCCCGAGTTTCGCCTTCATCGTGTGTCGTGCATCGTGTAGTATACGTGGGGTAACGAGAAACGATTAACACCTCACGACCAGCTCCCGATCATCAATCGCTTGGTCGTAAGAAAATCAAACCTGTTTGAAATCCTGTCGGCCGTCGTGAGGGTGTCACCGCAGCCTCTCACACTGCGCAGGCACAAACACAGCAATGAAAGCAGTGCAGCGTGTGATCTGGACACAAGCGATGGAGGCACAACTTGTAGAACTTTGGAAAGCTCATCCGAGCCTTTTCGATGTGGCCTCACAAAATCATCACGACCACAACAACCGTGAAAAGAGTTGGATGGACATTGCTGCTCAATCACAGCTGCCTGGTCAATGTTTTTCATTAGCAATTTAGCAAAGTTGATGGTGGTGTGTGCGTGTCTGTGTGAGTGAAAGACAGAGAGGGAGAGCGAGCGACAGATCTTCTGTTATAACCTTCATTTTATGGACGCACAGTGTGAGCACTCAGGTCGCATCAGAGCATCGGGCCGTATATTGTGAGACCCTGCATCGTGACCTACGACCTTCTAACCCCTGCGAGTCAATCATGCAGTTTGAGCAGAAGCTGAATAACGCGACTGAAAAAATTGCACAGTGTTTGCCCAGCTTAATGCAGCGGTGTCCAACTCCAGGCCTCGAGAGCTGGTGTCCTGCAAGTTTTAGATCTCACCCTGGGTCAACACACCTGAATCAAATGATTAGTAAATTCCCAGGCCTCTGGAGAACTTCCATTTGAATCAGCTGTTATGGATCAAGGACACATCTAAAACCTGCAGGACACCGGCCCTTGAGGCCTGGAGTTGGACACCCCTGCTCTAATCCTGTTAAATGTTTTCAGAGTATTTGATTTAAGTGGTAGTGTAGTTGTAGCGTAAGCCTTAATCAATTAGATCATGTAACACTGACCTATGAATCATTCAAGTGTGTGTGGGGGAGGAAAAATAAGCACCAACTCAAGAGATGAGCTGGTGTTTTCTCCACATAACAGACAACTTAGCAAAGAACCAGTTTGAAATTGCATCATTTGGCACTCAGTTACAAGCAGCTTGTAAAAAAAAAAAAACACACACACACAATTAGTTCCGATTTAATGAGTCTATGGCATAAAATAGGATTTTTGTGCCAACAAGCTGATTCCCAAAGATTTACTAGGTCAAAAAAAAGCTGACACAAGACCTGAGAGATGGATCTGGCCCTTCAGTTGATCCAGTCTACTGTTCACTGAAGCCTCATTAGAAAGGATCTCAGTGGATGGGTGGCTGTCAAGAAGCTATTCTTAAGGAAGGGAAGAGAAAAGACTGAGATATGGCAAATTACAGAACTGATTACAAATTACAAGACTGAAAATGGGTGGCAACAGTTCGAATGAAATGAAGAACAATTTTGAAATATTTGTTTCAAATCAATATATACAGACAGAAACAGGAGAGGGGTAAAACAGTGGAGGCTCTGTTATAGTTCGGCTTGCATTTCAGACAGCGGTGTTTGAGATCTTGTCAAACTACTGTTGGATTGTGATCCACCATTCAGTGCCATCAGGGAAGCATTTGGTTTCATGTTGCACTAAAAACATGCCTCGAGTGGAAAAGACAAAAACAACCCAGTCATGGACTGGCCTCCCCACAGCCGGGGCCTCAGCATTATTGAAACAACATGGGATCATCTTAACAGAGACTGGAACAAGAGGCAGCAAGAAGAGCTTTCATTGTCCTTCAAGGAGCCTGGAGAACTGTCCCTGACTACTTAAAAACATAAGAAAGTGTGCTTAAGTAAAGTTTATTAAACATTGAAGGCTTCAAATTAGTGGCTGTTCAAATTTTCACTACATTGGAAAATTATTTTAATAATTTTAAGTGTGCTGGGTATTAAAAGGTAAAAAGGTAAGCTTTCAGAAGATGGATCTTGTTTTGATGAGCCAGCTCTCCCACATGTTGATATCATCGTTTAAAGTTTACCCAAAAAGCACGTTTTCAAGTTTTCCTCTGTGAATTATCAGAAAGCAGAAAAAAGATCTAAGGCGCTATTGCTTGTTTCTGTTACTCTGCACCGCAGACAATCAACTGGGAGAGCTTTGCTTTTGAAACTGATATATCCATGTTAGCGATGCTCAAAGTTGGTCATGCAGAAAAATGTTCTAAAAATGTGCCTTTGGCTTAAGGTTGTGACGTCTGGGAAGTTCAGAGTTGAAATTTGTTTTTTTTTTTCTGGCCTTGAGTGGAATAACTCCCATTAAATCTGCTGTTGTTTTCTTTTGAGGCTTTATTCATATGCAGTCATTAATACACTGCTCAAACAATTATGGGAACACTTTTTAATCAGAGCGGCATCAGGTCAATTAAACTTTATATTGATGTGGTCAGTTAGGTAGCAGAGGGGGTTGTTAATCAGTTTCAGCTGCTTTGGTGTTAATGAAATTAACAACAGGTGCATTACAGGGGCAACAATGAGACACTGCAAATACAGGATTCACAGGTGGAGGCCACTAACATTATTCCCCACCTCATCTGTTTTCATTGTATTGTCACTAGTTTTGCACTTAGCTTGGGTCGGTGTCACTACTGGTAGCATGAGGTAATACCTGGACCCTACAGAGGTTGGACAGGTAATACAAATCCTCCATGATGGCACATCAGTATGCGCCACTGCCAGAAGGTTTGCTGTGTCTCCCAGCACAGTCTCAAGAGCATGGCGGAGATTCCAGGAAAGCTGGACAGGGTCGTAGAAGGTCCTTAACCCATCAGCAGGCCTTGTATCTGCTCCTTTGACTAAGGAGGAACAGGTCGAGCACTGCCAGAGGTACAAAATGACCTCATGAGGGGGGCCTGAGGACTCTAATGGGGCCTGTGCTCACTGCCCAGCACCCAATTGGCATTTGCCATAGAATACAAGAATTAGCAGGTCCACCACTGGCCCTCTGTGCTTTTCACAGATGAGAGCAGGTTCACACTGACCACATGTGACAGACATGGACGGGTGGGGAGAGTCCATCTTTCTTTCATTTCTTTGAGCAGTGTGTTTTCTTTTAAATCCATGTAGTTGAGCCACTTCTAAATGTTTCCACGGTGTGGGGAGATCAGCTGTTTTGCTTTGGTACAGTCCCAGTGTGCGCTTTTAAGATCCCAAACTACACGCCAGGATGAAGCAGCTTGACGTTTCCTCTCACTGGCCTGCTACACAACAACAGGCGTCATGTTCTGTTTAGTGTTCGTGCTGTTTAATAGCAGTAACAAAGCTTCGGAGTTTTCTTTAACCATCCTAATTGCCGTGTAACCCCCAGTGCAGTGCACTAGTGGGATCTCTCTGCCACTAGGAGGCACTGAGATCCCACAGAATCCTTCAATTACATTTTCACAAGCTTGTGTTGTTTTCAAACTGCCATATAGTGTTGCCCATCTGAGAACCGGCTTTTATAAATTTATAAACGGGGTTGCGATGAAATAACGTGGCGCCTTGCTGGTCATGTTGAATCTAAATGGCGGAAGGAAAGTTTTAGTCATCCTTTACGGAAAAAATCAGCAGGAACAGGCTCGGTGTCAAAGCGAACACCCACGTGCTCGGTTTTGTTTCAGCCGCAAACATCACCTCCCTGAGCTGTCGGAGCTATATTTATTCACCCTGCCCACTTGTGCAAGGACCGGGCGCCTGCTGACATGACGATGTGACAGTTTGTCATCTCATTCAAGTGAAGTCGCCAAGATCGCTCCAGGCTACTTATCAGACATGTAATCTGAATCAGTTTTGGAAGCATTAGCGGCTTCAGAGGAGCCGGGGGAACGGGGTTAAAATGCAGGTTTGACTGACATCATTGACTCTGCTGATCAGATTACCATATCCTTAGGCCGCTTACTGGATATGAAAGGAGAGACTGGTAATTACATTGAATGTATTTGCCCGGCTTTCATGGTTGGAGGAAGGAGAACACGTTAGTGAGACTGAAACATTGCTCCACAGCTGAAATCCTCTGTGGCACGTTGGTAGATGTGGGTGTTATTGTCAGATGATCGCTGATTAAATCGTTCTTTTTTTAAAAAGTGATCTAAAATCTTCTAAAGCTCAGTAAAAAAAAAGAAAGAAATGCCTCTGATGTTCCTCTTTCTTCATACAGAAGCACTCGCACCTTGTAAACTTTTTTCTTCTTTTCCCCGTCCCTACTTCTTTGTCTGAGCCACAGCATCTTAGAAAAACACATCATCGCCCTCAACATGATGATGTAATCCGTCAGGTGCCTACAGCCTTCGAGCCTGTCTATAGATGGCAGTGTGGTACCTTAAAAATCCCTCATGAACCCTGTCAACCCAGTTCCCCACAAAACAGTGGCACACTCACACCGAGTTCATGAAGTCACTGGATCACTGCTATTATTGATTCATGTGTGCTTCTCTTGTTGTTTCTTCTTCTTTCATTTTTTTTGCTTTTCTCTGTGTCGCTTAAGATTTGCACATCGGAGGAAGGGGGGGAAAAGTGAATGTTGAATTGGGTCATATCGAGTTAGGTTCGACGTCAACCACCTTCCCATCTCAAGAGGGCTCACTTAAAGTTCAGTCGATACAACTGTCAATCGGGCGATCGATCATTCTGTGAGGTTTCTTTTTTTTTTAAAAGTGCTTTTCCTTGTTGGCTGCAAGTGCATGATGTGCGGTGGCTTTGAAGGTTTTGAAGCACTGGACAAAACACACAGATGGCTTGGCTTAAAGTGTGACATAGGACTAAGTCATCATCACTTAAGGCTCACTCCCTCAGGGAAGGGGGTTTTAGGAGTGACTCGAGGCATGTGACGCTGCAGGTTGGTAGGCTTGCCCGGCTGTTCCTTCCCCTTACCCCCCTGAAAACACAGCACTTTTTCTGCGCTACGCTCTCTTCAGCCAGGCGGTTGTTTTGACTGCTGTAATGCACTGAGGCTGGGAGTGAGAAAGCGAGAGAGAGAGCGAACAAAAATAAGAGAGGGTTAAAGAGGGAGCATGAAAACCAGGAGAGAGAGGGAGCGAGCGTACTACTCGTCTGTCATTGGCGGGGGAGAGCTCGGCGTCTTTTTGCGTAGCGCCGCCCCAGCCAATCGACGACTTGTGCAGTATTTTTGGGTTTATGAATGAAATGAATAGTGAGAAAGCAAGACAGGAGTAGTTTGATTCATCACCCGTAAGCTCGGGGTGCGCGGCGTAGACCGAAGACACAGGTGCGCTTGTTTTGCTGCGCACACGGCCTCGGAGGGCCTCTAGGCGCGCACAGAGAGATCAGTGGGCGGCAGCGATGCAGCAGCACATGCAAAAAGCACTCGCAGGCACACCTTTATCCATCTTTGTTATCTCACAAAGAAGTAAGTGCAGTTTAAACAGTGCATACACGCGTCAAGGCCTGATCAGTGCAGGTGGACCAGCCCGAAGCAGAACTGGCTGTTTACCTTCTTCCTGTTTTCTCTGCACACACTTGTTGTTGTCACAGTCCAGCACAGTTTCATTCATGTAAAGAGTGACTGAAAGGGCAGCACGCTAAACTCTGTTAGTGGGCTTATAAGCTCAGCTGCTGGTGGAGTTCGTCCAGAGGTCAGGAGATGTTGAGTCACTGAGTTTTTACTCCATAATAACAATAACAATAATAATATGATTTGCACTCCTTTGGCTCTCAGTTCCTTCAGAGGTCAGCAACGTCAAGGTGTTTGGGTATTAATCAGTTGGACTCAAATGTCACTTTCCTCAAAATGTTTCTTGACAAAATAAAATGTTCACCTCTTCCCTACAGATACAGCAGTGACTGCCGTCTTTATGGCGAAAAGAGTTAAAGATGTTGAAAAATGTATGAAGTCACAAGCTGTTGTTTAAACAGTCCACATATGGAAACCCCCACACACCCAAAGAACCGAAAAGACACTGTTCAGTTACATATTTTCCTTCTTATCAAACCATTTCATCCTCTTATTTCAACCCTCTAGAGCAGAGATGTCAAACTCAAACTTTCACACTGCCGGGTTACACACAGTTGGATCTTAAATGGTTTGGACCAGCGAAACTTCAGTTTCTCAGTGTACAGAAATTTAATTACAGGTTTAATAAATCAGAAATCTTCATTTAAAAAAAAAAAAGACGTATTCAATATATGAAAACACAGTTAAATGCCCAAAATTTGTGTCCTCCTCCATATTTTCCCATTAGGCTGTATTGGAGACTTCGCCAGGCCGATTCTGGTCCCCGGGCCTTATGTTTGAGACCTCTGCTCTAGGAGTAATTTAGACCATATGAACCAAATGATTCGTTCATTTCATGAGTAATGGGAATAAATGGGCTATGGAACATTTTCACATCCATGTATTTTAAAGTGTTTTAAGTGACACACTCTCTGTCCGTCATCTGCCCTCTCTGTCCCAAAACACTCCTGCCACATGGAGGGAGACACTGCACGAGTCAACCAATAAATGACAGCTCAAGTTCGGAGGTGTTGTTCAATAAGTTTATTAAAAAGAAAAAAAATCAGCGTGACTTGAAACTTAATTTGAATCTGAACTAACGGGTTGAGTCAGAGACAGACGGAAATGTATCGCTTGTTTACCTGCGAGGTAAAATGTTTTTCTCAGCAGAGTTTATGTGCATTTGAAATGAGTGCTGTATATGACTGTCTCATTTGGAAATGTGATCGCGAACACCCACAACGTTCGGTAAATCCAATAACTTTTAATGACTAGGTTCAACAGCCACGATTGTGAGATCTTTAATACCATTTTAAACATCCCCCAAAATATATCATTGAGAGCAGCTTCTTTGGTTTCTATTATATGTGGAATATATGAGCACTAGTAAAAAGCCACATATCAGATTATTATGGACTGGAGCTCGAATGTGACATGAAAACAGTGGCGCCAGTAGGGTTGGGCGATTGGACGAATATATCGACTATCGACGATAGGCTGAGCCCATCGGCGATTGTTTTTACAAGGGCGATTTATTTATTTGCCCATGAGTAAGTTTGCTAATAGTGATGGAGCTAATAGAAGCAATCCACAGGAAAAAAAACATAATAGCGCTGTTTTAACAGCACCCCCCTCAGAGTGCACCCAAATGCTTGTTGCAGAAGCTGGTGATAGCCTAGCATACTCAGCAGGATGGTGGACACGTGCATGCTCATGCGAGTTAGTCGTGTTTGAGTACTTTGCTCTCACTATACGTCTGCACAACCGGCACACCGCTTTGGTTACATCCTAAGGTTTACCTCTTTCATCCCAAATTGGCGACTTTATATTTTTATTTTTTTTTTCGTGCTGTCAGCGTTAACTCGCCGTTATCACGACTAACGCGATTAACAATTAACCCATCTGGAGCACAGACTGAGTTAACTGTGATGACCGCGTTAACACTGACAGCCCAATTTTTGGGGGAAATTAGGTCATCCATGTTTGGACTTCCCAGATAGCAAGGAAACATTGAAACAATGTTGAGTCAATATCAGGCGACGTCATTGAAGCAACGTTGAAGTGTGACGTTGACCCAACATCACTCTTGCACCCATTTTTAACGTTGAAACAACGTCAGGTTTTGATGTTGAATCAATGTTGAAACCTGACATTGATTCGACGTTATATTTTCTAACACTGTTGACATTGAAACAATGTCAGATTCTGATATTGAAACACTGTTGAGCTATGGTATTGATTTTCCACCTCTTTCGCACAGTTGCTTTTTATTGAAAAAAAACAAAAAAACAAAAAAGGTCAATAGACATGTATCATTTGCAAAATACTTTATTAAAAGACAAAGTTTCCTATTTACATTTCTATGTTTCACATCACTTTTTATTATTTACTCCGGGATGGGGATGGATGATGTGCGTCCTGCGCGCCACCCGTACGATCTGGAGCATATCTGAGCCATTTCTGGACTGCTTGAGCAAAGACCAACTCAGACATAGAGTTCGCCCCTACCTGCTGCGCCAGGCCATCTAGGACAAAAATAGACACACACACAAAAAAACAAAGACAAAAAAAAAGGGAATTAGAGCACATGAATAAGCTCTTGTTAATTGTCTTCAGCAGGGAGAAAGTATGTAAACTCCTAGGCTGATAAACATGAAAGTCACCAGGCGGAAATCAGCAAACTGTCGCATTTGATTCCCAAAGAGCTATAAGCTGAAAATGTGATATGTCTTAGCATGGTGTGCCGTGTATGCTTTAAAAAAAAGAAAACATGGGGTCCTCGGGCTGTACAAAGTGTACAACCCGAGGACAAAACAAGCCGAAGACCAAAGACTCCATCTCCAGATTAACCGGACATGAAAGTCTTGCTATTAAGAAAGACAAAGTAATATAGCAAAAAACAGACATAGGAAATGTGAAACGCACCCAGCACATCAATTGATCCCTTTATTGTTCACTTTAGGTTCATAAAACTACAATAAATGTTAAAACTTACCAAATATGCATCTGCACAGCGCTGTCTCTTTAAATGCCCTTTTTTGCTTTGTCTGGTCCTTGGGTTTTTTCCCCCTGCCCAGTTGAGTACAGAGGCCAGCTCCTTTGTAATGGCATAAACCATTACATGGCGGACTCGCACCTCCAGTGTGGTCCAGCAGCACCAATCAACGCAAAGCGTCTCACCTATAGACACATTTTATGAGATGGAATTAGCGTGTCTCATCTCTTAAATGTGTATGCAAGTGCTTGTGTGTTTACTTCATGTAATTGATGATAGAAACATGTCATTTAGTTTTCCCTAAAGCCTGATTTTCAAGTCATACAAAGAATAAACCAAAGTATTGGCAGTACAATGTATTTCTATTCCCTTTTGTTGGATATTCATGTGTTAGTTCTTGTAACTGCTAAAAGTGTTTACTAGTTTTTGCCTGTCACATATATTTGTTATACCATGTAAACTGTGAAATTCCAAGATTTTCAAACTTCAAAATCACAACAAGATGACATTCAGGAGTATAAATTGGGTTTTTTTTTTAGATAAGAGTACAATGACATTGTGATGCAGCTTTAAAGCTTTTTTTAAAAGCATACCATCTATAGGGAAGACATCAGACTCTGCATGCTGGCGAGATTGCAAAGCTGTGTCGGTTTGTGCCAGAGTGGCGAAAGGTGCCGGAAGCTGGGTGGGGCATTATGATGGTTGCTATCAGTGGGCTGGGGGGCAGACTGCAGAGTGATGAGGGTTGTTTAGAAAAAGATAATTTTTTAAGTATTTAAGAATACAGACAACTTGTCAAAAAAGTTTCCTCGTGTCAGACACAGATATGTACACAGACACTAGTCAGTATTTTATTACCTGGTATTTTCACTCGAGGGGCCTGGGGAAACCATTTTTTTGTAGGCTGCTCATCCTCTGAGTCCGTATATGTGTACAGGGCATTTGGTCTAAAGAAAAAGAAATTAAAAACGGTCTTAAGTAATTGTAAATATGCTTTTGGCATATTGTTTCCTAAAGTTAGTTTGATTTCTAACAACACACACAGGAAACAGAGACGTGCAAGAAGGTACAGTATACAATGAATTTTTGAAGTGCACAAGTGTACACGGCTTTGCATTTTTAAAAAGTTTACAAACTTCCACTTTTTGGACTATATTATGTGGTGATATTGCAGTATGCATGCACCACAGATATGTACAAAAGACAAGATTATAAATTCTTAACAATCAAAGATATGTTTGTGAATAAAAAGGTTTTACTTGTGCTTTCTTTTAAGACTGGTCTGGGTTTCTTCTTCGGACTGAAGGTCAGACGTATCACAGCATTCACGTGGATATCTCTGAAGACTGCGTTCTGCTTCGTGAAATGTGCCTGGAAATACAAACACAATGTACGGCCAGACATACATTACGTGTGGACAAAAGGTGCAAATGCATAGAAAAATCAGCGGTTTCAAAAATACGCTGGTACGTGTGGACGTAGCCTTATTCATTATTCAAGGCACAAACGGAAAGTCATGTACGCGTGCAACGTAAAGTTAGGTGACCGTGCAACGTACAGTCACGTGGGCATGCTGCGTGAGCATTCAAACTGAGTCTAAAGTTTTCGTGTGCGAATTGAAGCGAGTGCTCTCCAATCATCAAAAGTAACAAAGTCATTGAACATGTTTATACAGTTAACTTTACGTTTATCAATCATATATCACAGATTTAGAATTTTTTGTAGTACTAAGCAACTACAGAGCGAAAGTCTGGGTCAAGCGCTGAGGCGACGGCAAGAACAAAGGAAACCTCGAAGCGTTAAAGCTAGCTTTGTAAGGGAATATAACGAAGAAATTATGAAACAAAAATGTTTCCTTTGTTGATATACTTTGTTCGCAGTGCAATTTATTTGTTGCCGGATTGCAAGAAGTAGACACAATTTCGGGCTCCCACATTTTGTGGGAGCAACGTAAATAACAGTAAAAAAAACCTCGTTAATGTTGTACATTAACGAGGTTTTTTTTACTGTTATTCAAATGCAAACATGGAAATAACGAGTAGGAAAAAAATCATTCATTCTTACCTTATACTAATCGTGGTGCGGGCCAGTGCAGTGCATGAACTGATGCCTTCTCCAGTCAATTCCGCTGAGAGTAAATCAAATGTCCCGCTCTACTGTAGAAGACAATGAATACCTGGGGGGATGTACCAATGTGAGAGGGGTGCTGCGGAATAGTCCAAGTGATCGCTGCTTTAATTTCCCGGTCAACTATACATAAATTGCACGTAGACACGATTTTTTAAAGCTGGTGAACTAGACCAAGTCATTGATAACAAATGAACAATAAATCTACTTTCTCTGGTACTTTATACCCGATCAGTTGCAGTGCAATTTAATGCTCAACTACAAATCGATGGTTTTTGATGGTGACCGGAGCCGAATGATCATCAACTATAAATAGACGTTTTCTCGACGTTGTTGTTGTTGTCACCTGGTCGACTATAAATAGATCAAATATCAATGACAAAAAAACAACGGTGAATCAACATCGTTACAACGTCTCTATAGTAAGACCGTCGGTTTACCACAGTATTTCAATGTTGTTACAACATTGGCATTTCAACCCCGACCATATACGACGGTTCGGATGAAAAATCAACATAGATTCAATGTCGTCTTGCTATCTGGGTTCTGTGTTGTAAACGCGCAAATCAGTCCGTGCATGATTACATAGCTCCGCCCATCAAAAAGTCTGCGCATGCGCTAATATATTGCGCATCGCAGTTATTGGACTGAAGATTGTCGGTAGGAAGATTTTTACATATTGCCCATCCCTAGGCACCAGTCTGTTTTCTGATTTCAAATAGTTTCTAAAATTCTGTGATTTCTGGGTTTATTGTTTATTAATTTTGGTGTGATCGAGGGTTAATAACGATGATTTCTTTTGTTGTTCGTAGTTTGCATGAAATGTGCTGACTTATCTGTTATTAATCTCTGTCTCTCTTCCACAGCATGTCTTTCATCCTGTTTTCCTTCTTTCACCCCAACCGGTCGCAGCAGATGGCCGCGCCCCTCCCTGAGCCTGGTTCTGCCGGAGGTTTCTTCCTGTTAAAAGGGAGTTTTTCCTTCCCACTGTCGCCAAAGTGCTTGCTCATAGGGGGTCATATGATTATTGTGCTATCTACTGTACAATATAAAGCGCCTTGAGGCGACTTTTGTTGTGATTTGGCGCTATATAAATAAAATTGAATTGAATTGAATTGAATTGAACTTGTGTGCAATCACTCCCCAACTAACTAGCAAGCACTACTGAAACTTAAAAAACTGAACTCAAGCCTTAAATGGAAAATATTCACCTTCACTGTTAAAGTCATGCCTCAGTGCTCCAACCAACACATTTCAAAAGAGATGTAGCATTTAAGGAGAATGGTCTCTGTTTGTGTGTGTCAACCTCTTCACAGTTTCGCTACCACTTTGCAACTAGTCTGCAAGTCACAAGACAAGTCAGCGTCTTCCATGCAAACTAGGGCAACTGCTGCGATCAACGAGTGACCAAAATATTTGCAAGGGTCTTTGTGACCACTTTCACCTAGTGACAATAAGCAACCTCCAGCAACCAGTTGCCAGCCAGTTGGAGATTCTTCCCAAGAGTCTGGTGGTTGCAGGGACTAACTGACTGCTCTCTAGGTCTGCATGACTTGGGTTTTAGCAGTCGATTTTACGGTGACTGATAGAAACCAGTCGCAACAGTCCAGCAGTACTCATTTTCCCCTTGTGATGGGTGGTTGCGGGGCGGTCGCTAACTGGTTTCTAGTCCTGTTTTGACAGGGGCCGAAGCAGAAGTTTGATTAGCAGTTTGCATGAGCCAAGGCAGCTTCATACACATGGTGCAATAATTCAACCACTGTGACGAGCTTCTCCTTAGTTTTGATGTGAAGCGACAGCCTGCCCTAGCAACCACCTCGCCCTCTCTGTTCATGATATTTCATTGGCTAATGGCAGCACTGGAGCATTTTAATAAACGTGTTTTTCTTGGCTGGCTCTTGAAACGCTGAACCTGTCTTAACTTCTCAGCGCATGCAAAAGCAAAGCCACAAATCGTCGGTTCAGTGGGGCAACACACGAAGTCGCCCCGTTCAGAGTAAATGAGAGGCGAGAGAGCGCTGAAGCCTGAAGAGGGTGGGTGTGCGCTTCTGTGCACAACCAGCCGAGACACACTTTGTGATGTATGGAGAAAAGAGAGAGGCAAGGAGACGGTCATTTCTCATATTTTATGGCTTTTTTTTAATAGATGAAATGAGACACAAACAGAAGCTGCCACTAGTTGATTTCCACCTCTTTTGATGGTTGATATTGATGGTTGATAGAAGATTGCAGGGACAATCAATTTCTTGTGTGGGGGAATCCATACTGGGGGGGTCGGTACATGGACCAGGAAAGTCATTCTGCCCAGCCCGTTGGTCTTTAGGGGCTCGTCTCCACAAAGATTTGACCTCTTCCCAGGGGGCTTTGGATTTAGATACGCTCTCTGTCAGGTCTTAATACAGGCCTGGTAGGATTGCCAAAATTATATGTGGGGCTTTGTACTGTAGGGCTTGATCTCAGCAGTGAATATATAAGGCAAGGCTCCAGATGATGTAGGAGTTGGCTGGATCACACACAGCTGGGTCCTGGCTTTTGGTAAACGCGGAGCGGTTGGAATGTAACGTCTGGCTCACTCGTGCTCTCTGGTCTGAGGTTTTGGATTTTTCCTCTCCCGCGCCGGGGCCGCGCGGTGTGGGTGTATAATGCCTCAGCTCTTGCGATGACAGCCTCGTGACCTGTTGTGAACCTCGTCCACCTCTCCAGCCCTCTCTCCAGTGGGTATTTACTTTCTTTAGTTCCACTTGGATACATCAAATATTTGCATAGACAAAACCAGACACGAACCTGAGCTCGTAGGCTCATACCCTTGAGCCAATGGAGACAAAGACCGTCAGTTGTCATTTGCATGCAATTTGCATCGGATCCCCCTGCGACTGTTTGCAATGTCAGGAGGCCAAATTAACCAGTGTTCCGTTTTAGCTTGATTTACATCTCATTTGCATTCGAGTTGCTTAACTAGGATTACTTAGCTGGGGTGACCCTCGCGGAAACTCCTTGCCTCGCGCTCAGAGGCGGGCAGATAGCGCGACCAGCTAATTTCATTATGGGAAACGGCCGTTTGACTCAGAGTGCCTTTGGATGTAATCATTAAACGGGACGAGGGCTTCGCAAGCTGTTTGTAATCAGGCCGTTTCCACGTGCATATGGACATTGTGTCATATTTACTGTAAGGATGAAAGATTAGGCATGCAGGGGATAGCGGGCAGCATCAATCTCACTCAGCATCTTAGAGCAGCAACATTAATCATCCCATCTACGGGAAAATCATCCTCATCAAACTCCGGGGCCACAGTGTGCACACATGGTGATGATCACTGGATGGACAGAAGGAGAGTTAGTGGCTGACTGAGCAGAGGCACCGCAGCCAACGCCTCTTCATTGATCCTAGGAAGTTGGACTGGGTGTTAGGCGGTGTTTTGTCTCGCTAATGCCTTCATATGGTGCCGTCTGGCAGCGCCGAAGTCTCAGCACCACCGAGCAGGCCAAATTGTTTAAGTTCCTCCTCCTCCGTCTTCTCCAACGTCGATCCCCCCTTTTCCAGGGGAGGCTCCCGTTTTCCTTCCTTTTCCCCCCTCTCCTCCGCTCTCCCCTCTTCAGTCTGCTTTTATTTATAGAGGGCGAGAGAGCTTTGCGGTCCAGATGGATCCCCTCAGATATTACGTGGCGGATTTCAATAAGGAGAATCAATTCTGGCTTTGTTTGCGGAATCAACCCCACACCACACTTCTAATACACTGACATCAACCGGGCAATATATCATCCGCAGAAATTTCATCATGTTGTTTGTTTGCCTGGGAAAGGAAAAAAAACACAAAGGCGAGAAATGAAAGTTAGAGATCAGAGCCACATCCCGCGAGGAGCGGTGCCACCGCTCCTCAGTAGTGTTTCTATAAGTATTACCTCTCTCTTTTTTTCATTAAAAGAACGTTACATCCAGGAAAATGTGATCAAATCTTTGGTTTTTTTCTCTCTCTGTCATACATTTTGTATATAGCGCTTGGGCGTGGGTCCAACAGTGTTCTCGATCCCGCTGAGTGGTTTTATTAGGAAAATGTAACTCCTGTTTGCTGTATGTGTGCTAATCCCATCTATACAAGGGAATGAAAATGCCCATGTTGGCTAAATCTGCAATCATTCCGTCTGTAAGCGGACTAGCCCGCACTCACGCTCTCATTACTCCTGTTTAAGTGTTTAGTGTAGTGTGAGGCCGTACACACACACACACTGTGAGGCTGGTGGTAGGTCTAATGAGGGAGAAGGCCTTGAATGGTTCCTATGCTGTGATGCATTAAAGCTTAATAACCTGTCCTTTCAGCTCTCTCTTAAGAACATGCTCCAGAGCTGATAATTGGAAAGATATTTGCCTCTTTCTCCTGCTCTCTCTTGTCTTTCTTTTATTTAATGGCTGCTTTCAGTTCAGTCGGGTCCATTATTTGCCCTTGAAAGAATATTCCTCCTTCCCACCCCTCCCAACACCCCCAAATTCCTGTTTTGGCTCTTTATCTAGAGCTTAGTTGATGAATTTAGGTGAAAGTGGCCAGTTTTGCTGTAGTTATCACTCAGACATGTGCCACATTTAGCCCCAAAATGAATAGGCGACATTCAGGAGGCGACAAAAGGTTAGTTGTGCCTTTTAAAATCTTTGGTTTAATAATGTGAAATTAGCAGTAAACAGAGCCTGAATGTAAAAACTCACCCACATTAACCCGCATCGTGGCCAGAACAAAAAAGAAATGCTTTCCTCTCCAGAGGAGGTGCTGCGAACTCACCTCAGCCCAATTCAAGGTCTGACAAGCCGACAGAAGGAGAGATCTCCAAAACGACAGCTCTGCATGAAAGGCATGGAAATAGAAGTTTGAGAAAACATCCGACTCAAGGTCTGCGTTGCAATCTGTTGCCAGGGATCTCAACCTTAACCCTTACCCTTGTTCGGTAGCTGCTGAGCTTGAGCTTCAGCAGCTCCATCTCCATGACAACCGAGCCAACGCCGTCGCTGGTGAAGATCATGAATGCAGCGAGTGGAAGGAGAGGACCTTTGTCTTGTTTGGTTGAAGTGCTATTTCGAAGGTCCTAAAGGTGCCGTGGGTGTATTCCTGGCCTTAATGAGCTCACATGTCAACAGACCAGCTTTATGACAGGAAGTTCATTCAGACCAATGAGTTTGATGCACAGCTCAGTGAAACACGTGGCAGCACTTTATAGTGGCTGTTAATAAGTGGTAGTAGTATTTCAGTTAAACAGCTGGTTGGTTATTGTAACATTGTTGCTGTCTCTGGATGATTGAATAAACTAACAGTTACTATAAAGTGTTACTCGTGTTGTCATCCTTGTAATATATGTTCTGTGGCTGTGGAGGGGAG
This sequence comes from Oreochromis niloticus, assembly GCF_001858045.2. Classification (NCBI taxonomy): domain Eukaryota; kingdom Metazoa; phylum Chordata; class Actinopteri; order Cichliformes; family Cichlidae; genus Oreochromis; species Oreochromis niloticus. The sequence continues at coordinate 30,293,384 of NC_031985.2, read as the reverse complement.
GCTGTAGATCATTTTTGCACAAATCCAGCTCTGAGTAGGGTCGTAGGGATGCAGGCTTGTTCCCACTGCATGTGTCATGAAGAACAAATCAAAGAACAAGGCAACAAGTCTCGTTGCTTTTAACGCTTAGACTGCTCAAAGTGAAGACGTCATTAGAAATTCACTTTTGTGGAGCAAAATGAGATTTATATGAAGAGCTCGGCTATAAATGTCTTTGGTGGTGGCGTCACTACTTTTATTTGAATGCAGGCTGTCACTTTCAGTTTGCTTGTCTGCACAATGCAGGCGGCAGTTTGCAGTGGCGGAAGCAGCAATGGGCTGCACAATGGCTCAGCCACACTGGAGTAAAAATAGGACAGCAACTGCTTTGCGACTGGGTGGTTGCATTGAAATTTTTCGCTTGTGGAGGCTGATTACAACTAGTGTGGGCAACCACTTTTTATTGCACGGGTCACCTGATGCAGGTAAATCAGTGTCCTGTGGCAACTATGTTGCTGTTGTGGAGGAATTTCAGTTTCAGATCTATAGACTAAGGAGTTCATGTGAATTTCTGTTTATCCAGATTTGCAATTTCTGCTGATTTATCACAGTTCATCGCTGTGTTATCACAAACATTGCATATAATTGCCAACCAGACGCTATTCAGCTGCAGACTGACGGTCCTGTTTTATCGCAGATTGACGCAACAAAGCCATCTGAAGATGGCGAATGACTGTGATTGGTCACAGCCGTGATCCCTGTCTTTGAAGCAAACATTTCAAAGGCAAGATTGCAAGTTCACTGCACACGGTTGCAGTAATTTTGGTTGTGCTGCGGCCTCTAACCACTGTTTTCCCCAGTCTGAGTGTAGCATTGGTTTTCTTTTTGCATTATGTCCTTATACCCTTGCTTTGTACTTAAAAAGCAACAGGTTGCAGACTTTACTGATGATTCACCAGTTTATGGGCCACAGGGATTGTTGAACTTTGACCTTGCTTTGCATTCGACCATTCTGCCTTATTAATTATGTGCATTTAGTGGAAAAAGTGTCATAGGCTGCAGTATATTTTCTATTGCCTGTAATTTTACATGACTAGCAACATGTTCAGTGATTAAGGAAAAGATTAATTTTACCAGTGAAGGTTAGTTAAACAAAAGAGAAGCGAACTGTAGGACTGAGCAGTGGAGATTGCCCCACACTGACTAAAAAGCGCAACACTTCTGTTTCTCTGTCTTTGATTTTGAGCATTCTTTCTGAAATCCATCTCTGAGGTGTCTTACTTTAATACCATCTGCTTGCTGAAATACTCCTTTAAACCACCAGCAGCTAGCTAAATGGTGCGATTTGGCAGGGACGTGCTATTCTTTCCTGTGTGACTGTCATCTGCTGAGGATCAGCCGGCTAAATTTTTACCACCGGAGTCTAAAAGCCTGAGTTCCATCACGCTTCCCAGATCAGTCCTAGTATAAACAACCGTAGGAATGTGACATAAAAATAAGCTTCGTGTGCCCCGCTGACAGCTCAGTAACATCATTTCAGTCTCATATGTATTCCATACCATGTCCTGCATGTGTGTGTGTGTGTCCATTACCTTCCAGTGTTTATGCCTTCAGCAGCGTTCCAGGGACTGTCACTGATCAGAGTTTAGGTTAACATTAATGCCAGTCGGCACACACAAACTCCACCGCTAGCTGCCGGCCTCCTGGATGTACTTCTGTGTGTGCGCCTCTATATGCTGCGGATTAGAAGAAAGGGCAACTTTATGTGTTGACGCCTTGAGCGGTGCCTGTACGGCTCAAAGTGAGTGCCTAATGTGCGGTCACAGTCGGTGGAAGCACGTCTGCACCGCTGCGCCTCCACGGGGCCGAGGACCACGGTAGCTCCGTGCTGCTGCCTGTTTAATGTGAGCTGACCCAGAAACGAGCAGCGTGACCTCTTTATCTTAAGCTTATAGAAAATCTCTTGCTCTTTCCTTTCCCCTCCATACCTCTGTGTCTCTACCCCTCTGCTGGCCTTCTGTCCTCTCCAACCTCCCCTGTAAACTGTCGCACTGAATCACTCTTGAAGTCTACACATTCATTGTCTTAGTACGAACTTGTATCCTATCCTCACCCTCACTATACTAGATGCTGCATCCTCTACAGTCTCATTACTTTTCTGTAATGGAGTATATAATCTTTTGTTTGCCTTTTAGGCGAACAGCTCAGCCAGTGTGGTGACACGGCACTTTTTCTCTGGGTAACACGCGAGTGAAAATCTGGCATTAAAGCGGGACAGAAATTAAAAGTATTTAAGTCTTTGCTGTTTGTTTAGACTTGTCTTTGTGTTCCAGCCAAACTGCAATCACCAAAAAAGCCCCAGAAGAGATTTACAGCATGTTTGACTTAGTTTGGTGATTTTGGATCAACAACAGCAACCATGAAAGCTCTGTATGCTTTTATGGTCGCCGTTGGCGGAACCAAGAAAGCATATAGACCGCTAACGCTAATGCTCCTTTTCATGTCTTTCCCAAATAAATGTTCGGGAGCAGGCCGTGATGGAGTAGGTGCTGAATAATCGTGGACAAAGAGTAACGTTTAGTGGAATTTGCCAGTGTTAGCATGCTAGATTAACTGATTAACTTTGTGGAAGTGGAAGTGGAAGCCAAGGAACGACTTCAGAGCCTGAAAAATGAGGCCATTGCAGAAAGACCAGGACCTGCAGTTAGTCAAATGGCCACTTGATAATGTCTCCAAAAGTGGAAACCTACGTTATGCTACAGTCACAGGAGGGAAAACTGTGTTTCGACAGTATTGGATGACCAACAACCATGTCCATTGGCCTTACAATCTTGTTGCCTTTGAAGTGGTTACTTAAAAGTGGTTACTTCCAGAGCTGCGACTACTCGCTGTCTTTAAAGCAACTTTTAAGATTGCGAGAAAAAAGCAATAAGACAGAGTAAGTCTTTACGTTTGCGATGGAATGTGGTAAAGTTAGCATTTACATGCAATGTTTGTGCTAATATAGTGATTAATTGCAATAAACTGGTGTAAATTTCAAATCTGTTGCCACCTGCGCACACAGAAATTCACAATAACTACTTAAAATTTGAGTCCAGATATTACCTTATAGATCTTAAACTGAAAATCCTCACAAAAGGTAACATAATTGCTCCACAATAGTAATTTAACTAATTCATGGACAGACTGACTCAGATTAAATCCAGTGTGTTGGTAAGCCATCTTATAAATTTGACAGCATGTATTTACAAACATTCACAGTTCTGTCTGAGAGTGATTGCACTCAGTCTGAGTCACACTGCAATTATTTGGAGACAGGTTGCAACCCAACGGATGACCCGTGCAATCATTTTGCAAAAGTAGTTGCCCAGAGGTTGAGGGTGTTGACTGCTCAACCATTGGGGGACTTGCAATTGGTTACTGAATGCAGAAAAAATTCAGTATTGTTAGTGGACATTAATGATTTTTCGTAGTTGCAAAATTGGCGTCTATCTTTTTTTTAGTGTGACTGAACCATTAAAATAACTGTCTATATAGCTGAAATAAACATTATTTGCTTTCAATAGGTATATTCTTTAAGCTTGCTTTTAGCTAACCATAATTAGCACTCATTTAATATCACGGTGAATTACAGATTAATGCTAAAAAGCAATCCCATTTCCAATATGCACTTCTGTTTCGAAAATCTCATTTTTAATGTTGTGTTTCATGCTTTTGTTAGCTACTAAATTTCTGAAGATAAAATATGATGTAACTGTCACTTATGAAAGAAGCAATATGAGTCTTGGTGCGAAAAATGACAGCTTCCTTGGGTTACTGAAAAAGTTGCAGAGAAGCTAGCATAAAATCAGCTGTTCCTCTCTCTGCTGGCACACACATTTACACACCCACGCTCCTCTCGCCCTCTTTCCCCCCTGCGCCTGTTATTGTGACTTATATAAGTTGTGCTACTGTTTCTGTTTGACCTCTCACTGTGGTGACAGTTAGCGCTGTGAGAACACCGCCCAGTCCTGTTGAATCAGGCTCAGCAGATATGTGCGCTTGTGTGTGTGTGTGAATGTGTGTTCATGCGCATAAGTGGATGGCCTTCTGAAATATTCCGCTCAAACAGAGCAAATATTACTTTGGCAAGATATAACTTGACCAGAAATGTGAGTGGAAATTATATTTGAGTAAAACAGAAGAACCCCCCTCAAGTAAAAAAGGCTTAAAGAGTGACGGCGAGGCACAGAAGTTTGCGAGCGCTGCGAGTCTATCAAGTCAAATAAGAGAAACTTGGATGCAATTGTTCCACAATCTTGTGGGTGTTTGCATATGTTTGTGCATATATACGGTATACATGTGTAGGAAGTGTACACGAAAACCCACTCAAGTTCGAAACTCTTTGCTAAAGTGTAGACTATATAAGTATTAGTTTGTTTTTTATTATAAATGCCTCAACTTTCCTGAGAATTAACTTATTAGAGCAACTTGAGTGAAAAGTGGGAAAGCTTGCATGGCTATTTGTGTGTCAACATGTGTTTGTCACCCCCCTCGATCTAGACATTTCTAAATGTCACCCCCCCCCCTCTTTCCTGTATAAGGGAGATGTTATGCAACTTTATCCGAAACGACCGCAGCTCCCGTGGCATCAACAAAGCCTGCCGGCTGCAGATCTGTCCTCGACAGCCTGTTGTTTTTGTTATTTTCCTCCCTCCCTCTCTCTTTCTGTGATTACTGACTACATTAGCAAGTAAATGATGTGACCCGACATGTACCGCTTGGTGAGAATCGCGTCGGAAACGGTGGCTCTCGGTAGCCAGAGAGCCCATCTTGCACAGCTTTGATAAACAAGAAGAGAAGGAAGCAGGTTAAACGATAGCTGTCTGTCTGTCTGTGTGTGTGGTGTGATTTGTCCTCATTCTAGTTGAGCTCTCCCATGCCTGAGCTAGGGATTGATGCCTTTCAAGGCCCATTTCTCTGTGCACTCTCTCCCTCTGTTTATAGCTATGTAACTAGTGGCCTGGTTGTTGGGTTCTTGTGCACTGAATTCACCTCCCTCTCTCTCTCTCTCTCCCTCTGACCCACCCCTGGGTGACTCATCACAGGATAATCAGGCCCAGAGCTTTACAAGGATAACTTAGTCCAACAAAACAGACGTGATCTGACCCCCTCCGAAAACCAAAATAAGTTAATCGAATAATTAAATGCACAAATGAAAAGGCAAGAGTGATTAAACAGAACAGGAGAGACTGATGAGTTTACTTAGCCTGTCTGCACTGCTGGCTTTGTGTACTTTGTGTATGCATGAATGTTTTTGCATGAATGGGCCCGTGCATGCTGTATGTATACGTCTACGTATGCATGCCAGTGTGTTCCTCTCCAGCTTGCTGAGATAGGTCACTGGGTGCAGTGAGTTGGCACATCAGGGTTTTCCCCAGGTTAGTGCCAAGGCCAGTGCCCAGGATAATTATGGTATTATTGCGTGTGTGTGTGTTTATTTTACCAGAACATTCTCCTCCTCGTCCCTTCGTTCCCCTCACATTCCCCGCTCTGCACTGTGTCTGAAGCCAGTGGTGCCATCTCTGTGTGTGTGTGTGTGTGTGTGTGTGTGTGTACCCTGAGCTTCAGAAGGAGCGAGTACATTATGCAAATTAGAGAGAGAACAAGGAAAAAAAGCAGAGTGGCACCGAGCGGAAGGGCGGTGAGGGGGGAGAAATGGAATGGAAATTATTTTGTGTGTTTGTGTTTGTGTGTGTGCACGCGAGTGTGTGCGTTCAAGTGTGTGCGTTTGCCTGTGCGTATGTGTGTCTGAGCGTCTGCCCGAGAGCTGCAAAGTCAGCCATTAATTTGACCCCTTCCTGGCAATGTGAGTGTGTTGTGGTTTGACACTGTGTGACTGTGTGCATGTGTGAACTGGAAAGCGGCTGGTACCACCAGTTCCTTTTACTGGAAGCTCACCGGGAAGCTGGAGCCGTCCAGAAGTGTTATTTGGTGTTCTGGCAGCAGTTGCAAAATTCCCCATTCCTGGAGAAGTGAAGTTATTGACCTCTGAATGTAACAGAAGAAGTGATTATTTAAAATATCCTCAGCTATACCTGAGAGAGCTGAGGGAAAGGCTCAGGTGTGTTTGGTTGAGGTTGCCAATGTGCAACGGCAGAGCTTACTAGCATGTGTTTGTGGATAGGACATTGGATTTACTGTAATAGACAGTGGAAAACTCATCTGTGCTCTGGAAACCACACCCACTGGAGGGGAAAACAATCAGACAACACAGAAACACTAAAGTTGTGAAAACACTGTGCACAACTTTACAGTGTTAAAAAGCTTATTTGCAGCCTATTTGCTTATTTGCAGTGTTTCTTAGGTGTCGTCCACTACTGGACCTCTTCAGGGTGCATATTTGTGCTGTTTGTGCGTTTTGGATCAATGTTGATGCATAATCTGAATAAAATAATGGCTATGTGTTTTAAATTAGTCTCCTACTTAGTACTAATTAGCCAATATGCTGATGTTTATCTGTGCTTTGCACTCATACAGCTTACGAATGCAGCTTGTTAGCTAGCTAGTAAAGGTGGGATGATCAATCCAAATGTCGATAGTATGGATACCAAAGTTGGTATTGGTATTGGATCGGTACTAGCGCGATGAGATCAATACTTAGTATTGGATTGGTGCTAAAATCTGCCGTATTGCAGCTAGCTAGTATTAGCTGATAAATTAGCACACTTTAATTTAAACAAATTAACTTCTAGTTCCAAAAAGATAACATAATGGTTGCCAGAAGGCTAACATCACTTTTTTAAAAACATCTGCGCTTCAGTCAGACACTTTTCGTTCTAAATGATTCATTTATTACATCAGCAGAGCCCATATTTCTCCAGAAATCTGCTACATTTGAAAGGAAACTATCCTCCCAGTGCCTGCTGGTGGATGTTGGGGCTGTGGAGGGGTTGAAACAGCAGGCAGCCATGCAGTGCAGTGACGGCGCTGCTATTTGACAGAAATCTATGCATTTTCCTGTTTATAATAATGTACCGAATTATGAAAAGAGGGGTTTTTGGTGTCTGTGTGTGTGTGTGTGTGTGTGTGTAGTCTTTTGCTCCAACATGACACTGACCCAAGCGACATCACTTAATTTAATTTACTCTGGAACCACAAGATGCTTCATATGACTTGTTTCACAAAGGCAGTAATGTTCCCAAAGACTTGTAAACAGACTCTGATGAATAAAATCACTGAATAAACATTGCTTTTCATCCTCTTTGGCACATTAGACCTGCAATTTTGTATTATTGACTCTACACCCCAACAACCTTCAAAAGGCACTCAGAATTGTTCAGCTCAAAATATGGGTGTCTGACTGTTTGAAAAGATTGCATTTGGAGAAAAAGAAAAGGAAATTCTTTGTGCAACAAGGACAAGAGAGGCAGAAGTTCAAGGAGCTGAAGTCGACAAAATAAACCAAATAAACAACCAAAAAAACTGCTGCGGGACCAATTATTTGATTATAATCGCAGCTGTCCAGTTAATGACGTGAATGAAGAACCTGCAAGCAATTTAAAATGTAGCAGAGAAAAATGCTTTGCTCATGACATGCCTCGAAGCAAAATTACAAAGTTCTCGTCCATAAAAAAAGCCTCAGTTTGAGAGTAATTTATTGCTTCCACCCTCGGGTCGGGCTCAGGCTACGACACGGCAGCACAAGCAGCTTTAGTTGCTCCCAGTTGCAGCGTGTGGTTTGAGCTTTGGTCATGTCAAACTTAAAACATCTTACAGTAAGAACTACTCAGAAGTTGCCACATCCGGCCTATGTTGTTGTGACTGAGCTATTAAGGCTCTGTCGCTCTGTCTTCTGCTTTTAGACCTGACTGGTAATTACATGAAATGCAAAATGTAGAGTCCTGTGCTGTTAAGCAGCATCGACCAGTGAGAGGCTTCTCCAGTACAGTTACAGTATTGGAAAAACTGGCTTAACCAGATCCTAATTTATCCTATAACAAAACTATTAGAGGTGACGGAGCGCCTTGTTATGCTGCAGCTGTAAATGCAGCAAATGCATTTGCATTTCTGAGGATTGTAGTGTTCATCTCTGCTAAGAACACCGTTTAATGACTAACCCGATATTTAGTTCCTTGTTTTTTCTTTAGTTCCTCACAGATATGTACACGTAACAATGTTTCTCCCAAGATTTCTGATTGCAGCCACTAATAATACAAATGCATCTGGTCAAGGCAGCCTTTAATTTGCAATCTGATGCAGACGCTGTGTCTAAATTATGGATATTCTTAGTGACTCATTTGTTAGTTGATTAAGGAGCAATGAGTCAGTCTACATGGCCAGAGTGAGAAAACACTGAGATAGCAGTCAAAACTGAGCACAGTTTGACGACTACAAATGATTAGTGTGTAGGTATTCTTCTTTCTGCTGCCCCCTTTAGGGTCACCACGGTGGATCATCTGCTTCCACCTCACTTTATCCCTAACATCTTCCTCTGCCACACCAATCCTCTCCATGTCCTCCTTCACAACATCCATGAGTCTTCTCTGCGGTCTTAGTATCTCCCTTCTTCCTGTCAACTCCATATTTAACATCCTTTGTCCAGTGTGTCCAATTTCTTTGTCTACATCTGCTCAACCTGAGCTGATCTTCTGATGTACTCATTTTTAATGCCTCTGGTCACTCTCAGTGGAACTCTTAGTATCTTTAAAGAGGCTTTGAAATGCATTTAACCTTTCCTTTGTTCTAAGAAGCACTTAAAAAAAAAACAAATTTAGGTGAATGTGTTACACTGTAAAATGTTACATATAATGGAATCTTGTCAAATGAAATGTATTTAATTGGTATACATTTATTTAATAACATGAGCATTTCCCTTAATGGTCAGTTATTTGGGTAATTAAACCTTTGATTTTATATATATATATATATATATATATACATATATATAAAAACACCCAGCGCGCCCCTGCGGGCGGTTTATCCTTCAAGCTCGGGTCCTCTACCAGAGGCCTGGGAGCTTGAGGGTCCTGTGCAGTATCTTAGCTGTTCCCAGGACTGCGCTCTTCTGGACAGAGATCTCCGATGTTGTTCCCGGGATCTGCTGGAGCCACTCGCCTAGCTTGGGAGTCACCGCACCTAGTGCTCCGATTACCACGGGGACCACCGTTACCTTCACCCTCCACCAGGGTTTTAATAGTTTTGCAATTTTCATTAGTTTTTATTTTTATTTCGTTTTGACTTCAGATTTTCAATTTTATATTAGTTTTAATTAGTTTTTACCAATTGTTTGCTAGTTTAGTTTAGTTTTTATTTTTTGGAAAATCCTTAGTTTCAGTTTAGTTTTGATTAGTTTCAGTTATAGTTTTAGTTGTGTTTGCAATAAAGTGTAACAAAATCCCAGTTTCATCATATCAGTCATTCTCTTCTGCTTATCCTTGGGTATGTTGCTATTCCAGCTACCATACCCTGCACCCTGGACAGGTCGCCTGTCTGTCGCAGGGCTAACACGCAGAGACAGACAACTCACATTCCCACCTATGGGTTCTTTAAATAAATAAATAAATAAAGGCAGATGAACAACCATTGATACCAGGCAACTATAAAATGTATATCTTGGCCCCAATGAGACTATTAACTCTTGCAGCACCGGGTGTAAAGGCAATTGACTCACACAGTTATGTAGATATCCCAGTCCTGTTGTCTCGGGATGCATCACGCTGCCTTGCCTGGTGTTAGCTTCTGTTTCTGGGGATGAGGGTTGGGCGTCCTCCCTTACCTTCTCCAGGTAAGCTAGGTTAGCCTTCTTGTGTGAGCTTTTCAAGTGCACTTTAAGGTTTGTGGGATTTTTTTTCCTTTTAGAAATGTCCCTCATAATTTGTCTCTTTCCACTACAAGACACTTGCTTTATCCAAAACACAGTCATATTCAAAGTAATCCCAAATTGGAAGCTGGCGCTTTCTCCAGACTTTTCCTGACATGATTCTGCGCGTGGACGGAGCAGCAACACAGACGACTCGACTAACGTACTGCCACCTGCTGGCATAATGAGACACAGCAAGAAAAAAACCTGGAAACTAAACTTCATTTTCACCCTTGACTATTGTATGACACACACACATCAACGAAAACTAAACACATTTTTGCAATAAATTCAGTTAATTTTAGTTAGTTTTGTGAACACTCATTACAGTTTTAGTTAGTTTTCCTTTTTTTGTTTTTATTTTTATATCCGTTAACGAAAATGTTTTTTCACTTCTAGTTTTCGTTATTTTGTTAGTTTTCGTTAACGATAATAACCTTGCCCTCCACATCCTCTTGAGCTCTTCTCTGAGCCCTTGGTATTTCTCCAGCTTCTCGTGTTCCTTCTTCCTGATATTGCTGTCATTCGGAACCGCTACATCGATCACTACAGCCGTCTTCTTCTGTTTGTCTACCACCACTATGTCCGGTTGGTTAGCCACCACCATTTTGTCCGTCTGCATCTGGAAGTCCCACAGGATCTTAGCTCGGTCATTCTCCATCACCCTTGGGGGCATCTCCCATTTTGACCTTGGGACTTCCAGGTTATACTCGGCACAGTTGGGGCCATCTTCGTGATGTATTCGTGGATGTTTCTTGTCTCATCCTGGACTGTGGTGCTGACACTCACCAGTCCCCGGCCCCCTTCCTTCCGCTTAGCGTACAGCCTCAGGGTGCTGGACTTGGGGTGAAACCCTCCATGCATGGTCAGGAGCTTTCTTGTCTTTATGTCAGTGGCTTCTATCTCCTCCTTTGGCCAGCCTATTACCCCAGCAGGGTACCTGATCACGGGCAGGGCGTAGGTGTTGATGGCCCGGATCTTGTTCTTACCGTTCAGCTGACTCCTCAGGACTTGCCTGACCCTCTGCAGGTACTTGGTGGTTGCAGCTTTCCTAGTGGCCTCTTCATGGTTCCCATTCGCTTGCGGGATCCCCAGGTACTTGTAACTGTCCTCTATATCTGCAATGTTGCCTTCTGGTAGTTCACTCCCCTCAGTTCTGACTACCTTCCCTCTCTTTGTTACCATCCGACTACACTTCTCCAGTCCGAACGACATTCCAATGTCATTGCTGTATATCCTGGTAGTGTGGATCAGTGAATCGATGTCTCGTTCACTCTTGGCATACAGCTTGATGTCATCCATGTACAGGAGGTGGCTGACAACCTAGATTGACAAGACTGGCTACGGATACCGACTATATATAGATATATATATCTATATATCTATATATACATATAAATATATATATATATATATATATATATGTATATATAGATATATAGATATATATCAGTTGCATTTTTACTCTGAATTATTGCTTTATGTTTATCAAAGAGGAATAATCAGGTTGCACCCTTTGGCTGTAGAAAGCAGCTGCTATGACTTCAGTATAGACTTTCCTGGTGAATTAAGATGAGTTAATCGTACTGAATGCAACACGATGTTCATTTTGTACATTACTGTCAAAAAGCAGGGTATGCTTTTTGTAGGTGAGCCCACCCTTTAAACCTCATGATTGGTTTCCGGTGACACAGTCTGTAGTGATTCAAAGATTTAAAACTGCAGCAGCATGCCCGCTGTCCTTGCTTACCAGGAAGATGAATTGGGGATAACTTTCGTATTATAGCAACTTGAGGAGGTGGTCACTTGGACTATGGACAGCTTTGAGCTTAGAGAAAACCTAAAGACTCATGGAAATGGAAATGTTCAAGTTGAAGCGGTTTAATTTGATTGGTGTGTCTTCATGCTTCATGTCTTGCAGCTCAGTAATGAAAAATAGGATGGGATCTCCTGGTGTTTAGGGGTAATTCCTGGTTGATGATTGGTTTGAATTTTTTCAGTTACAAGTAGTTGTAGTGAGCAACACCATCGGTTTGGTTGCAAGACGATTCCACAGGTCGCTTGGTGGGAGGCAACATGTCTCCAAACAACTTTATCCCATTCAATGACAAACCATAGACGCCAACTGGCTGCAAGTAACTGCATATCTGGACGCCGTCTTCGAAGCAACCATTTGAAAGGCAACAGGACTGCAAGTTTATTGCGAATGGATCCACTAATGTCACAATAATGGCCTCCAACCACCGTTTTTCCTAGTGTGACTGTAGCGTAACGTAGGTTTTGGGGAGGATTAGGCCACTTTTGGAGACAGCATCAAGTGGCCATTTGATTAACAGCAGTTTCTGGCACAGAAGCAGCTGTCAGTTAATCTAATTCACCAACACAGACAAAATCCACGAGATGGTACTCTTTCTCCACATTTATTCAGCATGTTAATTTTAGACAATTGCAGAGGTCGTCTGATGGAAGGCAACCTGTCCCCAAACAGTTGCGACCATTGCCAACTTGATCTCATTCAATCACAAACCGATAGGAGACCGACTCCGTCTTATTGAACCATATGGGTAAAAACAAACACACTTAATAGCGATTTATTTTCCGCATTTCTTGTTTGCCCGCCTCATTTCATGTGATGTCTTTTAGTGGATGACTAATACAGCCGTAAAATAGTCCGTATTTTATCGGTGCTGTTAACTAATCCTGCGCATGTGGCATCAATTAATGACGCACATGTCCAGTCTAAATGGACCAATCACGCTGTCTGTCCTTTATGTTTTGACAGGGCGCTGCTCTTGATTAATTTCTGCATCGTGAATGTACAGCATAACCGATCAATCAATCAACCGCTGAGCTGAATCAGACAGTCCCCGACATATCTCATCTCAATATCAGCAGATCTTTTATTACACAGGACCTTTCGATGTGTCACAGCTCCCCCCTCCGCCCCCCAAAAAACTGGGTAATAACATGAATGATGGCTGCTTGGCTGCTTTGGTTTGATATTAACTTTTACGCACATATTAAGCAGATTCCACAGTTACCAAGTTTTTAGATCATTTTTTTAAAAGTCATCAAAAGATTTCAGTGACAGGAAGGTAAGAGTGATAAAAGTGAGCTGCAACAGAAAGGTCAGAGATAATAAAGAAAAGATAATTACACGCAAGCGTTTAGTACAAATTCTTGGAGTATGAAAAGCCGTCTCTCCAGAATTGAATTTGGACTGAATGTGAGCACGAAACCAAGGCAAGAAAGCTTAAAGTGAAGGCAACATCACAGAGCCTTTGTGTTTTGGCTTTTTTTGGAATCTAAGTCATACTTCACGTCAGCAATGGAAATGAGAAATAAACATGGCTGTGAAGCAGATGTGAGAAACAATGATGCTCTTAGAAAGAACTAATGGGACGAAATATTCATTCTGTCAGGCAGCAGAGCAAAAGTAGGGGATATATAAGTGAGGTTGGCATCAGAGCTGTCAGCCCACAGGGACGTCATTAGGTGAGATTAAGAGCAGCAGAGGGCTTGTTTTGTTTGGCCCGTCGCAGCTCAGAGTTGTCATCTGATTGACCTTCGGCCTCCAACCGTCTCCTGTGGAGCAGCCTATTATTTGGATCTTGCGTGACCGTGTCTCCGACACTCCTGGTTTTTTCAGCGCCAGTGGAAAGGTTGATTATGTGTGCTTGCATGTCCGTTTGCATGCGATGCCTGCGTGGGAGTCAGCGTCGCTAGACTGTCCTTCACAGCAGCAGAAGAAATCTGCTCAAGTGTTAAAGATGGACAGACACAAATGAGGCCGATTCGGAGCCTGAAAGTCCTCGGAAAGCTCGTAGAGCGACGTCGTTTCACTCTGTCAGTCAAAATAACGCGACTTGACTGACGAGTAGCGCAGCGTCTCAGTCTCCACAGCAAATTTTATTTCACTTAAATCGCAGAGCAGCGACGTTAGACACAACAGCAGACTAAGTGTCTTTTAGCTCCCCGCAGCAGGCAGATTAGGATCGCTTTAACCACAGAGACACCGAAGACAGCAGTGGCGTTAAACTCGAGTAAGATGCGCGCGTGTGTCCGTATCTCACATCCCCGGCTGGGCGGGTGATATTCTCATCGTCCCGCAGGAGTGTCTCCTCTCTTCCATTTTTGCCCTCGGCAGGAAGTGAAACAGCGAACAGGCCTGTAATTGTGGTAAACGCGGAAATGCAATATTCACACCAGGACTGCTCCGCTCGCTTAATGGACGACTTCTGTCATCTGTCTCACACTCCCTCCGTTTTTGTTTTTTTCTCCCTCTTATTTTCTTTCAACACTTTCAGCACCCCAGGCGGCCACATGGCAAAGTTATCACCGGCAGAAAAATAGCAGACAATGTCTTTAAAAGAAAAACAACCAAGAAGTCTCTTTTGTAGATGCCTGTAAATATCAGCACGCAGCCAAGTCCATGGGTGTGACTGCCTGGTTTTCTGCTTCCCAGTGGCTTTGCAGCAGTGGCCGTGTTTCTGCCTTAAAGATTTGGATGCTTGCTGCCGGATGGCTTAAAATGGTGTTTGGGATAGCCTGAAACAGGTGTAAGCATCATCCTGATCATGTTGTATCGCAAAGCAGACTCCTGTTCTGCAGCGGTGCATCCCCGTTTAAGAGACAATCATTCTGAGATTTATGATGTCAAGTTAAAAAAAGGTTTTTAAAAAATAGGGAAATACAATCGGGAGCTATCACTTACATCTCGCTACAACTTTGAGGAATTGAAGTTGTTTGTCATAAATGTTTGCCTCCAGTGTTTAGCAAAATTGTGTATGGAAGTACTATGCATATAAATGTCAGCTTTCTTTTTCCAGGAATGCTGTACTGCTCCTAATGTAATTGGTGTGCGTGCAATTGGTGACCAAAGAAAAAAAATAAAATTCAGTCACTGGGAAGACACAAATGTTTCCAAGTTACACTATGAGGACGTTCAGTTCAATTCAACTCAGTTTTATTTATATAGCAGCAAATTACAGTTGCCTCAAATTGGTCTTTACCTTACAATTGCTTTAAATTGTAAGGTAAAGACCATATGATAATACAAAGAAAACAGAAAACCCCAACGCTTTGGCGACAGTGGGAAGGAAAAACTCCCTTTTAACAGGAAGAAACCTCCAGCAGAACCAGCCTTATGGAGAGGTGTTCATCTGACGTGATCGGTTGGTGGTGAGGGGAGGAAGACAGGATGAAGACACGCTGTGGAAGAACTAATAACGTTGCTATGTTATATTTTACTTTGGTGTGACTAACAGGACTTTGCAGTGTATTCACATGTGGCATGGTGCTTCTCCACACAAGTTAGCTGATCTTTAATTGTAAAATGCTAAATCTTTTTAAAAGGGTCTGAATTAAAGTTTGGATAAATTGCAGTCAGGCCATCTTCTGAACCAATGAAGGTAATTTATTATGTAAAAGATATCTTCACATGTCTTTTAGTAATTTTCATTATTTGGGTCCTAGCATGGTTTTCAAACCAGCCACACTTACCCAGTTATCTAAACAGGGTATTTATTTTCATAGCTATATTCAGTTCTGTTTGCCGTCTGCTTCTTTGTTGCTCATAACGTATATTTTTCTCTTTCTCTTCACTGTCCTGTCACACCACAGACGTACAACTAGTAAAGACAAATGGCTGCCCCTCTCTTTTCCTGTTAGAAGGTTGCTCGTTCTTCCCAGTTTCGCCAAGAGACTGCCCTTAACTGTCGAGTCGTTTACATCCATTTGCTTGTTCTGTGTCCATTATGTGTGCAAACAGAAAACCTTATGTTATACAACTTCCAGTTGACTTCCAGTCAAAGTCAACAGAGCCTCGAATGTGCATAAATACTGACTTGAACATGCTACTTATAGCGCCTTGAGCACACGAGGCAGACAGATTGTCTAAAACTTTCACCACTTTCTCACCCTAAGGCCTCATCTCTCGCCTCCTCTCTTCTTCTTTGAGCAATTAAAGGAGTTAGCCTTGCGAGAAGGCTGTTGAGCAGCAGTTCGTTCGTATGTCTTGCCAGACAATAACTGCTCTCCGTCACTTTGGCAGAGGCGCGATGCACAGTCGTCCCAGACAAAAGGAGGGAAAAGACAAAGTGAGAGAAAGCACTGGAAGTTTGTATCAACAGAGAAATGTGCCCATAACACACTCATCATCATATCTGATGCAGACAGAATCGCTCTCAAACCTAAGATGTGGAAGCAAGGGGGTGTGCGTGCGTGCGCCCGCCTGCGCACCCCCTAATAACTGATTCCGATCACCGCCCCACCATTGTCTTGTAGATGCCTCTCGAGAAATAAAGCAGGAAAGATAAAAAATGATGGCAGAGAGAGAGAGGAATCCTAATTAATTGTGATGAATATGCAGATTGGGTTGAATCCTCAGGATAGCCAGCTCTTTTCACCACGATCTGCTTCAATATTTAGACAGAGCTTAGGGACAAAGACAAGTCTACGCCGAGAATACAATCAGCCCCAATTTAACTTCACTGCTAGTCCTCGGACTTTTGTGTGAAAGTTTGTGCGCTCGCCTTCTGCCTTTTTGACAGTCGTCCGTCTGTCTCCTCTGCTCTGTTATCCACTGCAAAAAACCGACATCTCATGAAGTCTCAGAGTCTGTAACTGTGCTGCTTCGATTCAAACCAGAGTAACATCTTTGTGTGATTTTTATTGGTAAAACACATTGTTTTTCTTTCTTTCTTTTTTTTCACTCAGTGGCTTCCCACTGGTGTTTTTTGACAAAGTATGTTCTTTAGCAGCCACAAGCACACAGCAGCGACAGAATCATTGAAACAAGATGAATTTTTCTGTCGAAAACAAAGTTGGGATGATGTCACTGATGTCTAAAATACACTGCTTTGTCTGCAAAGGTTTCTTGAGCCACTTTCCGTCCCAGGCCAGTGTCTTAAACAACCTGCACTTAAACTATGAAGAGCCACATTGTGAGATCGCTCTAAAACGGTCTCTTTTCTTTTCTCCACTGTGGGTAACAAGAGCATCAAAAACAATCCTACTGCAGCTCGTGCTCAAGTTTCTGTGTGATCTGCTGCTTGAAGAGCGCATAATTATAGTGGAAAGACAAGCAAAATATTTGGCGAGCCTGTATTTAAACAAAGCAGTTCTTTGAGCTAAAAGCTAACATCGGCTTGCTAACATGCTCTCAGTGAATATGCTCGTGTTAATGTTTAGCAAGTAATGATTGGGACGTTTGCTTGCTTAGGATGTGGTGTTAGCTTTAGAATGCATATTTAAAAAATGGAAGTAGTTACTGTGATGTCGTATTTAAAAGGGACATCATATTGGTTCTCGCCATCCTGTTATTTTGAAACCAGACCTCAAACTTGGGGGTGGATCTGACTGGAAAATCCAAGGACACTACAGGGCCATGCCAATAAAGCATACCCTGTGAAACCAAGGATGCTAACAGCTTGTCATTAAAAGCACATTATCTAGTGAGCAGAGTCTAAATCATCGTTTTTTCTGCCATAACATAAAACAAAGACAACAAATTTCATATTGTGTTCATTATGAGTCGAAGCGTCATCAGGAAAGGGTTTACTGAGGTCACAGAGAAAGGAAGCCACAGGTGTTTTTCTATACATTTTTATACAGCAAGAAGTCTTTTTACAACTAGAGGAGTCGCCCCCTGCTGGTCATTAAACAAAATGAAGTTTTAAGTCACCTACCAACTGGGTTTTCTTTTGAGACCCAGAAGCTATGCTCACCTTTTATACCATCTAAAGTTTATTTGCAATTGATCTTTTTTACAAACAGAGGGATCATTTGTTGCTGGACTGCAGGTTTAACCCTCTGTAGCCCATACCCCGGCTGCAGCCGATTGCTGTGTTTTTAGTAGTGTTTGTGTATAAAAATGTTTTTGTACACATGATATTTTAAGATATTTGACCAGTGATGACACTTAGCAGTTAGTCAGGAGTAAAACCGGATGTGACAATAAAATGTTTTGCAGTATTTTATGTTTTAACCCCGAGTCAGCTTAAACTCTGGCCAGTGAGTACAGGCTATCGGGTAACTGTATACCTCATAATGCCAGATGTGGAGCGTCCGATATGAGTGAATGAGTCGGTGACCCACTTCTGTCCGATGACAGCGATACTGAGAATAACCAAAATTCTTCTGTCAATGAATGCTGCTGTTTTAGCTGCTGTTAGCCGCTGTTAGCCAGCATTACTGAAACTGTCTTCAAAGTTGGTCCAACACTTTTAGCGACTCGGGCACTTAGTGAATAAACTTAGAGAATAATAAAATGTTTGATTGCATTCTCAAATAACGTGAGTTAACAATGTTAGCTTCTAACCAGCTTCTGTTGATATAGCCAGCTCTGGCCAACTGTCTGGAGGCGAGAAGGTCGATTGTCTAATTTGATGAAAATCAGTATTTGGAGGATGTGGTCGAGATGAGGAAGGAGAGAGCAGTGGTAGGAGGAGGCAGATGAATAAAAGTAGTAGGAGAAAGAGATAATGGAGGAAAGCCGATGAAACGTTCAAATATACAAATCTTAAATAATCATACGTGACTTAAAAGCGCAACTTGTGATCTTTAAATTTTTTAAAAAAGCTTATAACTGATATACTTTACATCAGTTTTTATTTATTTGTATTTTTTTATATATATATTTAGGTGTTTCGAATGTCAGATTTCCACCCTCTTTTGGAATTCTCGGGAATCTGAAACATTCTAACAGAATTATGTTGAGGTACAGAGGATGAAGGTACTGAAGCAGTGGCTTCATGTTTTACAGACAAATGGTGCTTCCATCTTTAATATACAGTCTGTTATTGCATTCTGTTAGCAAGACAAAGTTAATTAATTATCAAAACCCGAAGTATATTTAAAAGTCCCAGATGAAGGCACTAGATGAGAAGTAAGGGGAAGAGCTCTTCCTGTCTGTTAGTATACTAGTTGCTTAAAAAGGGAAAAGATATTGAGGAAAACTGTTAAAACTGAGTGTAATTTTGTGGAAAACTCCCAAAAAATATTTGTGGTTTAAAAACTATTTGAAACCACTACTTATTGCATTCAGGCACTCCTAATATGGGTAACATTTTTGCTCCACAGCTAACGTTCGCAGCACTACCAGGATCTTCTTTTTACAGGGTGACTTCCACTTGCCTTTTCTAAATGTGCATCCACAGTGCTCTTGCCTGTTTTTGTGATTTAAAAAGAAAAATCCAAACTGTGCTACTTTTCCAAGCTGTCACCTGCCCCACTTTCCACCAGTTGCAGTCTGCGGTCGTCTTCTGGTGCCAGCTAGCAAGGACGGCAACATTTAATTGTCTCGTGGATTAATTATGCACATTCCTAGTCAGTGCATCGCCAAAGTTATTAGAATTTAACCAGAGGAAGGGACATGAACTTTAATGACATTTGAAGTTAAGATATTTCTGATATTATTAGCCCACAGTTACAGTAGCAGAAATTATACCTCTAAACCTTGTGTTCAGATGGCTTTTCTTCAACATGGTCTATAATAAAGGACCAGCTGCAGTATCTTTTTTTCTTTATTTAATGCTTTCATGCATTTAATGTTTCTGATCCGTTCAGTTTTAAAACACAGGCAGCTCAGAAATTCTTTAGTTTTGTTGAACAGACTCACACACTTCCAAGAAGCACACAAAACAAATTCAGACTTCCAGTTTGCTTGGTAATCATGAATTAGAAATCCATATTTGCACTTCAAGTCTGCGCAGTAACAGTAAGACTGTGCTAATATTTAACTTTGTGCCACCGCCTTTCAAGTCACTGTTTTAAACGTTTCCAAGCTGAGATGAAACAAGGATCCTGTTGGGTTTCAGGTCCACTGCATGTTCTTTCATTCTTCCAAAGAAGTGCCTCACGTTCGCTTTGATTGGCTGCTGGGCTAAAACCCTGCGCAGCCAGTAGGCAAACTGAAGGCTCGAGCCTTCTGACACCTGTGACCCATGAAAGAAAAATTGATGTTCATTTAATGAAACGTCTGTCTTGATTTGATTTATGAGAGAGGTTTCTACTATTTACTGTTTGTGCATGTGTGTTTTTAATGAATGTATGAAAGAAAATAGGAAATGTAATGTTCTGGTAATGAAAAGTGTAAAAAAATATATTTTAAGGATTGTCAAAGTGAACACAATCTTCAGTCAGAAACACCGTCTGCTTGAAAGGTCCTTCACAGCAGACCATTACTGAGAGATGAAAAAACCCCCCAGAAAATGTGTTTGAGGTCAGCGCAGGACCCAGACTCAACCTTAACTCTTTTCATCATCTACTTCCCATTTTTCTTTTCTTTTTCTTCAGCTGCTCAAGATTTTTCCCTTTATCTCTCCCTCTCCAGCCAACACAGAGTGACTTCATCCTGACAAACGTGATGTGTGTGTGCGTGTGTGGATATATTGTGTGTGCTTGCACGCGCACGTGACTGCAGAGAAGGGTGAGTCATTTTAATGTCCGCAGGCCGTGTTGTGATCTCTGAACCACAGGCTGGCCAACAAGAGGCGGCCAAACAGTTGGTCATCTGGTGTGGGCTGAGATATTGCAGCATGGGTGTAAAACTGTGTGTGTGTCTGTGTTTGTGTGTGAGTGAGTGAGAGACATGTGGAGCTACAAGTGAGATTACTTGGACCAGCCACCTGTGTACAGAAAGCACTGGGAGTTATGGATCCCATTCTAGGGTTGATGCTAAGATAAATAAAAGTTAAAAGTTTGCAGTCTGGCTGAACTACAGTTCAATTTTAAGTGAGCTGATTGTTTCAAGCAAGTTTAAAGACAGACAGTGAGAGACGCAGCTGTGTGTAAAAGCTGTTCACAGCAGTTGCTCAAAGGACCTGGAAGGACTTTGGTGCACTCAGAGATGTGATCTGGTTCTCCAGGTCTGCTGGATTCCACTGCTGTTAATTAGCCTTAGTTTATACAGTGTTTCTTACATCTCGTGCCAGCTAATTTAAACTTGCACAGAATGGCAACGTTCAAGTGGTTATTTCCTCTCCTGGGGGCCAATTCATTATCAAATGTAGCTGCTCCAACAATATGAAGAGCACTGGTTGGACAATAATAAAAAGTAACTCAGTAGTACAGTAAACTTCTTCTAAAAGAGCTTTGGAGGTATCATCAAGAAAACATTACATACATAAGTAACTTGGTTTTCTGTCCATCTATGTATTTGTGCATATACTACATAAATGTCTTTGATTTAGGGAACAATAACTGATTAAATTGTTTTATCACACTTCTTTTAGGATATTTGAATATGTATTAAACATGGCAGAAACACTTCCTTTTAACACAAAGGAATTACTGACAATTTAATATTTCCTTTATCGAAACTGCACCAAAGAACTACGTGGGTGTGAACCAGGTAAATAATTCACAGACGATTCAGATGATTATAACTTGAATATGTAGTTCCCTTCAGTTCTGAGGTACATTTTGACAAGTTTCAGCTGATTTAGTCTTTCAATTTTCTTTTGGCTCCTTTCAAGTATTAAGTAATTACTTTTAGCACTATTTTAACAACTGCTGTTTCACATTGTGCTAACATAGCTTTGAAAAATTAAACTTTCTGCTCTTTAGATATATTTATTATATAATTTCATAGAACAAAAACATAGTGGAAGGTCTTTAGTTATCCATTGGTATCTGGTAATTCAAAACAATACCTTGGTGGGAGAAATGAACAAATCAACATTCTTAAGTTAACAAAACACATTACAAAAATACTGAAAACAATGTCCCTCAAGTGAAATGCTAGCATACATTTACAATGGCATGGCATACATAGTAAGTGACTCCTCCAGTGGTCATTAAAATCTGTGTTTAAAAGTGTACCTGTGGACTTCCATGTTAAAATGCTCAACTTCAAGGGAATTAGCATTAGCATGCGTGCAATCACTAAAGCAAATTTCCACCATAATGACAACTGTAGACGTTTTTTTAAATTTTGACTGTATATAATATACAGTCTATATGTTGTCTATATGTATGTTGATATGCCTATAATAACAAGATGAGCAGATAATGACCATATTTGCTAGTTTAGTTTGGTATGTTAGCATGCTACATTTGCTAATTAATGCTAGCTAAATCTAGGTTAAAAGAAGAACAAAAGAATACTTGATAAAAATGAACTTGGTGTCAAGCTGAGGGGGAAAAAATGAGAGTACGAGTCCAAAGGTATTGGGTGTATAAGCGTATAGAAAAGTTTTAATTCATTTATGTCTTCATTTATGTCGGAAGCAATAGCAGAGCTGTCACTCTGATCATTTTATTAAAGATGAAAGAATTTAGACATTTTGTAAGTCGCAGTGATGCCACAGCGTTTGTTTGACTTTGGGACCAGAAGCGGAGTTTGGACCCATAAACGGTTAATGATGTCAGACTTAAAGACCGGATAGTATGACTCCCCATACAGTAAGTGGTTGAAGATCTCTTAGTTTACATTGAATTTTTCCTGTCCTAAAGTTTTAGATTACAGCACACTAGCCCTGCAGTATTGCTGCCAGCATGCTCAAAATATTCCTGCATTTGCCAAGTGCACGCGGGGATACCTTCGAGTCCCTCCTGGATACAGGAAATGGGTGAAAGTAAATAATGCTGCGTTTCTAATTAAGAAAAAAATCCTTCCATCAATCTCGAGAATAGGTGTCCAAAAACACAGAAAGCCACTCTGCAACTGAATAAATAATTTGCTGTTGAAGATTCATGATAAATATGCAGCTTTAAAGGGTGTCGGAACAAACACTGGAGGACTGAACTCTGCTGTTGTTCACTGTGTTTGTGTCGAACGTTGGATTTCTGCTTTGGAGCCCTTTGATGTAATTATGTCTTCTCCCTTATGCCTCCCAATCTGTTTTTCATCACCATTACACTTTTCAGTAATGAGCATTCTTTTTCTTTTGAATAAAGGAAAACATCCCATTCCACACAATAGAATATTTAGTAGCATTACGTGTCCTTGGATGGGTTTGTTCTCCTTTGCTGGAGAGCGTGAATACACTTTAGTGTGTGTGTGTGTGTGTGTGTGAGGGCTGAACCACAGCAGGAGGTTCAGACCTGAGATGGGGCGAGTCTTGTTGTCCTCCCTGAATTATTTAGCGCATGAGGGAGTATGTGAGCGAACGCTAACCCCGGTTGTCACGGGAGACCGCAGAGCAGAGTGCGCTGTTTGTTATCAGTGTGTGTCCTTTTCTGTTTTTAAGTGCTGTTTAAAAAAACTGGTTCAGCACTGTGCAGAAATCTTCACACATCCTCAGTTCAGTAAGAGTGACCAAAGGCTCGTTTGTCTTCTCTGAATTCAACAACAAACAAGTATTTAGGAAAAAGAAGGGAGGGGAACAGAGGAGTATATGAAAGTGTGATCTTTCCTGGTAAAGCCTCTTAGGGAGCTGTGGATTTACACTCCTGTCAAATGATTTGTGGTTTCGTGTGTGTGTTTCAAATGCCCTCACAAGGATACAGAGATGAGAAAATCCCCTAATGTGGAAATTGTTATCCTGAAATGATGTGTTTTTTTCTTTTAGAAGTGTTGACTTGGATTAAGGGTCACAGAATGGAGAACGGGTGTAGGTTGATGGAAGGTCCTCGCCGCTTCGGGGACATAAAGATGTGTGCCGTCACATTTATTCTGCAGTGTTGGAAGTCCCTGAACTTGTGAACTGTGAATCTAACCTTAGACACTGAGGCACAAGACGCACACATGAAAAGACACCCTCTCAACACCTCTAAGGGTCCCTGTGGGTATCCCACGGAGTTCAGGATGTGTACACTTGCTATATTTATGCACCTTTACACTCATTATACCAGCATGACCTTCAGTCTGCCTACTTTTTCACCTTCGTGTGGTTTTGGCGCTGCACCCAGATTTGACATGTTTTTTTCATGTCATTTCCCGGCCTGTCTCTCTCTCTCCCTCTCTCTCTCTGCCTGGCTACTAACCCACCTACCCACCCATCCATCCACCAAGCATGTTGGCACACAAACACTGTTTTTAGAAAGCAAAACAACCCGGGGAATATGACTGGAATATGGAAACGCTTAATCTCTCTGGGTGGATGAGTATCAAATCCCCCAGCGAACGATCGAGGTAGAGAGAGAAAGAGAGCGAGAGAGACTGTGGAGGAACACTGTGTTCATTTTGCCAAGGCCAGATGGTGAGGGCAGCTTTGGTGCTGCACGGCCTCTCAGGCCGTGACACACACACACGCACAGACATGATTACCTCAGCCTGTTTGTACAGCAGCAGTGTACTGTGTGTGGTGGCCTAAGCGAGTCAGACTTATTAGATTAAGCTTTTATTTGTCTCTGCGCCGTTATCCACTGTTTTCCATCTCATGTGTTGCTGGGATTAAGAGACAGTCTCTGGTTTGCGTTTTCCATGTTTGGATAGTTTGTAATCTGCTTCACTATCTGTATTATTCAGCACTGGAGGTTGGTTCAAATGCACCAAGCAGCGTCACTAACACCAAAACTGAAATTTCCACTGTTTCTTAACAAGGGATGTTTAATTTCAGATTGCTTATAACTTGAATATGGCGTTGTACACTGCTCAGAAAAATTAAAGGAACACTTTGAAAACACATTGAATCTTAATGGGAAAAAGTCCTGCTGGATATCTGTGCTGATGTGGACTGGGTAATGTGTTAGGAACAAAAGGATGCAATTTGATGGAAATAAAAATTATTGATCTACAGAGAGCTGAATTCAAAGACATCCTGAAAATCAAAGTGAATTAATGATGTGGCCGGCTAGTCTGTTTTGCCAAATTTTCACTGCAGCAACTCAAACTGGTACTCAGTGGTTTGCTTGTATGCACGCCTGGTAACATCAGTGCATGCCCCTGCAGGGTTTCCTCCCAGATCTGGACCAATGCATTACTGAGATCCTGGACCATGTAAGGTGGAACCTGCATGGACCAAATGATAAAACAATATCTCAGAGGTGTCCTGTTGGATTTATATCAGGCAAGCATGGGGGCCAGTCAATGCTCAGTTCCTTTATCCTCCAGGAACCGTCTGCATACTCTTGCCACATGAGGCCGGGCAATGTCGGCCTCATGTGGCAAGTTCAACATCGCCTCAATACATGAGGTAAGACAGTGTGCAACTGGAGGAACCCAGGACCCACTATACCAGTGTAGGTTTGACAATGGTCCAAGGATACCTAATGGCAGGGGGCCATTGCATAGCCTGTACAGGTCTGTGCAGGCATCATTGACCCATTATATTGTTCATAGCTTCTCCCGACCCTTTCATGTCTGTCACACGTGCTCAGGATGAACCTGCTCTCATCTGTGAAAAGCACACAGCACCAGTGGTGGACCTGCCAATTCTGGTATTCTATGACAAATGCCAGTCAGGCTTTACGGTGCCAGACAGTGAGCACAGGGCCCAGCAGAAGACGTGGGGCCCTCATTAAGTCAGTCTGATTGTTTGGTCAGAGACATTCACGTCAGTGGCCTGATGGAGGTAATTTTTTAGCTCTGGCATTGCTCATCCTGTTCCTCCTTTCACAAAGGAGCAGATGCTGGTCCTGCTGGTGGGTTAAGGACCTTCTACAGCCCTGTCCAAATCTCCTAGAGAACTAACTGCCTCCTGGAATCTCCTCCGTGCTCTTGAGATTGTGCTGAGATTGTTGATGCATGATGATAATCCTACTTAAAGCACCAGAACTGAACATGTAGTCTTGAATAATACTTTTTTCACGTCTGCAGAGTTTATTCCGTTGAAACTGGTTCATATTCCTACTTGGTGTAAACACAGTAAGACTGATGTGCAGGGTACATAAACGATAAGCACAGACTTGCAGCTAGCTATAAAACTAATATAGAGTCTTCACATTATGTACCAGGTCAGACGACAACTGTTTGTTTGCTTCAGGCACACTAAGAAGTGGACTAAATGTTCTCACATGGTTTGTAGTGGTGTGTTTTGGTTCACTTAGTGTTTGCTTAGAGTTTTTTCTGTGTGAACAGACACTGAACCATGAGAGAAAACTATGAGCGGATTCAGACTAGCATAAGCAAACCATACATGTGAAAATGCCCTAAATGTTGAGTAAGTTTAACGTTTAAGTAAATGTTTAAGTTCTACATATATGTGCCAACGTTGCTTAGTTATCATCAGCAAGGTTATTATCGTTAACGAAAACTAGAAGTGAAAAAACATTTTCATTAACGGAAATAAAAATAAAAACAAAAAAAGGAAAACTAACTAAAACTGTAATGAGTGTTCACAAAACTAACTAAAATTAACTGAATTTATTGCAAAAATGTGTTTAGTTTTCGTTGATGTGTGCGTGTCATGCAATAGTCAAGGGTGAAAATGAAGTTTAGTTTCCAGGTTTTTTTCTTGCTGTGTCTCATTATGCCAGCAGGTGGCAGTACGTTAGTCGAGTCGTCTGTGTTGCTGCTCCGTCCACGCGCAGAATCATGTCAGGAAAAGTCTGGAGAAAGCGCCAGCTTCCAATTTGGGATTACTTTGAATATGACTGTGTTTTGGATAAAGCAAGTGTCTTGTAGTGGAAAGAGACAAATTATGAGGGACATTTCTAAAAGGAAAAAAATCCCACAAACCTTAAAGTGCACTTGAAAAGCTCACACAAGAAGGCTAACCTAGCTTACCTGGACAAGGTAAGGGAGCACACTCAACCCTCATCCCCAGAAACAGAAGCTAACACCAGGCAAGGCAGCGTGATGCATCCCGAGACAACAGGACTGGGATATCTACATAACTGTG
This sequence comes from Oreochromis niloticus, assembly GCF_001858045.2. NCBI lineage: Eukaryota > Metazoa > Chordata > Actinopteri > Cichliformes > Cichlidae > Oreochromis > Oreochromis niloticus. The sequence continues at coordinate 30,266,837 of NC_031985.2, read as the reverse complement.
TGAGTCAATTGCCTTAACACCCGGTGCTGCAAGAGTTAATAGTCTCATTGGGGCCAAGATATACATTTTATAGTTGCCTGGTATCAATGGTTGTTCATCTGCCTTTATTTATTTATTTATTTAAAGAACCCATAGGTGGGAATGTGAGTTGTCTGTCTCTGCGTGTTAGCCCTGCGACAGACAGGCGACCTGTCCAGGGTGCAGGGTATGGTAGCTGGAATAGCAACATACCCAAGGATAAGCAGAAGAGAATGACTGATATGATGAAACTGGGATTTTGTTACACTTTATTGCAAACACAACTAAAACTATAACTGAAACTAATCAAAACTAAACTGAAACTAAGGATTTTCAAAAAAATAAAAACTAAACTAAACTAGCAAACAATTGGTAAAAACTAATTAAAACTAATATAAAATTGAAAATCTGAAGTCAAAACGAAATAAAAATAAAAACTAATGAAAATTGCAAAACTATTAAAACCCTGATGATCAGAAGATGTTAGCTTCTGTTTCTGGGGATGAGGGTTGAGTGTGCTCCCTTACCTTCTCCAGGTAAGCTAGGTTAGCCTTCTTGTGTGAGCTTTTCAAGTGCACTTTAAGGTTTGTGGGATTTTTTTCCTTTTAGAAATGTCCCTCATAATTTGTCTCTTTCCACTACAAGACATTTGCTTTATCCAAAACACAGTCATATTCAAAGTAATCCCAAATTGGAAGCTGGCGCTTTCTCCAGACTTTTCCTGACATGATTCTGCGCGTGGACGGAGCAGCAACACAGACGACTTGACTAACGTACTGCCACCTGCTGGCATAATGAGACACAGCAAGAAAAAAACCTGAAACTAAACTTCATTTTCACCCTTGACTATTGTATGACACACAAACATCAACGAAAACTAAACGCATTTTTGCAATAAATTCAGTTAATTTTAGTTAGTTTTGTGAACACTCATTACAGTTTTAGTTAGTTTTCCTTTTTTTGTTTTTATTTTTATTTCCGTTAACGAAAATGTTTTTTCACTTCTAGTTTTCGTTATTTCGTTAGTTTCGTTAACGATAATAACCTTGGTTATCATAAACAATTATTTATTATTTATTATAAACAAGCTACTGTGGAAAAAAGTTCTTCAAATGAATGTCCAATTTAAATGCATTACAAACAAATTTCACTATCTATAACAACTGTATGGGGTTAGATTGTTTTTTCTTTAAATGCAACCATTTTACTCTTATTATGGACTGAAGCTATTCATTAGCAGGTTCATAATTACTGTGAGTGGCATTTAGATGCCTACAAGGTTGCTAGCTTTCTTGTTTGATATTAGCTAAGCTAATATGAGTCACAGAACTGGATGTCTGATCTCATATTCAAGGTAGTTGGAATAGAAGCAATTGTTGTACCATCAATTTGAAAAGTCAGTGCTCCAGTTTTAGAGGGTGAATTTCTGTTGTGTTCTAAGTAGAGTACTTAGCACTAATTACAATGTATCTGTTTGTTTGATACACCAGTAAATTCTACAAAGGCAAGCTTGTTTAAAAAGTTTGCTTGTTTGCTAAAAATGAGTCTTCGAAACGAAACTTTACAGACCAGTAGGCAATGACCATCCTTTATATACAGTCTATAATCTAATAATAAATTGCAAGTTAATGTAATGGATTAAAACTGAATGTCTTGTTAATCCCCTTTTTCATATGATTTTTAGTCCACAGGCTAAACACTGAAACTCTCTGCTTTTAAAGTGATATTTAAGAGAAAATGCATTTTCTCACCTCTCAAAAGCAATCCAGACTATCCAGCTGTCTACAGTAGCCACATAATGGCTCGCATTTTCTCACACTCTACACCCACAAACACCCAAAGTTTTTACACTTGAAATCTAATTTGCTGTGTTTTCCGCATGAACCTATAACAACTATCACAGTATGACTGTGTCTGAGTATCGGGCTGTGACGGCTGTCGAAACGTGGGTGACCTAGACCACAAAGTAAAGTGCCCGAGCGCCTCCTGCGTTGAAAACACTTCGCTGACCCCACCATGCATGGTTTGCTTATGCAATTGTCCAACCTTGTTACCTTCAACATGAGATGATTCGATGTTACGCTGCACATCATGCACAGGCATCGTCAGCCATGTGAAAAAAGGAAAATCGCCACCCCGTTTCACCCTAGTCGCTTCTTTACAGCTTTTGCTGTCACTTCAATTCACAAGCAACAGGCTAAAGCGGCTCGAACAATAAACAAATAAACTTGCCAAATACTGCTGTTCCCCACGGGGGCTGCAGAGAAGCACGGGGTACGCACGGAGCACGGGTGGCTTGTGTGGAATGCGCTGCCATTTCTAGGAATGCGGCTCGAGGCGTCAGAGCTGACGCATTCGCATGGTATAGGTTAAAAGCGTATGGACGGGAGGCAAAGACAATTTGTCAACACAACACAGGCCGTCTTTGTTGGCACTGTCCTAGTGGAAGACACAGATATGAGCCGGGTGACGACAGGTTCGATTCAAGAATCTGTAGAAAAACAGACAAATATAAAGTAATTCTCTTTAAAGCTACAACAGCCAAAACCTTAGGTCATAATTCAGCCAGCATTGTCTATTTTCTTCTTTCTGGCTTTATAAGTTGTATATTCTTGACTTAATTGTCAAAAGAATTTATGGATGTATGAGAAGGAAACAGCGAGTCCTTGAAGAGATAAAGTTGGTGGTGAATACTCAGCCTTGCCTGTTGTTCCTCTCTAAATTCAGCTTCAACTTTCCAGGCTTCACAAAGACTCTCTGTGGCCCTGAGAGTTAAATAGATATAATTTGTAATTCCTTGGCATGAAAACACTGTGAGTGCAGTTAGAGGTAGATATTGTCTGCTGCGCTCCTGTCCTTGTGTGAAGCAATATGTATGTGTGTGTATGTGTTGTATTTGGAAGGCTCTTATCTGCTCTGCCTCTTATTCCCGCTGTATTTCTGGTCTGTTTAATCAACACTTGGCCCCGCTTGTGCTGGAGCAGCTACGGCGAAAAACACACTTTGCCGTTCTCTCTTCTTCCTCTCTCACTGCTGCCGTTTGTAAAGCTCAGACTTCCTCACCCCGCTTTACAGCAGATAAAGGTGCTTTCGTGCCATCTGAAATATCTGACTCTTTTAGTGCAGAATAATGTCCGCACCGCTGCGGAAAAAAACAAACACACACAAAAAATTGCAAGGGTCTATAGGTCTGCCTGTAAATGCAAAACAAAGCTGAAAATAGCTGGGCTCATTGCCATTCCAGACAGATAGGACTAGGCCCAGGGCAGCGTAGAGCAGAGAGAAACAGAACCAGTGTGGGGACAGAGCCAAGGTCGGCTCAGGATGCACACTCATCAAGAGGTCGATGATCTAGCCCAGGTGACCTCGTGTTGACCTCAAGAGTTTTATAGCCTGGAGGGGAAAAGTGTGTATGAGCATAAATTGCTCCAAGTGTGTGTGTTTATGTATGTCTGCGAGATTTTTTTCCCTTCTGTTTTCTCATGGAGAATACATTTGGCCTCGGTTACAGCTGGATGCAAACTAATCTGTTATTATGAGTTTTAATACTCATTCTTGAGGTCACAGTGTCACTGATATGTTTGACTGCAACAACACTGAATTGTACCCACAGACGTGGTGAAGAGCAAATTGGATAAAACCAGGGAAGGGTAACTTACACTTTGTACGTCATGAAGGCCGTGAAGGATGAGCGTGATTGAATGAGGCTCATGTCTGCCAAGTGTGAAAGCTGATATATATAATAAAGTATACTGGAATCAGTCAAGACAAATATGGTGTTTTTTGTCAAATGAAGTTTTGGGTCTATTCTGTATTAGTTTTCTATCTAACATTGAGTTAGACATGTTTATTTGTCATTTATTTACAAATGTACTGTCAGGAAAAAGAAAGTTTTCATATGATTCTCATACTGCTTCAATAGAACTTAAGGGGGTAGGTGTAGTGGTCACATCAGCAAGTGTGACCATCTTTAGAAAAACTGTGTGCGTTAACACATTGCCAAAACTTTCTCATGAGCGGACATCCAACACAAGGTCAGGCCGTGCAATGCTCAGGCAAACTGCAAACAGAGCAAGACCTACATCTCAGACTCTACAGCCTTCAGTTAGCATGCTAAATGTTAAAGATCATGACACTACAAATAAAAAAAGGCTGATAAAAGTTGCACAGCTTAGGTTTGCAAAGTTACAACACAGCTTACCACAAGACTTCTGGAACATTGTCCTTTGGAGAGATGAGACCAGTGGAGATGTTTGGCTAAAATGCACAGTATTATGCTTGGAGGAAGCCAAACAAAGCATATCAAATACATACAAATACCTCTTACTAACTGTCATGCACGTTAGCAGAGAGCTGATGATTTGGGCTTGTTTTGCAGCCACAGGAGCTGAGCACCTTGGAGTCATTAAGTTGACTGTGAACTGCTCTGTACACCAAAATATTCTAAAGTCCATGAGCGCATCTGTCCATTAGCTAAACCTTGGTGCAAACCTCTGTTTCATGCAACAGAGAAGTGATTCCAAACACATGAGGAAATGTATGGTAAAAATGGCTGATGAAGAAAAGCATCAAGCTGTCCCATCAAAGTACAGACCGCTAAAGCTACGTTGTACATTGGGCCAAAATTCCTCCAGAATGGTGTGAAAAACTGATAAAAGATTATTTTGTTGTTGCTCCTGCAGATGTTTTTACCAGCTAGTAAAGCATGGGTTGTCACAGGGCTTCATAAAGTCTTGTGAAAACCTTTCTTTCACAGAACTACAGAACATGCCTATACAAGCTAGCTTATAACTGGACATTTTGCTAACTTGCTATTGACTTCTGATGGTATTTTTCAAAGCTTTACTACTAAGCTAATGTTAGCTTTTCAGCCTGGCAAGATAAGCTTCTTCAGAGCTCTAAATAATGGAGGACCTGAGTGGTATGCTAAAAGGCTGATTAAAAAAACAGAATTTGCTAAACATTTAACAGAAAGGTTGTGACTGATGTTTGTTATTGATCGCTAACAAGTTAGGTGTTAGCTGCTGTTGTTTTGAGAGAGTGACCACACTGTTAGCAGTGCTGCTAGTCTGTAAGAGCTGGCGCAAACTGATGTTAAATTCTTAATGTAACCATGTTTAGCCAAAAACATACAGAGCTCAATTTACTTACTGTCACATAAGGGCTAGCCTGGGCTAGCCTATGCTAGTTTCTGTTACTCTGGGCAGTATCTTTTTTAGCATTTCTTTTATTTGTCTTACAAATTTGAAATGTCTAGTAGAAATTTGCACTCCAAACTCTGTGTTATAGCAGTAATTACTAGAGATTTTTATTATTTTATGAAAATTGAACAGCCGTTACATTGCAACCAAGAAAAAAAATATGGGTTTTGGGCTATTTGCCAATGGAAAAGCACCCATATCACCCAACCCTGTATCCCACGAAACATTTCCTGCTTCAGCTCAGCTACTTGTATCAATTCTAAGTTCACTGAATCTGTCTTCTAAAGTAATGTTCAGCTGTAATCTCTCTTTTGTCTTTTGGTGATTAGAGACAGCTCTTTGCTAGCCACGAGACTGGTCGATCACCTACTGCAGTTCATGTTAATTACCTACAGCTAAGTAAATGTGCGGCCACAGAGCATCTGTCGTTAACGAGCGGGCCGCAGCTTAATTATAATCCCGTGACTTTAAAATAGCACTCTGAAATTGCGATTTTTGATTCAGTAGCGGTACTTATTCAGTTCATTTGAGCCTCCTGACATGAAACGTCTTTCCAAGGCAAAGCCATTTAGAGCTGTCACAGTAAGAAAAGCACAAATGCTAATGTCATTAACGGTGGCTCCATTCCATTCCAAATGACACTCACGCATTACGAACGGCACCTGGGCACTGTAACTGAAGCAGCCATATGCAATCCAGGCATCATTTCTTTTGCTGCTCACATTTGTGTGTTTCTGCATTTTAAATCGTCTTTAAAATGATTCGACCGTCAAAGCACTACACTATTAACTTTACTTAATACCAAGTACTTCAACCAATTTTCTTACCACTAGTTGATTGCAAGCTGTATTTAACATGTTTTGGTCCTGATCCTTATTTAACAAAGCCGGATAGCGACAATGGACCTGTTGGTTAACAGATAAGCTGTGACCTGCCTTAATTACGCCGCGATAACTCCTGAGGGGGAACGTGTTAATGAATCACTTTAGTGCACGGTAAGCTGCTTACTGAGCAGGAGTTACAAAACAACTGAGAAATGTGCGTGCATTACTCAAACACAAAATAATGTGTCGAGCAAAAGGAAACAAAAAAACTCCAGCTTTCGTGCTCGAGCCTGCTTTCAGCCTTGCACCGCTTTCATTATAAAGTCAATGCTGCTTCAGAATGCTAATTAACAAATGTACACATGTTGACATCTCGATGCACTTCCCAGATAAAATACACTCCCCCCCATGGTAGTTTACCTGGCAGTATAAGCAGCAGTACTGTATATGCAGAGCGACCCTTTGATTTAATCTGCAGCCAGATTGATTGAACATAGCCCGAGGTCTGTGCCTGGCCCCTGGATAAACAGATCTAGTGTATGTTATGTTTAATTCAGAGTCCTTCCACTGGAATGGAACCAAACTGATCAGGACTTGTTTACACTCTCCGGCCTTGGCAAGCCCTGGCCTACTTTTAACAACTTCAGTGCACTTTAAATGGAGTTAAGTGCATGTTTTCATGCGTGTATTTGTGTGACTGACTCCATGCTGCATGTGTGCGCACAACAAATTAGCTTTGCATGTATAATGCAGGACCCCTCAGCTGTAGAACCGTATATATATCGTCAGGGCTTGGGGGAAGCGCGATATAATACGCCGGCTGGCCTGGATGTGTGTGGAGACTGGTTGCATTTCCCTGTCTGCGTGGAAGACGTACGAACAGCCTCACTGAATGACCACTTTGGACTGTGAGATCACTCCCTGCCTGACTTAGATGACTCGATGACTTGAAAAACGAGCGTTTGCACATCGCAAATGTGGAAGACATCAGCGTTTTTTCCTTTAGAAAATTGAGGCAGAGTTGCTGTATGTCAAAAGTACAATTATATAACCAAATGCATCCATACATACACGCTGGAGTCAAATCAGCCGCCCATCTGTCTCTTAGAACACGCTCCTCTATCAGTCGAGCGGTGACTTCACACACACAGCCATTTAAGCACAGATTTAATGTGTAGACTTCTGGACACAATCTCTGGAGGTGTGTGTTTCTGTGTGTTAGTGTGTCCCTGACAGCTCTCTGTACTAACAGCCCCTGTAGCAGAGCAGATACCAGCCAAAGATTAGGATGTAATTACACGCCACTTTCTGCTCCATCTCTCTGCCTGAGAAAGGAAGAGAAAGAAATGAGGAGTGAGAGAGAGGCGGGGGTTGGGGTTGGGGGGAGGAGGGGGGGGGGGGGGGAGCTGAGGTGGAGATAGGGCCGGGCTGTGAGTATCTGGATGTGTATGTACACCCCCTCCCCGCCCCAATCTTGCTCACACTGCCAATAAAACTCGCAACAACCCCCCCCGCTCTCCTCCTCCTCCGACCCCCAAAAAAGAGAAAAACCTTTTACCCTCCTTACCTTGCTCAGCACGCGCCAAATGTTTTGACTCAAGATTTACCCCGCTGTGCTTTCATTGGCCGTCTGTCACCATGGCAACAAAAGGAACAACCGGCGTCCCGTTCCGCACATGCGGAGGGGGTGTGCGTGCCACACTTGTGCCCTAAGCGTCAGACATTAGGATAATCCCCTCTCTCATTTAAATGTAAAGTCAGCAAAAGAAAAATTCGCTCTAGCAAATGTGTAATATATGTATGAGTGTGTGAGGATGGGCGTGTGCGTGGGAGGGTGGGCTTTTTTGCTCCCTGACTGTGTCCCATGTGCACACAAGGAAGATAATTTGCTGGAGGAAAATAAAAAACTTTAATGCCATCACATTTCTCCTTCTCCCCCCCCCCAATCCCACTACGCTTTAATATTCACCTGCTTTGTTTCTGTTTTGCTTCGACTAACTGTCTGTTGGCCCCCCCCCCATTTCCTGTAGTGACATTTTTAGGTCAGCCCTCAGTCACTTTCATCATCTTTAGGAATGCATGCACGCGCACATCTGCAGCGCACACTGAAGCCGTTGGGATGCAGTAGCGGGATGAAGGATGAGTCTCCGAGGGGACTATCAGCCAAGTGCCGGTCTCCTCCCACCCCCTGCACTCCCATGTGTTTCTTTTAGGTCTCTTTTTGAAGATGGGGGAACGCTGGCGTTAGACGAGGCAGTTGTCACAAATACACTTGAGCACCTTGCAGAGCCCTATGGTACCCGGCCGGGATCTGTCCATGACTTTTTGTGATATAGGTGCAGTAAGCAGTGAGCACTTCCTCAGCCAGGAGAGACGTGGACGCGAGTGAGTTTTAATGCTGCTTCGGAGAAAGAGGCAGACAGTGTGTGTGTTTGAGAGAAACAGAGGGAGAGAGAGGAGGAAAAAGGAGAGAGAATGGGGAGTTCCACGTTTGTGCAGGATCAAAAGCTTTCAGGGGATTTTGGAGCTCGGAGCTGGTATCTGTGTATGTTGGTGGGGGGGAGCTTTGACACAGATGTGAATATAGAAAAACAAAAACACACCCCTCCCATGTACACTCACGCATACACAGAAAACATTAAAATATGAGATACACGGAATCACTCACAGCCAGAGGCACACACATCAGCATCCTCCCCATTTATTACACACACACACACACCGAACACACTTTTCTATCTCTCACAGATATCCTCTGTCATCCACGTACAGACAGAAAGACAAATAGAGTGAACTGAGTCACACTTACAGAATGTTGAAATTACAGCTGGATTAGCCTTTAAATTGCCCAGAAAATAAACATTAGATTATACAGAGCTACAGACACTTACTTGCTTATGTTTACTTTCAGTTGTTCAGTAACCTCATGGCTTTATCCTTTCACATTTAAAATGAATTTATCCCTCATTTGAACCGTCTGCTTCTCTAACATAGATAAGTGAAGGGCCAGATTTTGCACCCATGTAACAGTTCACTGTTAGCTATCAAACTGGTTAAACTTGCAAGCTGGGCGGGGTGGTGGTGGTGCAGTGGTTAGCGCTGTCACTGCCCGGCGAGAAGGTTACTGGTTTGAACCCCGACTGGGACCTCGCTGTGTGGGGTTTTCATGTGTTCTTGGCCACTCCTGCTTCCTCCCAAAGACATGCTATTAGCTTAGTTGCGGTTCTAAACTGGTCATGGATGTGAGGTAGATAAAATGATTGAGTTGATGATGATGTATAATATTATGCATCAGTTTGAAAATTCTGAACACATTGTAATGACCAGTGAGTTTTACTTTCCACTGAAAGAGTTAAGACAACTTTCAGCTTTTCCTGTATTATAGTGCATGTTTGATTTCCAAAAACTTAAAGCATAGAAAGAAAGTATTGATCCTATCGCATTAGTATTGATCCGCCTACCTTTAGTAGCCAGTAAGGCTAGAAAAGTGCTGTATATTAGTTGTATATTACTTATCTAGGCTATGCTGTCTGGAGGTTTTTGCCCCCTAGGTGGGGTCTTTAAGGCAAGGTACCAGAGGAAAAGTGATTCAGGTGCCCCCTGTGAGAGGTAAACTAAGGGGGCCAGTCTAGCCTGCCTGGGATAGGGTTACTAGGGCTCCACCCTGGAGCCAGGCCTGGAGAGGGTGCTTGAGGGAGAGCCCATGGGGCCTAGCTGGGCTAACACGTTCTCACTCCCAAAGTGCAACATTTTACGCTAGGTGACAAATCGTCGGTATAATACGCTTTGGAAAACAGTATCTAACACGATTAAGATGGTGGTTAAGGTTAGGGATAATGTTAGCGTTAGGGCTGGAATACACGCCTGGAGCGTGTGTTACCGCGGGAGCGTCATTCTTTTCAGTTTAATCTACAGTCCGGCGCGGGGGAAAGGAAGACGCGGAAGGTCACCTTTCGCTTTCCCGCCTCGAGACGTGACAAACCGCCGGTATATTACGCGTCAGGAGTGAGAACGGGCTGGCTGGGCACAGACACCTGCAGGAGGCACCATAGGGGCCGGGTGCAGTGCGTGCTGGGTGGTGTTCAAGGCCAGAGGTCCTGGCAGTCCGATCACTAGCTATCGTGGCTGGAAGAGTAAATATGATTAAAAAACTATTTTTAACAAAAGTATTTGAAAACCAATGCTCATTTCATAATTATACATACTATAATTAATATATGTTGATATATGTTGATCATGTTTAAGTAGCCCGTTTTTGTCTGTATAAATGAAAGAGGTCAGCGGCCCCCGCATTAACCAGCCACCCCTGATGCTCTCTGTAAAATGGGTTTGTTTTCGACACAGAGCCACTTGTGTTAAGAGTGATTCATATGCACACATGTTCAGACACCAGTCACTTCCACACACAAACACGCAGCCCCACCACGCTGACAGCATATTAAATTCATGAGTGGATTACCCAAGAGTTTCCAAATCATAGCAAAATCATGGATGGATTAATTCCATGTGACATCAGCTCGTCTGCGGCTCCTAAGCCATATTTATTTGACGATCAAAAAGCTTAACCTGGCCGGTTAATCCCATCCTAATATTCCAGTAATCTGTCCCCAATCCAAACTATAACGGAATCAGCTTCAGCTGTTTGTTGTTTGTCTTTGACTTTAAAAAAAAAAAACATTTTCCTTTCCTGCTTCAGATTTTGCACGCAAAGAAAGTTTTGAACAGAACACCTGTTTGTGTTTCTGACCCTGAGCACGTGCATTTTTCCCCCAATTGTAAATATTCCCCCATGTCCGGGCAGGGTGACTCAAATTCTGTCAGATTCAGACACATTGTATTACACACAAACACACACTCTCACCACTGCGACCTGATTGAAGCCACATACCTAAACAGAGGATTAGAGACTTATCATCAAGTCCCTGGAGTTTGGATGTTAGCGAGGTTATGTTTCCTGGTAAGGTTCTTATGCTTTACTATAAGCAGACCATGTCCCAATGTTATTCACTCTGCTCTATAAAGAGCACTTTACTTGATGAAAAAAACAAAACAAAAGTGCGTACAACCTCCTGCTGTACTTGTTTGTTCGGGACAGATCAAATGCCGTAATCAGATCAACATTCTCCACTAAAGATAGAAATGAGAACGAGGGCAGGGATCTGTGAAGGGGATGATGATGGTTACTATGATAAGGGTTTAGCTTTGGGAGACACCAGTAAAGCGAGAGGAAAGGATTTGAGAAGAGAAAGAGTGGAGCGGGTGGGTGGAGATGATGGAAGGGGGCAGCAGAGCTTTACACTTGGGTGCAAATGGTTTTTGAGTGGTGGGGGAGAGTCTTGGAGTGACAAATAACTCTGCTGGTGTTGGTCTTTTTATTAAAAATCATTCATCAGCGTGTCACTGTCTCTCGTATGATGGATATGCGGCGCTTTGATTGAGCGCATATTTATTGGGAAATTGATCAGTGCCACAGTCAGTTTTGTCTTTGGGAAACGCTTAGACTGAATACTGATGACACAGTTTGAGTAGGGTCCTTCAGCCGGGTCGTCCATGACGGTGTTCTCGAAATAAAGTGGAAAACAGAGTGTTGCAATGTAGCAAAGGAAAGGAAGGAGGGTTTAATGCAGAAAAGTATAACCAATTATACAAAAAAGTGTGGACCCTGTGGCTAAAAGACAAATTTTAGCTACTTAGTTACTTGCTGTATTTTTCTTAATGTGCCAGTAGGTTTTCATTTGGTGATGGGTCTAAACTTCAGACCTATCCCTTTAGTAACTGAACTCTTGTACTGCAGGTCTGTGCTGTTATAATAGCTACATTAGCTACATTGTTTTTAGCTAATTTAATTTTAACTTTCCTTATTTTTTTTGTAGCTGTTGTAAATATATAAATTCCTGCACTATCTTACATTGTAATCTATGTAACTATCCATATATCTGTCTATCTACTGCTCATTTAAAAATGTATTTAAAAATCAGAGGCCAGGCTTTCTGAAAATTTCAGTAGGATGTTCAACATACATTTATACACTTATGAACAGCCGAAGATAAAGACCCAAAGGTTGTTTGTAGATTTCACTGAGACCTTTGAGGGATACATTTACATTATTTATTTATTAATCTATTGACTTTATGACATTTTTATTGGTCTTTGTAATGTTAATATGCCTTATATGCTGTTTCTTTCTGTTTGAACTGCCCTTAGAGAGAGCAGGGAGCATTTAATAAAGAAACTCACTTTCTTTTGTATCCTTTTGTAATCCCAGAAAGCATTGTGCTTGTCCACTACATAACAGAAAGCAGACTCAACACACACCCAGGTGAGGATAGATATTAAACATGCCATTACATGAAAGTAGCTCAGCAGCCCATGCTTAAGTTTAAAAGCATCAGAAGCCATCATATTACAACTCTTAAAACATACGCTGCATATTGTTCTTATAGTACAGAGATCCCAAAGCTCCACACTTGGGTGTTGTGATTAAAAACTTGGCCGACCCCATGACAACCCCATCTGCCGACGTGAGATGGAAATAAAAACAGTGGAAAAGCTTGCTATGGACAAACATATTACGTTTTAGATGCAAACCCTGGTTTATAGCAATTCAGTTTTTATATTTACACCAGTTCACCACAATAGTCATGTGAATCAAATGAGGGGCTGTCAGCCTCTTTCTAAGTTAAAAACATCAAAGATTTCTAAAGACCACCTTCCCAAAAGTAAGAAAAACATAACAAAAAACTATTTCCCACAGTAAAACACTTGAGTTTGCTTCTGTCATGTAATGGGATCATGTTGTGGTGTGATGTGCTGATACACAGAGTAGCTTTCAAAGTTGCTGTCAATTTGCTCCTTTTTTTGACAGTCACAATGGAAAAGTATGACTCACATAAATAGGTGGTGAGGAAACAAAAAGAAGAGAAGTGATTGCCTGTTCTGACAGAGAGGGATATTGACTGGCAGCCAGTATCCAGAGTAAAGCAGGGTCAGCTTGTATAAGCTGCAGGCTGTCGTTTTCTCATAGATCTTTGTCTTGTGAAACTGGATCCGCAGAGAAAGAGTCCACAATCCAAAGGTTCCCATGTCGTGGGCTCTCTGCGAAAGTCTTCTGCAAACATGTGTGACAACCGAGTCAAATGCTGGGTTGAAACGTTGGATCTCTTGCCATAGTGGAGAGGCTTCCAAAGTTTGACTAAAGACTCTTTTTTTTTCTCTAGAAACTCCCATTTTCTGTCTTTCACTGATGCAGTTGTAAAACTAATCAAATATATCTGAAAATGACTCCCGTTTTGACCAGTGTTAGCATCAGTGTAGTACTTAGCCTGGTAGCACGCCACTTCAGAAATATGTGCACTTCTTTTCAAAGTTCATAATTGTGATTCAGCACTAATCCTGTAGCCACCTAAATTCACAGCTATAGAAGAGCTGCCGATGAGCACAGACCAGCATTGTTAAAGGTTTCACAAGCATGTTTAAGACTTTTAGCACTTCTGGCGTAATTTGCATTTTTTTGTTGAAGTAATCATCAAGGCAGAGAATTATAGTATCCACTGAGGCTTTCGTTGGAATTTCTATACAAAACAGTCGATAATCGTGAAGATTAATGCCTCAACGGCTCCTTGCAAAAACTAACAAAGTGGTATTTCTAACTTGCCTGGCTATACGTGAGTGTATGGGCTTGCCTTTATTCATTACACAAGTTGGAATGCTGGGTCATCACTCATGTTAACAGTCCTCATGTGTCTTGTCTTGGAATCTGGTGAAGCATATCCACGCCGGTCAAAATAATGTACTCTGCAGTTGCTAAGGGTTTTTTGCTACAACCTCCACGTCAGAAACAATATAGCTAGCTTTTTGTCACAGCATCAGGAAGCATTAGCTTGCTAACAGTGCCAAAAAGCAGTTTCTCTCTGCTTGATGACGGTGTGGTGATGTAACTGGTCATTCTCTAATTATTCAGCTCCTTTATCTGAATTCTTGTGCATGCAGCTGGTACAGCAAAAAATTGTATATTACCACCGACTGGTAGGCTAAAATCATAGACTCTATATGTAGCGAGTAAAAGCCACCGAGTGTTCGCTAAGGGCCTCTATACTATTTGTGCAAACTTTCAGGCCCAAAGCTCTCACAGGAACGAGCCCAGAATAAACGGGACAAGAGGGTCAATGTCAGTCAGATATGTTAAAATTTATTATTTTAAAAGAAAACACAAAGGGTTTGCAAAAGGACTAAAACATCAAAATGGAAAAGGTCACAAACGACCACAAGATAGTCTTATTGGTGCAACCTGCCAGCAATGCAACTATCACCTGAGGGCTTGCTCTACCCCGGTGGTCCCAGATGCTCGTTACTTTAAAAGAAACAAATCCACCCCAAATAAATACGAGCCCAACAGAACACTTATCGCATGCACTAAGTGCTGTAGTCCAGGCAATGATTGGTGGCACTAAAATCACTCTTAATAAAACTTGTTCACTGCAAATCCACACAGAGCACCTCTAAAAGACCTAATTTCCCCTAAGGTAAGAGCCCAGCTCAGGGGTTGCACGTTGCCCGACTAATATTGCACCAGCCCATTGAAAATAAAAACAAACCCGGCATAAAAAACAGTTTTAAAAGGTGACCCTACTAAAACCAAAAAAAACGCAACAAAAAGAGGAGGAGGAAAAAACAGTGACAAATTCACATGTGCAGCCTGTCCTGCAGGAGGCAATACAATATAAATTAGATTATAGTGCATAAATATACTTTTTTTAATGTCAAATATATTAAGTTAACATACCTCCAGCAGACAACTGTTTGCTGCACACCTGGCTTATCTTCTAAAATCACTACTAAAAACATAAAATACAATAAACATCAAATACATTTCAACAAATTTAACAAAAAGCACTAAAAGGAAAAACAGCCTGTACCTCGAACCTCTGCTGTAGAGGTTTAAAACAACTGTGTGTAGAAGACAATTAAAACTTCTCAGGCTCTTCACCTACTCACACAACCATTGTTCACAGCCGCTGTCAGTGCAAATGAAGAGCACCTGCTGCTACTTCCTCTTTTATACCCTCCCTTGGGTCCCCTGGGTCCTAAAGCCTTCCCCATTACAATTGCCCTCGTTTTGAAAGGTTACCGTCCCGGTGACCACTTACTGCCAGGGCCTAAATACATTTTGGGGCAAAACATTATGGACAAAAGAGCTCCGTGAATCGCTAGTGAGAACAGCAACAGTCTGATTTACTGACCGCGGGAGATTAAAGGGGTTAGAATGCTTTCCTGCTGTACTTCTTTTAGGCCGCCCCTGAACTCTTCCTGAGTCCTGTGCTAAAACATTCTCCCTATTATCAATCCCACTTTCCTCTGCCTGTTCTGGAACTATGGACACAGGGTTCAAGTTGCTCGAGTCTATGCTCCTAGTTTCACTAACCGGCTCTGGAACAGATACCGAGGGGGGCTGATCTTGGGGTGGGTTTGGAACAAGGGCGAGTATAACTCCATCAGCCTCACTGTCATCATCTGGTGTATCTGATGTTGACTGCCGGGGTGACTCAACGACCAGCCCTGGGTCAGAGAGAGGATGTTCTTCTGGAGCAGGTGCTACAATACCTGAGGGTATTACTCTCAACTCTGCCCGATTTAAGTTCCTTTCTGGACCTGAACGATCTCTAGGGCGTATTTTGTAAACCCTGCCTTCTTTGTCCATACTGTGCACAACAACATACACCACAGGATCCCAGGCATCTTGGATCTTATGGCGGCCTAAAGGATGACTTTTCCTATAAACCAGAGTACCTGGGGGGAGAAGGGAAGTAACTGTTGGCTGAAAGTGTTTATTTCTCCTCTCTGCAGCTTGTTGGAGTTGTTCTTTCACATGCACATAAACTGAACTTAGACGTTGTTGATGTTCCTCTACCCACTCCTGCGCAGATCTAGACACAGGTTCCAACTGGGAGGCCCCCAATAAGAAGTCAACGGGCAACTGGGGCTTCTGACCAAACATCAGTTCGTAAGGTGAAAAGCCGGTGGACTGATGTTCTGTGGTATTGTAAGCATACAGTACCTGTGGCAGGTATTGCGGCCACTTTCTTTTCTTATCAGGAGGGAGGGTTCGCAACAAATCATGGAGTGTTCTGTTAAATCTCTCGCATTGTCCATTGCCCTCAGGATGATATGGCGTGGTCCTGCTTTTGTCTATGCCATACAGATGGCACAGACGTTTCAGCAAGTCTCCCTCAAAGCTCTTTCCCTGATCACTATGGATACGCTTAGGGACCCCATAGATATAAAACCACTTTTCAGTTAATACCCGGGCCACTGTACTTGCCCGTTGATCTACTGTAGGGTATGCTTGAGAGAACTTTGAAAATATGTCGGTAACCACAAGTACATTCTCCCGCCCATCACTAGACTTGTCCAAAACACTGAAATCAATAGCAATGACTTCCAGGGGTTTAGAAGCCACCAGTCCCCCCCTGAATGTGCGAACTTTTGGTTTCACAGCCTTTGCCAAGACACAACGATCGCACTCCTGACAATATTTCTCAATGTCACGTGCCATAAAGGGCCAAAAACACCTTTCTCTCACCAGGCTGGTAGTGCGTCCAATGCCTTGATGCCCATGATCATCATGTAAACTTCTCAGGACCTCTGTTTGCAAGCACTGGGGTAGCAACAGTTGAAACAAAACTTGGCCATCACCAGGTGTCTGAACTTGACGATACAAGACACCTTCCTTCAACTTGATTCTGGGCCACTGTTGCACCAACTTTCTCACTCCCTTACTTGCATTACCCATTTCCTGCTTGGTAGGCAGCCTCCCTCTTTCCCAATACTGTGAAAAAGGGCCAATTACCGGGTCAGCAGCTTGAAGGGATATTAGATCAGCTTTAGGTCGGGATGGAAAGGCAGCTATGGCTCTACACGTAGCGGCAACAGCATTTCCCAGTTGACCTACATCTGTCTGATCTTGCACTTCCTGTGGAACCTTCAACCCTGGAAGCAGGCCAGATGGACTCTGTGGATGCAGTTGCCGTGACAAAGCATCAGCGTTGCAATTGCTGGGACCTGGCCTATATTTAATCTCAAAATTGAACACAGCTAGTTCTGAGGCCCACCGCTGCTCTACGGCTCCCAATTTAGCAGTCTGCAAGTAGCTAAGGGGATTGTTATCCGTGAACACAAACTTATTTCCCAACAAATATTCACGGAATTTTTGAGTGACAGCCCATTTTAGTGCCAAGAATTCCAACTTCCTAGAACTATAATTAGATATTCCTTTCACTAGGTCGCAGGCCCCGGCTAGCAAAAGCAACTGGCCGTCTCTTTCCTTCTTGCTCCTGAGATAAAACTGCCCCTAAACCTGCCTGGCTAGCATCTATCTCAAGGACAAAAGGTTTAGCAAAATCTGCATATGCCAATACTGGGGCACTAACCAGCAGCCTTTTTAGTGTTTGGAATGCATTCTCACATTCCTCACTCCAAAGATGACACATTGCCCCACTGGCACCACTTCTACGTTTCTTCTTGGTACCTCCCAACTCGCCCACCAGCCGGTGAAGCGGGCAGCATACTTGGCAAAACCTCTAACAAAACGCCGATAGTATGAGGCAAATCCCAAAAATGACTGTAGCTCTGTACAAGTAGTTGGTCGTGCCCACTCAGCCACTGCACTAATCTTAGAAGGGTCAGTCGCCACCCCAGAAGCAGATATTACATGCCCGAGGTATTGAACCTCCGGCTGGAAAAAGTGACACTTCTCCAGCTTCAACTTTAGATTGTGCTCTTTGAGGCGTGTTAAGACCAGGTCAAGACGCTCCAGATGCTGCTCAAAGGAGGATGAAAACACAACAATATCATCCAGGTACAATAAAAGGGACTGGAAACTTTGATCCCCAAAAATCCGCTCCATTAGCCTCTGAAAGGTGCTAGGGGCATTACAGAGCCCAAATGGCATTCGATTGAATTCGAAAAGACCAAAAGGGGTACAGAAAGCAGTCTTAGCTTTGTCCTTCTCAGCCACTGGTACTTGATTATACCCACTTGCAAGGTCCAATGTAGAGAACCACTGTGCTCCCGTCAGGGCATCTAATGACTCCTCAATACGGGGTAATGGGTAAGCATCTTTCCGTGTCTTGGCATTAAGCAAACGGTAATCGACACACAGCCTAATCTCTCCATTTTTCTTGAAAACCACCACAATCGGAGAAGAATAAGGGCTACTGCTTGGACGCACTACCCCCCGATCCAACAAATCTTTAATATGGGCTTTCACTTGTTCATACTGAGAGGGTGGAAGTCGGCGATACCGCTGTCGCACTGGGGCATCATCCATTAAAGGGATCTCATGTTCCACTAACGTGGTACATCCTAAATCTCCCTCCCCATGGCTAAAAACTGAGCAATGCTTCCGCAAAAGTGACACTCCTTGTTGTGACTGTTCATTGGACAAGTTAGGCCATGAGAGCTCGGAAAAATCAAGGTGCGGATGCGCCTGTACAGTCACTTCATGCATCATTATCTGCATCGTGGGATCATCAGACTCTTCAGTAATGACAGAGTCCCCAGATGATGGAGGGTCCACCACATGCAATTCACCTAGTTGTGTACAGGGCGGTAACCAAACATCCTCAATTCCCACATTGACCACCGGAATGTCAACAACACCCTGTTCAACAGAAAGGAGGGCCGGGGAAACCAAGATGCCCCCTGGAAGGGGATTACCTGTCGCTATGGGCTCCAGGAGCACTGACGGAAGGTTAATGTTAGCAGCAGAGGGGCAGCTAGTACGTATCCATTTCAACGAACCAGCAGGGACACAAACCGCTCGACCGTGGACTTTTGCTTTACCTAAATACCCGGATGTATTCAAAGCCTCAATGCGCTGACACTTATGAAGTGTCTCTTTCCACGTCTTACTGGCATTTTCAAGGGCAGGAGATTCAAACAGGCGAGGGCCAAACTGCTCAAAGAGTAGGTGGTAACAACGGCTAATGATATTCATCCCCAAGAGGCCAGGCACACTCTGTGGCTGCTGAACGCTCCCATCTGGAGGGTCCTCCACCACTAACACACCCATTTTTGTCAGGGTGCCACCAAAAACAGTCACATCAAGCTCCATGTAGCCTGTATAGGGGATTCTCAACCCATTAGCTGCCCTAAGGCGTAACCATTGACATTTCTTTAAATGCCCCACCCCCTGTGACCTGAAGTGCTTCTCAAAGAAACTCTCTCGAATAGTGGTGACCATGGACCCAGTATCCAACAGGCAGGGAACTATAACACCCCCCATTTCTATTTCCACCACTGGACAATTCCCAATTAATCGAGAGGGATCTTCCATAACAACATCAGCTGAGCCTGTAAACCCTGTTCCTGATGCCTGGCTCTCTGCACCAGAGGGACCTAGTTTCCCGATGGCTGAGACTCAGGGCCTTGTTCCACAACCTGACTTTGTACATGTGCATCAGCAGGAGACCCACCACTATTCTTTATAGGTGGATGTTTTACCCTACAGAATCTGGCAATATGACCAGCCCTACCACACCGATGGCAAATTGGCTTTCCATCTGCCTGGAAACGAAAAGGCCTAGTTGTGGGAGGGGTCGGGGCTAGTCCAGTCTGAGAGGGCTGTGAAAAATGGACAGACATTTGCTTCATGAGCATATCCAACTGAACCTGTTGTTTACGAAGGCAGTCTTTTATCTGTAGAATGTCATCATTAGGCCTAGCGGTGACTGCATGCATCTCTGCATTAACTCCTACTACCTGACAGTTCGTATCACAAGAATAGGCTCGGGACCTAGTTTTCCCTCCCTGCCTACCTACATCAGCCCACTTAAGGGCAATACTGCGTAGGGCAAGAAAGGACATGTCTGGTGTTTGAAGGACCCGCTGTTTCAACTCTCTGCGCAGCATATCATCATGGACATGTTCAGTAAACTGGTCCCGTAGCAATATATCAGAATTTGGAATACCACCTGGTGTCTTACAGATTACAGTGTCCATTAAAGATTTAAGGGCATGAGAGTAATCTCGCAGAGATTCCCCTTCTCGCTGGGTGCGCTGGAAGAACTGTAGCTGGGCAGCTACATACGACTGAGTACAGCTATAGTTCTCAACTAAAATGTCAAAAATCTTGTCAGGAGTATCTCTACTGGTACTCAAATGAAAACAGACCTCAGATTTAGCACTGCCATCAAGATGGTCCATCACAAACATCACTTGTGCTGCTCTTGACATAGGACGAATCTCCAGGCATCTACGTACTTCTTCAACCCACTGGTCAACAGTTAACAAGTCCACTGACAATTTACCAGTAAACCTTGGGCATTTACGCTCCCGAGGTGCATAAACGTAACAGACATTTGTAGTTTCATTTATTGGGTTCATATTTGATGGCACAGTAGATGGACCCGGCACTGGATCTGGCACTGGACCACTCACAGGAGAACGTTCCTGTAATTGGTCTCTCAACTGTTCATTTGCTGCTTTTAGCTGCTGCAGCTGCTCCAAGAGAGCCTGTACGTCGTCCATAGGGGCGGTGAAGGAGGTTTATTATCCGCGCGGGCAGTCCAACCGTTGGCGTCCCCTCCGTAGAAGATGTCACTGTTTTTCCTCCTCTCCTCTAACACTCTTATTAAAATAAACAGGGCCACACCAAAATAAAAACAAAACACTAACTGATATGACCTGATCCTGTTGACAACGCCAAATAATGTAGCGAGTAAAAGCCACCGAGTGTTCGCTAAGGGCCTCTATACTATTTGTGCAAACTTTCAGGCCCAAAGCTCTCACAGGAACGAGCCCAGAATAAACGGGACAAGAGGGTCAATGTCAGTCAGATATGTTAAAATTTATTATTTTAAAAGAAAACACAAAGGGTTTGCAAAAGGACTAAAACATCAAAATGGAAAAGGTCACAAACGACCACAAGATAGTCTTATTGGTGCAACCTGCCAGCAATGCAACTATCACCTGAGGGCTTGCTCTACCCCGGTGGTCCCAGATGCTCGTTACTTTAAAAGAAACAAATCCACCCCAAATAAATACGAGCCCAACAGAACGTTGCACGTTGCCCGACTAATATTGCACCAGCCCATTGAAAATAAAAACAAACCCGGCATAAAAAACAGTTTTAAAAGGTGACCCTACTAAAACCAAAAAAAACGCAACAAAAAGAGGAGGAGGAAAAAACAGTGACAAATTCACATGTGCAGCCTGTCCTGCAGGAGGCAATATAATATAAATTAGATTATAGTGCATAAATATACTTTTTTTAATGTCAAATATATTAAGTTAACATACCTCCAGCAGACAACTGTTTGCTGCACACCTGGCTTATCTTCTAAAATCACTACTAAAAACATAAAATACAATAAACATCAAATACATTTCAACAAATTTAACAAAAAGCACTAAAAGGAAAAACAGCCTGTACCTCGAACCTCTGCTGTAGAGGTTTAAAACAACTGTGTGTAGAAGACAATTAAAACTTCTCAGGCTCTTCACCTACTCACACAACCATTGTTCACAGCCGCTGTCAGTGCAAATGAAGAGCACCTGCTGCTACTTCCTCTTTTATACCCTCCCTTGGGTCCCCTGGGTCCTAAAGCCTTCCCCATTACATATATGAAAGATGGAAATAGCCACTGTGGTGTTACTCATTGGTTTGGGACTTTTTGTTTTGAAACCGCAAAGCTATTGTTTTCATTGATAGACACATTGGTTGCTGGAACCAGATTTGGAGTGCTAAGTTTTCAGCTAACGGTAGAAGGCTTGGTTAGCCAGCTACATTCATAAATTATACAAGTGCATGCACAGACATGCATGTCTGCCATTAGTGCTAAGTAGTATCTAGTAAAATATTTGATGTTTACCCACCAAACTTCTTGGGCAGGCTGTACCAACTAGCAAGCAGTGTTTATTTGCCAGATATTTTCATTAGACATGCTCAGGAAGGCACTGACAGCACAGACACTGATGAGAGATCCAGTTCAGTGTCTCACTTAATAGAGATAAGACCTAGCAGACAGACAGCAGCTACAGATGCCTACGTTGGGACACCTGTCAATCAAAACGACTCTGCCTCTAACTACTGTATCAATATGGATAGGTTAGAAAAATGTTCACCCATAGGCTGTAAACTACCCTTATAGGCCAGAACCGTGTGTCATCCCAGGCTGTGATGCAACAAAGCATTTTAAACTGGGAGCATGTCAGGGTCAAATTATTCTTTTGTTGCCAGCCTCAAGTAGCCATAAGAGGAACTGCAGTTTTTGCCAGTTTGATGGATTTTTCAGCCCTACAGGTGATCCCTTGGTCTACATAAAACATTAAATATCAACATATTCTCACTCCCAAAGCGTAACATTTTACGCTAGGTGACAAACTGTCAGTATATTACGCTTCGGGGAACCCAACATGTCCCTATATTATGAGACCGGAAAAGTTAGGAAACATGAGAACCGTTTGGAATGAATCTACAAATGTACGTTCACTATACGTAAATCGCTTTGGAAAACACTATCTAACATCATTAAAGTCGTGGTTAACGTTAGGGATAAGATTAGGGTTAGGGCTGGAATACATGGCTAGAACATGTATTACCGTGGGACCGTCATTCTACTGGATTTCATCCATAACCAGGCGCGTAGCATAAGAACGCAGAAGGTCACCTTTCGCGTTCCTCGGGAACGTGACAAAATCATCGGTATATTATGCGTCGGGAGTGAGAACGGGCTGTTCTTGCGGTGTTACTGAGGCCGGTCTCGCGGCCTGTCTGGAACCCCACAAATGTGAAGTCCCCAACTAGTTGGCAAGTGGTTGCTGGCTTGTTGCCATTTGAAATCAATCGCAAAGAGGGTTCTGCAGCTTCCATGCAGACTTCAGGAGTGTGAATGATGTGTTCATATGAAAATAATATATAACTTTCTCTTTTTTTGTCCACATTTCTTGAGATATTACTGCTTGTGACGATTCCTGTGAAAACACATTTTACAACCTAAGAAACTACAGTGTTTTATGTACTCTTTGTGAGAAACCACATGTTAAATTTTTCACTTCTTCGTGTTGAACAGATTTCATACTAACTAATTTGCTGTGAATATTTTATGTTTTTTCATTTGTTTTGCAGAGTTCACAGTAAGCTGAGGAGTGTGGTCAACGTCACATGAATCACTGAGACCTTCAGTGTGGATATCAGCCTTCAAACGCCCATTCTGGACGGACCCTGGCAGATGGCAGAGTGGATGGGGGAGGGTGATTGAGTAATACAACCAAGAGCAAAAGAAGGGATGATGATTGGGCTGTCAGCAATCAGCGTTAAAACTCATAGGAGCGTCTTTGGCACACTCTACAGGTCCCAGATTCAGTCCCCAGAATGACAAGCAACATGGCAAGTTAATTCAGGTGAAAGTCTCTGCTAAAAGTTGTTATCTACATAGCGTTGCCAACACGTCTGGATTTGTTACTCATTTCAAATATTACTGGAGGGGGGTCACAGCGTGATTTTCAGCATCCACAGGATGATTTATTGAACATGGAAAAATATATTCCCAATGTGCAAAACTCTTCTGTTTTTAATCACGGTAATAAGAGTTTTAGCTGTCAAGTAATGAATATTTGCTGCCTCCAGGCTCCGTCTTGTAATTAGAAAAAGTAAAATTGCCTGTCAAGGGAAAATAAAACTTGTCATTTGGTATCAAAGTCTACCGTTTTGTATATAAACACCTGCAACAGTGCAACGTTTGGAGCACAAGTAGGCGTTGATTTATTTTTTTGGGGGGGTGCGGATTTTCAGCTAGAAGCTAAAGAGCCACAGTCACAAAGAAAAGAGTTTAGTCAAAGACAAACAGGATGTTGAAAAAGTAGACAGCGCGTGTTCGCGTGCACATGTCCCGGCTTTTAAATTCGCTTTTTCCATGGTGAACTGCCGAATAAACCTTTCTTCCTCTGACTGGAAAAAAGCAATCAGGCCTTTATGAAAAAAATAGAACCGCTGAACTACATGATAAAATGGTCAACCCTCGCGATCAATAACCCATGAAGCTTCCCATTAAGGTTTCATTTTAGCACGCAGCGTGATTTCAGCGTCGGAGGAGGGGGACGGGGTCGGTCACGGACGGAGGGGGTGTGCGGGGCTTGGTCGAAGGAGGGGTTGCACCATCTGCGACGGATCCCACAACCCCATTCACCGTCTACCCTCCAATGAGAAAGCTTGCGTTCCCGAGTCACTGGGTCGTGTCCCACTTCAAAACATGATAAGTCACCAGGAAATGCCTGGGATGGGCATTTCAAGTTAATAAACTGGTTGTTTTTGTTGACTCTCAAGGACTGTATTACAAGACAAAACCTCTTCAAAGTGAATTATACTGTTAAATATCTCTCCCTTATTGAAAAGTAATAGTACGGTCAGTAGCAGTGTCCTCCTGATCCTCACGTCCATCCTATGCATCCTAAGCTCAGGCCAGCTTCTAATGCAATACTGTTTAACTGCAATGTAGGGTAACACTTATATAAGGTGGCTAATTCTGGCATGCAGATAGATGCATACTGAATAAAGTCTTGCAGCTATAAGGCTGTATGTAATGACTGGGCCAGGATTAAAAAATAAACAGACTCTGAATCTGAATCTGTGTTTTTTACTATATGTGTTTGTCTCTGGATGTTTCTCCTTAGTAATTCAGGAGCATATGTTTAAGCGATCAATCAGTGACATTTTTTTATTGACGCCCTTCTTTCCTGCACATTGGGAACTCGCACTCCCTCGCTCTCTATCACTGTGCGTGTGACTCAGGGAAATGGTGTGGGAGTGATTCATTTAGGTGTGATAGATGTGTCTACAATATACTGATCTCTCTCGCGTGACAAGATTACTCACACTGGACACCTCTCTTAATTCTGCATGTGTGTGATTTGAGTGGAGGGCAGCATGTGTCGGCCAAGAAGTGTGTTAGTGTGCTTGTGGAAAATGAGATAATCCCAGCGAGCAGCTGTGGTTCAGCCTATAGAGCATCTGGTCAGGTTGGCAGTATGCTTATATGACAGGCTGTTCACCTCATATTTCTGACAGTCAATAATGGCGATTAGGTCTGATATAATGATGATTACAGGATGGAACGAGTGCTTTATGTGCTATTGAAATGGCTGTTGTATCATTTTCTAAGGGTTAGCTCCAGGCCGCATCAGTTGTGACAATGGCCTCTTTAGGAAGGCAAAATGACCTGTCACAGGGACCTGCACCCACTCGTTAAAAAAGTTGTTACGCATCCTTTTGTCAAGATAAGTCAATATGTTGTCTACTAAATATAAATTACAGGCCATTAATAGTTTTAATATTTTGAAGGAAGTGAGTAGACAGTTTTCCAGATGTTTGTTTTACCACTCTGCCACCATTTTATGTCCAAAGTCAGGCTAAATGTCAGCTACATTTAAGCTAGGTATTAATTTTTAGCTAGCTAAACTGCACTCTGCATTTATAAGTGAACTAAAGCCTCAGAAGCACCGAGGGCTAAACATAATCTGTCTTGTCAGTTTGTTAACAATGTTAGCCAACGGTAAACATGGCAAGACCGAGACTTGTCAACAGTGTCATGTCAGGACTGTCAGATATCTGTAGCAGTAACACACCACTGTCACAGCAGCCATTTTGACATGTCATAACAGGGTAAACACTGGTGTAATTAATAACATTAATTATGTCCTTGTTCTCTGGCTCACCAGAATGGCTGTGGCACATTAAATGTAACAGGACAGTAATTAACTTGATTAATTACACCTGTGTTTACCGTGCTACGACACGTCAAAATGGCTGCTGGAAAAGGACTGCCACATGTGACTTAACACCTTACTAAGAATAGCATAACAGGTGTAGCTGCTACTACCAAATTAAGGCCACTTTTTAAAATAATTTAACTGTAGCTTAGCTAACCATAATGCTAACTAACCGTCACACTAGCTAATAGTAGCACAGCATTTAAAGTTAAAACTGAAAGCTACTAACAGTCAGCTCTCTGAGAGAGATGAGTCTCGGTTCAACCCTCATTTCTCTACATTTTGCTAGGAAAATTAGAAATAGGTGCAAACATAAATGGAAACAGTTTGTAAAATTGAGGTTTATTCTTCAACACAGCCTGAACTCACTTTCGAGCTCGCTGTGTTTCTTATAATTTCTTTAAGTATTCTTCAGGAATAGTTCTCTAGCCTTCTTGAAGGCTGCCATTTATTCTGTTGTCTGTCAAGATGATCCTGCTTCAATGATGAGGTCTGGAAAGGCTCGTCTATGACTGATAGTGTTTCACTGTGTGTCTGTCTATCCAGGTATGCTTTTGTTGCATTGGCAGTGTGTCCAGTCACCCTTCCACTGAGATAATTTCTGAGGAGGTTTCATTTAACAGTAGGTGGATCAACTGTGTCTGGTCTTTGTTGCATTTATTCCTGCTTCTAAAACATGAACATGACTTTCAGGGAACGTTCATATGCTGTAGAACATTTTTTAAGCCCGTCACTTCTTCTGTCCTGCACTTGTCTATTTTTCTCAATTTTTTATGGACAAACTAAACATTGCATCTTCAGTGGCATCCCTAAGGACAGCAAAAGTGCATATTGTGCTTATGTTTTTTATGCTGATGCTGATGTGATTGTTTCTATGTGATGGGCATGAATGTCAGTGATTCTGCTGCAAGCCAATTTCCACACAAATAAATCTATGTGTCTGTCTGTTTGCCTGTACAGAGATATGCCAAGTTTTCAGCTAATGGCTCTTTGGGAATCACCTTGTTGGTGCAAAAATGCTTTTTTTAATGCCTGTCAAACTGTGTTATCTTTGGCATTTTTCATAGACTCAACTAAAGAAATGAGAAGTAATTATGTCTTTTGAGACAGGCTGCGAGTAACAAAGTGCCTAAAGACACAATTTAAATTTCTTTGCAAAGTTGTCTGTTATATCGAGACACAACAGCGGCTCATCCTTGAGCCACAAGACTTTCACACAATGCTTTAAGCACACAAATATGTAGCTCTTGATTTTTTTTCACAAGCTTTACTTTTTATTCCTATAATTTAACAAATAATAACCCAGAAATATATTGCAGCTTTAATCTGTCCACACTCTTTTCTTAGCAGATTTACAGTTTTCACAGTGTTGCTCTTTGCCCTGTAAAGCAGTAGCGCAATTAACCCCTTAAGAAAGCTACTAATAGGCTCGTCTGACACCAAGCAAAACAGTCTTGAAATCGAATTTCTCGTGTTTGTGTGTTTCAGCTTAGATAATTTATTCATTCGAAACAGAGTAGGAAGGATGTACTATTTTCTGGCACTGGAAACAAACGTCTTTGAAGTCTTCTGTTAGGTATGTGTGTCTGTTTCCCGGTGTGTGTTTTTGTGCATATGCCTGGCCACAAACATCTGTCCTGGGTTACAGGCAGTCTGCTAAAAGAGGTATATGCTCTTCTGGGTAATTGGATTACTGAATCCCTCAAATGCAAAGGCTCAGACCCCTGAGTACTAGTTTGTGCTTCCTCAGCAACCTCACCGCTTCCTGCTTCATCCTTCCTTCTCATTTCCACTTTCCCCAAGACATTGACAATAGAGACTTTCTCGATTTGCAAGAAACACTTTCAGAAGCACCAGCAAGTAGCTGCAGCGGCACGGAGGAGGTGTGATTCTAATTCTCTGACCCATTTCCTGAAAAGTCTCCTCCCATCGTCTCCTGCTTCCAACTTTCTGCTCAGTCCCATTACATCGGCACAGGCTGACCTACTGTATAGATGTGTGTGTGTGTGTGACTCATTTAACTGTGGCGTATGTGTCAAGGTCAGCCCTTGTTTCATAACACATCTTCTCATTCCTGCTTCCATCTAATTGATCTCAAAGACAGAAAAAAAGCCCCTATATACATAAATTTGCTTGAAATTGAGATCTGAGCGTGCAAGCCTGTGTGTGCTGGTCTGGGGGCAAGGTAATACTCATGGATAAATTCAGCTGAAATAGGAGGGGAATGATTTAATAAGGGGAGTGTAATGGAGGGAGGGAGAGGGACAGATAGGATAGATGAATGTTTTGATCAGAGCAATAAAGAAAGACCCCTCTCTCTGGCCCCCTTTCTTTGCCCTAGGCTCTGTATGAGAGAGTGTGTGTGTGTGTGTGTGTGTGTGTGTGTGTGTGTGTGTGTGTGTGTGTGCTTTACCCGGGCACCTCTGCTGTAACAATGAACTGGGATGAGAATGAAGGGAGACAGCCAGGGGAATAGTGTAGAAAACAGAGAGACAGCTTCAGTGGACTCCATTCAATCAGTGTAGCTCTGGACCCAGCTCATCTGCTCCCTTACAATGGAGAGGTCACTATGAATTAGAGACACGTAGAGATTCGGGAGATGGAAGGAGCTACTGCACACTCGAACACAGGCAGACAATACAGACGAGCACATGTGTGCACATAGTCTCTCGCTCACTTATCCCCCACCCATCCTTCCATCCAACTCCTCTATTTCCCCCTTTCTCTTTCCATCTCTATCAGTCTGTCTCGGCTCTAAACAGGTCCACCAACAGGCCAAGCACTATGCAACGCCCCCAGAGACCGAGTGTGACATTTAGTGCGCTGGGTTCCATTTCCCCTGTCATTATCGGCCGTCTATTCTACTGCCGTTCCACGACAATAGCCGCTGTCTCACTCCAAAACAGGCCGGCTGCTGTTGATGCCTTTGGAGAATAGGCCCGGTCCTTTTTGTAGGGTCCAAATTGCTGCGGTTTCCTGATGGGATGTATCGACTCGGCATCTGATTCAGAGCAGGGTGGTTATTGAGGGATGACGTGAAGTTTGTGGCCATGAAGGGTGTTGATTAGATTACCCTTTTATGGTATGTCTAATCTTAAGGGCAGCACACAGCTGTCCAAACACACATTACTGCATCATAATAAACCTCTTTCCTGCTTTGCAGCTCTACAAAAGAATAACTTTTATTAAATTTACCCCGTGTTGTCGTGTCTCTGTTACGGATACATTTGGTGCTGCGTAGTTTACTCCAAATTATCCGTCATTTATACCAGAATACTCTGAATAAAAACTAATGTAAGAGGGAATAAAGAGTCAGTGCTCTCAACCGTCAGTCTACAGTTTTAAGATGGTTAAAAAGTTAATAAATTGACTTTGTGAGGTAGTTTTTGTAGATTTCATGGGTGGGAACATGCTCCCAAAGTAACGCATTATGTACACAAATGAACACTTTGAAAACACATCAAATGTGAAAAAAGAATCATGCTGGATATCTGTAGTGATGTGGACTGGAAATTAACAACCTACAGAGAGCTGAATTGAAAGACAGCCTGTAAGTCAAAGTGAAAAATTAGTCCAGTTTGCTGAAATTTCATGGCAGCAACACAGAATGGTGCTCAGTATTTTGTATGTGCCCCACGTGTTTGCATGCATGCCTGACATGATCAGTGCATGCTTGTAATGCAGCAAAGGATGGTGTCCTGGGGCATCTCCTCCCAGGTCTGGACCAGCTCTCCCAGAGTAACTGCCTGTCTCCTGGAATCTCCTCCATGCTCTTGAGACTGTGCTGGGAGACACAGTAAACCTTCTGGCAATGGCACATACTGATGTTCCCTCCTGACTGTTTTGTACTACCTGTCCAAATGCTGTAGGTTCCAGGTATCGCCTCATGTTACCAGTAGTGACACTGAACCTAGACAAATGCAAAACTAGTGAAAGAAACAGCCAGAAAAGATGAGCAGGGAAAAATGTCAGTGGCCTCCACCTGTGAAACCATTCCTGTTTTTGGAGTGTCTCATTGTTGCCCCTCTAGTTCACCTGTTGTTAACTTCATTAACACCAAAGCAGCTGAAACTGATTAACAACCCCCTCTGCTACTTAACTGGCCGCATCAATATAATGACCTGATGCCACTTTGATTATATACTGGGGGGGCAGAGTACGAGGTGGAGGTATCGTCTAGATCTGAAGGTGATCTACATTAGAACTCTGTTCCTTCTAATGGCCAGTAGGGGGTGGCACCTCTGTCTGGTCCTATTAAGAGTTAAAAGGGATGATAGATTAGAGAGAGCATGCTTAAGGACAGAGCTACGTTGTGTCAATGCAGAATGAGTTTATAGTGGTGCCACATTTAGATCCACCCCTTGCCACTCCTTGCTGTCAAGGAGCCTAAAACAATCTAAGATGACTTCAGGATTTGATTTCACATGTCCATCCTTTATATACTGTCTATGTTTTAAAACTCGGATGGGAGTGTCTCAAAGCATGTTTGTAGGAACACTCAACATGCTCACACAAATAGAAAAGCATGAATTTTCAACCGTTGCAAGAGTTTGGTTCATATTGCCGGCAATAAGTCGGACTCGTTCCCGGTGGGTGATGGGCTCCGCCAGGGCTGCCCTTTGTCACTGGTTCTGTTCATAATTTTTATGGACAGGATTTCTAGGCGCAGCCAAGTGGCGGAGGGCTTTCGCTTCGGTGGCCTCAGAATCTCATCTCTGCTTTTTGTGGATGATGTGGTTCTGTTGGCTTCATCAGGTGAAGGCCTCCAGCTCGCACTGGAACGGTTCGCAGCCGAGTGTGAAGCAGCGGGAATGAAGATCAGCACCTCCAAATCTGAGGCCATGGTTCTCAGCCGGAAAAGGGTGGAGTGCCCACTCCGGGTCGGGGATGAGTTCCTGCCCCAAGTGGAGGAGTTCAAGTATCTCGGGGTCTTGTTCGCGAGTGATGGGAGAAGGGAGCCGGAGATCGACAGACGGATTGGTGCTGCGGCTGCAGTGATGCGGACGCTGCACCGGTCCGTCGTGGTGAAGAGGGAGCTGAGTGTAAAAGCGAAGCTCTCAATTTACCGGTCGATCTACGTCCCTACCCTCACCTATGGCCACGAGCTGTGGGTAGTGACCGAAAGAATGAGATCGCGGATACAAGCGGCAGAAATGAGCTTCCTCCGAAGGGTGGCTTGCCTCTCCCTTAGAGATAGGGTGAGAAGTTCGGCCATCCGGGAGGGGCTCAGAGTAGAGCCGCTGCTCCTCCACATCGAAAGGAGCCAGTTGAGGTGGCTCGGGCATCTGACAAGGATGCCTCCTGGGCGCCTCCTGGGTGAGGTGTTCCGGGCATGTCCCACCGGGAGGAGGCCCCGGGGCAGACCCAGGACACGCTGGAGAGATTATATCTCTCGGCTGGCCTGGGAACGCCTTGGTGTTCCCCCGGATAAGCTGGAGGAGGTGGCTGGGGAGAGGGAGGTCTGGGCTTCTCTGCTTA
Source organism: Oreochromis niloticus (assembly GCF_001858045.2). Classification (NCBI taxonomy): domain Eukaryota; kingdom Metazoa; phylum Chordata; class Actinopteri; order Cichliformes; family Cichlidae; genus Oreochromis; species Oreochromis niloticus. The sequence goes on along the minus strand of NC_031985.2, from coordinate 30,235,552 downwards.
GGCTGCTGCCCCCGCGACCCGGCCTCGGATAAAGCGGATGAAGATGGATGGATGGTTGAATCTTCTATGAGGATTTGCACTGTGTTATAGAAGCTAGTGGACATGGATTGCCTAGCACTGTAGTTAGACAAAGTGTCATCTCAGGCAAACTAAACTATTTTGGACTGTGCTAGTGAGCTATATATATCATTTTATTTTCAGATAGATGACAAATTGCTAAGAATAGGTCATTCTAACTTCTGCCAGTAACTAAACTACAGTAGATTGTTGTCTCATGCCTTTGTCTCTGGGGACACTGATGTAGCCAGCAGATATCAAAACCTAGACTTCCTGTTCCATGCATCGTCATTCTTTAAAAATGCAGCTGTAGTCCCTCTTTTGCTCAGCACATGGACTATTTACCAGCAAGCAACCAAAGCCTACTTACTTTACTATACACTGCATGTCACTTTTTTAGGTATACCTTCCTAGTGCCAGGTTAAACCCTCTTTTACATTTAGAACTGCCGTAATTCTTCATGGCATAGATTCACCATAGATCCATCTCCTGTTTCACCGCAGCCAAAGCAGCTCTGTTAGACTGAGGAGGCTACTTGAGTACACATTGTCATATTAAAGAAACCAGCTTGAGATGATTCAAGCTTTGTGATACCGTGCGTTATTGTGCTGGAAGCAGCCATCAGATGATGGATACACTGATGTTGGGTGGACATGGTCAGCAATACCATTTAGGCTGTGGCGTTTAAATAATGCTCAGTTGGTGGTAAGGGGCCCTCCATTAAACCAACAGCAGCATGACCCGTTGACACTAGGCAGGATGGATCCATGCCTTCATGGTGTTTGCACCAAACTCGAACCCTACTGTCAGAATGCCACAGCAGAAACTGAGGTTCATCAGAGCAGGCAGCGTTTTTGCCAAAACTCTCATTTTGGAGTTCAGCAGGTTATGTTGACAACATCTAGATATCTAAATATACTGAGTTGCTGCCATGTTATTGGTGGATCAGATATTTATCTTCAAGAAGCTCAGGTGGTAGAGCAGGTCACCTACTGATCGGAAGGTTGGTGGTTCGATTCCTGGCTTCCCCTAGTCTGCATGCCAAATATCCTTGGGCAAGATACTAACCCCAAATTGCTCTCCGATGCATCCATCGGAGTGTGAATGTGTGTGAATGTTAGCTAAAAGAAGCACTTAGACAAATGTGCTTGTGCGAATGGGTGTGAATGGGTGAATGCACAAGTTGTGTAAAGCGCTTTGAGTGCTCAGAAGAGTAGAAAAGCGCTATATAAGAACCAGTCCATTTACCATTTACCAAGAACAGTTGAACCAGTGTACCTAAAAACAATGGCGTGACAGGGACACCACAGCAAATTATGCTGAACATTATGCTGCCGGGTCCGGTTGATTCATTTGTGCTTGTTGCGTCCAGCGCTTCCTCGTAATGTTTAGAAAACTTCAGCACTGTGACGTGTTTTTGAAAACGGATTAAGAGAAACAGAGTTTCTCTGTCAGTCGTATCCTGCAACTCAGTTCTTAGAAAATCTCATCTAGGGAGGGTCGTACTGTGAAAGCCCTGCAAAGCCTTCAGGGGATTTAGTTTGAATTATATCAGTGCTGTCTCTGTTAACTTTTCCCTTTCCAGTGAATGCCTCTGCTAATGATTAAATCGACCTTTGTCTAACACTATTAGACATCATCTGCCTCTGATATTATATTTGAGTTATTTTCTTATTCAGTTTGCTTTTGGCATTTTAAGTCATCGTGGCATAATGCTTCCTCTGTATTTTTTCTCTCCCACACACGTGCACTCTTTTGACACCGAGGTGAGCGAGAAAATCCACAACAGATGTGGCCCCGTACCAAGAAAAGAGTCAAAGCTGGTGATTAGGCTCCTTTCTTTTACTTCGAGTGGTCCTTTTGCATTTAGTCACAGACAAACCGTTGCCTAAACATGTGATGGCCTTGAGACGGCGAGCTGCTGCTGCTGAACACGGAAATGTACATTTTCTCCCTGTAATCGCTAAAGGGCTACAATGTATCTTGTATCTCTGTCCTTTAATGTGCAGATGGTGAGACTCTTTCTTTTGCACTTTTACAAGCCCGTAGGGGATCTTAACACTGATGTAAAGTTATGCAGCAGGGGGTCTCTCCCTCTGCATTAACACTAATATAAAAAGCAGTACTAACAGAAATGTGAGTATAGGAGTCAGAAAAGTAGATACATCCAATATATATTGTGCTGCATTTTTAATGATCTTGACAAAAGCTGCCGGTGTTGGTATTACGAGTATGTTACACACAGAACAAAGTATTTTTCAGTACAGAGCTGCTTTGGTTTTACCTGATTTATATTCTTTCACATTACTAACCGGGGTCAGGGCGTGAGTGGCACAAAGAGAGACAGAGGTCAGTTTGTTCACTCTGCTCTTGTTTGCCATCTCTCTCTCTGCCTCCATCAAATGTACACACAGCAATCGGCGTGCGTGCGCGTGCAAGCAGGCCAGGTAAGCTGTTAAACACAATGTATGCATTTATCTGAGGGGGCATGAATCCAGGGCATCCAACTGACGAGACTTTAGTTTAGCCTGATGAGTGTGACTTTGGGGTGAGTGGGGGTGGGGGTAAATGGAGGGAGTCTGCAGGGATGAGTCACTGCTATTCAGGCAGTGGTTAATGGTTAAATGGATGTATAAGCATGCGGCCTAACCCTGTTGACACAATGTGGGTTTAATCTGCAGAAGTAAACTGATGCATGCGTGAGAACTGAAGAGAGAGTTCAAATCTGGCCTCCTCAGCACGTATGGGAAAAAAAACAATACGCGGCCTTGTTGAAAACAACCGGTCACCCACAATTAAACTCTCACTGGCACGCTTATAAAGTGAACCTTCCTGTCCTAAAGCAGAGGTTATTAGCTGGTCTTAATAAGATGAGGCGAGATGGAGGATGTTCGCTAACTTGATTCATTCTGATTTGTCCTGCATTTGTTTAACAATAAAGGTCAGGACGGTGTTATGACATCACCACGGCCAGTAGCAAACTCCCTGAACTTCACGTCCCCCCTCCCATCATCGGTGTCACTTCTCATTATTTTTAAATTCCCTCTTCATCTTTCCTTATACCTCTTTGTCTCCGTTAGGATTCAGACACTACATAGTCAGTGTTAAAATGCTTACATTAACAGTTAATGTGTAAACTACGCAAGATGCCAAGAAAAAAAATCCAGTTTTATATAGTAAGTGATTGAGTTGTCCCTAAAACACTTCTCAAAGTCCTCCCATCATATTTACAGACATCATCTCATTTACTTGTAAGTAAAAAGATATACTTCTGTATTTTCTAGTTTTAATGTTAAAGTCTCTGCACACCCATTACACCCCCGCACACGTGTTTTTTAAATATCCTTGCTCATGGGACCTGTCCTCAGGTTCAAGTAGGGTGGGAAGCTTCTAGACTCAACTTCTAATCTACAATTTTGTGAGAAAAAAAGTTCTCAAAAAACTCAGTAGACACTGTGATTCAGATGCTTGTTGAACCACCTCCTAGTGAAATCACTTTTCTGTATGAGTCTCACACACTGTTGAATTTTGGTTCACTCTGTTTTGCAGTGTTGCTTCAGTTTGTTGAGGTTTGCAGGCTTGTTTATGCCTGCAGTTCTCTTAAGGTCCCACGGCAGCTTTTCTTTCAGGTTGAGGCCTGATTGAGTCTAACCTTGCAACCTTGATTCTTTTCGATTTGAGACATTCTGTTATAGATTTGGTGTTTTTCTTGGGATGATTGTCCTGTTGCATCACCCAATTTGGACCAAGCTTAGTTTATGGTTGACTCGGTGACTGCAAGATGCTCAGGTCCTGTGACTGCAAAACAAGCCTTAGGCTACGTCCACACTCTAGCGTTTTCGTTTGAAAGCACATCGTTTTCTCTCTGTTTTGGCCCCCCGTCCACACTGAGACGGCGTTTTCCCCAAGGAAAAACGCAGCGTTTTGAAAACGCTCTCGAAAACGAATACATTTCAAAATGGAGCTATCCCGTCGCAGTGTGGACATTCGAAAACGCAGACTTTCTAAAACAATGTTCCATTTTAGTCATGTGATGCAGTCATATGACCAATTAAACAAAGATAGCGGAGTGCATTATACAGCAGTTGTTGTGTTAGCTCTCAATTTTGACAGCCCTAAAACAGATTAATATCAGTTTGTATATGATCCAGATAGCTTTTCTTCAAATTCTTTAATTCTCACTCGCTTTTGCACATGCGCAGGACTGGAACGTAAGCGTAAGCGGAGCGTTTTCAGATGAAAACGCCGTTTTCAGATGAAAACGCCGTTTTCAAATCTATCCGGGCTAGTGTGGACGTAGCCTAAATCATCAACCCTCCACCACCGTGCTTGACAACTGGTATAAGGTGTTTGTGGTGATGCACCAAACTGTGTATGATGGCCAAATGTGTTCACTTTGGTCTTGTCTGTCCAAAGTATATTATTCCTAAAGTCTTTTGGTTTGTTCAGATGCAACTTTGCAAATCTAAGTTCTGCTGTCATGTTCTTTTTTTATACAGAGGAGGGCAGCCCTCCTAAACAACCCATACTTGTTCACATGTGTTCTGTGGGAACACATGTGAAGGCTATCCGGCAGAGGCAGGGTGATGCTTTGAGTAATGTTTGCTGGGAAACCTTGGGTCCTCCCATCCATGTGGATGTTACAATGACATGTAAAGCCTGTGTAAGCATTATTGCAGACCATGTACACCCTTTCCTCTGTGGCTGTGGCCTCAGGATTTCAGCAGGATATGTGAGATTCAGGGGTCTAGTGGAGTCCATGCCTCAAATATATTGGTGTATATAACTGGTCGAGAGAAGAGGACGCTAAAGACTGGGAAGACTGGCCAAGTTTAAATAGTCTCAGAACTTATACATATAACTTATGTATATTTGAAAGTGTCACCATTTTCTTGTGTTCAGCTTTAGATTGATGTGAACAAAAACTGTGGGTCAAACAAATTAAAAATTCTATGTTTTTTCATACTCATAAGTATATCCACTGTTTTTCCTGGATTGGCTTATGCTTTTGCCCTCCCTCCCCACCTCATCCCTCCTCTCTTTCCCCCTCAAACTGCCTGATAGTGTTTGTTTGTGTTTGCCACTCCAGGAAGTTTGAACAAAATGCTGGCATGCTTCTCTTTCCTCCTTCACCTCCACTTCACGTGTCCCAGCTGTTTCCTCTGTCCTCCCTTACTCTGCCTCAGCAGGCTCCCCTCCGCCTGCCTCCGTCCTCATCCATCAGCCCTAATCCCTAACCAGCATTTCTCAGCAGGAGACGAGGTTGGTGCAGAGCTCGAACAACTCTCCACCCTACCAGAACATCCATCCCACAATGCCCCTCATTTCCCTCCCAGCATGCTCTGCTCTCCTCCACCCTGGCTCCCTGGTGCTGTTGACTGCTCATATCTGATTGGCCGGCAGCTGCTGTGGCAGAATGGGACGTTGGGGTGGGGGTGGAGGGGGTGAGGGAAAAACAGCCATTTCCCTCTCAGCCTAGAGTTGAACTACCAACCCGCCATCAAGTTGAGCCATGCTTAAAGCGGGTTTGTTTGCTCTTTTGAAGTTTTTATAGCTGCCAAGTCACTGGGGGTTATGTGACCAGCTGCTAAGCGCATGCAAAACTGTTTACATCTGTCACCGAGAGTTTATGAGTGAGTGTGACATGTGTGTGAATTCCAGGATGTTGGCGAGCACTGCCACCAACCTCAGAGACAGGAAACCTGAACCCTTCCCGCTTGGCACTTTGTCACTGAGGAGTCAGACAGCACAAGGCCAAGCATTTGCAGTGTGTGTGTGTTTGTGTGTGTGTGAGTGAAAAATACTGTGAGAAACTGCTAATCATCCTCATAAATGCACATCAGGAGGGCAATTCAGAAACTTTGGCTTGTTGACAAAGCGTTTGGGTGTAATCATATTCTTCTTCCTGCTAATTCGAATGATAATCGGACCTGGTCGCATTAATAAACAAGTCGGGCCATCATTAGCAGACTCTGCAGGTAGCGTGAGCCGAGAAAAGCCTGGATGACTGCGTGGAATGAGAATAGGAGGCAGGCATTAATGTATTCAGGGAAGTAATTATGTAAACAGAGCTATTGCCTGGACATGAGGAGAAGAGATTACAGGGAACAGGCCTGGAGATGAATCACAGTGCAGCCTGATCTGTCTGCTACCTCAGGTGACCTGGTGGGAATAAACACAATTATTCACGCACAAACGTTGCATGCACACGAACAGCTCTACTGGAATGTACAGGAACATACAATGAAAACACGGCGCAGAAAAACTCTCAAGGACTTTATTCAAAAACGTTCAATACACAACACATAATTCAGTGGTATATGCACGCTTTCTGCCATACACATTTGCATGTACTGTATATTAATCACACATCACGTACATAGAAGGACAAACAGTATTCTCTTAGGCATGGAGGAATTTGCAGATAACACAAGACTGGATTACTAAATCGGCAAAATAGGTAAATAGGGGCCAAGATCACTGAAGTATAACATTAAGAAAGGTGCGTACTGCATTGTTTCTCTTTTTTGTGTACTCTAGATGTTTCAAATTGGAGTTTAGAGCAGTGTTGTTTTTTTGTCAAGCTTTGTGATAATCAAACTTGGCGAGGCCTCAGTCACACAGCTCTAGAGACCAGTTGGTAACAACCTGTCACTAAGGAAAAATGAATATTCCCCGACCAGCTGCAACTGGGGAGGATGCTGGCAGTCACTGTGATTGAAGTGCTGGAAGTCCCAGTCTCACACATCTAGAAATTTGGTCTGTGGGCCAATAGTAACCACCAGCCACTAAGGGAAAAATATATTCCCTTGATGGGTTGATGACTGCCCCTAGGTGAAATTGGTCTCAGAACGGTATATAGTGCTGCACTGAAGAGCTCATCTCAATTGTTTTGGTCACCATCAGATTGCTACAGTATCCTTAGTTTTTATTGGAAGACTCCAAGGTGTGAAGCAAATCAAGACAAGTCCCTCCTTTTTGAAACATGTTGGTGAGACACTCGTTTTATTTTGAGGCCAACAGTCTCCATTTCTGATTTGTGTTGCACTTCTTTTCAATACCTCACATTGGTTACTCAGCAGGTGTTCACAAGTACGTCGGCATCTTCTAAACAAACAGGCGACTGTAGCAGTCTGCTTGTGAGCAAAGCAATTGCAAAGAGATTTTTGGTGCAGCACCCTCTTCATGACTCATTTCTCCCAGCGACAGCCAGCAATCTCTGGCAACCACTTGCCAACCAGCCAGGGAATAAAAAATCTTCCCTAGTAACCAGGGGTCACCTAGGTGGGTGCCGACTGATCTTTAGGCTGATGTGATTGAAGCTGGGATGAGAATGCTACATTTCTATTAACATGGTAGTGGAAGACCTAAATGAATGATAGAGCATGAATACCAATTAGCAAATGTAAGCGTGTTCTTTAGTTTTGTTGCGTCCTGTGTGTCATTTAGGAGAAATTGAAAACAACCACTGTTTTACATTTATGACAGTTAACAGTTAGACACTTAATTCGATGTGCTGTGCAGACTTGTTCGTGGAGAATTTACAGTACAAGGCACCAACTATGCGTCCTAAGTGGCAGACTTAAAATGGACAACAAAAAAGTATAACAGGAATGGTTACCCAGCCGTTGGGTCTTCAGCGGTCCTTGTCCACAACGGAGTGTAATCCAGGCTTTAGTCATACACAGAGCACACACCAAGGCGTATCCATGAACATGTCACAGCTTAGTTTTTACAAACAAAACTTTAATAAATAATCGGCCATTGTGTTTTACTCTAAGTATTCTGGGTGATGACTGGATGACCATCTTGCTACATAGTAAAATAAAGCCTGTTACTCCGACGAGTACAACTACAGGACTGCAGTCATGTCGGGTGTGAATTCCCTCCCAGCTTTGACGTCTGAGGTAAAAGATTCAACACACCTCCAGGTTTGTAGCACTCTGCGTTCTCATTAAGGCTTCCCCTCTTCTCTGTCTGCTGAGACGTTGCTAAACTAAGGTAGGAGTTCAAAGAGAAGGTGTAGATGGAAGCCACTTGTACTGGTTTTGATTTCATCTTGGGAGGATAGATACTTGAGGTCATGTTAGTGTTATCCAGGCTTTACCAGGACAGTAGAAGTGAAACCAGTAATATGAGTATGGTTCTATAAAGTGCATATGATTGGTAGATACATCATGCAGGTAATAAAGTGGCTGAAAACAGCTAAAACATGTCAGTGTAGATAATAATCTACACAGAGATGTGGCGGGGTGGGAGTGTCAGTGGTGTCAGAGTGCTTGATAATGCTGAGCCTGTGGGAGTGGGGAGGTTGTTCAAGCTAAAACTGAGTGGGGGGTTAAGTTATTCTAGGAAATGGGCCCATTCAGGCGTGTTTTATGTCTGTAAATTAACTTAAAACAACCTGAGCTCATCCATTCGTCTTTCTGCCGTCTTTTGTGAGCATTTGTCTTGCTGGGGAAAAGAAGGATGTGTTATTTTTTTCTCTCTTTTTTTCCCCTATATTTTCAATCCTGCCCACAAAGAACTCAGGTTGTCTCCTAACCACAGAGGCAAATGTCAGCAAGCACAACACCAGACTTTTTAAAAAATGACTGTGGATGTATTTAGAGGTCTTGAATGAGGCTGGTGCTATCTAACAATAAAGCTGCCCTCTATCGTAAGCTGTGTGGACTGTAGTAAATGTTGATGGGTATGCTGACAGCCGGACAGAAATTTCTTCACCTCCCTCCCAGAGGGTTGTTTCAGCACTCAGTGCTATGCAGGCACAATAAACTCACAGACACATACACACAAGGCACCCACTGCCTGAGGCTAATAATTCCTGATAGTTTTAATGCATAATCCAATGTTGTTCTTTCCATGACTTGCTCTTCTGTCTCGCTCACATTCTGTTGTTTCTTGGAAAACACTCTGTTGTCGTTGGATGAAAATATGTGATGCAGACAGATGGGGACAGGGATGGCAGAAGACGATGGTCGAGAGAAACTTTTTTAAAAATGCCACCTTTTTCTTGCTTTAATGGAAAGTTGCTTTCAGAGCCAGAGGCTTGTCTTGTTTTTCTTTTTTTCTTTTCTTTTAAAATTTATTTTCCTGTTAATTTAGCTCTTTTCAGTGCTTTTCCATTTGCAAGCACAACAAAAACAGGATATCCCATCCTACCCTGTGTTATGGCTACGCATGTGAAGGCATGTGCCCCTGTGGCTTAGTTTAGTTTTTTTCCCGTTCTCTGTGATGTAATGGTAGTCAGTGGAGACAGCTGTTTGTTTGGCCTACTTTCTCTCTATCTGCTCTCATCATCTGGCGAAGGGGAGGAAAATCCCATGGTTCCCTTTGTGTGTATGTGATGGGTGGAGATGGAGGGTTTCACACCTGAGCCTGATGATAAGTTGCAGTAACTCCTCCTAGACACACACACAGACACACACACCCAGCCAATCCCCAGGTTAATGACATAGACATGAAGGATATTTGCTTCCTCCCCCCCATTCCCTGAGAGATCATTAGGTGGTGTTGTGCGACCTGATTCATCTTCCCCTCACCGACACGTGTCCGCTGGCCCGCAGTTCCACCAGATGTATGCCCTGCAGCCACAGTCGGGCTGCCATCTCTCACTGTGTGTGTGAGCGTGTGTTTTTGTGTTTTCTGGCACAAAACCCACCTTTTCCTGGCTGCTCGGAGCATAAGGAAACAGGGTCACCGTTACAGCAGTGCACAGAGGATTATAGGCTCCACCCATGCCTACCTAGAGCTTTCTTTCCATCCATCCAACATCTGACCCCTCTCTGCTATCCATCTCTGCCCCCTCCGGGCGCTTGTGGCTTCTCTCATTACTTTCTCGGAGTCCGAGAGAAAGAGGATCATGTCAGGAATGGTCCCCCTTTATCTCCTTCACTTTTTCCTCTCTCGAGGACTGAAAAAGAGACACGGAGATCGAGTGTGAAACAGACAGAGAGAGAGAGAAAGAGATGATGGGGCTTGGTGGGGTGTAAATGGGGTGAGATGACAGACTGGAATGAGGAATTGAGGGGGTGGATTATGGAGGCAAGAGACTTAACAGAGGAAGAGGGGATGAGGATGGGGTGGCTGTCGTCATGGAGACAAGTCACCGTGGAAACAGCCCTTTTTTTTCCAGACAGACAGGCAGACACACGGGGGCTGACTGCTGAGTGTGTGAATATGAAAGGGGTATGTGGGTATGAGACAGCAGCGGCCACGCCCATCCGCACACGCTCTTATCTGCTCAGCTCTAATGGTATGGTACAGCTAGGGAGGACATACTGAAGTGGCTTAAAATTCGTGTTTTTGCAATGAAAAAAGAGGAAAGATTAAAAAAGGAAAAGGTTTGACTTGGAAAAGAATGGCAAAAAAAAATAAAGCTGTCAGCTTGAATAGAAAAACATGAAGGGGGAAAGTGAGGCAGGATGACAGATGCTGGCCTCTATAATGCTGTACTCAGGCAAAGAGGTGCTCTGAACTAAAAATCACCCAGCAAATGCTTTAATGTTGAATAGCTGAATAACTACTTGCATCCAAACATCCAGATGGCTGACCGTGCATTCTATATGTCTAGTCCTGGTTGAAAAATTGTTCTGAAATTAAGTGTTACATATCTTTTGAGTGATGTTATCTCAACATCCTCTCAGTGTCCATCTTGGACTTTCTAGCAAGGGGAGGTTTGTTTACTAGAACTGTTTCATATGACGCTTTTATCAGTTAGAAAAATGCAAAAGTCTGGCTCATAGGATTTGAAGGAAGATTGTGAAGATCTCTCCATGAGTGAGAGGTCTAACTCACTGTTTTGCTCAGGAAACTATTTTGTAGCCAACCAGTAACCATGCCAAGAGGGCTGCACAGCAGGTTTTCTACGGTTGTCATCTGAGAGAGCAGCTGCAGTCTAGGCAAATGGCAATAAGTTCACCATCCAACACGCAATGAAGCAGAATTTACAACTAGACATACTGTACCTAAATGTTTTGTATGTATAAAGTCATTAGACACTTTATTGTGTAGACCTGTTTATCTGATTTAGTCAACCACATGGCAGACATTCAGTGCATTTAGACATGTAGATAAGATCAAGACGACCTGCTGCGATTCAATCCGATCATCAGAATGGAGAAGAAAAGCATATTTAAGTGACGCGAACAGCTTGTTTGAACATTTTTGAACAGTGTTGATCTACTGGGATTCTCCTGCTCAAGTTTACCTCTTGGGTTTACAGAGAATGGTCAGAAAAAGAGAAAATATCCAGTAAGTGTTGGTTCTGTGGATGAAAACGCTTCATTGCCAAGTGGTCTGAGGAGAATGTCTAGACTATTTCACGCTGATAGGAAGGCGATGGTATGTCAAATAACTGCTCGTTCCAACCGACTTATGCAGAAGAGCATCTCGAATTGAGCAACAAGTGGAACCTTGAAACAGATTATCTACAGCAGCCATACGGCCCTACAGCAGACCCTACTGTCAGCCAAGAACAGGAAACTAAACCTAGCAGATTATTGTTGCTGACCATGTCCATCCCTTTATGACCACAGATTACCAATCTACTGAAGGCTGCTTCCAGCAGGATAGATACAGTATTACAAAGCTCAAAATCTCAAACTGGTTTCTTGAACATGACAATGAGTTCACTGTACTCAAATGGTGTCCAGTCAACCGATCCCAGTCAACTAGAATACCTTTGGGATGACGTGGTACGGGAGTTTTACTAATCTACAGCAACTGTGCGATGATATTATGGACCAAAATATGATTCAAGCACCTTGTTGAATCTATGCCACGAGAAATAAAGCAGTTCTGAAGGCAAAGGGGGTCTGACCTGGTATCAGCAAAGTTTGTACAGTAAACTTCAAACAGATGAAATATACATAATCAGTTCAGTGTTTTCTGGTTTCCGTTTATCTGAGTAGTATGAACCATTTAACTAGGCTTTGGTTGCATTCTAGTAAATAGTCCATGTCCTTAGCAAAAGCGCAGGTACAATTGCATTTTTGAAAAAAGATGGTGCATGGTCTAGGCCTTGATATCTGCAGGCTACATCACTGTCACCAGAGACAAAGTAATGAAAAGTCTACTCTACTTTAGCTACTGGCAGAAATTAGAATTTGCTGTTCTTAACAATTTGTTGTCTCACTAGCGCAGTCTGAAATGGTTTCATTTGACTGAGGTGAGACTGTACTACACTTTAGTTCTAGGAGATACAGAACTGATGTCATATTCATATCCACATAAAACAGGCATCTTTTAAAAGGCTACAAGTCTGTGAGAACTGAATGAATAAGTTGTCAGTCAAAAACCAGTCAACAACAAACAAGGATCATCATGTCATAAGCATATTTCCTGGCAAGTCACAATGTTGTCATATTAATATTTAGAAGGCATAATGGGATGTTTACTTTTTCCATCCCTATTTGGATGATATTTATTTCTCCAGGGGAGATGATGAAAATTTTAGCTTAGCTGTCCTAATCAATGATCTTAATTATGTATTGGAATGCCTGAGTATATTTTTCAGCCCTTCTCTGGTAATAATTATAGTTGAAATTAGTGTTTTCAATAACGAAATCATTCCTTCGTTTACATTTATCAGCTCAGAGATGAGCTCACGAGATGTCACAGTTGTCAGTTAAAGAGGAGAAACACGGCTGAATTCAAATAAAACACACAGGATGATGCTTACAATTCATTTGTGAAGCGACTGAATGAGTGTAAAGTGATTGAGTACTCCAATGTAGCAATACTTTTAAACACTAAACAGTTTTGTGTGCTTATTTTTCAAATTTGTGCTTTTTGTCAAACAAAATATGTGCAGTCCGCTCTGACAGAACCAGATTTGCCAATGGCATAGCTTCATTCCCTCTGCTCGATTGTTCAAAAGTGGCTGCGAAATTTCTGACATGTCTGTTAAACGTGTCCACAACAACCTCCCAGAAATGTCACACCATCTGTTGCTCTCATTTACAAAGCACCCATTTGTGGTTGTGTGACCACTGCTGTGTATTGCAGAGAAAATATCTTTGTTTTTGTCTTTGAAAAGTGTAAAATGTGGCCAACAAATGAAGTTTCTCATGCAACTGGAAGCTCAAGATGCTTGCTGGCTTCATTTTTAAACCTGATTTATCTACACTTTTTCTGCCGGCAGCCGTTCTAGCTTTTCTCTTTTTGCTTTCTTGAAATCAGAACTTTTTCGGTCATCAAAGTGTTAATAGGGTAGTTTACAGCATGGTGAAGGTTACATTAAAGGCAGTTAGCATTCATTGTTCTTGCAAAGATATTTTTTTTTGCGAGAGAGAACGTCAACGATGTTGTGGCTTTCAGCAAAGCCACAGAGTGCTAGAGGCCAAATCACACTACTCCCACTCCACACTGCTTGTGTTCTCGGGATGTGAGCTGTTGCATCAACATTTCATAAGGAGGCTATAAAAAGAAAAGGAATCCTATAAAGTCAACCCGCTTTGACTGCACTGTCATGTCGAATGTGTATCAGAAATCTCCCTTCGAGCGTTTCTAATGAATGGAAATAGCTCTTTAAGACATTTAGCAAGCTCTGATATAATTCTGTATAAGTGGGATATATTGTGTGGACAACATGTGAAAAGCCTATGTCAGGTTTGAGTGGTCAGGCGGGAGTTAAACACAGTGTTCATTAAGATGTGTCAAACACATTTTTACACATTTGTGCTTGAAAGTGGTGTCAAGGACTTCGCCGGACATTTTTCACATCAGTCCATGGGTCTGCTTACACTTGACAACCTGTTGAAAGTGTTAAAGACATTTTGTTCTAGTTAAAATAAATTAACCCCAAAGATCAAGTAACCCCAAGTCTTAAAAGTAAAAGACAACAGCCAATTCTCTGTATAGAGCGGCTTAAGTGTGATTCATAACTTTGGCTTAGAGGTATAGCATAAATGTAACACATTCTGAAACCCTACAGTGTATCTTTTGCTATAAACTAATGTGCACCTCCCTAAAGCTTGATTTAGGGAGGAAATTTCATCCAGAAAGAGGTGCACGTCAGGTAACACAGAGGGTAGCGGTGTAAGGTTAAAATGGAGATCCGGTTTGGGGCGTTACGACACAAGTTATGTGTAAGACTGTAACTACACAGCTCTTCCACACAGACTGCCAGAGTTGTGTTTAGCTTGCACAGTTGTTTCCTCAAAACCCCACCACTAACAAGCGCTGGCCAATGAGGCACCCTGCAGATGTATAAATTCTCGCAATGGCGTCAGCTATCTGCTGAAGGGCTACATAGATTCAAAGCAGAAGTATAAATTAAAAAGACATTACATACATTTGTGCTTTAATTATAAAATCAACTGTGTTTGTTCTGTGTAATATACAGAAAAGTGATATGATTGGTTACATTGGTTGCATCGCTGCCACCAGGCTGGAATTTGTCTGTACTAAATCAGCTTGATTTGCTTCAGTACAACAGTAACTACACAAACAGACCTGGATGAGTTTAGCAGCTTGCTGTTGTATAACAACTGGCTAGCATTTATTGGTACTAAAGATTCAGTTTTCTGGTGGAAACGCTAACTAGCTAACCTTTAGAAATGCACCAAAAAAATCCATCGAGCTGCTTTGTCAGAGGAAGCAAAGAAGGAGATGAGATGGAGTGAAAGAAGATGGGACAAAGCCAGTGTCAAGCTAGGATTTACATAATGGAGAGAGCTTTGAGATATGCTAGAAAAGAGATAGCTAGCTGGCATTATTTCCTCTGATTATCTGGTTACCTGTTACCAGATAAACCTGGTTATCTGTTAGTACTAGTATTTTCATAATACTGTAACATACTACTAAAACACATTAATGTAGTTCAAAAGGATATTCTTCAGATTTCGTATTGTTTTGTACAGTAGTAACAATCTTACTGTTAGCCATCTAGCTAACCGTCAGCAGCTACCTGTAAGCAGCCGGAAAATGATTAGTGATCTAAAAATAAACAAGAAACAGCCACACGCTAACGCTGAACTGTGAATTCTTTTAACTCTTTGTTAGGCATGCCAACTAATGGAACCATGAGGTTAGCATGCAAAACAAGGAGGATCCACTGAGGCATTGCTAATGTAAACAGCAAACATAATCATTGATACTCCTTTTAATCTCCTCTTTGTAAAATAAGGGTTTTCAGAACATTGTAAAAACAGTAGCTACAACAACAGAAGATTGAATTTTTAATGATGCTTCTAGGTATGAACACATATTTTTTAATGTGTTCATGACTGCATGCGCTGTGTTGATGGAGGCTGCTAGTTTATGAAGAAAACAGGAAAGTGATTCAGGCATCACGTGTTTTTGTAACGTCTGCTCTACCATTAGAATTGCTTGACTGCCAAAAGTTATCTATTGTAGTTTTAAGCTTTAGTGAAAAAACTAACTGTGCAGCTTGTGGATTTTACAGGTGAATAATAGTCTTATCTTTCAGTTCAATTCAATGTCAAAATCTCAACAGCCACCTCAGGGTGCTTTTTATTGTATGACAAAAACCCAACAATCAGATGATCCCCAGGGAGCAAGTACTTTGCAAGAGTGGGAAGGAAAACTGCCCTTTTAACAGGAGGAAACCTGCAGCAGAACCAGGCTCAGGGATGGGTAGCCATCTGCCATGACTGGTAAAGGTTGAGGGAAATGAGACAGGAAAAAAGACTCTGATGTTATGTGTCCTACTTGGACCTAAATATTTTTGTTGATCCTCATGTTCCGCAATGGCAATAGCACTCCCAAACAGCAGCAGCCTCCCCCAGCAAGTCAATGCCTCCAGGCATATTTATTAAACTGTGGACGAATAGTTCTAAGAACACATAAAAGAGCCCTACCCAGCAACCCACAGTCTAAAGAATCCGCTGCCACCGTCACAGTGCCCAACAACACAGGACACCACCATACCTCAATGGATCAAAAGTGTTTTGGCATCATGAGGGAGTCTAAAATCATGAGTGGGTATATTTCTTGGAGAACGGCAGTATAGGTACAATAGCTTGAGGGCATGACTTTGACATTGAGATCTGCTGCTTGTGACAAAATCACAAATGCGCTCCAGCTAATATTTGACTAGTTCAAAGCAACACGTAAAATGTAATTTCAGAGGATCTATTAAAGCTTCAGTGTGCAGACTTGTGGAAACCTGCAGGATTAAGTTTGAGGGGGAGATTTTGATAGTGCAGAAATTAAAGACTCCCACGCCCTTGTTTCCGGACTGCTTCCAAAGCAAACACATGCATTCACTGATGAAGGTCAAGTCAAGAGGAGCAAGCCGAGAAGAGCACTGTGTATCGTTGTCATCACTAATCATGTCAAAGACCTCATGTCTTATTCACTGGTAAGAGAAGAGCAGATCAGTGTTGCTGTGTACACCTGTGGTAAGATTAGCTGATGTTAGGTAACATATTAGCCACAGTAGCAGATTAGCCGGTAAGCCAGTAAGTTATCAGCTTATCGTGTTGCCGTGTTAACTGACATTTTTATAACATGTTTCATATGTTTGGAGTTTGAAGAGTTTGGGCTCAGTAGAGAAACTCAATCTACAGCTCTTCCTGCAGACAGACTCGGAGAAGTGAAGCCTTGATCTCACCAAGCTGCCGTCTGAACCACTCTTGACGGATTTCCAAATTCTCGTAGACAACAGAAGGGTTTCGCAGAAGCTTTCTTTTTTGTGAGCTGTGCAATACATTGAAAAAAAGATGTGTGATTTCATTATTGTTTTGAGTGATCAGCTTCTGTGTGGTCTAAAAAAACCACCAAACATACAGATGAGTTTAGATTTTTGGCTTCATTTATCAGTTAAGCTGACAGAGAAAGTTAAAAGTGACAGAATGTCTCTTTTGCCCCCTTTCAAACAGTGCACAGACTCCATTTGGTTTTTCATTTGCTGAATGGCACAGAGAGGCGTGTCTCTGTTCAACAGTCCTGTTTTCTAACTTTTTATTTATTTATTGCAAGGATGCGTCTTGCCAGGGTTTTTAAAGCCATATATCAACAGTATAATATCGTTGTGGACCTGATTTATCAGCATAGCTTGAATTATACCAATGCAGACTTGGTGATGATTAGTGTTATTTAAGATCAAGACAATATTTACTAATAATATAGCAATTTGAAGTACCACTTAGAAGTGCTGCCTGCAGTAATTGATTTAAATGGTTATTTATAGCACTGGAATAGTGTTCAAAGTTTATCTGTGCTGGTGCTGTATTAAATATGTGTTTCTTATGGTGTTTTCATCCTGAACTTTTCTAGATATCACCCGCTAGAGATGCATGTCAGAATAAGTCTGAAGGGACATAAGCTGGTGTTTAATCTGCCATCTCCCTTGCACAAAGCCCATATGATGTCAGATTCTAGTGTGTGAATAGCACAGCTAATAGTCCAGGGCATTTTTTTCCAGCGAGAGGGCATCATCTGTGCTGCCTCCTGTGCACTTTATCCAGGCAGCACCTTTGCCTAAACCACCTGCTGTATTTCCAATAGCTCGAACTAGTCTTAAGCGGACTCTCCTGCTGTGCTCTACATGTGAGACAGGATAATGGTGCAAAATATCCTCTTAAAGTGTCTGAAGTGCAGTGTGAAAACAGCTCTTTAAAGTTGTAGGAGTCTGCTTTGATAGGTAGGCGGGAGGACAGTCATGTGAAAGAGAAAGTTTTCACAGGACTCTCTGCTTTCTTTTGAAAAACTAAGTATACCTTTAGATTCGGCAGCTTTAGCAGCGAGAACATGAAGGGGCGTTGCTTCAGATCGTTGAGGTTTGCGGGCATTCAACTGCATCTTAACCAGATGAGGTCTTTGACTGGGTCTTGCAACACCTTGATTCTTTTCTTTTTCAGCCACTCTGTTGTGAATTTGCTGCTGTGCTTGGGATCATTGTCTTGCTGCTGAACAGATGACCTCGAGAATACTTTGGTGTACAGAAGAGTTCATGACCGCAAAGTGACCGCAAAGTGCCGAGGTCCTGTAGCTGCAAAAAATGACCCCTCCACCACCGTGTTTGACAGTTGGTATGAGGTGTTTGTGCTGATGTGCTGTATTTTCACCAAATGTGGCCAAACATCTCCACTTTGGTCTCACCTTGCTCCAGAAGTCTCGTGGTTTGTTCTGTTCTAACTTTGCACACCTAGGCTGTGCTGCCATGTTCTTTTTAGAGGGAAGAGGTTTTCTCCTGGAAAACAGAAAGTAAATAGATGGCCAAAAAGTTAAGCCTCCCCCCCCCACGATCTTGTTGTGAGGTAATTGTGCTAACCACCGCACCAACAGGCAGCGTGTGTACAGTAAATAAGTCACCTGTAGAGATGTTGGCGTGTTTTCTGCTCATTTTTATTTTGGACAGAGCCTAGCTAACTGTTTTCCTCTTTCCAGTCTTTAATTTAAGCCAGGATAAAGTACCGCCGGCTTCACTCGATGCACAGATATCAACCTCCTTAACTCACTCTGTTTCCCAAAATGCTGCTTGAACTTTTCCTGCTTCCTGTACACGCACCGCACAGCCGGTGCGCACCTGAGCGATAAAAATACGACTTGTTACAGTTTGCACACGCCAACTCTCTGCTCTGCAGCACCACCCCCGGCCCCCTCAATACACACCCTCTCTCCCCCCCATCCTCAGATTGTCAAAATCAGCCATAATAAACAAAAAGCAAGCATAATCGGGTCACATTTTGTGAGCTGGTGAGGTGAGGATGAAGTAGCAGCAGTCCTCATCTATACTGCAGTGACTCACAGGAGCTTACTGCATATAGAACAAGCCTGCAAGATCTGCTGCCAAGAGAACCACGTGGCTATAGAATGTGTCCTCGGGTCACCTCTTAATATCCTGCAGAGGCTGTTAAGCAGCACCAGTCTGTGGTCTTTGTCTGTTTTCTCTCTTTTCATTTTTCTTCCTGCTCAGTCCTCTTTGTCTATACGATTGCGATATGGGCAGTATCAAGAGAAAAAAAAGGCATCTTAATTCGGCTGAATAAAAACAACAAAAAGTAAATGTAATTTTCTCTGTGCGAGTGTGCGTCGCTTCATTAATCCTGTTAGACGGCAGCATCTGAGTGCAAAACGCCTTTGTCTGCGTCGTGTTTTATGTTCATTTCTCTCCACTTGCTCTGCACTGATTTGAACTCTGCTGTCCCCGTTTCCCTTTTCGCCCTCCCCTCCTTGTCCCTTCCTCCCTCCTCCCTTCATCTCATCCCGCCCTCACCTACCCTCCTGTCTCGCTAGCTCGCTAGCCCTGTTCCCTCCACCCACCCAACATCAACCCCACACCTTATTTTCTCCTCCCTCCTGCCCTCCTGTCTGTGTTAACTGCTCCTCTCTGTTTTCCCTGTTGTTTTATTTACCTCCCACTTTCCTCTAGCCTTAAACATCAGAGTTGACTTTAGGTAAAGAGGGTGGAGCTGGAGGTGAAGCAAGGCGACACAGACGGGAGGGTAATCGGAGAGATGGACTTGGGGGGGGGGGGCAGAGAGAGAGAGAGGGCGGTTGGGGTGAGAGGCACTTAATGAACTGTATGCCTGTGCATAAAGAGAAAGAGAAGAAGAAAGAGCCGGGGGGGGGAATCAAAATACTTTCCACGCACACTTTGCAGGAGCGCAGTCTGGTTCCACTCAGAGCAGCTCCCTGGAGGAAGACCAAGGCTGTTCTCACTCCTCTTCCTGAATGTTTAGTGCTGATAAACTGTTTGCGTCCAAAACAAAGCCCGGTGAGATAAGGCTCCTGCTAAAATCATCAGTGGGCTCTATGTCTCTCATTTTTATATCTTTGTTTTCTCCCCCCTCTTTTTTTTCACTCCTTTTCTGGTCCGACAGGGATTAAGTGGCTGGTAAAACTGTAAAAAGACACACTCCCTTATCGCTGCCACCCCTGCGTTGACTCTGAAAATGTCCATGTGTGTTTCGAGGAGTGTGTGCGCCAATTTATGCAGTGGTGTGCTTGCACTGGTGTGCTTGCACTGGTGTTTGAAGTCATTGTGAGTCAGAGACACTCGGGTCAAGGCTTCTCTGCACACTCAGCAGTTACATTACTGTGTCTCACCAGCACGGCCTCTGTGGGTCTCGGCCTGTGTGCATATGTATTTATACTACATTATGTATGCCTGCAAATCTTGCACAGTCTCACAGTCTTTGATTGTGCATCTTTTTCTGGATGCATGTGAATATTTTAGCATACTTTTTACACCGTATCTCCTTACTGTAGCTACTTTGTAATAAATCTATCTATCTATCTATCTATCTATCTATCTATATATATATAGATAGTAGAGAGAGGGAGATAGATAGATAGATCTATATATATATAGAGAGAGAGAAATATATAGATATCTTCTGACACTGGACCTGGTAATCTGGATGATGTTTAAAATGGCTTTACTTGCACGTCTCTATCTGGGGTAGGGCTTCTGTTTCATTAGGGGTCTTGCCTGGGAAGGCATGTCCTGACATGTCCTGGTCCCTGATCTCTCTCTCCCTCTCTCTCTCTCGATAGATTTAGACATGTTGACATTTTGAAGAGGACCTACTGAAGTTCAAACTGAGCATCTGAAGCAAAGTGATTTAAGTGACTTTAAATGTGGCGTAATTGTTGGTTTCCTGAAACTGCATAATGCTGTCATGTAAATATGGACCAAAATCCATATATATATATATGTGTGTGTGTGTGTGTCGTCATGTTAAAACAAGTGTTTTCACAGAACTTTATGCAGTTTCAATGATTCTCTGCAGTTAAAATCATTGCAGGCATACATTTATGCAAAGCCTTCTTAAGGTCCCATCATAGCATTTGAATCGGGTTAAGGTCTTTGACTGGACCATTTCAACACCTTGATTTGCTGCTCTGTTTGCCATCATTGTCCTGTTGCATCACACAGTTTTATCCAAGCTTTAGCTGCTGGACAGATGGCTTCACATTTGACTTTAGATTACTATAGTATGCAGAGGAGTTCAAGGTTGATTCATTGACTGCAAGTGGCTGCAAAACAAGCCAAAACCATCAGATGCATTTGATTAGTAGCACCTGGCTGCTAATTTCCATAGCAGCACTAAGAGTTTACGTAGTTTCTCACACAGTGCTTCTGAATTTTGGCTTAACGTGTCAAGTTGTGCAGTTCATAGCTCATAAACTGCTTGTTATTCAGCTTAAATTTAGTAATGTGTTTTCAAACTGAGCCTTGATTCATAGCTTCAGTGTTAGTTTTACTTTTCTTTATTGAAATGAATTGAGTGTTTGTCACAGTAGTGTAGATATTCCAGTCTTAATACTCATATGTACCAAAGCCTCATTGTGATAGTTACTTTATGTGATTATAGTTGGGCAGATTGACAAAGACTAGAACTAAAGACTTTAAATGCATTTTTAAAATGTATTTTAAATATTTATTTATTTTATCGTAAGCACAAATATCCGGTTATTTGTTTTTTTCAGTTGGCTATAAATGACACACTAGCTATAGCCACTAAAATCATGACACCCTGCAATCATCAGGCCCTCCCGCTGTTAGCAAAATGCTTCACAATGCCTTAATAGATAATTGAGCCACAGCTGGTTAAAAAACACGATGAAGAAAGAGTGCTTTTAGTAACAAAAACAAATTCATACAAATTGAGGAAAATTGGATACACATGATGATTTCCTTCCAAGCTTCTTTACCCATTCAAGTCAATATTTAGACCTCTATAGGCATCTCTGGCAGCAAATGAAGCCTTGAATTGATGTGGCTACATCTGCATTAGTTTTGTACATCTGGACACTTACAAAAAAAAAAGTCTGTATTTGCAAAGCTGCTCCAGCTCCATCAAGTTTCAGTCTCTGACTTGGCCACTGCAGGACGTTAACATTGTTGTTTTGAGCCCATTCCAGTGAAGCTCTGGCCTTATGTTTGGGGTTAATGTCACGCTGGAAAATTCATTTTCTCCCACGTCACAGCACTGCTGCCGGCCACAGAAAGCTTTCCTCCAGCATTCCCATGTACTTCACAGCCATCCACTGTGTTAGTCTGACTGTGATCTGCTGGTTTGCAATTAGCCCTTTTCAAATTATGTCTCTTAGATATTTTACAGTGGATGCTACTTGGAACTTCCTCTTCATTTAATTCACTTTCAGTTCAATTCAGTTTAATTTATATAGTGCTGAATCAAAACCTCAAGACACTTTATATTAAAAGATAAAGACCCAGCAATCAGATGACCCCCTATGAGCATGCAGTTGGTGACAGTAGGAAGGAAAAACTGCCTTTTGACAGGAAGAAACCTCCAGCAGAGCCAGGATAAGGAAGGAGCAGTCATCTTCACTGTTATGAATATATCAATGAGGATTTATTTGAATGAAAGAACAATGGACTTGTGTCACTGTCAAACCAGCTTACATAAGGATTTAGATACAGTGCTAGTAGACATTTCAAAAGGCAGCGATATAGTAGATAAGAGCAGAAAACACCATCAAAGAAAAGACTGTGACACTAGAGGAAGGTGGTGAATCTATCTGTAGGCCAACTGCTCTCAGTGACTCTCAATTATGTTTCCAGGTAACACTGACACACTGTCAGAGAGAAGTTAGGGAAGCGAACTTGAATCCCTTAGCCTGCCATGATCTCCCACGGCTTATTGGATTAACTCTACAGTGTTCTCCATGCTCTCCTGTGCATCTGCCTGTGAGCGTCTGAGCAGAGTGTGTTTTCAGTATGACTGCATGCATGAGTGTGATCCACACATGTTGTCTAAATAGAAGAGAGGTGTTAGGTCACTCAGTGTCTGGAAGGGCGCCCTCTCTGTTTGTGTGCTTACTCCAAGCAGGTCAGAGGATTTTTTTTAAAAAGTGCTAATGGAGAAGAGGATGGGGTCTGTTAAAAGGTTATTGGCCAAGTCAGAAATATCACTGAATGCAACAAATAATATGTGAAATGGAGCGTGTAAACAAATACACGCTTTATACTTTACCTTTAACCTCGATTCAATCAATCTGAGCAATTGAGTGGGCTATATGAAAACCCTGCTGGCTAAGTACACTGAGCACCACCTTTTCTGTTTGCCATGTAGCTGCAGCTAACTTTCTTCATGAAAAGTCAGCGCAGGAACCATTAATCACCTTACGGCGAGGTCACGTATGGTGGGGCCAACTCTTATACTCTCAGGTAGTGCCCTTCCCTCAGGGGGAGGATGTAGAGCAGGTCAGCAATAATGTTTATGTGGGCAGTATGTATCAAAGCAGGGACCAGGACCCAGAGCTCTCCAGCACAACATTGTAGGTACCAAGATGATCTGTATTTTACACTTTACTTCTCAGTGGATTTTGTAGCTACTGTTTACTGCAATGCAAATATAGATATCAACTTAATGAAATTTTTGTCATAGAATTCATTCATTTCATTTTCTGTTTCTCTGGCATTTCTTTAAACATTCCATTATAGTCGTGAACCCATTCTTTTTCCAGAGGACCTGACTTAGGATAACAATCAGGAAAGCACCACATATAAATCATCTGTAACATAAATGAAGTGAATTAACCCATTTAAATGCTTTATCAGCTTCAAATTATACGACACCCTTCCACATGCTAAATAAGAAGCACTGCATAGATCGCTGATAAAACACAATGAGATTCAATTAAATAGTTCGGACTCATTGCAGTAATTCACCTCAGAATTAATTCACTCAGTGCAACCCCTTGTTGGGTTAGGTGGAATTTGCACACAGGTGCTATAGAACCACAAGCAAACCTAAAGCTGGAGCTACACAAGAATTACCATACAGTGTCATATTTGCATTGTTCTTAGTAGATTCTCCTGCAGCAATGAAAACACGATACCTGGGGAATCAAGTAGTTATAGTCAAAGATATCCTTGTATAGCTCATGGGCCACATTGGTCTGCTGGTTTATCCCTGACCGAGGTGTACAAATGATGCAGTGAGTCCTATTTCAGCCACCAAACCATCCTCATCAGAGAACAGCGTACTCTTTGTTGTCCGCATTTTGAGGCGATCTCTGTATTTTAAAATTTATGTATGTATGTGTGTGCAAGTGGATGCAGCTTCACTGTAAATGTGCTGGAACTGACGTTTATAAGAGATGTGAGATTCCTAGTCCTGAAAATGTTCAATTCCCATTAAAAAAGGACGTATTGATACAGAATGTGGAGCATATAGCAACACGTGGACTTCTAAGCATTTATTTAGTGAAGCCAGAGGTAAAGCCATACACTTCGTTTGTGCAGAGCTGATTGATGTGTTTAATGATTACGTGTTTACAGAATTGCCATTAGAACATTAAACACACAGAGAAAGGTTCAAGAACTTGACTGATGATTTTCACTGGTTTTCCTGTGATCTGCACAAGAGCTGTGATGTCTGCAACACGGTGCAGATACTCATCCTTCTATGTAGGATAATGACAGAATTTGAGATTACAGAGGAGCTGGCAGCAATGCACTCAGTGAAAGGGACTAGGGAGCGATTTGTTCATCGAGGTGGAAAGCTATTGGAAGGTTGGTTGGTTCTATCCCTGTCTGCCTGCATGTCAAATATCCTTGATTAAGATACTAACCTCAGTTTGCTCTGTGATGCGTCAATCAGAGTATGAATGCATGAGAATGTTGGATAGAAAGCAGTTACATAGAAAGACTAGAGAAAAAAGTGAATGGGTGAATAAGGCAAGTTGTGTAAAGCGCTTTGAGTGTTCACCATAGCATACTGGAATGAATATTTTTTGCACTGTGTTATTCACCAGTAGGTGTTGTGTAACTCAGTGCTAAAAATGAACCACGTTGTTAATTTTGTAACAAAGGATTGTTAAATAGGATAGTTCCTCGAGGCAAGAGCTTTGAACCACAGATGGTTTGATTCACTACTGGCAGAGCACTTAGACTTCTTGCCACTGCTGGAGTTTTATTCTTCTGTTAGAGAGCAGAACTTTCCTGGTGCTAGCTAAGCTCACCAGGTTGGGAAGCCATTCAGCCCGGGCTCACGGGAGTTCGTGAAATAATCACAAAAAAATGATTCATGCCTGATGGGCAAAATAGCTTGAAAAATTTTACTCTGGGCCAAAGTAGTCAGGTTTTTCATCAGGTTTTTTATCAGACTTGACAGGTCAATCTGTTCATGTTGTTTCTGTGACAATTTAATTTGCAATTATGGCTCATTACCTATTATTTAGATACCAGGGTGCTCTTATTAGTCTGAAATAACAGCCCAAGGGTGGCTGGTGAGTGTCTAGACTCGCCTATAAAGTTAACCTACGCTATTTCTGGTTAGATGGTTGGGGATTTTGCAGTCAGGTGGGGGTTACCATGGACAGTAAATATCACAAACAGCAAGTCATTCGGATGCTTTTCAAATTCCTGGTATCATCAGAAATTTACTGTCATGTGTGGCAAATAAGCAGGAAATACTGTGTTGTAGGAGACACTGCATGGTTGATAAAACTGTATACATAATTAGTAGCCACAATAAAACTTTTTATTTTTGTTTTTTTTAATAAAAGCCTGTGTACAATAGATAACTAAAAATGTTCTCATGTCTGCTGATTTAGATTTTAAATGTTAAATCTATATATTAAATATATACACACACATATATATATATATATATATGTATATGTGTGTGTGTGTGTGTGTGTATATATATAGATAGATTTATATATAGTCTCCAAATGCAAATCTCTTTTATTCAATTAAAGAAAACTCCACTCCAGCTTATTATGGATAAGGGATTAGCTCTATTATTTGCTTCCATAGCTCAAGTTGTGTAGAGTCAGGGTGCTTTCATTCATATATTTATGAATTTTTGTAATTCACAAGTTCTGAGCTGTAATGAATGTTTCTTTCCTCCTTAGCTCTGACCCACTCTGGTCCAAGTCAAGCAACAACTAAAGCCATGACCTTGTTTGACCTTTTAAACAATGAGTTTAACCTGAATCCCTCTCACGCTGCTCCTCCCACGCCACGTGAAGGTTTACATTATAGACTTAAGCCTCCTGAGTAGCAATTAACAGCTGCCAGCATGGCTAACAATCCTTTTAACCAAAGCCTAATGAAAGCCCTAGCACCTCTTAAGAGTCTCTCCAACCGTATAACAAGCGCTCTTCATTATCAGGCAACTACAGCTACACCACACCACGCTAATTATATAAGAGCAGTGGTGGGCTTTGTGGGTCTGATAACTGGATTTGTCAATGCATCAATTCAATGTTACTAGCATCACTGTTAGGATGGACACATGTCTGAGCTAACCAATAAGGCGTGATTATTTTTTGTTCGTTTGCAAGACTTTCCAGATCAATCAAAATGTCACCGAGCAGCAGTTTAAAACTAAAAATATCTGCATAAGTAGCTGCACTGAAAGAACCTTATCAGTCGGCCCTCAGGCAACACAAGGCCTTCTGTCTGCGAACAGTGATGCATGCAAACACAGGATGTTGCCTTTGTTGCTGATATGCTTTAAACACCAGCGTCTGGAATGCGACCGCAAACACTGCAGGCAGCACAACATGGTCTGTTACTGACTGCAGGTGATCAAGTCTCTCTTTTGCTCGAAATCTGATTGGAAATCAGATTTTCATATGTTAGTGTATGTACATTTTCTGTAATTGCTCCCAGTGACTCGGTCTCTTTCTCACACTCTTTTCCTTGAAAACATCTTGAAGAGATTTAGAGTGGGTCAAGGTCTCCCGGGGACACAGGAAAGGCCTGCTCTGAATCTAAATACAGGGGGATGAGGTAAAGCACAGCAGTGTGACAGGACATCAACAGGACATGCCTCACTAACACTACATCACTTTCTCTCTCTGGATCGCTCATTGTTGTCTTTCTTTCTGTCTTCCTGTCTTTCTCCCTCTGCACGTTGTTACCTTGACATTCCTGTATCCTTTCCCTTTTCAGAGCCAGAAATTTTCTATCTTGAATCATCATCTGGTCTGGAGCCTCATGCAAACTTCCAACTGCAACTGCTGTCCTGCTGTTCACTCTTTTATACTCTTGCACACAGTACTCTCTTTGACACACTAATCTGATGAATGCTAATAAGATTCACACTAATGCTATTAAATGACTCTTAAGGGAATACCTTTCATTGTTATTTGTGTTTGAGGTATTACACGAATACATTGGTTTGTAGATTTATCTGGCTGAGATGAGTCAGTCGTTTTTTGAAGTTCTTTAATAGAAGAAAAGATTATTGTACTGATAATATACATAGATTCATGTGTAATTATGTCTCCGAATAAATTAATGCTTTCACATAAACTTACGGAACAAAATTTGCCCTGCCATCTTGAATATAGATGGAGCAGTGGACATCACTGTTCCATCTAATTGCATAGTATGTATGTGCCAAGCGACCAGCCACATATCTAATATGCAAAAGCAGAAGAAAGGAGAACTGGCAGGCAAATTTTCATTTGTGTCTGCACCATCATACTCAAAATAAAAAGGATCATACCTGTATTTTACTGTAAGCGCCTTGAGGCGAATGTTGTTGTGATTTGGTGCTATATAAATAAAACTGAATTGAATTTAATTATTTTATCATCTGAGAAGAATTCCCCTTCACGAAACAAGCAAAAGCACAAAAACACACGACTGAAATCTGGATGAAACCTTATTCTCTTCCTTCTTAACTCAAGATCATCTTCTGAACTGACGTCAGGGCTCTAACACATTAAAACATGCATAAACATGATATTGTTTGCAATAAGCAAATAAGACAAGCAACCCTGCTATCTCTGTACAGTTGACGAGTTGGCTAAACGTTATGCTAGCTAATATACACTTGACTGCCCTAAATATTACGTATTCCTTCTATAAACAGTTTGTTTGCATTCTCACATTGTAGGACAGTTTATTCAAGTCCAGCAATGTTAGGTTTACCTGAAAGAAAGTTTCACTAATGCCTAACAGCAGCTAACACCAACAAAAACAACAGCTAAAAGAGGCTAACATCAGCTAACAGGAGCTAACAGCAGCTAACAGAGGTTGACAGCAGCTAACACCACGAAAAACAGGAGCGCTTATCAACCATATCATGTACCAAGTTCACCATATCCTCAACAGCTCACCTCATGTCATGGGACAGAAGCAAGATTCACTGAATCATCCATTTGTATCAGACTTCTTTCATAAAGTTTTACAGCCTGGACTAGCAGCCTGCACTCACAACAGATTAATGGTAGCCAGAATTGTTTGGCCTACAGCGGGTACTGTAGCTGCAATTATGCATAATACTTTGGAGGTTGCCCATCCCCCGTGACCCCGAATTGGCTAAGTGGAAAAGAATGAATTGATGGCTGGATGGATAGCTACTCCTGCCTTAAATAAAGTCTAGGTACAAGCTAACTTTCATGTTGCCAGTTTAAACTGTGGTTGTTCAACTGTGGAAAGTCAGTATGGATGAACATTTCTTTTTTATTACTGTTTGCTCTTAGCGATACAGCACATAGACTGAAAAAGTTCATAAAGCACAAACATATGAAACGTGGGTTTTTTAATCTGAGAAAGTGCAGAAGAGTTTAAAACAGTGATGAAAAATAAGTAAAACTTCCTTTTGTTATTGAATGTGAAAAGGTTATTTTGAACAAATTGAGTCAGTCTTTGCTTCCCACACATTGTTCATCACAAAAGGTCAGAGTCCTAATTAACAAAAGCACTTTAAAAAAGAAAACAAATGTAATAGATATCTAACATCTAATGTAATCATAGGGAAAAAAAGGTATTGTCGATTTATGACCATACGCAGCTTAACTCTCAAATAGTTTGTCGTGTCAGCTTCGATGAGTCACTTTACAGTGTCTGTGTTGTGCTCCACCAGCAGTAATCAAAACAGGAGGAAATGCTGGCCAACTTTTCTAGGCCTTTTCCTTCGATGTTGCTCCAAACAAACTAAGAGGAAGAAGTCCGCTCCACCAATGAAAATGAGGGTCAACATGTTTATTTGTTCATTTGTGTGTGTACATGTGGGTTCTTTGAATTTATGTCGCAACCCAATCTCCTGCCGCATTCCTTTATATGTCGGCTTTGATACTATGTGTGTGTATGTGCGCTTGCCTGAGAATGTGTTTTTTGTCTTTATGGAATGCAACAAGACAGCTTGATCTGCTGCCTCTAATCGCAGGGATACCGCAGCCCCGGGAAAAGACACATCCTATTTCCTGTGACATGGCTGCAACTTCCTGTCGCCCAGTTTTTTATGGACGCTGTCCCAGTCACTCGGTTGATTAGCTGGCCTCTGTGTGTGTGAGTGAGGTCTTAGCATCGCGAGTAGCTTTGATTCCTCTGCACTGACGAGTTGTTTGCCAAGATTGAGATTGAGATCGTATCTGCCTCCACTCAGAGAGGAAACTGAGAGCTCTGTGAGTGTGCGGTTTTATCATAATGAAGACCAAATGTCTGATGAAGATGGAAAGATGTGAGGAATGAGGGCATTTGGCCAGAAATGTGCACAGGGCTGGTTGAGGCCTAAACATGGATTTAGAGTTATGATTACGTCAGGGTCAGGGTTATGTAAAGCATTTTATGAGATTATGGAAAACCCTGTTAGTTCGGTTTACAGCGTCAAACACGTGCAATATGTATATAAATAGGTTCTGTAAATGAAAACATCAAATATTTATTTGAAGGGAAATGTTTTTGGGAATTGCAGCTGTGAACAATAGCAACATCTGCCGGAATCCTTTGTTTGAATGTGATAACATAGTTTGACACACAGCTTGATAAAGGTGATACAGTTAAGATGTTGGTATATGCATCTAGCTGGAAAATAGCAAAGCAAGCTCAAAGATTAATTCTTGGTTCTGGTCTTTTTTTATAAATTTTGTTTCAGATTTGGTAATATGTTTGGGATCATTGTCCTGTTGCAAGAACCAATCGTGGCCAAGCTTTAGCTATCGGACAGATGGCTTCACGTTTTTCGCTAGAATACTTTGGTGTACAGACAAGTTAGTGTTATTTATTTAGTAGTCCTGATGTGTAGTTCTTAGTTTTGTTGCGGTGCCTTCCCTGCGCTCTTGTGTCTCATTGTCTCAGTTATGTTTTCGTGTCTGTTATTTCCCGGTCTGTGTCGTGTCTGTCTGGGTTTGGTCTCTGTGTGTGTTCCCGTTACTTCCTGTTTTACTTTGGTAGTCTCCTGTCTGTGTGCGCCATGTTCTGTTTTGCTTCACTTAGTTTGAAGGTTCCTGGTCTCATGTGTTATGTTCAGCTTTGCGTCCTCTGTCTCGTTGTGTGTTGTTAGCCCCAGCTGTGTTCCCCATGTGTTTCCTGTTTCCTCGTCATTCCCGGTGCATTTAAGCCCTTTGTTTTTTTCTGCTCGTTGTTGTGTTCTCACTGTATGTTCTGCCTGCTTGTCTGTTTAGTTTTTTTTGTATTCCAGGCTACCAGCAATAAAGCTGAGTTTTTCTGAGATGATCTTTGCCTTCGTGAGTCTGCTTTTGGGGTCATCTCTACCAGCCGCACACAGCAGACATGACTCAATGACTGCAAAACAAGCCCAAATCATCACCCCTCCACCACCGTGCTTGAAAGTCGGTGCTAATTGTTCCAAAAATCTTGGGATACGAAGATCTCAGGTAAACTGTATTTACTTTCAATATCTAGCTGCTGAAACGACTTTGAAACAATAGCTAGATATCAACTAAACTTAACTTTTAAACCAAATTTTACTAATTTTGTGTGCCATTTGGATATTTTTCAGATCTCTAAGCAATGGAAAACTGTACAGTCATAATAGCAATGAAACTGTATTACAGGTATGCCTAAAATAAGCCAGATACCCTTCATGACCAAACCAACCCAACAAAGTCAGTGAAGAAGAAATGGTTGTCAGTGGTTTTGTGGAGCAGCTTCCACTGATTTTTCAACTACGCACAATGGGCCTTATTAATAACAAGCGTAAAGAATTGCACTTATTTGCATCAGCATATGTACCAGCCATTTTTGTTCTCACCAAAGTGTGCATGTTAAATAATCAGAATAATCCCAAGCTGACAGGCACATGCCCACAGTTTGCAATCAGCATACTTCTGTCCATAACAGCACACATTTGCTTAGAGGTGAAGGCCTACCATGGCAAAAGCTGTGAAGTTGTTTTAAGAGAAGAAATTCAAGAAAAGTTGGTGAGGTGGAAGTCAGACTTTTCTGAAGTGTTTCCTGGGAGTGACAATGCTCTAGCTGCAGTAACCAAGGAGGTGAGTGCTGTGTCCCCTGAGACACAAACTGTGGCTCAGGTAAAAAGAAAAAAGTTTGATGTTAAAGTTGCTGTGAAAAAAAAGAAGAAAAGCCCAGAAGAAAAAGAAGGAAACAGGTGGAGGATGAGAAGCGCCTGATCTGTCAGCCCAAGATAACAGGTAGAGTTCCATAAGTAGGATATGGCCAAGAAGTGAATGTCAATGTGGAGATGTATGGCAGCAAGGACGAATTAGTATTCATTTTACAATTACAGTTTGATGAATATAGTAAATGCATTAGTAAGTTAGGAATGTGTTATTTTTTATATTTGATTTTATATGAAAGAAATTTTCATTGTCACTGTCTGTGTTCTTAGCCCTCATAATTCAAGTGCAAAATCCTGTGTTACTGTAGCTGCTATAGGACAAATATCAAAAAGCATTAAATCTAGAGTACCACATAACAGCTGCAGCCAGCCGGTTTGTCTCTATTACTGTTGTGTAAAAATAAAATTTTTGTACACTCTATATTTTAACATACGTGAATAATATTAACACTCAGTAAAAACACTTAATATTAACTGCAATAAATCAGGAAATTAAAAAAAAGGCATCACATCTGCTGTTAGCCTCTGTTAGCTACTGTTAGCCTCTTTTAGCTGCTGTTGCCTGCTGTTAGTTGAGGTTAGTGAAACTGTCTTTGAAGTGGAAATATCATTGTTGAAAACACACAAAAAATTGTCATACAATGTAAAAGTGTAATCAAAGTGTTTATCAAAGGGAGAAAGGCATATTTAGGACTCTGGTGCCTAACGATGACCGTCATAACGTTCACTTGTTGTTTAGCCAGCTCATTGTCAGCTATCTGGACACGGGAAGGTCACATGTCTAATCTGCTGACAATAAGTAATTGTGACAATATCGGCACAAATGTAAATGTCCCTCCACTGCATGCAAACACCTACAAATTCTCTGATCCTTCACCTTCAGTGTATTACATTGTGTGACCAGTTTCTACCTACATACATAAAGCGGTTTTAGTCAGAAGGGAGATGTCCTTACATTTGAATACATTTCTGTTAAATAACCTTGGAAAATGACTGACCAGGCCTTTAATACATATTTATTAATATATTATACCTTTTTACATTTTCACCTTTCTCACCAAAACAAAAGAGAAGCGAAAAAGCTTCCAAACATTTTACAAGTAGTGACCCAATTTTTAAATACTGTGCCTATTAAAATGATATTCATTAAAAACAAAACAAAAAAACAACCCCTACCCACCCACCCTTGTAACCTTGACAGATGTTGTCACTTGCACTTGTTTCTGGGCAATCTCCCACTTATGGAGATTTTTTTCCACTCTTGCAATAAGTTTCTCATCTTGGGTTCATGCCCTTCACCTGCTTGCTTCTTTTTCTTTTGCATCAGTTCGTTTATTTATGCAGCTGAGTGTGTTTAACCTGGGACTGTCTTTCATCTCGTTCTTTCATCATAATAAATGTGGTGAGAATTTCACGCCCTCACTTTTCATAGTTCTGATTTACCGTAACACTAATTACCAAACCGCACCAGAACCCAAAACTTACTTTAAACTCATCTTTCACCACAGAGTGCAACATTCACACTTCAGTAGTACCTGCCAACACCTGACTCAGAAAACCCACCAGCCCTCAAGCCTGTGTAAATTAACAGGCATATTATTGCTGGCATGCATTGACTTGTTACTAGGTTAGCTAGCATCGACCAATATTGAATGTCCAAAGCAGTGCCGTGCTGTGAAATATGTGAAGTCTAAAGAGAGAAAAAGAATTAGTCTCCTGACCAGAATTAAGATTTCAGTTATGGTGTGGTCAAGTGCATAAAAAATGTTTAGGATGTAAACACTTTAAAAGTTGTGTATCTGAATGATTCCCTCATTTATTTATTTATTTATTTAATCCAAGGCAGAGGGACTCTGTGGGGTTTGAAATATTTTGGGAGCACCATTTTGAGTTGTGCCTCTTCCTTCGTGCACACCCATCCCCGTCGTCCCTCAAATCCCCCTCCCTTTTCAAGCACATCCCCACCTTGTTATCACCCTGCAAAGCCAAAAAGCTGTGTTGCCATGGTGACAGCCTACCCGTCAGAGACAGAAATGTGTGATTTGGAGGTGCCGCAGCCATTTTCACGGCTGAAAGAGACACCATCGTTCGCAAGTCCCATACCCTCTCCTGCATCGCGCCATCATTAACACAGCATTTCCCCTTTACAACCGTATGTATACAATGTACGTTCCCATTCATGAATCAACACGTGCGGTTAAGACATAATGAAGATTATCAAAGCACTTTTCAGTAGTTGTGTTTAGCCTAAAGGTACCAGAATATCCTGATTAGCCCGTATACCAGCATCCAGAAGTGTCACAGCTTTGGTTTATACATTAAATTAGATGAAATATCACATGCAAGCTATAATTGGGCACATCAAAGCAGAAAAAAATGTAAATAGGACCAGTCAAGTGTGGCAAATTATAAATTCATGCAGCTGTCCTTGGGGCAACCACGGGGCAACCATGAAGAGGCAACCATCCAGAAATCACATCTGGAGAAGTGGCAAGGAATAAACGTGATGTTAGCATAGAGATTGAGTGTTTTGAACTTGCCTCAGTGGAAGAAGGTCCCAGGTTCACATCTTGGCCCCGATCCTGGTTTGAGTCCTAATGAGTGCTCCTGTTTCCTCCCCTAATACATTTACATGCTGAAACTCTACATTCTAGAGGTGAGAAACAGTGTGCTCTCTGACAGAGTGGCAACTTGTCCCAGGTGAACTCAGCATCCTCTCACACATTGCTTGCTTTGGAATCTCAAACCCTGACCTTGAAGCAAGTATAGAGAATGGCTGCATGTGTTATGGGTATGAATCAAGGAGAGTGTATTTTAAGAAAATTACTGGCTAAACATTCACCAAAAACATATGAAAGAAAAGGAATAATAATGATCTCTAAATATCCCATAATCATAAAAACATGATTGCTTACTTTGTTATTTTGCAGAACTGGAATATCAGCACTTATGCAAGTTCTTTTTTCATGGTATAATAAAATAAAGGAAATTTTGAATTTTTATTTCATAATTGTGGCAATTCTCAGACTGGTCATATCTGTGCTTGCCACATCTGTCGTGGATTTAGGAAGTGTGACTCCAGCAAAACAAAGAATTCTGGGAGAAACAATTGGGAAATCCCCTGGACTGATTTATTCTTCCAGCCAGATACATCTGGACCAGTGTAAAACATGTTTTGCTGAAAAACCAAGTGTTATATAACTGAGTGCATTGTCACGAGTTATAAAGCAGTTGATAAGCATGATTAGTGAGGCATGTATTTTAACTCAAACAAGTTGATATGGTGTAGAGCCTGCTTGGGGACCCCCAGGCAAAATCCAGGCATTTGAAATAAAGTGTGTATTCCCCAACCAGTTGGCAACTGTTTGTTGGCTGTCCCTGGGTGAAATTGGTCACGAAGAGGGCACTGCACCCAAAACGGACTTGCAATTGCTTTAGTCACTACCAGATTGCCGCAGTTACTTGTGGTTTGCATGGTAGATACCAACCTGTCTGCAAACACTTAGTAACTGACCACAGTGTAAGTGAGACTGGAAAAAGTGTAATGCAAACCCAAAATAGTAAAAGTTAAGTGGCACTTATCAAAACCTCATTTCAGTGGCAATGAACAGCATTTACTCTGAAGGCACATGTTCTTCATTTTTGGTTTGCGTCACACTCTTCATGTTTGGTTCACAACCAATTAGCAAGTAGTTGGTAGTCATTTGCAGACAAGTTCCATGGCTTCTTCCATGCAAACTATGAGTAACAGTGTCAATCTGCTAGTGACCAAAGCAATTGCAAAGAGATTTTCGGTGCACTTTAAAAAGGTGTAGCTTTTTGCAATCAATGTCATGCTAGTGATAGCAAACAATCTCCAGCAACCACTTGCTAGCTGGTTTGGGTATATACATTTTCCCCCAGCAACCAGTTTTCTTGAGCTGACCAGCCTTTTGACTTAAGGTTTGTAATCAAATTCACTGTAATCAAATTTTGGTAAATACATTTCTTGGATTTAATTCGTCTGTTAGCACAGACTAGCATCTGATGCACTCATTGAGTTCATGGATACTGCTACTTTCTAACAAAGCTAGCTCGCACTAACTTGGTGTTTTACTCCTTCATCCAAATATGGTCACTTCTGGGCCTGACAACCAAAAATGCTAATGTTAAGTCCAAAATCCAGCAGTTAATGATGAGATTACAACCAGGCTTGGCATCAAAATGTGAGTGAAAATTAATGTAAAAGCAAAATTTGATCCCAGATGATTTTTGTAATAAAATGTAATAGAAAAGCTCCTGTATGTCGTTTGAGACGGTCGAAAGAAATAACCAGTGTGATCGTTTACATGGAGGACTCGTTGAGTAACACTGATAAGCAGCACTTCCTTAAAGTGGAAGTGCGACGCGGCAAAAACCATGGCTAGGGAGTTTCATCTTTGAACTGACTGATCAATTCTACAAGTCTGCAAGCACAGTTGCAGTCAATAAATGTTTCTGTATGCACACTGTCACAGTTGCGTAAGGACTTAGATCTAACTAACTCGTGTAGTGTTTAGGACTGTTCCTGTAACAGCAATCAGCCTACCAAACTGAAAATTACCTGTGCTCTCGGTGGGACCTGACCAAGTCGATTCAGCAACCCATCTTCACTGCTGGGATGCACCCACTCCCTGCAACAGTCTCAATCTAATCTGGTTTGTTCAGGCGCTGAGCAACAAGACCGAGGGAGCATTTTTCTCTTCCTCGACTGCTGGTTTAAATGGAAGCTTACAAACGCCATCTGCCCACAGCTCAGCCAACACACTTTGTATATATGAATAGTCAATGTCAATTAACTTGTTTCTCAAGTGTTTTCTCTAGCAATGAGCTGCTCAGAAATCACACTACCTCTCCCAGGAAGTGTGTATGTGTGCATCTGCGTACAGTATGCATGTGGGTAGAGGGGGTCTTAATTAAAGCTGCTTAATATGCGTATGGATAGGCTTTTTTAGGGGTGAAAACAAATTTGTGGGGAACATATGGTGCCCCAGACATGGGACACACACACACACACATAATACACAGACACTTGCAAACACACACAAACATTTTCAATCTTCAAAGTGAAGCACACACACACACACACACACACACATACTGGCACGCCTGGGCTCCTGCAGAAACTGGAGTGATGGATTCTGGCTGATTGTGTGTAAGTGTTGGAATATCATTAATCCCCCTTTTTTTTGTGATTTGGGAAGGTGTGTGCTCATGCACATCTCAGGGTGCTTTTGTGAGAGATTATTTCTGGCAGATGGAGGGAACCGTGGCCCCTTCTGCAGGGTCAACGGGGGGAAGTTAAGCAGCACAGATTGTTGCCTCTCCTCCTCGTCTCCTTTCTCTCCTCTCTTGTTCCCCTTTTCTCTCCCTCTTCATCCCTCGAAATCAGCTTCAACGCCCACCTCCAATCTATCTTCACACCCTTCTCTGTTTCTTTATTTTTATCTCGTTTAAGAAAGACGAAAGTAGAATGTGGTGCCAAAAAAAAGAAAATCAGGGAAAGTGAAGATATTCAAAGCTTTAAGCAATAGACGATAAATACTAGGTAGTCTGAACATTTAACAAGAAAAAAACAAGGCACACAAAGAAAATTCCTTCACTTTTATGCTTGTTTCAGCATTGATCTGTGAAAAAATTCACTGTTAAGTTGGCCATTCACTGGGTCCTTGATACTTTTTTCATACAGTCCAGGCCTTTAGACAGAAAACTAAACATTAGAATTACATGTTATGAGCATTTCCCACTTGTTGAGTTCTATTCAAGCCTTCTAAATGAAATTGAAGAAATGGAAACATTCCACTGCTAAAGGTGAAAAGGATAAGTTTAGACCCAGAAGACTTCCAGCACTTTTAGAAGGCCACTTCTCTTTGTAAGACGTGAAAATTCTACCGATCTTTGAAAATGCTAAGTGGAGATTTGGACAAAAAATCAAGAAGAAACGTCAAAGTAGCGATATAAGACGAGAGAACTTAATTCACATGTTGCACAAGATGCTGTTTACAACTTTCACGGATGATATCATGAATCCTTGTAGAGCCGAGATGAAGAAGAGTACAGTGGCCAAATGCCTGGGGATAAATGGTTGCAATCCATACAGTAATTGACTTAAAACATCCACAGGCCTTATCACCGCAGTCCATATGTCTTAGCATATGTGTGTTTAAACCACTCCACCTACATGTTCCAACCTGAGACGTCCAGAGACAGAAGAAGCCGTGCAGAGGATTAGAAATCAGTATGCCCAAATCCCAGACGCGAGGTTCCTCCACCAATCACACAGCAAGCAGTCTGCTAACCACCTGGGGAGCCGTGCTGGGGAATCCTGGAACAATACTAGTCAAGGCGATGCCTGAAGGCAAAAGGGATCTTGGATCGGAGCTTCTCTGATCCCCACCTCAAAAAGACTGCTTCAAAATGTCCTGAGTGAAAAACTGGGGAGCGGTTGTGCACAAAGGATTTTATTTCAGAACTCGGTGTTTACAGTCGAGTGTCAATTTAACTTGCATGCCTACATGTGGAAAATCATCCGCAAATATATATATACATACATGCAAACCCTGCATTTATCCTCTCGGTTGCTGTCGTTCTTCACCTGCCGCTTATTTCTGTGTTGGCGGTTTTCTCCCCATGGCTGCTTGTGGCAGAGAGGAGTGTTAGACAAGAGTGACGATATTGTAATAACAACATGCTTCCTCTTCCTGTCAATACTCGTCAATACCTGATCAAGGGGTGAAAAACCAGAAAACCAGTGGAGCAAATGTGGTACAGTTACAAGTTACAACCTCTTACATAATGTATGTTTTTTTTTCAAGTTTCTGTCTTATTTAAACATTTCTTAAAATTTCCATGACCCTGGATGTAATTGTTTGCGGCTCCTGGGGGATTAAGCTTGACAGGATTGCTTTTTCTTGTTTGAAACTCTGTCTTTTTTGGGGGTGGGGGGTGGGGGGGCATGAGAAGGCATAAGCCAAAGCCTGGATGGTGTTTTATGAGAACCATTGATCGGGAGGCGCACGCTGATGAGCTGAGTCGAGACAGCGCTGTGAATGAAGCAGGATATAGTGGTGACCCAGGGGGAATCACACCACACTCCAGCCTGATCTCTCGCAAAGCCGCTTGGAACCCCAACGCCATCCTCCCTGATGAATGTACTCTCTCTGTGTCTCTCCTCTCTCTCTCCTCTTTCTGCCTCTCTTTGACTCCTCTGCTCTCTCGCTCTCACTCTGTTTTCTGGGCCTGATGAATGCAGAGCAAATCAATAAATCTATTCCCCTGCTGGATACCTGATAAAATTTACAAGGACAAGCTTAATAAATTACTAATGGGGTGGCCAATTAGTTTGTGTGTTTGCATGTGCTGGATTGTCTGTGTGGCTGTGTGTCTTGTGGGCCTCATTTCAATTCCTGCATTGTCATTTGCATGCACATGTATGTGTTCCCAAGTTGTCCCATGAAAATGCAATGTTCTTCTATTTTGTGAATCTAAAGTGCACACTATTGTTTTTTCTTCTTAATTTTTATGATTTTTCTTATGACTCTTGTGTAATTGAGACCTAAGTCACACAGACCTAGAGATGAGTTGGTAACCCCCGGCAACATCCAGTCGCTAAGGACAAATGCATATTCCCCACCCGGTTTGTAAGTGGTTACTGGCTGTCGAATGAAATTGATTGGAAAGAGGGTCGCACCAAAAATCTCCTTGTGATTGCTTTGGCTGCTAGCAAATTGCCACGTGCTCCAAAGCCTTGTAGACGTTTGGCATTGTAAACTGCAGACATATCAGCCAGTGCTGAAGCTGGATTTAACGTGGGCTTCAGCTTGATGTTAGATACTCTTTTAATGGCTGGAGAGTTTAGACTGTAGTCTACGCAAGTGACCGGTGTTGTTGTTTGCTTCACACCTGCTGTCAAAGTTATGGAAATGAAGAAATAGCAACATGGATCTGGATAAAGTCTGTTCCCCCAAACAGCTCAATAAAGTGACTTTGTTCACACTCTGTTAAAAGACAGAAACTGACTGCAAAGTTTGGACCTGTGCTTCGGGTCATAGTCTTTGTGTAGGAAGAAACTGACTCCAGTCAAGCAGCATCTACAGGATATTTGGTGGGCCAAATGGAGTCATATCCTTTCATATTTTAGATACATTGTATTCTGTATAAATCAACCATCACCTAAAACATCATTTTATTTTTCTTTGTTCGAAATGTCTGAATGATCTAGGCGAACGTCCAACATTTTACTTGAGATCTCACAAGTGCTCTTCTGTTTGAACCACATGGTGCACACTTCCATACAAAGCCAGCTCGAAATCTCAAATCTCCTTTTCACTGTTTACATTGAGAACAGTTTTTTGCACACCTGTTAGACTCTTTCTTTTAAGAAAGTCGTACACACTAACGTATGAAAATGTTGCTTTTTTTAAGCAGTCTCCTGCAGTTGCATTATTAGAACAAGAATCATTTTTTAAGGCTGTTTGGAGACTCTAATGAAATGGATTGCTTCTTTAATCCCCAGAAGAGTTTTCAGTTTTACTAATGATTATTCTAATGATCGGGTATTGGTCTAACATGATAAAGCTACATTATATAACACACTGTGTCACTAAAACACAGGAGTGATGGTTACTGAAAATGGCCCCCTCTACACCTGCAAAGTTAATCAATTAAAAGTCACTAATGAAAACTGGAGTCCTTTTAGTTTATCTTTGGGGAATATTTAAAAGGTGGCGTGGTTGTAGGGGGGCTAACTTCTTCTCAATGGTCCCTCTAAAACAGGCTTTATATATGCAGGACTTATATATGCAGACACATGGCATTTACACCTGAAGGCCAAGTCATGATTTCTGTAGACATTTTCAGACTTTCATGCGCTTATTATACATGACAGTGTACAGTGGAAAGACACAATGACATCCATGTGGTGTACAAAATAATTACCCAGTTCATGTTGTACATGTGTAGTTGACAGTTCACATAGTTTCAAAAAGCATAGGAATGTCCAAAGAATGGATACACACATGCCGATGCAAAAAGCACTAATTTGCAGCACTGACTATCTTATAGTCATTTTATACATTCTCCAGACTCAGACCCAAGTCTCTGATTAAAACACTGATTGTACTCTGCTAAAACTGCATTGAAGAATCTGAAGAGAATTGCTCACTTTAGTCAAACTCAAGAAACAACAGGTATCTTTTACACCTCACCTAAGCAACCAAGGACATGAGCCAGGAAACTATGTCTACCAGTGGTTGCATCAAGGATTGCTACAAGCTTGGTATTTTGATATGTCTAAAATTTGTTGCTGCGGTCTTGCCTGTCAACAGTGATTTAAGCAGCTAAGTGTAACCAACAAGCTGTGTCTGCCTCGCTCCTTGGCAGATGTTACTTGCAATGCACAATTTTATTGTTTGACAACTGAGAGAGGAGACAAAAAAAAATTAGCAGGTTTTTTTCTTGATGGTTTTTTTCATCAGTTTTGATTATGAAATTTTGATTAACACATCTTTTTAAAGTCTTAGTCCCAGGCTGTGAAACCTTCACTATAAATTGTCATAAGTTCTGGGTCAGGGGTGTCAGACTTGATTTGGTTAACAGGCCACCTACAGTACAGCTTATGTGTCCACAAAAGATGTTGCATTAGAGTATGACCCTTTGGGTTATAACACTGGAATTCAATTAGGGCAAGCAGGGCCCTATCACTGCTTGCCCAGGTAACTCTAAAAACTGATATCAATCAAAACCAAACTGAAAATGATCACTCGCTTTCCAAATCAAAGAGCATTATATCCCATAAGCGTCTTTCATTGCCTGTTTGCAACATCCTTTAAATCAGCGGTCCCCAACGGCCGGGCCACAGACCGGTACCGGGCTGCAAGAGTTAGCTCGGGTGTGAAATTTATGGTTTTTGGGGTTTTTATCGTTAACTCGGTTTCCCTGGGTCTTTTCCCGTGTTGTAGTTGTGTGTCTTATTTTGAAAGAAATATTTACGTGTTACCATAGTGAAGGATGCTGCTAAATAAGTTACACAATTACACAGTGACTTTATTATTTATTATTATATTTACAAAATACCACAGTTTTTGTCTCAGTTGTGTCATTTTATTTTGTTATATTTATCCGCGACACCTTAAAGGCCGGTCCGTGAAAATATTGTCTAACATTAAACCGGTCTGTGGCGCAAAAACGGTTGGGAACCGCTGCTTTAAATGACTGAGATCTTGTGACCATAGTAGGCTATTGACTCTGGAAGCATCTACTGACTCTGTGTGTAGTATAGAAACAGAGCTAGCATTAGCAAGTATAGGACACTCTATAATTTATCATTATCATTTATTGCATAGGTTTTTGTTTACTTACAACTTTAGGGCAAGTAAAAGAGAAAAGGCATGATTTATTAAAGTTAGAGTGTAGTGTGAAGAAGTTTTTAATAACTCCATTACTACATTAAGAAGAAATATCGTTATGATCAATCTATCCATCCTTCCTTCCTTTCTTCCTTCCTTGGCTTAACCTTCTTCCTTTGGTGTGCTATGGCAGGCCAT
Organism: Oreochromis niloticus; assembly: GCF_001858045.2. Taxonomy (NCBI): domain Eukaryota; kingdom Metazoa; phylum Chordata; class Actinopteri; order Cichliformes; family Cichlidae; genus Oreochromis; species Oreochromis niloticus. The sequence goes on along the minus strand of NC_031985.2, from coordinate 30,193,701 downwards.
GGATAATGTTTTTGTAAGTGGGAAGGCTGTAAAACTGAAAATGAGTCAGACCTCTGCATTACATTTAATTAATAGCTGAGAGAACCTCTGCCATAACACTTTCTAATAACAGTGATTCTTGATCCAAAATATAGCGAAACGTTCAAACATCTGCAGTTTTTACACCCTGCAAAGTCATCTAATGAGCCAGATTGGATCATTTGGGTGAATTCGGGCCTGGGGGCTGTGTGTTTGACACCCCTGTTCTAGAGAGTTATGGTTGCCTTGTGCACAAGCCCGAGGCCTTTCCAATCTGCACAAAAATAAAATACACTCTGTTGTCCCAAGCAATGCAGGATGTTAGGATTTTGTAAGGAGGGAGAAAGAGTGAAAGACATCAGCTCCGAGTCTCCTAGTGTGTCTCCTCCATTAACCAGCATAACATCAATGAATCTTTTGAGGATCGCAATCTTCAAAAGGCCTCCCAGCTTCCCTCCCGCAGACAAGACTGTAATTATTCTACATTTGCATGATAAGTGTGTCTGCCTGTGTACGCATTTATGTATGTATGTATGAGTGCTTAAACGCACATTAGCCGCGGTCGGGCACGAATTCTCGTCTTTTATCTCGGCGCAGAAGACGAAAAGAGGCCTTTTTTTTAATGTGGAGACCGGATTGCTGTCTCTTTGCTCTTCATCTGAGTGTTCATCATTAGCCACTGTCAGCCCGAGAGCTTTGAAGTGGAGTCAGGGGCTCGCTCACGATGTGGAATAGTTATGACACCCGGGCTCTGTATTTGTGTGTGCATCCACTTACATTTATATATTTTCCCATCAAAAAGCCCTTCCTTCTTACGCTTCCATTTGAACTCTAGCAAGTGTGCTGCAATGCAAAGAGGCTCTTCATCGTATAACTTGCGTTCATATTAGCCGTGATGGTGCATGCCATAATAAGAGAGGAGTTTTTATTTATTTATTTAATTAAAAGCAAGGTATGTTTGGTTTTTCCTGCACGAGACAGAAATCTTTTAATAACCCATCATGCTTCACTGAGTCTGATGATGGGAAGATGCAAATATAGTAATGAGAGGAAGCAAACAGAAACCCGAGTACACGAGTGTGATGAAAAGAGTGCATAAAGCTTGTGAGATGTCTTCTAAATGTGCTGCAGATTCTATACATTGCTTCAGGCCCAGATAAACATATTGAAGTAGCAAGCAAACGAAGAAACATTTTCAGATGTGCACAATCTCCCAAGGCCTCATTATCTCCCGAAAAAGTGTGTGTGTGCACCGAAGCGTAGCTGCATACATATTGTGCATGGGCCTACAGCTGCTCATTCAGTCAACACTTGACTGGCCCGGAAGCCCCTCTCAGTGGGCAGTCAGGTTCACCATGTAGCAGCGCCTCGTTTAGCTTATTAATTATGAATCATGTTTATTCAGTCTACATTGTGTATCTTTTTCTGGCCCCTCTGCTTCTTTAAACATAGACAGTGTCATCTACACACACTATATGAGTCTTCCATGATGTCTGCTGGGTGTTGGCAAGAAAAAGACAAGACAGTAAAGGAGAACTCCTTCTTTTAGCCACATTCTCGTTTTTAGATGATGTTGCAGGAGTGTGGTGTGGCAGTAAAAAAGTCTTATGCGAGTGCTGTCCTGTTTATGAAGCTTTTATTGCTGCCGGTTCCCGGTCAGCACTCCTCCTTGTTTCCGAAAGGAGGTGACTAATCTTGTGGTTTGCGAGAAGCCGAGGTAATCAGTTTAAGAAAACCACGATGTGGCGTTGATGTTGTTGTATGGTGTTTCTGGAAACCCCACAGTATCCTTGCAGGTCGCTGTGTGCAATTTGTGCATACTGTTGTTGGCTAAAGGTGGCTTATGGACATTAATTTAGACTTTATTATTCAGTGTATTTGGGTCAGTTACCCCTGTGTCTGCTTTTGATTGTTACTATCGTTCAGTTCATTTTACAATCTCAAAATAGCTTCTTTTTTGGGTAAAGCTAATAAAATCATATTTTATGGGTACAAATGCACTGTCAAAATACACTAAAAAATAATATTTTTAAAAACGATTGATGTACAAGAATATATCCAGTGTAATGATAGCTGCAGAAATGACTTTGATGAGCAGGCAACCATGCCCGTGTCACTTGACTGCTAGCTCGCAGCTCACAGAATGACATCATGAGTCAGCTGTTTATGTTTCAGTGTCAATTAGCAAAACACAGATCCTGTATATAAAAGATGGACATAAACGCAGTAGTGCCATTCAGTGATTTGCACACCCAGATTTTGAACATTTCTGGCTTTTTGACCCCATTATGTTGGTTTTTGCAGCCACATTTGGACCAGAGGCTACGGTGCAAGGGTGCAATACAGACCTATTAATTAGTTAACTGAGTAAACTAATTAACTAATCAAATACTAGACTTTTAGTCACCAAAACTGAATCACTGACCTCTTGACAATCATCATCACATAGCAAGCAGTGCTACGTGTAAGTGTTACAAAGTAATTACATTATTCAGTTATGCACTAATGTAATGAGTTACTGTGCTAAATTCAATTATTGCATTACAGTTACAATTATGTTATTACTTGCTTTACAAAGGTTCAGAGATCAGAAAGATGTCCAGTTCAGCGATTCATTTTAGTGGAGGTGAAGCTTAGAAGACAACTGACTACTCACCTGTAAATCAAAGCCACGCCTCTGATGTTAAACCTCAACCGTATCCAAATACATAAGTTATACAAAATATTTTAAAAACAGCCATTTTACAGCCTATGAAGGCCAAAACTAGTACTGTAACGCTCTCCTGTTTTCATACTTGCAGTTGGGACCTGTGAGTCTAATAACTTGCCTTTGGAGCCAGCCTTAAATGGCCATCCATCCATCCATCCATCCATCCATCCATCCATCCATCCATCCATCCATCCATCTTCTAATTTCACTGGATCCACTGATCCAATCCAGGGTTGCAGTTGGACTGGAGCCTATCCCAGCTGTCGTAGTGTGAGAGGCAGGGTACATCCTGGACAGGCTGCTAATCTATCACAGGGCAAACACAGAGAGACAACCATTCACACCTACAGCCATTGCTGGTCACCAGTTAACCTAACTATGCATGTTTTTGCACTGTGGGAGAAAGCCAGAGTAGACGTAAAGCATTTGAACCCAGGACCTTATCGCTACAAAGTGCTAAAAAAGTGCTTATAAAAATTATAATAATTAATATTAAACTACATTAAAAAGTTGGTACAAAATCACACTGAATTTTTGTACAAGATGTTTTTAAACAAATACAACATTCATAATAATAATAATTTCTTTTTAAATAAGTATACATATAATAATAAAAACTGTGACAGTGGATATTTAAAGTTCTAGTTTAAAGAAGTATGAACCTATGCTGATGGTACTGTGTCATATAAGTCAGGGTGATAGTTTAGTTGACACCAATTAGCAATAGGAGCGATGTCAGAATGAGCAAAAGTGGAAAGATCGCAGCTAAGACATTTCATCAGATCAATAACACAGATCCATATAGTCTAAATTAGACTTCCCCACCCACCTCCACCTCCTCCACCACCATCACCACCCCATCAAGACTGACAGCTTTAATAACTGTCCTAATAACAGGAGAGCAGATTAATAAAGCATACCGTAAATGATTACCTCCATCATTAATCCATTCCACGGCTATTTAAAGCTGCACGTATTAACTATTTGGACAGGAGGTTTCATGTGTTAATGGCCAGACTGCACTCGCAGAGGGCTGAAAGTACATTAGAGGAACACATGATTTGATTAATGCCATTCACAGAATTAGAAACAAATTACACAGGCAGCACAATGCCGTTCACCTGAAGAAATCAAGTAAAAGGAAAGCCGGGAGAGCTCAGCCGAGAAATGAAATGTTTGCACTCGAACCTGTGTAATCCCCCCGCAGCGGATCTGAAATGAAACCTGGTTCTCATTAGCTGTATTTGGGCCAGATTGCATTGGGTCCACTGATTCATTTGGGAAATCCATCTATATATTGCGTACGCCCTCCTTATGGGTGTGCTTGAGGCTGTGCCTGTTAGAGTGTGGATGATGACAGCGCTGATTCAGACTTAATAAATAATATAGTGATACTGGAGGTATCACCTGATGAATATTGCATTCCCATTCCTAGCGCCTGCCTGTCTTCCTTCCTTCCTTTTCGTCTATCTGTCTGTCTAAGAAACTACCTGGCCTAATGCCAGCTTTCTTTTTTCTTTTTTTTGTGGTATCCAGTGGCAATATCCAGTTCAGCTACATGTCGACAGCTGGTGAGGTTGGAGGCACTCTGCATTCAAAAACACCCACAGTGTCAGGCAGCAAATGCAAGACAATTACTTCTCGTCTCCAGCACTGAAAGTTGTTCCAAAAAAAAAAGAAAAGTAACGTCCCGCCCATCTGACACACACCGCGGGTGGATTTTGTGCCAGCTGGAGTGCAGAGAGTTGGAAAAAAAAAAGGAGGGGGACAGTTATGAAGACAGAGAATAAATTATCACCTTCAACAGATTATTACCGGGGAAGGTGTTTGGAAGTGTGGCTCTGTGTTCTGAGGAACATGTGTGGGCTTGCACTTTTATATTTCTTTCTGACTCACAGTAAGGATGGGTATATATCTTCCTATGTTGTCAAACCTAATCACGAATACTGGTAAGAATTATTGTTAATCTATGAAAAACAAGTTCTTCCATGCGTGTAACACCTGCTGATGTTGAGCTCTAACCGAGCAGAAGTGGGAAAACAGAGAGACGAATGCTCAGCGACTACAGTTGTGTAATACCACTTATTGCAAAAAATCTGTCAAAAACATTGTCAAAGCTGTTTTGTATGTGTGTTTTCATGCTGAGTGTTTCACCATCCATGAAATGATTTTTACTCGTGACAGGATTTTTTTCTTTCTTTGCTAATTTGTTGTTTTTGACAACAGAAAAATTCTAAAAACATGTTTTGTTTTGTTTTTTTGCATAAATACAAGTACAGCTGCAAATAAAAATCATAAATAGCAGCCTCGTTATGATGCAACAGGAAAAAATAACAGTCATTATGGCCGTCCTCGTGCGACCGAGGCGTTCTCTACCGATTTCCGTGGCAATCCATCAATAGTCATGTAGACTGGCGTTAAGGAAGCATTAATTCAAAATCCAGGATTCTCCAAACTCATTAGAATTCCTCCTCTGGGTAGCATCGGTGTCTGTGCAAAATGTTGGCATAATCTATCTTACAGATGTTACGATATTTCTCTTGGGACCAGAGCATTAGAATGACTGACCAACTTTGTTAACATGGGTGACAAATACACCTTAAGTTTGAAAGTTTGATAGGCGCAGCCACAGTGATGTAGCCCACTGGTTTCTAGATATCACATTTGGAAGCCTTCATTCTGGTGTTGCCATTCTGGTGTTTTGGAGCCTTAAGTGATTATATTTTGACACAGATTAGAGTACTAGGTTATCTGTTAAAAGTGATTGCTAACATCGCATTCACACAGGTCTAAAGGCCATTCAGCAAACACTGTTCCACAAACGACTAGCAAGTTGTTGTTGGAAGTTGCTGTAAGTTGGTTGCATCAAATCAGTCTTGAAGAGTTATATGGTGCTGCACCGAAAAGTTCTTTGCTAGCAGGTTGCTGCCGTTGCAAGTAGTTGCCCACTTGTGTGAGAACTACTCACCAAATGTTTGTGAAACTGTAAAAATGTAACAGAATTTGCAAACAGAGACTCTGCACTTTCAAATTTAAGGTTCTTCTTTTTGAAAAGTATAGTTATCTTTCATGCAAACTGCTAATGACCAAAGCAGTCAAAAGCGGTTTTGTTTTTGTTCACCCTTGTTGCAGTCAGTTTTACTAACTACCAGCAATCTCCTGCAACCAGTAGTCAACAGGTTGGTTAATACACATTTTTCCTTGATGGAGAGTGGGTCAGGGGGGGTCAGGGGGTTACCAACTGGTCTCTAGGCCTGTGCCACTAAGACCCCACCAAGCTGGGCATGCTTTTCTGATAGTCAAGGTGACCGCAACCCTAATTTTAAGCCTTTTAAATAAAAGTCCTGACATGCTGTGATGTCGTCTTGTGTAAAAGCCTACCGAAGTTGTCCTTAATGAAACATGAATTTTGTGAGCCAATTTGTAAAGTAGTTGCTAATTAATTCACTGATACATTAATAATACAGAAGTACACAATATGATTTATTATACCACTGTGCTCTGTGATGTGATTTTATTGATGTTTTGTCTGTTTAGTTTAGTCACAAGCAGGAGGCTGAACTACAGGTTTGACATCCGCTGCATTATATAGATGCTCAGAAAATCCTGCAAAAGTAACTCTTCTGTGCTCTAATAACATTTGAAAAGTACATGAGAACAATATAAATGTTTATTTTATCTGATTAGAAAAGTGGGTGGAGCCAACAGGAAGTGGCTTTGCCAGTGGAAGTCTCAGTGGAAGTAGCTCAACTGTAACAAAGACAACACTCAAGCTTTATGGGCTCTGTGGCGTGTCCAGCGGGGTGGCCTGGGGGGCACAGGCCACCCCCCCAACCAGACTGGCCACCCCAGGTGCCACCCCGAAGCCAAAACAATAAAATCCAATGAAATATCAAATGTACGATTATGTTTTCACAGTGAAGCTCAGATATCCGAGTGTAAGTGAATGCAGCATCGGCTTCTGCGCTATGAGCATCATGTTAGCAAAGGTAGGAGAGCCAAGCAAGAAAGAGGCACTGCAGAAAACAGTTTTTCGGAGAAAGATTAACAGTTTAACATAGCTGGATTGGCCATCGAGGCGGAGCTTCCACAGCGGCCAGCAGGTGGATGAGAGAAGGGGAGGCAGGAGGAGGAGACCCGAGGCAGCCGCCAGTCCGAGTGTCAGGTGAACTGAACTTCAGGTAAGAAGTTATGACCTGCAGTCTATCTGGGTCAGATATAAACCAAGTTTAGGTGGAGTTTATTTTCGTTGTGCTGACTTTTTACAGTCCGTTACAATAACTCCTACTGGTGCTAGCTAGCATGACGGAGTTTCTATACAGCTGGGTGGGTGCTTTGATGTTACTGATGGTGAACTTTATTTTATTCATAAGTTTAGTTAGTAGAGTTGCCAACGGCTCCTTGAAAAATGGAATGGTCCCTCATTCAGAGAAAATATTACAGGTTTTGTATTGAGCTGAGAAGAGACGCAGTTTGTCCCGTACTTTAGCTATAATAAAAAAAAGACACAAAGCTGGAGTTATTCTGTGTCTTTGCTGCACAGCTGCCTCTTCTTCTCTCATTGTCTCCCCTCCCTCTCCCGTTGCTACTTCAATCATGAAACTGATCAATGATCAGCTGATCGTCTCTCTTGTTTGTTTATCGCCCACTTTGCGCCAGAAAGAGGAAACCAGCGGATGTCGCGCTAAACAACAGCAGCACGTTTAAGCTTGATCAGCTGTTGTTAGAATTTATTTAATATTAATTTCTAGTATCAGCTGATGTTTGCTGGAGCCACAGCTGTAAAGCTGCTGGTCATGATATCGGTTTGGATATGTGGTGAGAGGGAAACATGAAGATGAAACCAGGAGATGTCCTTACTGAATCATCAGAGCTGAACAGGTGATGGAGAAACAGGTTTACCTTTTAGGTGACATGAATGAGTTGAAGTTATGAACTGTTTCTGAGAGACAAATAACACCAGGATCCTTTTCTATGTAGCTGACAGCCAGTAACTGTGCAGGGGCGGATCTAGCAAAGTTATGCCAGGGGGCCAGGTAGAGCATTAACAGGGAAAGGGGGGGACAAAGAAATACTTTTCTTTCTTATTCTCATTTAAAATATCTAGCTTTTATTAAATAATTATCTGAATCTTGCGAACAAAGTTTTTATCTGATGTAAAATTGATAGAAATCATACATATACCAAGAAGACAGTGTACATCACTGTCACAACAGCATTTGTTTTCATTCAAAGGCTTTATGGCTTTAATACCTGGTGGGCCGGTCTCTGGTCAAAATGCCCAATTTTTTGTCCCAGTCCAGCCTTGCATGTTAATACTGGCAGTGTCCCCATGCCAGCTGACTGTATTTCATCATCAGCCAGTGTTGTTCTTTATACATCAATATTACCAAAGTTTATCATAAGGCAGCATAGAAAGTATTTACTTGCTTTCAGGTTTCATTCAAATGTTAGTCTTTTCATTTGTTTCCCCACTTTTTTCCTGTTTCAAAATCCAACACCAGTTTGTGAGAAGATTATCTTCTTTTTTTAATAGGCAGATAAAGTTATGCATTGGCTAATTTGCCAATTGTATGTTAAAAATGTTCGTATTTTAATATTTAAAAATGTTTTTGCCCAAAACATACGTGCACTATATGTCAGTAAAAATACTATGCAAATATTGCTGCACCGTAGTGGTTAAAACCTCATTCTAATAAGAGTCAAAAGCAAATTCAGTAATTAGGTTTACAGGGTTATTGAATGATGGTTAACTGTTGGTAGATTTATTTTTTTAACATTATGTGCCAATTACATCTGCCACCCTTCTCCAAATCTGTGCCCCTACCTGGCCCCCCCAACAAAAATTTTCTAGACACGCCACTGTATGGGCTTTAGGACCAAAAACTACTGTGGACACGCAAATGCACTCACATCTCGTTATAAAAGGCAAACCGAAAATTGGTAATTTGTTGCAGTGGACATTCTGTGCGGTGGGAAACTGACTGTGTTAGGTGTGAGACATTCCAAATTATTGTGTTACTTTTTCACTGTAATAAACAATGTAATTTGTTCAAGTCAAGAAATCTGTTAGCTAACTTGTTACTGCCTTTCATTGTTCCTTATGTTGTGATTAACACAATTGCAATGTTTCTGTCTCTCCGACTCTTTTCATGGTGGAAGATATCCAATCCTACAGTTGTGTCAGTGAACATGTTAAGACCTGCTAGCGTAATGACAGAAAGATGACTGTTACATTGATTGTGCCAAAGTGATAATAAATTTCTCTCAGCTTTACATTTTAAAGACACAAATATGAGCCAAGGACAGCTTTGCAACGCAGGTGGTGAGGCCCACTGACGAGGACAATAACATTAGCTTTTAGCTAAATCTGTCCTTCTGTGAGAAGTCGAGCTTATGTCATATGATGGTAAATGCTAATAATGTCATTTCGCTATGCAGTGAGGAAGATTCAGACGTAAATTTACTAAATGTAAATGGACAGATCTATATTTAGTTAAATAGATTCCGGTCAAATTAACAAACTTGCTAATTTATGTTTAGATAGTTAAGCTAGCTGTAACACACTATTTTTTTTAAATGGCTAAAGTCTTGTCGTTTAACAAGTTACTTTTTAACAATGATGTTACTCAACACTAAATATGGTTTTAAAAAAGTTTTGTTTTTTTACTTGAAGCTAAAGAAAATAAAAGCTTTTTTATTACTTTTTTTGACATTCCATTCTATTTAATCTTTCTAGTTTCATTGCTACACATTTTCCTTCCATAGATTTTACTGTTAGCGGTTTATTTTAGTGTTAAATCTACATTTCATTATCTGTGTTTACAGTAGAAGCCATAGTTAGCTTATGATATGAAAGATTTCATTTTATTACTGTTTGTCAGCATTATTTGGTTAAGACTGTTTTACTTTAAAATGTAATAAAGTTTAAAATGAAGTGTTAAACCTGCACTGGGTTTCTGTGTTATGCTTTACCTAATTTTATATGGGTTTTTGCAGATTTTTGACAATAAGCGTAGGATTATTTTGGTGTTTTCTTTTCCAAAATGAATCTGTGTTGGTAAAACTAAACCAATTCAGCTTTAAAATAGTCTCATTTAAAAACAAAATACATTTCTGCTGAACAGATGTTCGGGGCAGTTTTACCTTCATTTTCTGAGCCATTCCTCCCCCCTCCTTCTTCACCGTTTTTATCATGCATGTGCCAATCAAGTCTCAGTGTATGTGTGCGTATGTGGATCTTTGATTGTGCCAGCATGTGTCAACACTGCACCAGCCGGTGTGTGTCTGTGTGTGAATAGGAAAATACTTTTTTTTCTGAAAAGGTGGAGGGAGAGAAAGGAATAAGTGAGGAGCCTAATCAGCCAATCAGAAAGCAGATTATCAGACTGGGAGGGCTGCGGGGGGTGAGGTAGGGCTGTTACTACACAGGGAAAAAAAATATATTTTTTTTGGATAGCAACACAGCGACCAATCACAATCCATAAACAGACCAAAACAACTTTATACACCAATGACCCTGTCTGGGTGTGTGTTTGTGTGTGGAAAGATGGTAAAAAATACGACCAGGCAAAACTGCCAGCTCCCGGGAATTTTGGCAGCTGCCCAAATGTTGTGTGTGTGTGCGTGTGCGTGTGTGTTTAAGGCAGTCTCTCTCTAAAGAAGATGGGCAGAGAGTGCACAGACTTCTTCTAATTTGACATGGTTCACTGTTTTGGCATGCACTTGCTTCCTCACCATGTGTGTTTGTGTATATGAATACGTGCTTATGCACTTTTGGTTCTGTGTGCATCTTTGTGCGTGTGTGTGTGTGGGTGAGTGACAGCCCTGACCTTTTCAATATGCTGGTTAAACCTGAGCTCTTGTCCCAGAGCAGACATGCCTGTGTCAACTCCAGCACTCCTACATGAAGGTCAAACTCTCTCCTGTTGGAGTATTGGCACACACGCACACGTACATGCATAGTGTTTCCTGTCATGTTGTTCTTCTTTATAAATAATGTGCTCTATGCCCTCGCTACCACGTCTAGGAAATTAACACTTCAAAATGATGCATCTTACTTTTCCTTTTTTTCTTTCTTTCTTTTCTTCCTTTTGGAGACTGCAGATTTCTGGTCTTGTTACCGTGGTCACCATCACAGCTCCTGTCATAGGTTGGATGCTTGATAGGGTGTAGTTTTGATTGGGCAGTTTTAGCTGTGCTTATTTAGTTGGCAAATGTATGTTCTCTGGAGAAAATGCTGTTCAGTCTCTGCAGATGATGGGTATAAAGGAGATTTAATGCAGAATAATGTTGGTGTTAGTACAAGTGTTTGGTAAAATCTACAGATAGTAAAATGATTACACTATTAACAAATCCAGGGTAATAAAAATATGTTTGACAGGTTATTATAGCTCCATTGTTATCCACACTATTGTTTAGGGTGACTGTAAAAAAGAAAAAGGTACTGTAGTTTATTTTTACACCCAACCTGATGCTCTAAATCCAATATAACCTACATTTTTACTATTTTCTTTTGTTCAAGTACTTTTGGATTAAAACTACTGTAGCTGTAAAAAAAAAAAAAAAAAAAAAAAAAATTAATGGAAAGTTTTCAGTTTTCAATGGAATACTTCAGCATATTTTTTCTTAAATGGCATTTAATTCATTTCTAATAAGACTGGATGAGAAGAGCTGGATATGCGTCCCATGTCTAGTCAGTATCCAGCAATGGCTAGCTTCATACTGACTCAGTATGAAGCTAGCCATTTGACTGGGCTTAGCATAAAAACTGTTAACAGTGCAAACAACTTAGCCTGGCTTTGTCTGACAGTAACAAACGTGGCATGCTACCATCTAAATAAAAAAAATGAAATGAAATAAATAAAAATTAAATAATAGACTGTATTAAAAAATAAATATTGCTTCTGGAAAAAATAAATCTGATGCAGAAGTGTTTTAAACCTGCATTCTACCTAATGGCCAGCAGGGGGAGAAAATAAAGTCCAGTTAGACAGACGTTCATATAAAAATTATCCTACTTCTAACTTAATTTATGAATCTAATAAATACTTTCATGTTAAGTTTATGGTGTTAATTCATAGATTCAAGTCTTTTATCAATATAATTTGATATCTATTGTGTAAATTAATGTGCTATGTAGACTAAATTAAACCAGAGTAAGCTCTAGGGTGTGGCTACATTGTTTTCATGCTACTATCATACGATTGGTCAGACTGTCTTGTTTAAAAAAACAACAACAAATAAAAACTAGGATAATTAGATTGACGCTTCAGAGTGCATTTCATAAACCAATGAATGATGTAACTGTGGCTATGTCCATCTTTTACATACAGTCTATGGATAAATCAATTGAAGGGAAAAGCTTTACAAAGTTGTTTTATTGTTACTATTGATTTAAAAGATGCCGCGTGGATGCGGCTCTGTGGGCCAGAGTGGTGGACAGAATGTGTGTGGATCCATTCATATCTACCCAAGTGTGAATACAAGTGTCTTTGTGCTTTTGTTCCTCTGAACACATGTGAATGTATGTATACCACATTCAAACTCACTTTCCTGACTAAATGCAGCAGCGTAAAAGACTGTTGGTACATGTGAACATGCATGTGCTCACATCTACTTGTTTACATCCATTTTACCTTATAGACCTATGTAGAGCTTTGTAATAATGTGTGTGAAAGCATCTCCCCTGTGTGATCATCACACAGGGGAGATGCTTATAGTCCATTTGTCTGCAAGCACACTGACCATTAGCTGGCAACCATACATAATGTATAGCAGTGACCTTTCTGCACACTGCACCCTTAGGCCTATAAGCCATTGTTTGGTGTTGTATTGATTTTCAGCCCCCTCATAGATGGAGATGGTGATTTGAGGGGAGAGAGACTGAGTGCCGCTGTGTCTGGTGAAAGGACGGGGGAGAGCAAAAGCAATGGAGTGTAAAGAATTGAAAAGGCTTGTTGTGGAGAAGGACACAAACAGCACATGCCACATACCTGTACCCGCCTCCAAGCACAGTTACTGCTTGGAGGCTGGCCCCTCCAGTGAAAGACGGGGTCATATTCAATAGTCTTGAATATGGCGGCTTATACCAGTGCCACCTATACACAGCCCATTAGACAGAGTGGTGAGCACAAGGCTTCATAGTAAACAATTTAAGCACAGACCCGGAGAGATTCTCAACATTCATCAAGCTCGAATTGGTGGAAAAAAGGGACATTATGGGGGGCAGACTGTGGTTTCCATCTACACCCCTTCCCTATAATCTGTCAGAATGTTCTTTATATGCCTCCTTCTCCAACTGACAACTAAAGTGGAGGTACACAGAGGAGGAAAATGGGCTCAGAAAAATGTTTCGGTGTCCTACGGTGATGGAGCTATAGGTCGCCTGGCAGATGAAGGCTGAGGGGAAGAAGAGTCTGATTTGAATTCAGAATGACTTTATTGTCACCCAGTTGGCCAGGAGTTGATCTGTAGGAGGACTGGGACAGCAATCGGGCCTGTTGCTCTGACACCCGCCCACAGTGTTAAGAACACTGCACATATTAGTCAGATAGCAAAAAGTAGGAGACAATCTTACATCATATGAACTCACGTCCTGCTCCTCCTCCACGTTTGGTTGATAGCACATACATGATAATATCATAAATTATAGCTTACAATATGGCATGACATAATATCCATGGAAGAAAATTGCCCATGTAATGTAACTGAGCTATTCACTTAAAGTGTGGTGTCATTTTTAAACTTTTCAGCAGATGATACAACTTTTTGGGTGAGGCACAGAGATGACAAAACACTACAGTGTTCTAGGCGAGCTTGTTGTTTGCAGAAAGAACAAAATCAAGTCAAGAGGATAACTTGATGGGAAACTTTACAGTAAAATCTGAAACCTTCCTACTTGTGTAACAGAATGTATTGCTGTCAAGGCTTGCTTCCTCTTTAAGCACCTGCACTGGATGAGCTTTTAAAACTGTTTAAAAACAAATACTCCTAATTCTTGGGTTAAAGCTTAAAAATACTCATTTTTAGATCACTGTTTTTATTGTTGGACTCAACAAGAGTAGCTTTGCATGAGTCACTGTTCTCTCATGATTGACCATATTGGGGATAAACTCTGTTGTTGACATGTTTCAGAGCCAAGAATAAAAAAAAAAAGACCTGCAAATCATGTAATTGAGTTTTTACAGTTGTCTGAATTCTGAGCATTTAGTTGCACTTATGCTGACCTTGTTAAACTTTGGTCATGTGTGATGAGCATTTTCATATGAAAAAGCTTAATAGGTGTTTGTACAGTGCAGTTCTAATTTTATTGTATATAAAATAAAAATGACGACAGACTGGCGACCTGTCCAGGGTGTACCCCGCCTCTCGCCCTATGACAGCTGGGATAGGCTCCAGCGCCCCCCGCGACCCTGAAAAGGATAAGCGGAAGCGAATGGATGGATGGATGGATGGATAAAATAAAAATATAATGTTTTATTTTTTAACTTAAGTCTTGATTAGGGTTGGTTTTTACAAAGAAATAAAGCAGGATGAAAGTCAACTGCTGAGCCATTTGCCATCAAATAAGCAGGATTCTGCCTTTGCTGTAGTTTGACCACAGTCCTACTTTTTCCTGAACTTTTTTTTAACATTTTTGTCAAATCATGCTCCACCTTTGGAGGAAAAGGAGTTTTAATGGAAAAAGTGTATACACATTAAGGATCTAGTGTGGAAGCCAAGTTTAAATTAACCTAACATTAGGTTATAAGTTCACCAAATAATGATATCTAGTCTTTGTCTTAACAGTCCTTTCAGACGTGAAGCATTGCAGCCATGTTTTTGGCCCGAAACAATGTGCATTATATGTTGCTGTTAATGAAAGTGGCACACTGTATTGTAATGAAACTGTAATGAAATAATGAATGACAGTCACATTACCTGACTGCAGTTTTAATGATAAGGTTGATCGGTGCACTTTCACGTTTTAATGGGAAGTTGTTAGCTAGCAAATAGCTATTTGCAAATCTTACTGACACAGACCAACATTAGCCTTTAAATGGGAATGTGTTTCTGGACAATCGACATGGACTTTATTTAGTTTTCACTTAGCAACTCTTGAGGACAACAGTACCAAACTATTTAGCAGCTTTATCACTTGCTACGCTCATCGATTAGCGCCTAACTTAATATGCTAATATTTGGTCGTTGGTAATTAGCGCTCTTCTAAGGGTTCAAGTTGTGGGAAAATGTAACCCTCTTCAAGTTACTCTATTAATTAGACAAATAAACATTTTATTGCGTTGTTTGTGAGTGCAGTTTTAAGCAGTTATGATGTTTAGCAAGCTTAAACTGAATACAGCAGTGCAGCAACATTAACAGGCGGCCTTGAATCTCTAGACCTGAATATGTTTCCCTTTGCACTTTGCTTGCCGAATGACCATTGGTAGCTGCAAGTTACAAATTATTCAAACTGTCACAAAGACCATAATCCCTGAAATGCATTTAGTATACTGCGTGATGGGTTTGATTCATTAATACATCTGATGTAAGTGCAATGGAAAGTAAAGCCATTTTGATTGAGAGAGAGAGAGAGAGAAATGTGAGGCTGTAAAGCCAACACTAATGCAGTGCTGATCACTCGGTTAACGGGGGAGAAAGAAAAAGGAGGGGGGTGGGTGGGGGGGTGCTGAGGGTAGAAAATAAGTGGCATCCCGCAGAGCTTTCTAACTCCTCCAGGAGATTGACACCTGAATGTGCTTTCATGCGGCAAACCGCTGGGTGGCAACACCCTGCCAATCCCCCAACCCCCAGCCCCAGCTTTTTCTCCATCTCCATCCATCCCCCCTCCCCACCTCACAGACCCCTGATCTCCTCGCGACCTGATACTGCATAAAATATCCATCGTAACGTGACATTTAGGCTCAAATTGAGTTCTAAAATGCTTATTTGGTAAACAGTGTTTCCACACTTTGCTTGATGCGCGTCTGGGTGCATCAGAAGTAAATTGTGGGCCCATTAAAATTAAGGAGAAACTCGCCGAGTGCGTCAGAAAATCACATTTGAGTTAATGGTATGTCGTTAATTATTCAGTTTGCCCCATAAAGTATTCAAGCCTCTAATTTTTTAGCACATTATGTTTATTAGATCGTGATGTGATTATGATAATTATAAGGCAGTCAGTGTGGGGCTCTAATGCACTTTTGATACCTTTTTAGAGGAGACTGAGAGAAGTGTCATTATTTCTGAAAAGAGCAGTAGACTCCAGTATTTATTCAGGGGATTTTAGTCGAGTTGATTTGCGTTGGAATTAAGTGAAACTACATTCCACTCCAAGTGCATGTGATAGTTTTCGATCACACGCACAGTCTACCTGTCATCCTCCTCTTTGTTTTTTTGTTTTGTTTTGTTTTTTCCCCTCCCTCGTAACATATTTGATCACCGCTGTTGTGTCCTTCTGTTGTTTTCCTCGGTTTGTTCTCATTCATCTTGCGTCTCCATTGAAGGTGGACGAGGAGGGAGGGAAAGAGGGAGGGTCTGGGGACAGAAGAGCTTCGCAGCGGGCCTCCGCTCCATTTATCAACATCAGGATTTCAATCGCAGCGCTGCGTCTTAAAAGCCAACTCGGAAACCCGTGCTCTTCCCTGGAACAAAAGCAAACTGAGCCCGACTTAAATATGAAATCCTACCTTTCCCCTCATCACGCTGAGCTCACCTTTTCACCCAGCGGCGCGCAGTTACACGAGTTTACTTTGCTTTCAGAAGAAGACGGCAGATAAAAATAAATGAAGAGCATTTACAGAGCCTCCTTACAACAGCCTTGAGGCTTTACTTCTTGCATGAAAAGGCTTTAAAAAAAATTTTTTTTTCAGTGCATTTTAATTCTTCTGTTTTTGTCTTGGCTTTCATGGTGCGCCGCGCTGTTTCACCATGACAAGCCGAATTAAGGCTACAGCGCTAAACACCTCTGTATGACAATCTTTTCTGTCGCCTCTGAGAAACAGTTGATATTCTTTAGCTCTCTGAGGGGCTGGCAGATAAAAAACAGCCATAGGTTTACATTGACCTTCCATAGAGAAGCATTGCATCCTTGCCTATGTGTTTGTGTGTGTGTCTGTGTGTGGATGCATGTTGTCATTACTGGGTCCCTTCCACATTTAGCCCTCCATATGGCTTATGTAGATAGCTTTCTTTGGGTCGTGTCTTGGCTCGGCTTTAATTAGTGGATTTGCTGCTAATAGATGGAGCTAATTAACAGGGATTGGGGCTCCTGCACATTTACCATCACTCCTATCTGTGTGTGTGTGTGTGTGTGTGTGTGTGTGTGAGAGTGCGCACGCTCATATGTGTGCAAGCTGACATGTTTCTGTCTACCCAACGATGGAGACAACGGATGCTGTCACCTTGGTAACCATGTAAAATGGATTCCAGGGGTGGAATCAGCCCGAGCCAATTAGACATAGACATGCTATATGGAGTTGGCAGGGCGCACACAGACGCACACTCTGTGTCTGTGTCGATCAGCCTTCCTCTCTCCCTCGCGCGCACGCACGCGCGCACATACACGTGTAGGCAGTCAGACAGCGTCTTGCCCCAGGCAGTGTGGATATGACCATCATAATCACATCATCCTCTCCCTCCGATAACAATAACTGCTCAGGGATGCAAATAATCTGTGCGTCCACGTATCTTATTATTGCAATCAATAATAACGAAGCAGCACCAAATACACGCTCACTCACAAAAATAACACTCCTGTCACCCTAATGAGAAAGTATAGCCTATTACCATGCTCTGTGCATTGCTGTGTGTGCGCGTGTGCACGTGTGTGCAGAGCGTGTGCGTTTCAGCAGCTGTGTCCCCCTTCTTTAAAAAGCGAGGAGATCAAAACGGAGCAAAGGGCTCACGGGGCGTAAAAACTAATTTACTTTGGGAAAAAAATGTAATTTTGCCGGCTGAGTTTCTCTATTTTTTTTTTTTAACATTTTTTTTATTTTTGCCCCTGCCATCAAATAGCCCCACTCTTCATCAAAAGCACAGTGAGTGAGAAACGGGCCAAAATGTTGAGGGTGAGAATCCACACGCACTCCGATTTGGATTCAGCGTGCGTGGGTACTCCCAAAAGAAAACCAGTGACCCATATGCATTCTCGCTTCTCTCAGCCCGTCCCGATGAAATGGCCAGGGTATTACTGCTGACTTTGTGATAACACTCTGTTGTGTTACTAATGTCTCACACATACACACCATACACGCCGCATCTCGATTGGCCCAGTTAGGCTGACTTGTAAGTGTCGATAAGTGAGTGTAAGTGTGTTTGTGTGATGTGTGTGTGTGTGTGTGCTGATAAGTGAGTGAGTGTGTGTGAGTGTGGATGATTGCTGATTTGTGGCAGGGTGTCTATTGTTAATGAAATCCTTTGTGCCGCTCTGATTGGCTCATCAATCAAACAGCAGTTCGCATATTACCCATAACCCCTTTCTGCTCTCTCCAGGTGGTGGATTACAATGTGACACGTGCATGTGTAAACTCACATCGACATGTGATGGAAGGATGGAAGGACTGTCTATCTATCGATACTGTATGTTGTTTATTCAAAAATATGTAGACACAGAACACCAAACATTCAAATCATCTGTTTAAAACTGTGTAGGAACAAAACAGCGGACCAGACTTGGACCTCTGGGAATGTCCTTTGGTGTCTGGGCCCTGCACCTTTGGTTCCTCTTGGGTGGGACAGTTGTGGAGGTCAATGGAGGTCAAACTATGTAGTTTTTTTTGCGTGTTGTGCTGGTGACCATGTCTCCTGCTCAGAGAGGAAAAAGGACATGTGCCTGGACTGGAAGAATGTTTTTATGTGTTTTGAAAAAGTAGAAGTCGCATCACTGCAGATAAACATGGCACTATAAGGACATGATCAATATTACTGACTTTACCTGTCAGTGGCGTTAACATTGTGGCTGATGAGCGTACTGTGCATAGGCACCCCGCAGACTCGCTAAAAGCTTCCCCAAAGTGTTTTCCCCAATGTTGCTGTCATCTCGATTTCCATCCCCAGAATGAAGGAGACAATGAGACAGTGAATGCTTCATCTGCATTAATTTCTGCTTGATTCAAAGTGTCGTGGCTAAAGAGGGCAAAAGGAGGGGCGATGGGAAGGAGGCGAGGTGAAGGGGAAAGGGTGGGGGAGGAGAGGCAGCTTCACAGGGGGGAAATTGCGAGAGGAGGGGTGTGTGTGAGGAAGAGGCCCTGGGGGACACCTCACTGCGGCTGGCCCCGAAGCTAAGAGAGAAACAAACACACACACACACCGTCGCATATCCACTGAGATTAGTAACAGCAGACACACACGAGTGCACATAATCACATTCACATATATGCACACTCATGCAGAAAAGCCATAGACATAACGAGGTAAACGCCCCAAACAATGGTTATGAAATCAAATGAGGATACAACAGAGACAGTACTCGTATCAGAAATACATGTGATCATGTACAGATTGGATTGTAGGCCAGATCAGGCCCACAGGTGTAAATCATGCTTGTAGCTAATAAAGAACAAACCTGGAGGAATCCAGGTTTTAAACAAGTCATAAAAAACCATAGTGTGTGTACACTGGGATAATTTTGGCAGTCGCTGTGTACAGAATAGTACGGAACTGTAAGGGAATTGTTAGACTTTTATTTTATGGATTTACTTGTTCATAAAAGGTGGATGTCCACAGTCGAAATTCTAAAACACAAAAAGAGGGTCTATTCTTTCAAAAGAAATCATAATTTCTTCATAAGTTTGTGTTTTATTTATCCTTTTTTCATGGCTGCTTCATGCTTCTTGGTATTCTGGCGCCTTTAACTAATTATTAAATAAAAAAAACATTGGAAATTTTGAAATAAAATAATGTCCAACAATCATTTTTAAATGTGGATTGCAGCCTGTACTTACTTCCGAACATATCCACAAAACCCACAAGTAATTTCACCCTTAGGCCCCGCCCCTATAAGAGAATAAATTGCTTTTTAAAAATTTGTTACAAACATGTAATGTTCTTAAATATTTAGGTCGGGAAGCAAGTATAAAAAGGAAGCTGAGCATAATTTCAAACTGAATTCTGCAGATATCACAAACCACACACATCTGTCTTTGTAGCTAATAGGTGCATGCATGGTGGTGGTAATGACACCTGAGACCAGAGAGTGCTTCTCTGTATCTAAATTATTAATTTTTAATTTTCAATTAATCATGTTAAAAAGGGCAAAACTCTTTCAGTTCTAAGGTTTTACATATCAGGATGTAATAAAAAACATCATCTGATCCTTAGCAGGTTTTAAAGTGAGCTAAATACATACGTCTCAGCTGGAAAACAACATGACATATTACACTGTTTCATTATTTATCTAACATAACCAAGTTCACACTTTCTGCTTCCATAGGAATTAAGTAGAATCTAGGTGCTGCTAATCAAATACATCCGATTAACTGATCATCAGCAAGTGTGAGCACCTCTATAAAAGCAGATGTTTTTCTCAGTTTGCCTTCTGGAGCAATTCATGTGTGTCATAATACAAAGCAGAGAATGAAAGACATCAGAAATTATGTGGACTGCTCATGAGTCTGGGAACAATTATGAGTTAATTTCCAAAAAATCTTAAGTCTATCATTCATACAATGAGATAGATTGGTCACTATTCAAGTGCCAATCTTCCCAGGTGTGGATGTCCCAGAAAATTCAAGTAGAACCAAGAAATGCTTAGAAAACTGCAAAAATCCAAGAGCTACATGGCAGGACACCGGCCCTCGAGGCCTGGAGTTCGACGCCCCTGCTCTACAGGTAAACAAATGTTAGTGTTCATGACAGTGGAATTAGAAAGACTGACCAAGTATGACATGTTTGGAAGGTTTGCCAGGAGAAAGACTCTTCTCTTCAAAAAGAACATGGCAGGAGAGCTTAGGTTTGCAAAGCTGCATCTGAGCAAGCTACAAGATAGCCTTTGGGCATAATGCACAGGGCTATTTGGAGCAAAAACCAAACACAGCATATCAGTACAAACACCTCATAACAGCTGTCAAGCATGGCGGTGGAAGAGTGACGATTGGAGCTTGTTTTGCAGTCTCAGGACGTGGGCACCTTGCAGTTATTGAGTCAACCATGAATCCAAAAGCTAAAGCTTGGTCCAAACTAAGTCATACAACAGGATAATGACAACAAGAAAAACAGCAAATCAACAAAACAAGCAACGCTGAAAAGAAACATGAACCAGAATTCCTCCACAACAAAGTGAAAGACTGATAGTCATACAGTAAAGAATGACTGCACTGCAGAGTACTGCCTCATAGATCCATACACGCAGCCACAAAGACAGTCTTGTCTCTGGCACATGTTGGCCTTCCCATGTTATGATATCCTTCCTGCTTGAACCACTAATACAATTGTCACCTAGAGAGGTGTTGATGGGACGCTGATATAAGGAAAAGGAGGCAGATTAGGTGACAGCTGTTGTGGGGAAAATGTTGGGATTGCTGCATCGCTATAGCTAACTGCAGGGTTGCTGCTGGTATATTAGCCAAACGCAGAGGTAAAACACACAACGACTGAACGTCTGTTTAGCCATTTTTTAAAAATAAGAGCACGTTTTGTGTCGGTGTAAACAGCATGTGTGCAAATGTAGGTTGAGAAACAGCTTTGGTAAAATACATGTGTAATAATTTGCTAATTAGCCATGTGCTCATGTTGCTCATGCTAATTAGCCATGTGGGGCTGTGATGGTTAAGACCTGATTAAGGCATGCTGGTCTGGTGAAAGTAGAAATGTTCTAAGGCAGCGGTCCCCAACCTTTTTTGGTTTATCTCTGACAATATTGTCACAGACCGGCCTTTAAGGTGTCGCGGATAAATACAACAAATAAAACCAGTACCAGTACCAAAAAAAGGAAGATTTATTCATAACACACAGGAAAAAAAACCAGGGAAACCAAGTTAACGATAAAAAAAAAATAACGATAAAAACCAATAAAAACTCTGAAAACCATAAATTTCACACCCGAGCCTCAACTCTCACGGCCCGGTACCAAACGACTCACGGACCCGTATCGGTCTGTGGCCCGTCGGTTGGGGAACGCTGTTCTAAGAGCCTACAGGTAGAGCAGGAAATGGATGTACATCAGAATGATGGAGCAATTGTGTGTTGAGTAGTAGTAGCTAGTAGCTAGTATTTCCCACATTTAAAATTATAATGTTAATGTATCAATATACAATAAACAGTAATTTGACTTTGATATGTTTCACTGATCTTTACGGTAAAAAGATACTAATTCAATTCTGCAGCACAAACTGATTTTCTTATAATATATGTTTCTTGTTAAGTACCAAGTGTACTAGCTGGGTCTTAATTGATTCGTTAGTACTCAAAAAGCAGGTCAAGACTTCAGACCTCAGATGCAAACTGCATCTAGAGCTAATCAATACCTACAAACAAAATGCTCTCAGCTTGCATTTTCCAAGAAACAGCAGATAAGGTGAACTCTCCTAATCGAGACAAGATGTGAAGTAGGAAGAAAATTTTCCAATAGCACTGTATGTCTGATGGGCAGAACAGCAAAGCGGCAAAGCGGCGCCTCCCACATAGTCGCAGAAGAGAAGCAATGGGAACAGCTGTGTTCAAACAGGTTTTACATGGAGGAGTCATCGGAAGGAAAACTTATCTGCAGCTTCATCACAAAGCCAACATCTGAGGTCTGTGAAGCAACACGGTTTTGGGAACAAGGGCTGTAAACAGATGCAGTTTAGATTGAGCTGTTTGGCCACAAGGTATGCTTGGAGGATGAAAAAAGAAAAAGAAAAAGAAAGGAAGCAGCATTTGATGAAATGGACACCTTGCCAACTGCTGGGTGGAAATTTTCTGGTTTGGGTTTGCGTGACAGCCAGCTGCACGGGAAAGATTTCACATATCAGAAAATTTGCGGGAAAAAAAATCTCAGGCGAGTTGAGAGAGTAAAATCCAAACTTTCTATAAAAGTGTGCAAAAAAAAAAAAAAAATATCTACAGTTAGCTTTAGAACATTTTATAGAGATACTGGCTTGATTCTTTATGTACGCCCTGCAATATATTATGTAATACGCATTTCCTAAGAGACTCTTCCAAGAAATGAGGAAAAGTAACGACGATACAAAGACACACATGCTGCAGAGAATGTGTTCTTCTTTTGGCATGAAAAATTCAGCAAAATAAGATGACAAGGTGACAAATTTATTTTCACGTCTTTTTCTGTTTGACCAGTGTATGGCAAGAAGCAAGCAGGCGTCTTCTTCCTTCTTTCCCTCCTCCTGTCCGCCCCTCCATTCCAACCTCTTGTTCCACATCTCCACTCTTTCATCTCAACAGCCTGTCAGCTCTGGGACACAGTTATGACTCATCTGTCTGTCACATTGAGGATGCCAGACAAACAGACAGTCAGAGAGTCAGTCTTTATCTCTGGAGAGCAAATCACAATTTGGCGCTGGAGGCCCCGTCCAAAAATCAGGCAATCTGTGCTGTCTACACCCCTCCCTTCCCTTCCCCTGGCAGTTGGCAGTTTACTCGATTATACTTCATTGTAGATCAGATCAGAGATTGATTGGCAGGCTGAAGAAATTCTACAGCACTGCAGCATTTTAATCTATTTAAAATCTGAAACATTTTATGATTTAGAGTTTTGAGTAAAGAGATTATGTTTTTTTCCAAGGTTGGCAAAAATAACTTTTAGGCAGACAGCAGATTGTGTAGTAATATTTTATAGGTGTTAGGCAAGAACGTCTTTGAAAACATATTAAAGTTGAAGTGAAATTGGACTGAAATGAGGACAGTGCCCCTTACATTGCTGTTAGCAGTCGATGGTGTAACAGAGATTTGCTACATGAGTAAAGGTCTACATTTCATCCACTCTATAGACAGTATAGACCATGGGCGTAGCTTCTGTGATGTCATCCATTGGTTTCTGAAGTCTCAATTTGAAGTGTTAAGATGAGCATTTCTGCAGTTGCCCCCTCTCTGTTGCAAAAAATATGCAAAGGATGGGCGGGTCTACCTGTGGAGCCGCATGGTTATTGGCTAATGACCTCTGATTGAAAGCTCGTTAGCCATTGAGCATGCAGTTAGTTGAAACTAGAAAGCGGTATTCCCATGGACTTCTGAAGGAAGGAAAGTTTTTTAGCAACCACAGCTGTTGCCATCTTCAGATAGAATCAGGTTTAAGGCACTTCTGCAAAACAGGCAAAGAAAAACTGAAGTACAAAACAACAATGACTTTGATTCGATGCTTACATGTGGAGCTCATAATCACTAAAGTCTAAAACCCATAACCAGAACATTTGTGCATACGTACACATGCGCTCATTTATGGGATGCATAGTTTCATATTCTGCAGTCAGTGCACACCACAAATATTGACAGCCATGTCTCTATGGCAACGCTGGCTTTCAATGGTTGGTCCATTGCTGCCACGGGCGACAGATCCCAAGATGCTTGGTGCTTTACAGGACTATCCTCAAAGACAGTGAAGAATTAGTCATCCTATTTTTCTTTTTAACTATATGTTGATTGAGCTGTTTTTTTTTAACACAAGGCCATTTACCCCCCAAAAAGTGATTATTATTTATTTTTCTTTTACAAAAACAAGCAGAATTGTGGTTTACTTTAAAATGACCCCCCCCTTCAGTTGCATATATACTGTTACAGTGATAGAAGCTGATATTAAGTTGGCCAAAGTTACAAATAACTAGGTTAATGAATTTACAGGTAATACCAAAAGGTCAGGTTGCATACTGCTGTTTTCAGTGGGGGTTGTTTTCACTTTCTTGGACTCTCCCCTTACCTGCAACCAGTCATGGCAGACGGCCACCACTCCATGAGCCTGGTTCTACTGGAGGTTTCTTCCTGTTAAAAGGGAGTTTTTCCTTCTCACTGTTGCCAAAGTGCTTGCTCACAGGGGGTCATCTGATTGTTGGGGGTTTCTCAGTGTTATTGTAGGGGCTTACTTTACAAAATAAAGTGCCTTGAGAAAACTGTTGTTTTGGGGCTATATAAATAAAATTGAATTAAATTGAATTATATGATCATTTCTGGCAAAATGATCCAGGTCCACTGATGCTTAAAGTTTGTCCACTGCTCTCAGGCGAGTCTCCAAGTTTTGAAAGATGAGCAGAAATATTTCATGTGTGAGGAAAGTTAAGTTTACTTCATAAGGCAACAGTTGCTCTTTTTTCCAAACCCTCAATGGCAAAAGCCAGTGTTTGTTTGTGCACATCATCTCCCAGAGGACTCTATTTTTTTTTCAAAGCTGATGTCTGGGCTCGGCTAAAACTCTATAAAAGACAATTTTGAGGACTCAGACACACAAGCCACAAGTGACACTTTAATGCTGAAGTGTTTGCCCTGTATTGATATAATATTTGGACCAAATGCCTTTTGGCATAATGAATTTATTTACTTATAGCTATATTCTTGCAAGCTGTTTTTATATTTATAAAAGTGACAATGTAGAAAGATAATATACATTCGTTATCAACAAAACAGCATCTTTTTCATTATGTTGCCTTTGGTATTTTCAGACAGCAGAAGTTATGAGGAGTCATTTTGTAATTTTAGTTGTTGTACATGTTTGTGGTGTCCACTTTAGACATGTAAGGATTTGAGATGTCTTTTCTAATTGAAGAACAAGAACAAGAAAGAACATTTTTGTAGTTTATATTTGTTTTCAGAAAAAGGCTTAAGATTGTGGATAAAATGAACATAATAGTCAAAAGCAATTAGGCCCTATTTGATGTAGAGATTTACCTAAAATCTCTTTATGTTTAGTTATTTTTTTTACTTGTTTACGTTCTGTCTGACTCAGTCTGGATCCGCTGGTGTTCGTGGCGCCAGGAGGTCAGAGTTCCCTCTAGTGGAAAAACTATACAACGCCAACACTCACAGATGAAGGGTGTTTCTCCAGCCTCTTCTCTACTTTTTCAGTTTTGATTTATCAGCCATTACAGGTACTGATATTGATAGATAGACAAATAGTAAATATAGTGCTGCTGATAAATCAGTTGCACTCTACCAGCAATCCATTCCAATCATTTCACTGTGTATAAATTGTAGCTCATATCACATACTGTGTGTTCACATGTTCAATTGCAACCTGGGTTTTTCCAGTCACCACGAAAAAGAACAAGGCGGAAAAGGGAGCGCAGGTCTTGACATTGCCCACAGCTCACAGATGTTCAGGTTGAGCTGCTAAACATAAGTCACCTCTTTTGCTCTCAGGGATATGACTCTGAGTGCGGTTTATATGCAATTGCAGGAAAAAAAACCCCACATTACCAACATTCCTTCAAAGTAGGACAGTAACAGATGACATCTGACAGAGGTCAGCAGAGAAGCCAATTTGGTGAAGCCATGTTGAAAACATAAGAAGTGTGTGTGTGTTGAACACATTGAAGTTTTCCAGCCAAACTTGAGCCGATTCTGGTTTAAGTGGAGAGACTCAGCGTGGCCTGCCAAAACACACAGCAGCCCCACCAACAGTGAACTCTGTATGGTTGGAGATGCAGGGATTAGTGTCAAAGAAGAGAGAGAGGTGGAAACTAAGCTAATAAAGAGACAGAAGAAGAAAAAGGAAAGGGTAGATAGGAAAAAACAGGGAGGGCAGAGGAAATTTATCATAACAAAATGTGCACCCTCTCCTTCTAACTTGTGCGCGTGTTCAGTAATGACAGAGTGACTGATGTAGTTCTGGTCTCAATGGGTAGATACCCTGTACTTAAAAATCCATTTAAGCTTGTAAAACCACTCAGCCGTAAAACTTCAGTCTGGATGTATGTGTGCGTGTGTCCGTGTGCTACATGTCACTATGTGTCCACTGATTGCGTGAGCCGGGTCTTTGTGTCTTTGCTCATTAACTTTGATTGCAAGGGCGAGTGGGGGACGTTTGTCGAATAAAAGCAACAGGTTGGCTCTGCTGTGAACTTCACAATTCATGGGAGGTGAGAGGGAGCAAGGTGATAGAGACTTGAATCCAGAATGAAGATAGAAAGAGAATAAAGGAGGGGAGGAGGCTGTAAATAAGTGCCTTTCAGTATTGTGGAAGGGTAGATGAGCAGGGACTGTGACAGGTTAGAGTCCGACAGCTAAATGGCTCACTTAAGGCAGAAGACGTGAAAGCAGGAGAGGAGCAGAAAGAAGAAGATGGGTGAGGTCGGCCGTAATTGTTTATGTCACCAACCAGAATGAGTGTAAGCATGATCGTTTGTCTGTATTAACAGAGCGCTGTTAAAAAGGTGATGACACTTAGAGCTAGAAGCTGGTGATTTTACATAATGTTTCAAAGGTTCTGTGTGAAAGAGTGTAAACTGTTTTTCATGGAATAACATTTATTGCTTTTGGGTAAACTGTAACTTTTAAGAGGAGACTTTGCCCAACTCTCTTGGTTATCTATAACAGACTATGGACCGATTTCTGTGGAAAGGTCTTGGACAAGACTTTCAGAGAAAATCCAAAGGGTGTGACATTTATGCTCACTTCATAGTGCCTTAATGCAGGCCTCAGTCACACTGTCACCTCTTTTGATTGTTTTGTTGCGAGCTGATTACCGTGGTCGTCATTTTCTCTCTGAGCTGTAGTGAAACTTGAGCGAAAAGTCTGACACAAACCTAAAATTCAATTCAATTTTATTTATATAGCACCAAATCACAACAACAGTCACCTCAAGGCACTTTATATTGTAAGGTAGACCCTACAATAATACATTCAGAGAAAACCCCCACAATCATATGACCCCCTATGAGGAAGCACTTTGGTGACAGTGGGAAGGAAAAACTCCCTTTTAACAGGAAGAACCCTCCAGCAGAACCAGGCTCAGGGAGGGGCGGGGCCATCTGCTGCGACCGGTTGTGCAAAATGACATACTTCTTCAAAGTAAATGTGTCTGTGCTGAAACCAACACAGTTCAAAAACAGAGCTTTTACTTTGAAGGTGAATGGTTACAGTTTCACTACTTCTTGGTGAGTAGTTTGCGAGTGTTTTCACATGTCGGCATCACACGTTGTGTCTAATTACACACCAGGGGCTTCCAGCAACCTCCAGCAAACACATACCAACCGGTTGTGGAATGCACACTTTTCCTTAGAGACCACTGATTACCATGGCATCACTGACTGGTTTCTTAGCCTGTGTGACTCGGGCTTCAGTAACTGGCAGTAACCTCCAGCAAGTACTTGCAACTGTTTGGGAAATAATAATTTTTCCCTAGCAATTAGTGGAAATGACGGCAGAAATGGAGGAAATAAACTCTAATGCATCTCTAGGCCTACGTTTTGGCTTCACTTGTCAGGGGATTGACTAGCTGACAATCATTAGGTATTGAGGTGAAGTAGGCTTAAAGATCTCAAAAAGAAACACATCATGCCATGATCTAAAGAAAAAGCTGAGAAATAAAGTCATTCCTAGAGCTTCGGGACTCCAGTGAACTATAGTGAAAGCTATTATTCACAAATGGAGAAAACTAGGAGAGGCCATCAGTTTGTGCCCTGAAGCTCAAGTTCACTCAATCTACGCAGCAGGACAAAGATCCAGAACACACCATCAAGTTCACCTCTGAATGGTTCAGATAAGCAAAGTGAAGGTTTTGGAGTGATCTCGTCAAAGTCTGGACTTAAGTCAGATTTAGCTGCTTTGGCACAACACTAAACAAACCGTTCATGCATGGAAATCTTTCATTGTGGCTCAATTAAAATAATTCTGCAAAGAAGAGTGAGCCAAAATTATTTAACAGCAATGCGAAAGACTCAGTGCCAATTATCACAAACGTTTAATTGCAGTTCTTGCTGCCAAGGGTGGCAAAGCCATTTAGGTTTAGGGGACAATTACTTTTTCACATAAGGGTTGGATAGCTTTTTTTTTCTCTGTGTACAATCATCATTTAAAAACTGCATTTTGTATTTATTCTGGTTGTATTTGTCTAACATTAAAATTGGTTTGATGATATGAAATGTGTAAGTGTAACAAATATAATATGACTTTTTCACAGCAGTGTGCATCACTATTTGTGGAGGAATTTCAGACTTTCAGCTGATAGCACAGTGACTGTCTCACTGCCAAACAGACACCAAAGTCGCTTTGAAGATGGAAACTGACTGAGTGGTCGCAGACCTGTCCCCATCTTCAAAGCAACGATTTCAAAGGCAACAAGATTACAAATTCACCGGACACACTCTGAGTAATTTTGATTGCGCCGTGGTCTCTAATCACCGTTTTCTCTAGCCTGACCGTAGCAATAATATGCTACCATGCCATGCTTTACCATTTGCTTTTATTTAACTGTCCTTCATCTGTGAATGACCGTTATCGCTACATTATTGAGCTATCTTGCTTTGGAGAGCTGGACTGTAGATGAGTAGCACATCTAACACTGTAGTATGATAGCAGTTAACATCAGTTAAGCGTTAGAAAATACATTAATAACTTTTTGGAACTCTGTATTTCTCAGTACTTCTTTTAAAGCTAGTATAAAGACGTTTTTTTTAACTGTTGTAGAACTCGAAAACTCTTAGTAGAGTAGCTGAACTCCATTCAGAACCATTAAAGAGAATTATTCACACGTACGTCTACAAACATATGCCATTCAGGGAATTATTTGAAGTTTGCTGGCCTTAAGTACTTCAAGTACAACAATATTCTTAGAAGAGGACAGTCCAGCCCAGAGTACAACCCTCCCAAGAGTGCATTGACAGGCTATGACATTCTCCCTCATTGGACAGCTCTCAGCTGGGACTGTTAAGAAACAGAGGAATCCACAGATGAATAACTAACTACCACGGACTCTTACTGAACACATTTTAAAGTAGGCTTGTTTATTCTCTTTGATGCTGTTACATAAAGCATCTTGATTTGACTGTTCCATAAATTCCGTTTATAAATAGGATAGCAGGGTTTATGAGTGTCTGCTCTGCCTCTCGTGTAAGGTAAATCAATTTAGATCAGTGCTATTGGGCCTTGTGTCAGATCCCCCATATATATCCTCTTCACATCATTCTAAGCCAACAGATGTTGCAACGTTATTCATCAGTAATGACAGTCAAAGATACGGGCTTGACGGATTTTTTTCTTTTTCAATATAATTCGATACAATTTCTGTTGTAGAAACTTTTAATGTGTTGTAAAGTTTGACAGTGATGCAAAGCCAGTTTCTGGAATGCAATAAAGACGCTGGGATTGTGGCATTAACCATGACCTTACCGAGACTCGTAACCTTTTTTCTACCTGACAGCATACAGAGGAGGACTGTGTGTGTGTGTTGGGACAGTTCAACATGCACACATTCACCTCACACCCTCAGCCACATCCATAACTTTTTATGTTCAGCAGTCTGCACTTCTCCTCATTGGCATAATTTACTGCTGTTTTATGCAGCGTATCCTGTAGGTCGTCCAAAGTTTAACACCTCTGTTAGATTTTAACGTCTGTGTGACTGCACCGTTCTGCCGGCCAGAAACAGGGACCTCTATTTTTCTGCATACATCTCTAACACCCATTCTTTCAGTTCTATTGTATTAAATAAAGCCGTTTATTCAGCGAATTTCACAGTTGAGAAAATTCTCTCTTTCCCGTGTGTTAAGTGTTTAATCATCATTTTATCTGAGTAATCGAGGAAGATCATTTTGTATATTTCTTTCATTTCCACCCTCAGGCGCATAATTGAGACCATTAGAGGTGATAACGTCAGGAGCTGGGTTTTCCTCCAAGTCTTTTATGAGGTATTGAATTAGACAGACTGAATGGAAACAGTGAAGCTCCCATAAAAAAAAGTGCTTACGGCAAACATAT
Organism: Oreochromis niloticus; assembly: GCF_001858045.2. Classification (NCBI taxonomy): domain Eukaryota; kingdom Metazoa; phylum Chordata; class Actinopteri; order Cichliformes; family Cichlidae; genus Oreochromis; species Oreochromis niloticus. The sequence continues at coordinate 30,163,154 of NC_031985.2, read as the reverse complement.
TTAGTGATTATAAATATATGGTGCAGTCAGCTGGAATAGAAATGAAAGTAACCTTGATCCAACACAAAGAAATGTCTGGTAACATGTTGTAACTTGCTGGATTTCAACTGCAGATTTCCCAAGGTGCATATCTGTAATTTTACTATTGAAATTAGTATTTTAAGTATTGAAATTAGTAGTATTAACCTTAGATCACACCAACCAAGGAAATTTGGGGGTTGCACTTGCAGCACTGAACATTTCTGACTGGTGGAGCACCACCTGTTAACTGGAGTGAAGCAATGTTGCAAGAAGAGGAAAAAATCACTCAGGCTGCATCGATGGCAGTGAATGAGGAGAGGACGTTTCTGATGTTACAGCAGAAACTGGGTGTGCTTAGACCTGGCCAGGTCATTTGGGTGAGAGTGTTTGATGTTTAAAGGCCATCCCTGCCTCAGCATTGCTTTGTTGATGCCTGAGGTCAGAGGAGAATGGCCAGACTGATTTATGGTAATAGGAAGGTAACAGTAGCTCAAATAACCACTTGTTACAGCCAAGATATCCAGAAGAGTATCTCTGAATGTGCAACATTACATCTACAAGATTCAGCTACAGAAAACACCACTGGGTGCCGCTGGGGCTACAATTCACACAGGCTCCTCAAAATCGGACAACAGAAGACTGGAAAAATGTTGCCTGCTCTGGTGCGTTTTGATTTCTGCTGTGACATTCAGACGGTGGGGTCAGAATTTGGTGTAAACTTTGTGAAAGGTAGGATTCATACTGCCTTGAACCAGAATTGGACCATGAACCTTGTTGGTGGTGATGTAACGGTAGGGGATATTTTCTTTACGACACGTTGGGCCCCTTAGTACCAAATGAGCACAGCCTACTCGACTATTATTGTTGACCATGTCCATCCTTTCTTGACAACAGTGTACACATCTTACAATGGCTGCTTCCAGCCAGCCAAAGCTCAGATCAGCTGAAACTGAACTTGAACATGGTAGTGAGTTTAGTGTAGTCATATGGCCTCCACAGCTACAAGACCTCAATCCAATAAACCACGTTTGCGATGTGGTGCAATGACAGAGTCGTATCATGGATGTGCAGCTGCAATGCTGTCCTGTCAATATGGACCAAAATCTCGGAGTTTCCAGCACCTCCTTAAATCTATGACACAGCGAATTAACGTCCTAAGACCCGAACTCTTTCATGGCAGGGCTGTGCGATATGACCAAAATCTCATATCCCGATATAAGACATTTATCATCCCGACAACGATATATATCACAACATTTTTACATTTCCAGCTAATTCTGTGAATCTCGGGCAACTCGACTTGCGTGAAGTGTTTTCAGCTGTGCGTCGTGTACCTGGAGTCAGGTGTGCTTCGAGGAAAAGCCTGTCCTTAGGTTTATTTTTTAGCACCTGACGGCTCTTTTTGGCCTCTCATCCGTAAACACTCTGCATAGTATTTCACGCTTTATTGTGAAAGGTTTACGTGGAAAATAAACAAGCGGACGGCGGAGCCACACGATTGTTGTTGCTAACGACAACGTATAAAAACAGTCCCTTGTCCGTCCGTAGTGTGGTTATAGTAAATATAAGAGAAAGAGAGAACTTTAAGAAATTCTACAGTGACCATCAAAACGATTAAAAAATATTGCCGTAAACAGTTTATTTTGCGACGCCACAAAACAAACGATAGCGTAATAAAATGAGATCCACATATGAGCGCATTCATTTTAAATTTCGACAGAACAGTGGCAGTATAAAATCCTCGTAAGTGGATATCAAGCCCTTGTAGAGCAAAATATAGTATTTTGGTCCAGGACACCCAAAATGCGATGTCCACATATGTGGATGCCAGGTCCTAGGAGGTTAAGGCAATTCTGAAGGCAACAGTGGGCCCAAACTGTGATTAGAAAGGTATTAAGAGAGGCATAGGTCAGTCATGCTAGGTCATCACTTTTTTGCAAGCCCAACACATAATGACTGAAGTTACGAACATGTCTTTCAACCTAAATGACCATTTAGGTTATTTGTCTCTCTGGAAAAATAGCTTTCTCCACCGACTGTATAGGTTCAGGCATGCTTGCTTTGGTCTCGGCAGACTTTTGTAGGGTTTTTTTGCAACATGGGATCTCTGTCATCACAATAATTTTTTAAATAGATTTTTTTATGGAATTTTTTATTTACTGCTTAAGGAGTGTCAACTATTGCTTTGTAATAATAAATAAATAGCAGTCTGCCAACTTTTGTTGATCTGTCCAGCCACCCCGACTTAATCACCTACTTTAATTTTGCTACACTAATCGGTCGTAGGTGGAACTTTTACTGACAAATAAAAGAAGAAATGCTAGACTTGGCAGTGATCGGTTTAGATTGGATGCTGTGTGGAAACACAGTGCTTACTCCTATTATTTTCTGTTCATTTACACCTGAATGCATAAAAAAAGCCCATCATAATAACAGAGAGCATGCATGCCAGCCTGTGTTGAGCTATATACAAAAGCTTTAACAGGAGGTTTATTTACTCCTCATCGCTGAGAGCTGCATGTGCCAATTTTGCTCTCCACTGCGTGCACTAGCTAGCTGATGCACATGTCAGCCTTGACATAACTTTACTCTGTTATCCCTTTCATTCTTTCACACTCTGCCTTCTTTGCCACCCCAAGGCAGAGCAAGGCAGTGAGGGATCCCAGTAAAAGCAATGATCAAAAGTAGCACTTGGATGCCTACAGGTTTCCCTGACATGAGAGGAGATTGTGTGGTGGGGGAGATAGATGGCGGAGCAAGATTTGGAAGAGCAGGAAGGAGGAGGCGAGAAAAGGAGGAGAGACACACCCTTAACTTGTCAGGCCCAAGTAGAGACTGGTACCTCAAAATTGGGAGAGATGTAAAGAGAGGGATGGGTGGGTGAGGGTTGGTGGTGGTGGTGGTGGTGATGGTGGAGGGGTGCAAGAGAGGATGAAAGGTTTGAGGCATGAAAGGAAGGCAGACATGGGGTGAAAATAAGCGGAAAAGGAAAGTAAAGGAGAAAAAAGGGCGAGAGAAAAAGTTGGGCTGAGCAGAGCGCGACACGAGGAGAAGAGAGAGCTGGAGTTGAAAAGCCGTCACAGGTGAATAATTGAAGACAGCCTCGGCTGCCTACACTCGTATACAGTAAAGTCAAAGGCAAGAGTGCAGATGCGAATGCGCAACCCCGAGCAAGACCGACATGGAAAATCTTTCGGTAATGAGGAAATTCTTGACTCAGTATAATAATATTTTCCCAGTTCGGAGAGATTGTCGTTCCTCAGCTCATTCAAATCCGCTGCCTGTATTTCACTTTTCTCAGAGTGGATCTGATGGCACCGCACAGGAGCACCGTGTTAACTCAACAAGAAGCCGATAACGCCGGGTCTCTGTGATAAGCACTGAAGTACGACAATAACACGAGTGTGCCGGAGCTGCTCTCTGTTTAGATACTGTGAGCTAGGTTTTGTCTGGGCCTCATATAAATAATTTTACTCTCTCTCAGGGGCAATGCTCGCTGAAAGATTTACCTCCTCGCTTGTGTTTTCTTTCTGATGTCTGGGTGAGATATTTTCTGCCCCCGTGTGTCAAAGCCTTGTGCTCCTATGTGGCGTGATTTCCTGCTCACACAGCATGTATAATGCATATCCCAAACTATACTGCTTGTTACATGTTTGTCTGCCACCCCCCAACACACACACACACACACACCATCTCCAAGCTTGAGCACACAGTCTAATGCACAGGCTTTTGGCACTCGTATGCTTTATTTGGCCACATATAAGACCAATTTCATCCAGATTTATGACTTCTGGAGTTGGGTTATTTCGCTGAATCCCCAGACAGGACACAATTCATGGCTGTTGTGTGTGATACCTGCTCTGTTTTCAAATCTGAGAGCCGCAACATAGCAGGCGTGCCAGGGGAGTTGTAAGGAGAAACCCTCTATATTTCCAGCAGCCTGCATCTTATTCGGCCCTGTCTACATTCGGCAGCTGAAAAAGAAAAGAACGCTCTGGGCAACTTTTATTACACCCTTTCCTCAATTACACCGTCGTCATAAAACAACACACATTTAATCACAGCCTCTGCTAACATGATGAAGTAGTTCATCACAAAGAAACGCACGGTCTTAACAACGGAAACATACATTTTAGAGCAGACAGATATTAGATATGTGTCAATAAAAAAGATATAGTTGTTGCCATTGCCGACGCAGCTCATGAATTATTATTGAGGGAGAGGATGGCATGTTCCATAACTTATCCATCTCCAGAGGAGACTGGTCCTGTGCTCCCAGGAGGAGAGCAGCATCCCCAGAGTGTGGAGACAAGGGTAGGCGGGTTGGGCTGATGCTCCCCCACAGGGGGATTCATGTGCTGTAAAGAAACAGTGACAGTCCATGTAGGGAACAGCGCATTAAAGAAATCCTGGGTGTGGGGAGACTCTCAGACAAAGAGTCTAGAAGAGTCTCTTGGAGGTACAAGGGGATTCATGCTGGCTGGTTTTCCCATTGAGAAGATGGATGTGTCACCAACACGAGCCTGGCGCTGTTGTGACGTGACATATAAGCTAAAGATAGCAGCCAAAAGACACAAATACCAGAGCTCTTTTTTATAAAAATATCAATGCACTCCTCTTTATACAAATGGTGAACTTAATCCAGCATAATCTGCCTGTTCTTGTATGTAGAAAGAAGCTGCTTTACATTCAAAGCGATTCAGTCAAATAGATTTTCAAATGTTTGAGTGCTCATTGGTGTATTCACTTATATCCCTGATAAATATAGTAGCCCATGTGATCGGAGCAACAACCTGTGTGCTTTCTGTCTTTTATATCCAACTATTTCACAGCAGCAAATGTGTTTTGAGGACATAGAAAGCTGATAGGATTTCTAGTAAATTAGTGAGGAAATGCTGCTAATTGAAATATCTGACAAAAATGTAGCTACATGTAGGAAAACCATTCTGTGTGTATTTAAAGCCAAATTCAAGCTTGAAATTGCTGTTGTAGCATTGTCTTGTTAAAATATGCAAAGTATTGACTGAATGAGGCGATTGTCTGGTTGGAACCAAATGTTGCTCAAAAACCTGTAAATACTGAGCGCTGATAAAAAGCTGAATGGTCCTTCTCCTCTTCAGTTCGGGCAACACGTCATCCATGTTTTCCAAAAACAATTTCAAATTTTGATTCACCAAAATTCCACAGAACAGTTTTCCACTTTGCCTCAGTTCATTTTAAATGACCCTTGATCCAGAGAAGACAGTGTTTTTTCTGGATCGTGTTCACATACGGCTTCGTTTCTGTGCGCTGGAGCTTTAACTTGCATTTGTGGACGGCCGATGACAGTGATTTCTGGAAGTGATCCTGAGCCTGTGCATTGATTTCCATGACTCATTCCTGTTTTTGATTCAGTGCCACATGAGGGCCAATACTGATTTTCAGCTTGCCCACAGAGATTCCTCCAGATATCTGAATTTGACATTAAGTACTGCAGGTAATTATTAGTGCTGTCAGCGTTAATGTCGTTAGAATGACATTAATGCCATAACCGCATTAACATGGCAAATCTCAGTTAGCGAGTTGACGCGGATCGCCCCGTGCGTGGGGCTGGACGGCGCTAACGCGTTAACGTGCTAACTGCGCTAACGAGCTAACTGCGCTAATGTGTTGACGCAGTGCAGCCCCACGCACGGGGTGATCCGTGCTAACTTGCGTTAATGCGGTTATGGCGTTAACGTCATTTTAACGAGGTTAACGCTGACAGCACTAATAATTATATATTCAAAGTCTTCACAGTTTCATGCTGAAACTCTTGTAGACACAGTGCTAATGAATTCTGCCTGTAGAGTAACTGACCTGTTCCCAGTCAACCCAGTTAGCTGCAAAATGTTCCACCAGCTGTTTCTTTATAGTCCCACTAACTTTTCCATCCTTTTGTTGCCCCCATCCAAACTTTATTGAAATGTGTTGGTGCCATCAAATTCAAAATGAGCTAATATTTTTCATTAAATATGAAAATGTTCTAGTTTAAGCATTTGATATATTTTTTATGATCTATTATCGATAAAATGGGAGTTTATGTGATTTGGAAATGATTGCCTTCTGTTTTTAATTTGGATTTTATACAGCAACTGAACTTTTTTGATTTGGGGTTATCATTGCAGGGACTAAAGAATGACTAAATGCGCTGGAAGAACTTTTTAGGGGAAACTTTGTGATCCTGGTTTAATAGTGAGAGCTCTGGGAGTAGCTGGATGTTGCTGTTCTATAACACACGTGGTTTTTTACTTGGCTTTGCAGAAGATTCCCTGGAGCGTGACCTAACGATCACCGAGAAGTGTTTCATCTAACGCTCTGTGATCGCATCTCTTACAGAGGATTTCCTCACCTGAAAAACAAAAGCTTTCTAGTCAGTTTTGGTGAATGCTGTCATGATTTATGCAGATGCAGGAGTAGCAGTGCCTCCCACTGAGCAGGGCAGATTGTAGAGTGCAAGTTGTCATGTAGGGTGTCCTACTTTAACCCCTGTAATTGTGGTTCCCATACTTTATTTTCTTTAAACCTCCATCACAATCCTTTCCTGAAGTTAACTGTGACATTATACATAGTAGACATGAATCAGTCACGATGTTCCTAAAGTGCAGACTTCCACCTATAATTCAAGAGGTTTAACAAAACACATCGTTTTCACACAGTCCCTCCGTTTTCACAGACTCTGAGGTAATTGGAAAAACTAACACAATTATAAATCAAAACATTTTTGCAATGCTTGGATACAAGTCATTTGCAAGCAATGTCTGCCTTAAGTCTGGAACCCATGGACATCACTAAATAATGCTTTCCTCCTACGAGACGTTTTCCAGGCCTCTGCCGGAGCTGCCCTCAGTGGCAGCTTGTTTGTGAACCTTCCCGCTTCAGCTTTGCCTCCAGAGGATGAAAATCACGGTCGGCTGTGGTCAGTTCTGGTCACGAACTCTGAATCTAGAGTTGCATTCAGAGTGGCTGCAGAATTAGAGTATGTAGATATAATATCTGCACATTTCAGAATTCACCCAATCAATAGTCACACAATCACACGTGTCTTTGCAACAGGGGATTCAACTCAACTGGCTGCCAACAGTTTGTACTCTTGCTAGATTCCTATATAAAAGCAAAGTTGCCGAGCAACCTTGTGAATGTCAACAATATCAACAACAATGTCATATTACTGTTGTCGTCCTGCAGGAACTATGTCTGGAGGGATTTCTGAACTCTATGAGATTCTGGCTAGACTTTAAGTAGTTAATGTGAATTTCTCTTTAATGTGACTTTCTGTGTACGTATACAGCAACAGATTTGCAACAGATTTGTGATTTTCACTGGTTTATCACAGCTGATCGTCATATTATCACAGATTGCATGTAATTGCCAGCTTGACCTCATTTAATTGCAAACTGATAGCAGACTGCGTTATGCTGTATGCCGTTTGGTTCAGCAGAGACCGTCTACCTGCAGACGGCGTCTGTAGTCCATGGAAGCAGTGTACAAAATGTGTAGCGCAAACAGTCTGTGGGCCGCTTGTGCTGTTGGTCCGTCAGCCACGGAGAGGAACGAAGTTCCAACATAAAGAGCTGAAGCGAAACCAAGTCTAAAAACAATGACGTGTCCATTACAGCCACTGTGTGTACTTTTCTTCTTGTATCTTTGATGTTTTTTTCTGCTTCAGCCATTCCTGGTGAACTCCGCTGTTGCTCCATTCCCTATTCCAGCCCACTTGTTACAGAATGAGCATTCGAGTGGTGCACAGCATCATCCACATTCAGCAACTCGGATTTTGGAAGGGTGCATGGGAACATGTTTGTGGTGGTTGAAAATCCCTCTCCGTACACTGTCCGTATGGAAACACATACACAAATGGACACAACTGTGGTACTATAAATTACACAGTTTACACAGCAGACTGCCAAGTCTTGACTTGGTTAGATGTGGTGAAGAGGTTTTTCTAGACCAATGGAAGAATTCTGTGATCATTCATTTCAGTTGTTTTCCGTGGTCTTTTAGGCCTCTTGGGGTCTGCCGACTGCCGAGCTCACCAGTGCCTTCCTTTTTTTTAAAAAATCGACCAAATTATTGATGTGGCCACTTGTAAAGTTTCCTAAATTGGTCCTGAAATAACAAAGAAACCAGCGAAAAAGCTGCTTAACAGTCATGTGATCTATTATTTTTGAGCGGGTGACAACATAAGAAGCACTGCAATATTTTCTTTTTATATAAGTCCTTGAATTAAAGTTACAGACCGACACTCAGATTTCAAAATGCATTTCAAATGCATTTCAAATGTATTGTGGTTCTATGCAGATGCAAAATTGTGTCAAATGTATCAGTGTTATGTTTTTGGGTTGTTGTTTTTTTCAGAACACTGGACTCCAGAGCAGGACCGAGGAAGAATAAAAGTACAGCAGTTCAATAACAAAAGAAGGCTGAGAGTGCAGGAAGGGAAGTCAGACCATTTCAGGAATAGTTTGTGTAGAGTGGAAAAACATAAGGAGACAAATGACAAGGAGGTAGCATTGGCGAAAATCACTACAAGGTCTGAGCATCTTTGCTACAATACAGGGAAATGATCTGGTAACGAGTGACAGGAAGCGTTTTATTGCAGCGGGACAGTAATCGGTGAATGGACTGCAGGTGTGCCAGCAGGGGAACAGAAACCAAAGACGGTGCACAAAAAACAAACAGATGCACACATGGTGAGAGACAGAGAGAGAGTGATCAGTGCTGGAGGACAGCACAGATTGTAAAGCTTTTGTAATGATGATTTTTAACAGTTTTGGAAGGCGCTGTGCAGAATAAATAACCTTTCAAATTACAGACGTTTCGTCATCAAATCCTGAAGCCTATTTTCCAAACTAATTCGATTATTACCAAAAGTGTGTGTGTCATAGTTTTGCAGTATCTCTTCTTACTCAGAGTGGAGCCTTAATATGGTTGGGAAAAAAGGCCAGTTCGCTGCTGAGCAGATCTGTGAGCGTCTTAACTTGACCAAAGTCTGCATCTTTGTCACACGCATATTGGGAAGTCAGCACATGTGGTGTTTTTTGTTTTGTTTTATTTTGGTGTGTTTTGAAGTCTTTCTTTGCTGCGTCTTTTTGCAGTAAAAGTCAGCTGAAGCAGCCAAGCAACAAAAAAGCTACACTAGCGAGCTAATTTATTCAGCATCCAACCTGTCGGCCTGCCCGCGTGCAGAACAGCTGCGCACACACCCCTTTTGAATCGGGGTCGAGGGTTGCCAGGCTTTCAGTGGCAGATGGGCTGAAATCGTATGCGGTGTGTGTAGATTGTGTCTGATAGATAATCTGGTGAATTGGGTAAGGTCAGGGTAAACAGGCAAAATGTGTTCATATTATGGGTCATGCCAATTACGTGAGTTTCACGGGAGAAAGAGCAAAACAGGAGGGCAGTGGGTCTTAAAAAAGTAAGTGTTGGTAGGTATACAGGTATATATGCCTAGTAATGTTATTCTGATAAATATTATTCTGCACAGTAGATATTATTGAAAAAAGTGTACCAATGTATAGCTACACATTTAGCTTTCCTCTGACCATTTTAGAGCTACACTGTGTTTCAGTCACAAATGAAAAGTATTACTTAAAAAATTCTGAAGTCAATCCTCATTTCTTCCTATTTTGCTTCCAAAGCAAAAGAAAAAAAAAGCACTTTGCTTCCAAAAGTTCTCCAGGCTTTCAGAAGCTCCTTCAAAGGTTTTCTTTGCAAAAACACATCATTTGTTTCTTTAGTTTAATTACAAAAACAGTGTCTTTTGTCCCAGCTCCCTCGCATCACTGCAGATGGCTGCTCCTTGTTCTGCCTGAAGTTTCTTCCTGCTAAAAGAGAGTTTTTCCTTCCCACTGTCACCAAGTGCTTGTTCATACGGGGTCATTTGATTGTTTTTCTCTAGATTGTTGTAGAGTCTTTACCTTACAACATAAAGCAGCTTGAGGCAAATGTTGTTATGGCGCTATATTGAATTGAATTGATATCACAGTTTGACAGGCATTAAATAGCATTTTTCCAACAAAGAGCTATCAGCTCACAACTTGGGATATCCCAACATGGCCTGTCCTCAAAAATGAGGAAACTAGACTGAAGACAAAAGAAGTTGCAGGACTACAAAATGATCTACAGCAGATAAAATCTATCTGAGAATCATGTCCTTAAGAAACAGGACAAAAATCAAAATCTGATCATATATTCACCTACTGTTCACTAATGCTTCACAAGTAATGGTCTCACTGGAAGGATGGACATTCTTACAACAGGGAGAAAAGCCTGAGGTATACCACATTATACAAGAACTGCACTGAAAATCAGTGACAACAGCTCTTAAATGTTGTGATGAATCCAAATTTGAAATTGTTGGTTCAAATCACTGCTCAGTATGTACGGAGGTCAGGAGAAAGGTGCAACAGTGAGCGTCTACAGCCTTCGGTAAGACACTGTGGTTTGGAGATCCATTTCAGCCAGTGGTGTTGGAGATCTTGTCAAGAATGATGGAATTATGAACACAGAATCACCATCACATTGTGATCCACCATGAAATACCATCTGGAAAGCATCAGATTGGCAATTGCTTCATTTTTCAGCATGACAATACAGTAAAAGCAAACCTTGATAGAAAAACACACAGTGGAACACTGTGAAGCTTGGCCCTCAACATTATTGAAGCAGTGCGGGATCATCTTGACAGAGAATGTAAAAAAAGGCAGCCAACATCCAAATACAGCGCTTTGAATGTCCTTCAAGGATCCTGGATAAATATTCCTAAAGATTTGTTAAAGAAATTACAAGAAAACTTGACTTTGGTAAGAAATATTGACTTTAAGTCTGGTTAGAATTGCACAAACATTTTTCCTTTTTCCCTACACACAGTATTTCTATGTATCTTTGGTCATTTTTTAATAAATCATTGGTACTAGCACCCGTTTTTAAAGCAAAATCTAATAAAAACAAGGGTTGGCTCAAGACTTTTGCACAGCACTGGGGGTTTTTTGTGTCATTTTGAGGACTCATTTCCAAGAAATCTTTTAATGTGACATCTATAAACTTCTCCCAGTAAGGTAATGTTTGCATACTAGGCAGATTTGTGGTCATTTCATTGAAAAACACACCAAACAAAAAAAGGGGAATTTCTGTCATTTTCCATGAAGGTAACTCGATATTTGCTTGTAAGAAAAGCACATTTTCCAGTTTTGATTCGTCACTTCCTATCAACATGTGGGCAAATCTGGCCGGGCGTACGCTTCTCTTTACACATTTTCCCGCTACTCTTTACTGAGCGGCATAAACGACAGTTTCAAAGCAGAGGAACATTTTGCTATAGGAAGAAGAGATGAAGAGGAGCTAAAGCAAACATTAGAGGCTGCCCAGAGACAGTGATTTTTATATCAGGGAGAACGGGAATGAGGGGATTTTTTTTTCTTTTTCAGCAGGGAATTGGAGGGATAAAGAGAGAAACAGTGTGTCCAGGGGGCGTGGAAGAAGCGCTGCAACGGAGGAGCAGGTAGAGCGTAAGTGGGCGAGAGAGCTAGAGGGAGGCTGGGAGAGAGAAAAAGGGAGGGGGGGGTGCTCGTATTGCATTCCTGTTGCATCAGTTCAGAGTAACAAGATTTGAAGATGCAGGCTCAGACATACTAATAGGTTTTGCACTGACGTCCCTCCCTCCCCACACACACACCTGAACACACACATTTTCCTCATACACACACACCCATAATAGACAGTTCTGCTCAGCAACATGGCTTGCTCGCCACTCACATTTAGCCCCTGTTGCTACCTTCCCGAGCCAGTGTGCTCGAGAGAAACAGGAGTGACCGGCTTATACAAACCGCACAACAAGGAGAAACACCAAATAATCCCCGGCCAAAGAGCCAGATAAAGAGAATGACCTTGAGCGGCGGTGAATGGAGACATCGGCCGAGGAAATAAACACGAGCAAGGCCGCCGTAATAACACACAACATCTCTGCCCGAGCAAATCTAATTTAGACGTTTTCTTCTTCGAGAGCCGGGACAGTGCGGCCTTTTAGCGGCACCGTCAGACCTCTGGCTCGCCTGTTTTTTTTTTTCCCTCACCCAAATAGAGGATATTTTGTCGCTCCTGCATCCAGGATGAGAAAAAGCATCTCCCACGAAGGACGCCGCGTTTTTTAATCTCAGCATTTCTTGTTTTCAAGTGGTTACCGGATCCGATGGATGCTCTCAAGCGCTCTAATCTCCACCCCAGCTGCTGTCACAATAAAAATCAGAAAGAAAAAAAACACAACAGAAGGGGAAGCACGCAGGGCACTCATATCTGGTCAGTTTTACATTTCTGCCTCTCTGGAGGTTTGGGGATGTTTACTCTGAAGGGGTGGAGAAAAAAAAAAGATCCCAGGCCTGAGAGTAGCTTAAACTAACAATCAAAAACAGCGTGTGTTGCCATTATGTTGCAACATCCTGGGTATTTTTAGTTGGGGGGGGCTGAAAAATGAAAAACATCTTCTCATCTCATCTTCTGGCATAACATATTATGTAAATGCACAAACATAGCATCAGAAAAGCAGAGACCATTAAAGCCTCTTCAAAGACATAATAAATTAAAGAGAGGCTCTCATAGAAAACTACCCCGCAACATGGATGTGTTTTTAACAACAGAAGGAGTAAGTGAGCAGTAAATTTGACTGAATGAATGAATTTTGCCCCACTTTTTTGTTTTGCTTGGTCCTTCTCCTTACAGCTATAAAGCATCATGAGCTTAAAGTTGATCTGTTGTCTTTTCCTCTTCTTCACTTTTTTCCATCCTCATACTCCACCAAATCATTACATTTCAATTCAGCCCGGGTTTAAATCCCCCGATGAGCGTTTCCCTCGAAGGACTCGCCCCCTTTTCTTCTATTCTCTCTTGTTTTTCAAGCTCGCAAGTTCTTTCAGGTCGAACTAGTACCTTATGTGTAAAGAAGAGAGACAGTGAATCAATAATCAAAGCTCACCGTCTTCATGCCCAAAGGCAAATGGTTTCTCGCTTCTCAGCCTGTGCAGAGGATCATTCATAGTGTATAAAAGGCATAGCTAATGCCTTGCTGCATGAGCACGAAGAGAAGCCCGTACACGCTCTTTCTGGTTGATCCTTGTTGTTACACTGTCTTGTGATCCGGCACCACAAGAAAGGAGATCTCTTAGCTGGATGATAGAGCGCTGTGGTTTTGTTAATTTGCTTTATAGATAAAGGCGAGGGACTTCCCCAGGTGAGACAGGTAGCGCTTCAGATCTCTTTAAAGCGTAACCTGATAGACTGTGTTATACAGCTTTGCTGTGACAAGCGTTTGGAAGTGTTCACTGCGGGTGGATGTCACGCACACTCTGACTGAACACAGAGCTGCAGAAATGCACACGAGGCAAAAAACAGGCCTTACCTATATCCCTAATGAAAGAGTGATTAGCTGTTATGGTGCATATTGATTGTTGGAGGCTGATGTAATTGCAGAAGGTAATCTGTTTAGCATTGTGGCACTCAGGGCTTGTAAACTGAACTCTTAAGTGGTTAAAGGCTCCCTTGGTTGGCTGTTTGACACGTCATGCTTTTATGGTATTTAAGCAGGAATCAATTACCATATACTTAACCCCTCCCTCTCATGGTAAATGTCCAGTTATAGCAACAGCAGCTAGTTCAGACCCGTAAAGCTTTGGATTTTTCCATGTCAGCCTTATGTAAACAAAAATGTATTGACAGGTTTTTAAAACTAGAATTTTGTTTGTTTTCTACCTTAAAAACTGTTTGATTACTACCATTGACTTGTTATGAAATATGGCTAAGCCACGGTTAGTAAATTCTGTATTAGTATCCCCAGTATTGATTCCTTTTTGATTTTCATATTAGCACTCTTCCTGTTTTATGTTCTTAACTAGTTTCCATTTCTGTCTTGCTTTGACTTTTGTTTCCCTCCCTGCCCGATTATCCAGATTATCTACACCTACGTCTTGTTTTCCCCCAGATAGGCCACAGTGTGCATTTAAATAGTCCTGTCTCTTTGTTTCTTGTATGTCAGAGTGTCTGTCTAACTGTCTGACCTCCATAGTGTTCTCAGTGTTATTCCTGCAGCTCCTGGTGCTACATACACAGGTATCTTTTTGTTTTTTAAACATCTTTCTGCGTTTGTTTTGAAAATCTACAAAAAAATCCAACAAAAAATCTGTCTAGGGTGTGGTGAAGCAGCAGGCGCCAATATAACCCTGAGAAAAAGCCTAGAAAAAATGATATCAATCTGCATAATCTAATAATAATAAATAATAATGCAAAATCTCAGTGTTCTTCCCTGACATGTAAACACAAATACAGAACAAGTTTTCCAAAAGCTCAGTTTTCATTTAGCTAAAAAGCAGTTTATGTGTGGACAAAAGGCCAAAAAACACAGTTTAACAAAATACCTGTGTACGTGTGTTTTACGGCTCCTGTCATAATGCTGTTTAATATACAAATCTCAGTGTGCAGGTACCTCTCTGTGATTGGTGGATCCAGAGGACGGATCATACAGATTGGCTAACTAGCTGGAGATGACTTATATGATGACAGCGCCATGGACGGCCAGTCATTCATCCTCCGCTCATCCCAACCAGCAGATCTTTTGCAACATATCCAATGCTGTTTGTCATTAGGGAGGCAAGTTGCTTTCATTTGGTTTGATTCTTTTGGTTAGTTAAGTTTGGTAAATACTCGAGATAGGCTCCTTTTGTTTGTTGTTTTGGCGTTGGGTCCACCCCAAAGTTATAACCAGCTCCTTCGTGTCAAATATCCTAACAAATTAACCTATTGTAAATAAATCATTGTCAAACTTCACCAATTGTGTGATGTAGCTGCTTGGCATTTGACGAGGATGGATCACCCTTATGTTGTGGTCTGGCCCCCCCTAGACAGGCCATAACAGTGTGAACAGAGCTTGGATTCAAACTGATTAACTTTTGGAGTGAGCCTCAGGTGGTCATTTGAGGAACTGCAGTTTTGGCTTTACCGGTCATCCCCCTAAAGTTGCCACTTTTTACGACCATGCAAAACTTTAGGCTAATGTTGGCGGTTTCGCTCTTAACTGCATCTGAGGAAGTTTACGATCTAGGAATAAAACTTAGATATTTCTTTGAAAATTGCAAAAACAAATAAAATATTGAAGCACTTTCTTGCTTGTCAAGTGCATAATAATAATAACAGTGATAAGTTAAACAAAACTAAACTACATTTTGGTTCCATCATGTTTACAAAAAGAGGAATTCTTGCAGTGTACTGTAGCTCTCTATATAAAAAGAAGCAGATATAGAAACCAAATATAATTTAATTTCTTCTTTTTGGCTTCAGTATTTTAGATTTTTTTTCCACAGGGTTCTTTTTAAAGAATGAATCAGACTGAAATAGTAAAATGTTATCTAGAGGCAACCTTTACAAGCAACTCATTAAGCTAACATAACTATAGGTTCAGTTTCAAAATCCGACTTCTCAGTTCAGCTGTCTCAAAAAAAGAATCCACTGGCTTATGAAACCTTCTAAGAATTTCCCATGGTCAATTTGTCCCATTGTAGTCTAACTGAAAACAGCTTATGGAAACTTGTAACTTTAGCAACCTTGCTTTAAGTGGTTAAGCCTGGGTAAACACTGGCCATGAAAACCACCTCGCTTTGACGAGAAACCGTCAGTGAAATGACGTCTGTTGGGCTCGGTTACCTTCTGTTTCGTGATGTGAAAGCTCATTAGCCCACAGACGGGTGAGTGAGCTGTGACCTTTCAGTGTTTCCAGGTCAGAGGTCAGTCATAATCTGCCTAGCACCATTCTTGTCATAACCCATCTGACATTTCGACGACTCTGACTCCAAATGTCAAGCCGTAATCTGTAAGGGTGAGCGCTGCCTCTGCCTCTCACCGATACATTTTCCTGTTTACTTTCCATTTCAACATTTTTCTGAGGATTACGTTACATCAACAAGCTAGATGTGTTTATGATATCAAATTCAGTTTGAAATGAAACTGGAAGCTGGCCACTGGGTTCACGAAAGTTTTGTTTTTTGGGGTTTTTTTAGTTGCTCTCCTCACAGTTGAGTGAGTTTGCGCGGGAGGTCAGCGACAGCCTGCCGCTTTGTTTGCGGGAGATAGATGGAAGGTAAATGAGCATCGCTGCCGGTGTCGACTTCCATTCTGAGGCAGCGGAAAGACAGAAGGTGATTATTCGGTGCCGGTGTCCCCCGTCGTAATTTGGAAAAGGATTGTGAGAGAAAGGAGTGTCGAGCCTCATTTAAGCCTTGATTCCTGAATCTCTTTATTTATGTTTCTGCCACATGCTTTGGGCAGCCTGCCAACAACTATGCAGCCATGTGTTCACGTGTGTTTGTGTGTGTGCACGTATGCAAACTGCTAATGCATGCTCATTAAACTTTCATATATACACTATAGAATATATACAGTAGGCAGGTGCAGTGCTGGTCATTAGATTTCCACTGAGATTCAGATTTAGAAGAGCTATTTGACAGACGTGGTACTGACTGAGGATTTGGGTGAGGGCTGTTTACGAAATGTTTTTTTCAAACAGGTGTATTTTGACCTTTTGTATCAGCCATTTTCTTTTACACTCAGTATTTTTTTCCAATTTAGTTCATCCATTAACTCTCCGGTCTACTAGAACTCGTTTCTAACAAAAAAAAAAGGTCCAAATAAAACCGTTGACAGCACGGTCCATGAATTATCCTGAATCACCAAAACATCACTTCTGAAAAGAGAAATTTTTAAAAATGTCACTCTGTAATGTTTTGTTGTTCTGCCTCAGTAATGCTGTGTACCAAGTAATAACTGTTCGAAAAGTTTTCTCTAGACACTTTTACTCCAAAGGTTTGATAGCTGCGAAGCACTTTCTCTTAGAAAAGTGAGAGCTCAAACACACTTCACACATTTCTGTAGCTTATTGGTTACATTTTTTACGTTTTTAAATTTTGGTAAACATAATGTTATTTGTTAATGTTTATAAGAATGTATATATTTTTTAAATGTATTTTGCACCAAGAAATGCTAAGTTTACAGTATAAATGATACAGCTTTAAAAAAGCGAATCTTTTAGCCTAAAGACTGTATTTAAAGGCAAGACGTAACTAGCTTAATGTCACCCACTGGGTTGTGTACTCACATTTACAAACCTTCTTCAGAACAGTGTAGAGTGACATTATCAGCTAATGCTAGCAAGCTTGGTTAGCATGCTGCATGGTTATGGATGCTACACGGGCCTTAGTTCAATAATGCTGTCTGTTGCATTGTCACTTTGTGGCTGGCTAAACATTGTTGTAACAAGGACCCGACACACACACAGGGTTTTGCCGTGCTTGGTACTTATTTGTTTTGCTTTTTAGCAGTTCATTGGGCTAAGGCACTCTTGCACCAGGAGGCAGCTCCTTCCTCAGCTCCTCCACTGCACACTCACTCACCTCATCCGTCTCCGCCATCACTATGTATAGGGAGACAGGGTCATCAGTCACAGCACACACACCTGCCTCCTCTGCCACCTCGACGCAGCCCCGAGAGCCTACTGTACCACCCCTCCGCTGCAGCAGGCCAGAGACCGCACCCTTGCCACAGTTGTATTATGTAGATGCATGGAAGCGATTGCTTCTGCCTAGCTTGTTTTGGTGTGATCAGACAGAAATAAAATTAATATATGGATGAATGAATATTTGCATCAAAAGGCAAAAACAGCATAAACACGGTTGAAAGTTAAGTACAGCGAATCAAATTACCAGAGATGAGACCTAGCAGATACCAATCAGCTACAGCACCTGTCAATCAAAGAGGCCTTGCCCCTTAACTGCAGGATCCAGAAATATAAGTCATTTAAAAAACAATCCAAAAAACATACATTTATATCCATAGAGGCTGTAAAGATATGTGCAGTCGTCCCTCGTTTATCGCGGGAAGCAGCCAGCTTTATTTTTTACAATTATTATAGATGTTTTAAGGCTGTAAAACCCCTCACTACACATTTTATACACTTTTCTCAGACAGGCACGAACATTTTCACACTTTTCTCTCTTGTTTAAACTCTCTCAAAGTTCAAATCTTCATAGAAAAATGAGTTCAGTATTATAGAATGAAACCAAAGATCAGACCCTGTTTTTAGGTCCAGAACATGGGAACAGAGCAGCTGCAAGAGAATTCAACATTATTGAATCGATGGTACGGAAGTAGAGGAAGCAAGAAGAACAAGTTGAGTAAAGTTTGACTTATCTGACCGTTTTGTTTCGCTTAATGCGCCTTATAATCCGATAAATACAGTAACTTCTACCTTCCTTTAGCATGTCCAGAAGTCCAACTTTTTGTGCGATGGTTAGCATCTTCCGCTCCCTTTTGGGTGCTACCGTACGTGCCGTTGACGGTGCAAAACATTTCGTCGACATTGTTGTGTTTGTTGGGGAGAAAACTTACAAACATACAGTACAGCACTTCAGAGTCACACTGCTAGCGATCGAAGATTTATGTAAATTTGACAAGATGAACGCATTCTGTATTGTACAGGAGACACGGAGGAGATTGATTGACAATGGTCTACAGCCAATCAGGACGCAGAACACAATGGGTTGTAAAAAAAACAAACAAAAAAAAATTGCAAAATTGCACAAAAAAAAATCAGCGAAACAGCGAAGCCCGCGTGAGGTGAACCGCGTTATAGCGAGGGACCACTGTATCCCAAACTGAACTACTCGTACACAGAGGGTTACACCATATGGTTTGTGTTTTGTGAATAAGGTGAACCGTAATAACCACAGTCATTTTCATTTGGACAGAAATCTGAATATTCATTTAGAAAACAAGTAATCTGAGAGAGTCTGCTGCCATACCTTGTGGTGGTGAATTTTTCAGGCCTCCTAGTCAGTGCATATCCAGGCCAAGAATTTCTCTTTTATCCAGCTGTCATTGTTGATAAGTGGACTATTTTTACTGTTTATTCATATAAAACCCGACTGGTCAATAGATTCTCACTAGGAACGGTTATCACAACCTCTCCCTCGCTTGCAGATTCTGCATGAATATGCAGATATCTAATTATAGAGATTAGAAAAGTTAATCTCATATTCACATAACATACATCAGATCCTGATACCAGTTCTCCATTACCATTAATGCCTCCTACTTTGATGTATTGCGTGAATTTAGGTCATGAGGTTTTATGGCAGCACTTTAAAGGTTGATATCCATTCCAATAACTAAAAAAGCTAAGAAAACCTAGTTTTTTTCTGGGTTTATCCTCCCCTGGATCCCCTGTTCCCCGTTCTTTCATCAGTCAGCCAACACCTACTTCTTGTCATGTACATGTCATGGGTCTTAGTCTGAATTCTGATGTATTCGGATACCTGAAGCGGTGTAAGAAATGTCAGATCTCTTCCGCTGCCATGTAGCTGCGTACGTTGAGGAACTTTTCCATTAGGCCCGAGTGCCACCCCATCGTTCAGCCCTGAGGCTAACACATCATCTCCAGTTCCCCAACGAGAGTCGCAGGCATCTTGGCTGGAGCTGCCGTGAACGTACATGCCAATCCACAGCATCCCTGCCATTTAGCCACGCTGCATATAAATGCTAAGCTCATCGCAGGCACTGTGATTCCCGTCTCAGTTTTTTCCTCCGTATATGTTGAAGGTGTGCAGCGAGCTCTCAATTGTGCTGACATATATAGGTCCGGTTTATTTTAACAGTGTGCATGTGTGTGCGTGACTGAGAAATGCTTTTGTGTCAATCATGGAGGCACACATAGATTAGCATTGCTTCCCCTCAATTACGATTTATAAAGAGAGGTGGAGAAGTGAGGAAGAAGAATGGTGCGATGGTAGAAAGAGGGGGAAGAAAGGATCGCAATTATAAAATATAAAACTTGGCCCCAAGCTTTGAAACTGACTCACATTTCTCCCTTTTCATTTTCAGATCGTTCAAGATTACTGCCACATATATCACGTGCGATTCCACTCGCGCAGCTGCTCGTACTCTCTCGGTGTGTGTTTTTCACAGTAGAACCAGAGATATCAGCCTCTGTGGCCTACATTTATTGCTCTGATCCATAATATGACATTATTGCATCATCTGTCCACCCAACATTTCTCAAGCCCTAAGGCACTCGTAACCAAAGTGACAGAAGGCGACTGTGTGCATGTATGTGCTTTCTTTTTTTAATGCATGTGTAGAGATGTGCGAGTGTGTACGAGCTCGAAGTGTGGCGCAGGTTGTGTTTGAATTGATGGCCAATCGTTGTGCTTTTGCACGTCCATATGTTTCAACCCGCAGCTACATCCACCATCTGTCTCAGAATGACGCTAATTTAGCTCTCCTGTCATAATTGACTGCCTCTGTATTCCCCACTGTATACTGTTGCCTGCTTTGCTGCTCGGGAGTGCGGGAGCAGCACATACTTGTAACACACTTGTTACCAGGCCACTTCCTGCTCCTTTAAGCGGTGCAGGTGGTTGGAAGTGAGAGCCCTGAGGGTGGTGAGTGTGTGTTATGGAGGGAAGGTTTGGGCCACGGGTTCAGCCTCTATATGGCTTGTTGCAAGCATAGCCTGGGGAAGCATGTCAGGATATTCTCTGGATAATCACTCAAAGCCGGGGTGTTTACCTGCTGCTTAGAGAGGGGGAAGGGTAGCAAACCTGCAGAGCAGTTTGCTCATGGAGGTCACGGGGGTGAAGAGTGGGGAAAATGAGCGCCCGTGTGCACACGCTGGTGCTGGTACAGTTCTGCGTGAGATGGGGGAGTGTAAAACGATGACACGCGTGCTGTACAAAGGCCTGCAGGGTAATGAAATGCAAACATTTCTAAATACCACATTTACACATATATACGTCGACGGAAACGCAAGAGCAGTGTCTCTCAAACCACGACATTATATGATGAGATATGATAAAAATAAATGTATTCTCATTTGGCCATTGTACTGCATAGTTTTTACTTGCAGTGACTTTAACAAGTGGTTAGGTGTGTTTTCACCAGTGCCAGTTCCCAGGACAACCACATAGAACAGCCACACAAAAGCTGTGATTATGTTTACTTGCGCTTAAATAAACTTCATCTATTGGTGGTTAAAGCAGTCCTGTGCAAACACAACCACCGGCAATAACAAGGCGAGATCGCTTTAAATGTAATTTAAAAGTTTTAATTAAATGTCATTAAAAATAGTTAAACATAACTCTTATGGTAAATACTAAAAGCTGATGTACAAGTAAGGAAGAGTCATTAAATCTGTGAACTAACAGAAAAATTGAGCAATATCAGTTTTAGCAGTAATGGGTGTAACGCGCTCCAAGCTAACGTCTTACTGTAGTCACATTACATTTTTCAGCACGGCAGTAATGTAGCACCATGCTGTACTATATTCAGTAATTGAATTACAGTTATAATTGTGTTGTTACTCATGTTACAAAGGTTTTTCACTTGCACTACAATCAGCTTTTTTCAGTTCGTGCGCAGGACAAGGAAAATGAGTGATCGACACTTTCTGTAGAGTGAAAATATGAACAATATTTTTACTGCACAAGAGTGTGACGATGAAAACTGTGTTATAGCAGTATAATCTTGCTTTTTCTGTCAAACTGTGTTGTGTTTGCGTTGGTGTGTTAAGCTGTAGCTTAAGGTTTATTTTGGTAACTAGTAGTTATGTAACAGTGCATTTCAGGTCATTTTGTGGAATAATGTAACAATTAGTGTAAAAGATTTTACTTTCTCTGGCGAGTAATAAAGTAATGTACCACATTAAGTTAATGAAAACTAATGAGGAGTGTGGAGTAGATCACTTTTTTCATTGAGTACAACTTGAATACTGAGCCTCATCCACCAAAAACAAGTGTGCACACTAGATAAAGTAAGGTATGTGCATTACACTCAAGGCTTTCTGATGCTTTTGAATTGAACTTTCTATTTTAAATGCAAAGGAATGTTTCATATTTTGTTTTTTAAATGTCACTGAGTCTTTGTTTAAGTTGTTAAAGTATGTTTTCACCTGCCTGTCAGTCAGACATACTTTACATGAAACGCATCTGATTTGAGATAAGAGTTTTCCTTCTTACTTTTGCTAATCTTCAAAGTCTACAATCAAAAAATGCCTAAATGAAGCACAGTGAGCGTGAGGGTTTCAGATCTGTTTGAACCTGACAGCATTTAACTTTGTGGAGAAACACTGAGAAGTTAGTTTGAAAAGTGGGCTTTGAACGATCAAATTGTCAGTCCCTTGTGATAACCCTTACATCACAAGACAGCAAACAAAGTACTATTTTGACAAAAGTTCATATTAAACTACATATTCTTAACCATTACAGTAAAATTAGCATTATCCACCCTGCACCCTAATCACATTATAATAATAGGTCATTAGTGAGACTTTTCCCTTAAGGACTGGTTAATTACCGCTTACCAAAATTAAAAGAAGATGAATTAAAACCATCATCAGCAGATTACATCAGCACTGACACTTTAATATCAATACAAAACTTCAACACAGGAAGTTACACCCTCATCACGATTGTGCTTGAAGTTATTGAAACTTCCAGCAGCTTGTGTTAAGATAAGATAAGATAAGATAAGATGAGATAACCTTTATTAGTCCCACACGTGGGAAATTTGTTTTGTCACAGCAGGAAGTGGACAGTGCAAAAGTTATGAAGCAAAAATTAGAATAAAATAAAATAAGAATAAATACAGTACACAACTGTACAGAATAGAATAAAATAAAATACTATATACAGTAGAATAAAATAGAATAAAATATAAAATGAGATAAAAATAGAATACAAATGCTATATACAACTGAGTAAAAATACAACGATGCCAGAAAAGATTATTGCACATTAGTGTTATTGCACATGTGTGGATGTGTGTGTTTGATCAGTTAAAGTCTTTGTTGTGGAGTCTGACAGCAGTGGGGAGGAAAGACCTGCGAAATCTCTCCGTCCCACACCGTGGGTGCCGCAGTCTCCCACTGAAGGAGCTGCTCAGTGCTGTCACAGTCTCATGCATGGGGTGGGAGATGTTGTCCATCAGGGATGACAGCTTAGCCACCATTCTCCTGTCACTCACCACCTCCACTGGGTCCAGAGGGCATCCTAGAACAGAGCTGGCCCTGCGGATCAGCCTGTTCAGTCTCTTCCTGTCCCCGGCGGAGATGTTGCCGCCCCAGCAGACCACACCATAAAAGATGGCTGAGGCCACCACAGAGTCATAGAAGGTCTTCAGAAGTGGGCCCTCCACTCCAAACGACCTGAGTCTCCGCAGCAGGTACAGGCTGCTCTGCCCTTTCCTGTAGAGGGCGTCTGAGTTATGAGTCCAGTCCAGTTTGTTGTTCAGATGAACACCAAGGTACCTGTAGCTGTCCACAGCCTCAATGTCCATACCTTGGATGTTCAGTGGTTGCAGTGGAGGATGTTTGTGCCTGCGGAAGTCTACCACCAGCTCCTTGGTTTTACTGGCATTGATCTGGAGGTAGTTCAGCTGGCACCAGTCCACAAAGTCTTGAGTCAGTCCTCTGTACTCCTTGTCGTCCCCATCAGTGATCAGGCCGACTATTGCAGAGTCATCAGAGAACTTCTGCAGGAAGCACTGGGTGGAGTTGTGGGAGAAGTCTGCAGTGTAGATGGTGAAGAGGAACGGAGCCAGAACCGTTCCCTGTGGGGCCCCCGTACTGCAGACGACCCTGTCCGACACACAGCCCTGAGTCCTCACATACTGTGGTCGGTCGGTGAGGTAGTCCAAAATCCAGGTAGTGAGGTGATGGTCCACTCCTGAGTTCTCCAGCTTGTCCTTCAGAACCGAGGGAAGAATGGTGTTGAAGGCACTGGAGAAATCAAAGAACATGATTCTCACAGTGCTCCCAGCGGTCTCCAGGTGAGCGAGGGAACGATGTAGGAGGTGAATTACGGCATCATCCGCTCCAATGCCAGGTTGGTAGGCAAACTGAAGTGGGTCCAGTGATGAGCTCACCAGGTGCCGAACCTGAGCCAGGACCAACCGCTCCAGGGTCTTCATCAGGTGGGATGTCAGAGCCACTGGCCTGTAGCTGTTGAGGTCCTTGGGCCATGAAGTCTTTGGCACTGGTACAACACAGGAGGTTTTCCAGAGCTGTGGAACTCGTCCCAGCCTCAGGCTTAGGTTGAAGAGGTGCTCCATCACCCCACACAGTTGGTCCGCGCAGGACCTGACGACCCTCGAGCTGATGCCATCTGGACCCGCTGCCTTCTTGGCTTTAATCCTCATGAGTTCATGAGTTGCATCTTTTCTCCAAGTTTGTATATACAAACCAGAGTAGCCACGCCTCTAAATCAAGCATTTTGATTGGCTGCGACAGCATCCATTGGTGCCAGTCGGGGTGTTGTCCTCAGTAATACTGCAATACTGCAGAGTTTGGTATCGATCCAATATCAAATAAATAAAAGTTTTAGTATTGCCGATACCAATACCATTACTTATTCCCTATAAAGGCAGAGATTAACCAGCATCAATTTGCAAATTCTGAACACATTTGAATCACCACTAAATCCATGTGATTTCTACTTTCCACAATAATGAATTGACACAACACAAACAAAACACACATTTCAACTTTTCATGAATTTTGATACTATTTTTTTCTTCTGTAGACCAGGGATGTAAATGTGCTCGTCTCCAAAGCACTTTGGGTCAACTTTTCATGTGCTTTGGGCTGTAAAAAAAATAGACGTGACAGTCAACACAAACAGGTTCAGGCATTTTTCATAGGACATTCAATTTTATTTAATTCAATTCAATTTTATTTATACAATGTCAAATGACAATAACAGTCGCCTCAACACACTTTATATTGTAAGGTTGACCCTACAATAATACATACAGAGAAAAACCCAACAATCATATGACCCCCTGTGGGCAAGCACTTTGGTGACAGTGGGAAGAAAAAACCCTTTTAACAGGAAGAAACCTCCAGCAGAACCGAGAGAAGGAAGACAGGATAAAAGACATGCAGTGGAAGAGAGCCAGAGATTAATAACAAGTATGATTCAATACAGAGAGGTCTAATACATACCTCAATGACTGAGGTATGTTTTCTTTCCATTTCCAAAATAAATAATTTATTTAACACAATTCAGTTGGGCTACTTACTGAACTTAGTGGATAGTAACAAAGTATCAGTCCTATCGAGCTAGTATCAATCCAATACCAATACCAGCGTTGGTACTGATACTATCAATATTTAATTCGATCTGCCAGCCTCTACATGGCTCTGAACATGCCCAGGAAGGATGGTAGATAACAACAGATAGAAATAGAGGAAGATCCAAATCCTTCCCAACTTAACATGTTGTTGCTGACAGTGGCTTATAAGGACAAACGAGGGTCCAACAGATCTGCACCTATTTCTCTAATTTAAGAGGAACAAAGAAATGTCTCTAGTTCAAACCCTTAAGCAGTAATAGGTTAAAAAGGTTAATACATACTGTTTGTGCTTATGTAACAAAGCAATGCTATACGTCGTCCCTGTTCTGAGGTGAAGCATTGCACATAACAATCCCACTGGTAGTTTTTTATTAGCCCACGCACGTTCAGTATGATAACAAATACATAGAGACCTGCTTGAAAATCTGTTTGATCCTTCAAACACCGAAAAAAGCCCTGTCAGCTGAAAATCACACAGCAAGTTTAGGCAGTACATTTGTTCTTAGCCTTGAAGTAACTAGATGAAAAATCTTTTAATAGATGTGTTTGAAAGTCTCTGAAGTGGCTCATTAATAAAGGAGATGGCTCTGCTCCTGCTGACTTTGTTCTTCCACCCCTGAGTGGGAACAGACCCCGTGCATCTCAGCAGACCTCCAGTTTTTTGTGAAGAAGAGGCAACTTTAAAACGGTTAATAGTGAGTATGTGTACTTTAATATAAAGTGTTGCCAATATTTTTACCCTGGACAAAAGAAGCTATCATAGTTATCTTTATTGCATTTTTTACCACAAGTCAACCATCTGTGGTACACAACTGTGCAGACTTTGCGACTTATCTTAGGGGACAGATATTGGCGCAGCGCATCAAGAGTGTACGGTAATTAATGCCACGCACCATGTTGTTAGTGTAGTCCTGGCTTGTCCCCGGAGTGCTACAAAGCTGTCATGCAACCAAAGCTACTTCTAAGGGTTATGCATGCAAACATATACTTGATGCATGCATTTGATGGTAAAGATGGAGACATTTCCTGTGGGGCAGTGCTCACCAAAGGAATGGACATGAAAGAGGTACGGTATGTGTGGCACGGTGTCAGTATAGAAAAAAAGATGAAGACAGCAGAAAGAGAAATGGGTGATTGAGACAAAAGCAGATGAGGAGAGAGTTGAGGTTGTCCTGTCTGATAAACAGAAACATGGCTCATCATCATAGGGAGCACCAGGGGAGGACTGGAGCCCATCTGCCAACTAATACATACTAATGCTCCCCCTGCACTGTACAGTCACCATCAAAGGCACAGACGTGGCATTCAGTTACTGAAACAAAGGCGCGAGCAGTTGGGGGATTTCAAAGGTGGATCATGGTTGAACTGTGTAAGCAACAACTGATAGTGCGATATTTAATATTTCGTCAGTGCGTCTGTTCTTCGCCTATCTCGATAACCATTCATCTGATCGGCCACAAACTTGTAAGCGCAGTGCTGAGTTTGGCATCGTCTGAATGAGCAGCTCTCATGTTTTGGCTGGAAGTTGTTCTCTGTTACCGTGTTCCCCCTCTAGCAGGGATGTCAAACAAACAGCCTGGGGGCCTGCCAAAAGGACCAATCTGGCCTACTAAATGGCTTTGCAGTATTTGAAAACTGCCTTGACAATGAATCACATCATGATTTCATGAAGCCGGAGGTCTGAATCATTGTCAGTGTTACAGTCTTCTTACTGACAAATATATTAGCAAAAACTAGAAAAAAAAAAAAAGAAAATATGAATGAAATTAATAATTCATGGCAATACAAAATCAAGTGAAGACATGGAGTAAAATAGGATAAAAGTAAAGTTGTGCACTAAAAATCAGATTCTATTAGAATGAGTTTCAACAGAAGGCCTATTACTGATGTTGTGTTCCACCAAACTAAGTAAAGTGATGTGATTAAAATGAGTTTGACACCGCTGCCCTATAGTGACTGTGCCTGCTCGGGAGGAAGGATATAAAGGCGTGTGTGGGCATAGCCACTGTTGATCACACATTGGCACTAATTTGCATTTGGATGCCAGATGGGAGGGTGAAGTACTAAATGTTAGCAAGCTAGCAAGCTTGTGTCGCAGCCATGACTGTATGGGTGCAAGTAGGGCTGTGTCATATAACCCATGATAACACCGGTATAAATTTTTAAATAATAAAACAGTGTCATATAGCTCTAGAACACACAGCAATGACCCAAGCCCGGACATGTCTGAGAGCGAGACCAGCGTGTAAGCCTAAGTTGATGATTCAGTACCTAAAAAGCGAGCTACCTCAATGGTATTTAAGTAGTTTGGCCACAAAGCACAATGCTCCACAAAATGTACTAAAAAGTGTTTCTGCTAAAGGCTGAAAACACACCATCAAGTACAACTAGGCTATGAAAGCATCTAAAGAGGAGATGCAAGCAGCTAGTCATGTGTGACCCAAAAGTTAGCAGGGGACTTGACCAATCATCGCTGGAGCGCTCGCTAGTTGGATCGAAATTACTGATGAGGGCACATGGTGGTAAAGATGGGCTTTAAGCAGCTGGATACAAAAAAGATCCAACAAGCATCCAGCAACATCCAATATTTTTCAGTTTCAGTTTAGTTATTAATGATACTTTCTACATTGATAAATTACAGTAAAGTTGTAGTTTGACTTAACATTTCCAGGGAAACAGAACCTGCCAGCTACTTTTGTGCTTACATTTGACTTATGCTGTCACTGAATATAATGCCATGTCAATATCATTGCACCATAATGCTGTTGCTGCTGCTGCTGCTGGCACCTTGAGGCAATAGATTCACACTTTGAATTAGGTAGTCTGCCATCAGTGCCAGAGCTCACCAGATGGAATGATGGAAAATGCTCATTTTGTTTGTAATAATAAAAGGCTGCTGCCTGCAAGCTGCAATCACAGAAAAAAAGTTTTGCATTTTTTTATACTGCATTGTAAATATCAATATTACAAATTGCTTTAAAACATCCTGTTAAAATTTTGAGGCTACGTTGCCCACCCCTAGGTGTAACACACAGACACATATATTTGCTAAGAGACTGTATCACAAAGCAGGTTCTAATGCTCATCTGATAAGTCAGCTTGTAAATAAGCTGAAGTTTGGCACAGCAGACAGCTGCCTGTTTTTGGCGCACATTCACACACATTCAGAAAAAACTTACAGTTGACGTAAACGATCAATAGAGACCAAAATGTTTTCTACCAAGCCAGCATGATTTGTAATGTTTAGATGGGCATTTAACATGAGGGTCTACGGAGACTGACTCATTTTTGGAGCCAGACTGAGCTGGCCATTAGAGACCTTTTTTCTAAATGTAATTGAATTTGTTTTATAATTGTCTTTGGGTTTTCTGCTTTTTCTGTAACAACTAACTTCACTCAGATTAAACACACGACACACGTTCAGTCAAAGTTATCCTTTGAGGATTTTCCTTTTAAAACTGCAACATTATGATTTCCTGCAATATTATCTGCTTAGCAACCATTGGTAAATTGCAGCTATAAAGCATAGGTAACACTCTCTCTGAATGTGTACTGCACTGTTTAATTAAATTATGTTCACGTGGTTGCTATAGAAGGGTGGATCAATCCAAATATTGAAAGTATCGATACAAACGGTGGTATTGGATCGATACTATTGATCTACTATTGATAGGCTCAAGACTGTGTTTCTATCCTCTAATTTCAGTATGTCGCCCACTGAACTGTGTCAAATAATTTTTCCTGGAAATGAAAAATTATTCCTCAAACATGCATAATGAAAAATGTCTGAACCTTTTTGTGTTGACTGTCACGTCTATTTTATTTATCCTACAGCGCAGAAGCTGATCCAAAGTGCTTTAAATACGGGCACATTTACATTCCAGGTCTCCAAAAAAACCCAGTTTCACAATACATGAAAAGCTGAAAGGTGTGTTTTGGATTTTCACAAATTTTTCTGGAAAGTAAAAAATCCAAAGGATTTAGTGGTCATTAAAATGTGTTCAGAATTTGCCAATCATAAATGTCATGAATGGCACACTGCTCTCCCCTACATAAGCTGCCTTTATAGGTTAGAAGTATCGGTACTGGTCTTGGTATCAGCAACACTGGCCCCGTGTTTACTAGATATCATGTCGATACCAAAAGTTGCAGCGTTGCGCAGCACTGGTGGTCGTCAACAGTAAATCCATGTGAGGAGGAGAAGTCTGCCAGTGTTCATCCAGCCCGCATCGCTTTCTCAGAACTGGAGCTAAATGTCCCAGCGATATGAATTTAAAACAGTTTCCAAATCAGTTTCACTTGTATGAACATCGTAAATGCCTGAAGGGCTGAACGTGGCCACCTCCCTGTACAGTATGCTGCCATCCATGAAATGCTTGCTGGGACTCTTTCCCCGCTTTCCATTTTCCACCAGAATGTGTCTGCTTTGCTGGCAAACTGAATTGCATCTTTACTCTGTTTTCCTCTCTCTTTTTCCTCATTAACTGTGAACACACGTGCAGAAGAAGGTCCGTCACACCGTGCAGTTTACTGTGTCGGGATGATTCCAAACGGGTCTAAATGCAGGAACGTTTAGGTTTAGACACCCGCTCAGGCGCGCCGTTGCCTCTGATTTTGCTTTTTTTCTTTCTTTTTCTTTTTAAGTTTTCAGTATGTGTCTGTGTG
This sequence comes from Oreochromis niloticus, assembly GCF_001858045.2. Classification (NCBI taxonomy): domain Eukaryota; kingdom Metazoa; phylum Chordata; class Actinopteri; order Cichliformes; family Cichlidae; genus Oreochromis; species Oreochromis niloticus. The sequence goes on along the minus strand of NC_031985.2, from coordinate 30,133,289 downwards.
TGTGAGAGAGAGAGGGGGGGGGGAGAAGGGTGTCAGTGGTGAAAACAGTGAATGTCCCTGGTGTCTTGAGGTATTACACTGATGCGCAGCCATGCAAACAGGCCTAGGAGGGCCTTTCTGAATCAGTGGACAGGACCGGAGCGACCTTTTCAACTCACATTAAACCAGGGTCACCTCACTGTGCTACAAGTTAGTGGGAGAGCGACACGGAGAGGGTGGAGGAAGGGGAGATAAGAGATGGAGATGAGGGGGGCTTGCTATACCTTGTGAAAATGTGCCCTTTCATCTTTGTTGTGTTCCCATGAGCGTCTGTCCGTGTGTGTTTGTGTTGCGTGGCTCAGGAGAAAGCACATACTGTGCACGCCCAGGATTTACTGTATACTGTACTGAGGAGAATCACTCGGAAAGGTTCCAAATTTACACTTGATGAGGGGAAATAAGAAGTGATTATGCTCTAGTAGAGGTGATTGTTTTAATGCAGAATCGGCTGAGCACTGATCAGAGCATGCTATAGGTGTTCATGATGTCGTTTTGATATCAGCTCATGTGTCCAATCAAACCCCGGCCCTACATACCCTTACAGGCCCAAATAAAAAGGCACGCATGGCTGCACTTCTCCTACCTCAGCAACAATCTGCACAAAAACGTCTCCACAAATCAAACTCTGTGTGTGTTTGTGCGTGTGTGTGCATGCTTTGTATGTGCGTGCACGGGTGCGTGTGTGTCTCAGTGCATCAGACCGGTGAAGAGAAGAATAACCCAATTACAGAGACAGTCTGCCTCAACGACATACAGTATGTACACGGAAAGAAAGAGAGGTGTGTGTGTGTGTGTGTCTGAGAGCGAGAGACAAACAAAGACAAGCACAGTGAGGAAGAATGATTTTTGATGAAAAGAACACAGCAGAAAAAGGGGGAGAACAAGAGCAGAAATTGCCAGGCGGCTCCAGCGTGCGAGCGCAGAATAAACCGGATGTGTGCTGAACAAAGGTGAGGCAGAAAAAAAATGCATAAAAGGCAGCTGTGGAAAATTTTAATATTTGGGGAGACCTCAAATATTGGAATATTGGGATTTATTTAAATGAGAACTCCTGAGGGGTGGTACTGCACCGTGCGCACCTCAGTTCATGTACAAAGTCTTTTTTTTTTTTAGGGAGAAAAACGGGGGGGAGGAGGGGAAATTGGCCCTGAACCTGACAATTTGGTGGATTGGAGGATGCGGTTGCATAGCAACAGACAGCAGCCGAGTACCTAAAAAGCAAAAAAAAAAAAAGAAAGAAAAAAAGAAGACTATTTGGCCTGTTAAATATTCACTCCCTGCTACAACAACACTCAAAGGCAAATGTGTTTCCATACAACCAGATTTGGAAAAGCTCATAAGCTCGGAGTTGTAGGAACACTGTTCATTTACAAACTTTTCATGAAAGGTAGACACGAACGTGGCTCAACCTTATATGTAAAATTGAGGCTTGCTTACATTATATAACAATCAGTCTAAAAAAAAAAAATGTGTTCAACAGTGTGGAGTCACATATTTCATCCTCCACATGCATGGCACATATTGTGTTTACATATTATCTAATAAGCTAACGCACAATGGGGAATTTGCATTTGAAATGCCACTCGGTGTGTTTGGAAGCTTAGAGCATGCGGCGAGGGGGATCACAGCAGAGGTGTTTTGTCATATTACAGATAAACACGAGGCAATTTCCCCCTTCAATTTATTAACATTTCAAGCGCCAATCCTCAATCATCCCTTGGACACTCGCGCTCTCCTTCGTTGTCCTGCAGGTTTTCAATAAAGCACTAAGCTGCATGAGTTGTTTGTTGTCTGTAAAGTCAGCTGTAGATTATAACAGATGACAAAAAAACACAAGCAAGATTCCCTTTTATTGGACATCTCCACTACACAATACCCATGCATTACCTGCCAGTGAATATTACATTAGAAAAATCGCCCCTTTTTTTATGGTTTAAATCTTGTTTGTGTTGAATCCACAGTAGTCCTGGAAATCAAAGCTATCGCAAGCTTTTGCCAACTTCGCTCTCCTCTATCTGTGGTCGTGGTTATTAAGGTTTGTCTTGCACATGAATAGGGGCGCCGTTGCTCCGGGATATATTGTAAGTGACTGCTGTTCGTCTAGCCACCAGTGTTTCTCACAGAGCTGTGAATAATAGATAGGAAAGCTGACCAGAGATAATATGCCTCTCAATGAGAATATACCTCCCAGCGCATCTAGCGTCTAAGAGAATGCTAACAAGGAGCGCACACCCCCCCCCCACCACCATTTTTTTTCTTTCAATAATTTTTGCAAAGCCGCAGAATGTTCCTTTTTCTTTTGGCTCTCATGAATTTATTAATAACAGAATTCCTTTCAAAACATCTCCTCTGGATAAGATGGATAACACGCTCCTTTTATCATGCGCCTCTCCTTCAGAGGCGCGCACACACACACAAGCGTGCGCAGCATATATCGCGCTGACAGTGATGCGCTGTGAAATCGGATGGGAGGGCTGGATAGCGCTTTTTGTAGATTTTCGCCGCATAAATTTGGGTCACGGAATAGATTATCGCCCCACTCGTGTCACTCTGACACTGATAGACGCTCGCAATCCCACACCACTCATAAATTACACATGCTTCATGAAAATGAATTTGCCGTTTAAGTTGGTAAATGATCATTCAGTGGAGTGATGCGTAGTGTAGTTACAGTTTCTCTTTCTGCCATGTGAATATTTAACGTTGACTGAAATCTGTTTTCTCATCTTCAGGAATTCCATAAAAGTTTCAGTCTGACGAGGCGTCAGTGTGACTGTTCCTCTTCCGGCTTCCTTTCAGGCGAATTTAAATAGCCTTGGTCCTTATACAGTGAGGCACAGATTCTGGACTGCTGAGGCCGTATCAAAAGGATCCTATGGAAAAATAAAGGCAGACAGCGCTGTCGCTCGGCAGAGGCACTCTACTGTAAAGAATTCATTGTGTTTGAAGTCAATGACAGCTTTTAGGGATTTGGTGGAGACTCAAGCCGTCTCTTTTTCCACTCTTGCACATAAAGATGAGTCTTGGGTACGTGTGCGTCTCATGTGTGGATGTGCCTGAAGGTGACAAAGACATAAAGTACAATTTCAGCTCCCCTTCAAAGCCACCAGTGCTGTTTCTAAAGATTTAAAAATGACTTTTCCGATTAACGTCATCTCGCCTCGTATTTAACGGCCTGATTTGCATTTATCTTTGCGTTCCTAAATGACCGGCGTGAATGCTGCGCTAAATTGGCGTCCCTGCTTTGTAGGACTTAAGATGATGTGTAGGCAAGTGAAACTTGGGCAGGGCTGGGAATAGATAACTGTCATGTCTGAGGCCCGGATAAGAGGTAAAAATCCAGCTTTCAGTGTAGAAGATGGGATGTCAACTCTGTTCAGTCCATCCGCCGCCCAGTCACCCTCCTCCTCCTTCTTTAAAGACATTATTCTAACCCAACTGAACCAGTCTGATTACTTTGTTTTCTGGTGAAAACAGCCTGGACAGCCAGTGTGTGAAATATTAAGGGGGGAGGTTTAAAGACCCTAAACTGGCATGTCATATCCAGTTTGCATAAAAACTAACAAATGCAATTTCGTCAAGCTCAACACGTACAGACAAACCTGTTAATGCTTGGTGTAGATGCAGAACAATTAAATACCCTAATAAATACCAGTTAATAAAAGGTGCTAGAAGCATTACTCAGGTATTATGGTCCATATTGACATGATGGCAATTCCAGTCTCTTGTTCCACCGCGTCCCAAAGGTGCTCTACAGCAGCGGTCCCCAACCCCCGGGCCACGGACCGGTCCATGAGTCGTTTGGTACCGGGCCGCGAAAGTTGAGGCTCAGGTGTGAAATTTATGGTTTTTGGGGGTTTTATCATTAACTTGGTTTCCCTGGGTCTCTTCCTGTGTTGTAGTTGTGTGTCTTATTTTGAAAGAAATTTTTACGTGTTACCATAGTGACCAGAGAGCATTAAGGGGCAGAGAGGAGGATGTTACTCTCAGTGCTGTTGGCGCATTTCAGGAGGACGCTGCTAATAAAGTTACACAATTACACAGTGAATTCACATTTATTATTATATTTACAAAATACCACAGTTTTTGTCTCGGTCGTATCATTTTATTTTGTTGTATTTATCCACAACAACCTAAAGGCCGGTTCGTGAAAATATTGTCTGACATTAAACCGGTCTGTGGCGCAAAAAAGGTTGGGGACCGCTGCTCTACAGTATTGACATCTGATGACTGTGGAGGCCATGTGAATACTGTGAACTCCTTCCCACATTGAAGAAACCAGTTTGAGATGATTTGAGCTTTGTGACGCATAATCCTGCTGGTTGCAGTAAACCGTGGTCATAAAGGATTAACGTGGTCGGCAGCAATGCTCAGGCAGGCCGTGGCATTTTAACCATGCTCAACTGGTACCAAGGGGCCCAAAGTGTGCCAGGAAAATATCCCCACTCCACTGTACCACCAGCAGCCTAAACAGTTTACACAAAGCAGGACGGATCCGTATTTTCGTGTTGACTATGTTTTTCCAATCTTCTATTGTCCAATTTCAGAGGGCCTGTGCAGACTATAGCATCATTGTCTTGTTCTTAGCTGACAGAAGTGGCACTGGGTGTGAAACGCTCCTCTGCATACTTTGGTTGTAACGTTACTGTTCCCTACAAGCCATTTCTCTGACCTCTCACATCAACATCATGTTTTCACCCAGAGAACTGCCACTCACTGGATATTTTCTCATTTTCAGACCCTTCTGTGTAAACCCTAGAGGTGGTTCTGTGGGAAAATCCCAGTAGATCAGCAGTTTCTGAAATACTCAGATCAGCCTGCCTGGCACCAACAGCCATGCCACGTTGAAAGTAACTTCACATCAGCCCTTTCTTCCCCATTCTGATGCTTAATTTCTTCAGCAGGTCGTCTTGATCATGCCTATGTTTACTGAGTTGCTGCTGTGTGAATGGTTGACTAGATATTTATGGTAATGAGTAGTGGAACAGGCTTACCGAATGAAGAGTCTTTGCCTGAAATGTCTTGGTAGGTGGGGGAAGAAAAAATTAAAAGAATTAACCATATCTCAAAGACACACATAAAAAACTACTTGAATTTTTCTTTCCCAAAAAAACATAAATAAATTATATGCTAACTCAAATGTGAATTTCAAATCTCAAAAACCTCTTTGCAAATGTTTTTTACCGCCAAATGTTAAGTGGAAAAACACACCAAAACTTCGACAGTGAACAGGCAGCTAATGAGGTTTGTGTTGGTTCTTCAGCTGCCTGCTTGGATATTACCCTGACTGCTCTGCCACAGCACAGCCAACCACTGATATGGAAAATACCCTGGCAGGTTCACTAGAAAGTCTCCAAAGCAGCGACCTGCCACAGGGTTGGACTTAAAATAAATGGAAGAATGCAAGACGTCCAATACCTGGCTTGACATAAAAAGAGAAAAGCAAAGCTGTGTTTTTTTTCCTGCAAGGAAACAAGTTTGTTGCTTTCTGAGAAATATCAGGGGCACACCTGGCAGAAGAATGAATAAAAGGAGATGTTTGTGTGCCAGATACTAGAAAAAAAATGCAAGTGCAAAGTCAGTGTCGCTGATAAAAGATCAGTGGAACTGGCCCAGACAAGGCAAAAAAAGATACTCCACGGAATCAAGGGTGTCTGGACAGCATATCTTCTCTTTTATATGTACAATGGAAAAACCTGTTAAGGATTTTGGTCCCATTTGAACTTCAACAGCAAGTGAAGATAAAGTAGTGCAGTGTACCGAACAAAGGCTTCTCTGATTGTCCTTAAGGTAAGACATTGTGTATTGATTCTCTATCTGGCAGCTGACGGTTGTTGCAAACACATTATGATGCAATTTGAGGTTTCTTACAAAATAAGACTGGCATCAGGTAGTTAACCCCGCAGCACCATGCTCCAAATAAATAGCAAACGTCACTAACATGGAAAGTAGTGAGCAAATTATGAGTCAAATTAAATAAAGCTTAATGTAAATCACAAATAAACACAGCTCAGCAAAAATATGCATAAGTACATATAAGCCCCTTTTCCATTAGTACAGCGGTCCCTAAGCCCCGGGCCACGGACCGGTCCGTGAGTCGTTTGGTACCGGCTGCGAGAGTTGAGGCTCAGGTGTGAAATTTATGGTGTTTATCATTATTTTTTTTTATCGTTAACGCGGTTTCCCTGGGTCTTTTCCTGCGTGTTATGAATAAATCTCCTTTTTTGGTACTTTTTCTGGTTTTATTTTGTTGTATTTATCCGTGACACCTTAAAAGCCGGTTTGTGAAAATATTGTCGGACATAAACCGGTCCGTGTCGCAAAAAAGGTTGAGGACCACTGCATTAGTACCTACTGGGATCGACTCGCCACGGTTTTCAGGGTTTTCCATTAGCTCATAGTACCTGGTACCAGGCACTGTTTTAGTACTTGCTCGGCCAGGGTTTCAAGCGATCCGAGCAGGTACTAAAATGTGACGTCGTCAAACTGCATGCCACCGATTGGCTGGTCAGTAGCGTCAGTCGATGGTCGTGTCCAAATTCATGGGCTGCATCCTCCTGAGGACCCGGCCTTCGCGGTCTACGTGGGCCAGGTCCTCAGAAGGTCGGGTAGGCCGGAAGTAAACGGCTGGGGAAATTGGACGGTCTAGCCTTCTGATTAGCGTCACCGCTGTCTCGGTGGAGTTTAATAAACTCAGCCGTCTGCTCCTTGCTATCTAAAATATAACAGGACACTGGTGTAAATTCTCAACCATCTCACACTTCTTTTTAATCAGTTTTCTGTTTGACGTTTAGTCAGCTGTGTGAAAATCCTGGAGGAACCCACCCGGGGGATTAATAAAGTTTTATTTTATCTAATCTAATCTAATAACTTTAATCTCAGACAAACCGATTTACTCACGAACAAATAAAACACCGAAAAAAGCCAAACAATAACATTTTTAGGTTGTCTAAGTGACATATATTACATTTAACCTGAGTAGCGAAAGTCCGCGGTGATCTGTAAATGATGTGCCGGGAGTTGTGCCGTTCTCGGCGGCTTCAGTGACCCTCTAGCTCCCGGTCAGCTATCGAGCTGGTGGGTAACAGACGTCTCCGAAAACGTCGAAGCACTTTTGCAAATATGTGATATCTTGATAAACCGAGCAGATATTTGATGTTTACACAGCTACTTTCTCGCCTGAAAATATGTTAAAAGTTTATTTTGTGACTCAGAAAGATTAGTAAGAGTAATTTTAAAACTTAGTAGCGGCCGCCATTGTTGGAAACTGGAGTTTGGCTGGGCCGCGCTATGAATTCTGGGATATAGTGGGCCACGAAGGACACACCCGACCCATCCTTCAAATTCGGGGAAAATGAGGACGCATTTGTCGGCTGCATTCGGAGGAGTCTACGAATTTGGACAGCCTTCGGCGCGTCGCTGTGATGTAATCGGTCTACAAATGCGGCCGCAGGAGGATGCAGCCCATGAATTTGGACACGACCGATGAGTCATGAGAGTGTCTCGTGCATGAAAATTAAAACAGGCATTTTTAAAAATCCAGCAACGAGGGAAATGGCTACAAAAAAAAGCCGTGTTCCCCAAGTCTGACGAAAAGCCACAGACCGAGCAGCAGTTATATTCTTGCCTCGATGTCCCTCTTTTTGGCTTTTTTGTAGCGTTCGTGTCGCATATTGATGACCTCACAGGACGCTCAGACACACTGCTATTATGATAAGCATGCATGTTAGCTAGTACGAGAGTGTAATGAAAAACCAGTCGAGTCAACTCGTGGCAAGTCTATCCGAGTAGGTGCTAATGGAAGGGGCTATAGCCATCAATCGTGGCCTAAGCAGTTACAGTTTGACAGTTAAATCTTTGGACAGTTTACATTTACAACAAAAATAAAATGGCATAAAAAGTGGGAAGGGGCTTTAAAGGAGTTAAGCTAATCAGTGTTGGCTTACTGTGTTTACATCAGTGTTATCAACCTCAAGATTAGTGTTTGACTAGTGAACAAAGCAAAACACGTATATCTGATAGTTTACACTATGCCACGAGAAAGTGTTAACTTCAGAAAAAATAGCTGAAGAATGAAATTCTGACCATGTTTTTTCTTTTGAAAATGCAGAAGCGCTCTAAGTTCCTAAATACTCACTGGGTTCAGTTAAAACAGGGTTTAACAGACCTCTTCCACCTTGTAGTAGTGAAAAAAAAAAGCTACAACCTGCTTTTGGAGCAGGTTTCTAGCAGATGTCACATTAAAGCAAATTTGAATGACATGTGTAACGTACTGTACATAACATGTAGCATAGAGCCTGCTAGAAGCTGCCAATCCTCTTAGCGAGGCTCTTGTTTGTTTAGAAAATAAATAGTACCATAGATTCTGTACCATAATTCATATGTCAATAAGGATGTTCAACAGCCTCTGTGGTTTTGTTCACGTTTTCCTGCTCCAGTGCTAAAGGTTTTACAGGAGATCTATTGGCATTCTTTTTCTTTTTTTCTGGTTCATGCAGCTTGGCTGTGAGGCGAAGCAGAGACAGCTTTGTTGTCTTATGTTTAGGTGACAGGCAAGAGGTCCACCCCTCTCGCCCCCACAGATATCACCTCCTCTCCGCTTGGTGCGCATCAAGGGGATTAGCGTCTTCCTTCTCGCGTGAAACGAGCAACATCAATGGAGACCTGCGAAAGATTCACCCGGTGTTCTGCATAAAGCGTGAGCTGCCGAGCCGTTTATGCAGCCCTTTGTGAGGTAAACACTTCAACATCAATCGATCGGCTGGGGAACAGGCAGAGCCTTTTACGGATTCACCTTCCCCTCCCACGAAACGAGGGGATGCGGCATCATCTTGATGGGTTTAATTCTGGGGAGAAAAGAAGGGAGTAAAGGTGAAACAGAGGAAGCAGAAAGGAGGAAAAGCGAATATGACGGCCTCCTCCCACTGGGTTTGGCTCCAGCTGGTGGGAGGAAATAAAAAATGAAAATTCTATGAAGGCACTTTTGCTTTCTGTAAACAACATTTGTTTCTAAAGGCCCGTAAAAATCAGCCGAGTTCGTTTACGTCTAACCATCATTATCATTAGAGGTCCTGATCCCAAAAAACTCTGGGTCAGGCTCCGGCTGGTCTGGTTAAAAGAAAAATGAAAATTCTAAGAAGACACTGAAAATCTTTCCTTCTCTTGCTTTCTGTAAACAATACTTACCTCTAAAGGCCGGGAAACATCAGCCGTGTTCGTTAACATCTAACCGTCATTACCATTAGAAGTGCAGATCCCGAAAAAGTCTTATCAGTGCCTCTATTCCTGCTGATATCAGCACCCTGCCTCCCCCCTTCTCCACCGTGGACACACACACACACAAACACTGTTATCTCTGCTATCTGGTATTTAGCCAACTCAGAGCTAATCCAGTGTGAACCCACTCCCTGGCTTCTGCTCAGCAGTTTGCAAACAGATTTGGAAAACAGACACACACACACACACACACAAAGGGAGTCAGAGTGTTTGGCCCTGGAGCAGGGAACATCACGCTCCAGTAATGTGATGCCGAGGCAACACTGCGCTACAGTAGTGTGGCATTAACATAAATGTGCATCTCAGCACGAAGAAATGGGAACACGGGGATATTTGGAGCTGTCTGCATGTGATAGCTGTCTGATTACCTCTACTGTGACCTCGGTGTCCTCACAACAAACACACACACGGCATTAAGCTGCCGAAATGTGTCCACCGTGACCATTCAATCATTGTTTATTCAGTCTTTTGAGATAATCAAATTTTTCTTTGAGCAAGATGAAATTTCAAGCACTGAGGGAGATAATTACACTGCAGGTCAGAAGACTCGTGCATGGTTGCAAAATCGGGACTTGTTATATGTGACACAATGTGTGAGAGTAGCAGTCAGACGGCGTGAAGCCAGCCTTATAGAACTGATGCACTCCTTGTGGTCATTTTATTTTACAGCGTGGGGATTTTCTGCCTTCATAAGGACCCTGAATGCTTGTGTAACTGCTGTTTCACACCAATTATCCGTCCTACTAGAAATTTATGAGAGACATAACTTCTTGTTTAATGACGGCACTCACATGGTAAACAGTGGGATTAAAAGAGAGTGCAAAGGTGATCCTACGAGATATTGTGTCTGTATTTGCATTACTTTTGATTTTAAGTAAATCCTGAACCACAAATTTGGGAGGAAAATTTCAACAGTCTTTTTCCCGGTCACAGAACACCGGAGTAACTCTCTACCCTCTCAAGGATACTTCAGGGTGCGTGGGAGTTGACCCAACCAATCTCCAAGTGTTAGAGAAGGCATCCAGCTGCATCCCTTGGGTGCCCTGTGGTGGGTGCTTAAGGAGTGTGGGGAATCAGGATGTTTTCACAGGCCTTTCAGTTCATGCACAGCCACACTGAGCGCATGGCTCACATTACTGGAAACAAGTCAGACTCGTTCCTGATGAGTACTGGATTCTGCCAAGGCTGCCCCTTGTCACAGATTTGGTTCATAACATTTGCTGACCTCCGGATCTGCTCGCCTGATCTTTTGCGGACGATTTTGCCCTGTTGGCTTCACTGAAAGGTGACCTCCACCTTGCACTGGTGTGGTTTGTAACCAAGTGCGAAGCGGCTGGGATGAGAGTTATCACCTCCATATCTGAGGCCATGGTTCTCAGCCCGAAGATGATAGAGTCCTATTAGGGAGGAGTTGCTTTCCCAAGTGGAGGAGTGCAAGTATCTCAGGGTTGTGTTCAGGAGTGTGGAAAGAAAGTAGCGTGAGATTGAAGGATGAATTGGTGCAGCATCTGCAGTGATATGGATGTGGGCCAGTTTGTTGAGGTAAAGTGAGAAGGCAAAGCTGCTGATTTACTGTTGAGCTGCATTCCCACTCTCACCTATGGCCATGAGCTGTGACCAAAAGAATAAACTTTCTCCAAAGGGGTCTGGCCTCATACGTAAGAGATGAGGTACAGGAGGAGCTCAGAGTCACTACTTTTCCTCCACACTGTAAGGAACCAATTGAGGTGGTTCAAGCCTCTGACTATCACCTCCTGGAGACCTCCTAGGGTAAGGTGTTTCGGGCATGTCTTGGATTGTTTGGGAACAGAACAGAAGATCTGAATGTGGTGCCTGAGAAGAGGCAGCTCCGGGCTTCTTTTCTTTGACTGCTGACTCTAATCCCCTGCAACTAGAATATTAATACATCTGTTTTAAAAAAGTTTTTCTGTCAAGTCTTTGCAACTCGGGGAAAAAACCCCTACACACCCATCAGTCTTTTCCTCTTCACGTCTTTATTCCCCCAGTTTAAGTATGGAGCGCACACTCAATGCCTATCAGTGTTGCCAGCATATAGGGGTAAATAATACAGGTTAGCAAAAGCTTAGCAACTGCAGTAATCACATTACATGTAACATGTCTGTCTAATCTCAGTGTTTATTGTATATAAAAGGATCTCAGATGACCAGTAGCATCACAGTAAAAGGATATACTAAGTTTCAACGCCGGCTCTTCCACAGTAGCAGAACAAAGTGTTTCTCTGTGGTGAACTCTGAATCAACAGGACAAGCCCCTGGGGCTCCTTTCTCACCTGTGTGTGAACAGACCGTTTTGCATAAGCAGCTTTTTTTTTTAATGAGCTACTGCTGTGTTTGGCAGCCACATAGATGAATAGCTAGCTTGGAGCCGATTGGTCACTTTCCAACAGGTCTACATAAACATTAAAGCATTTAAAAAGAAAGAAATCCCCCCTTTTTAGATGCTGTCTCATTTTCCACGTCAACCTGTTCACACTTTTTTGAACCGCTTATGCACCGGCGATTTTCCACCCATATGTTTGCGTGACTTGGGCAAATTCTGCACTAAACTTTCTCAGCTGTCAAGACGGCAGCTCCCCCCCCCAACAATAAAACAACATTCTGAGGCTGCAGCTACTGTGTGTGATTAGGATGGATGCCTCGTGGAGTGCAGCGCTACACTGTTGATAGGACTTTAAATCCTTCCACTTCCCTCGCATGTTCTCTTTCTTTCTGTCTCGCTCGCTCGGTCTGGTTTTCCTCAGGAGACCAGGTTAGATAAGACCGCCTGGGCTATAAAAGCAAGAAAGAGCCCGGGGAGAAGCGTACGGCACACGGGAGCGCTCTCGGCAAGTTTAAAGCAGGAGACATGATGTGCTAAGGCGATAAACATACATACACATATATGCAATATGTGGGTGACAAACACAGACAACCCATTTTCTTCCTCTCGTCTGATCCTTCTTCACCCTGTCTCCTCCTCCTCCTCCTCTCTCGAATGTTTCTAATCGTGGAAGCCCCTTGAGGCTGTCGCGTTATTATGGAATTATTTTTATTGTTCGGTCAGTCTGGGCCAGCATGAACCGGTCGACCACGTCTCATTCAGAGACACACAGACACATGCACACTAAGATTATATATATACATATATATCAGAAAACTGTTTATTGCACCTGTTCCTGCTGTGTGCCAACAGCCTGCTATAACTGCACATACAGCTCCGCGCCGTTGACTCAGTGTTGTGTAACAAACAGATCGACTCTCTCCCCGCCACTTTGCTTGGTTTGGCAATTGTTTGATTTCAGTATCTCACAGACAGCACCGCGGTGGTCAAGTTAATGAGCAAAAATCCACCCCCCTCTTAGCGCTTTTAGAGGAAGGCGTTCATAAAAAAAAGAAGAAGAAGAAGCCAAACGCTGATCATTTTAACAAGCTGCACGGTGCGTTTAAAAAAACTTTTTTCTTTCATACACTGGTGGGGAATTCCTCATGTGGAAGGGTCACATTTGTTTCCATTTTGGCAGTGCATGTGAATCAGCAGTGTATTAAGGAAAGTTCAAGAAGTACATTTGTTTTATAAAAGCCATTTGTTTCAGAATTAATATGATCGTTAATTGAATAAAAGAATAAAAGATCTGTCATTTATTAAAAGGTCGTTAGGTTTGTTCTCCCTGAGTCTGGTTCTGCTGGAGGTTTCTTCCTGAGTTTTTTTCTTCCCAATGTCACCAAGTTTGTTGTAGGGTTTTTACCTTACAATATGAAGCGCCTTGAACTGAACTGAAGTCAAAAAGAAGAACTTTAGTCTTCCCTTTCTAGTATGTGTCTAGTTTTTAAGCTTTGACCAGCCGCACTCGCATGGGGTTGCGTTACGTGTGGGGTTGTCAGGCCTTTTATATACCGAGAGGATCGGGGACTCAACTTTCAGTTTTAGCCTCATTAAAATCAGTTTCAAGCCAGTGTTTGTGGTGGAACTGTGCTACTACAAGTAGCAGTAAGTTTAGTTCATCCAAAGCTTTTAAAGTTTCTTGATTTTTATATTTTTTCAGTCGAGGTTAAGACATTCACCTTACATGCAAAAGATTTCCTGTTTGAGATGAGGAGGCGATATAAACCTAACCTCAGGGGGTCAAAAGCTAATGCACCCCTGGGCCTGATTGTCCCAAGCTAGAAAAACTGGGAGGGTTGTGTCAGGTAGGACACTGAGTGTGAAATCAAACACGCAGACCCATCTGCTGTGGCGATCCCTGGGGAAGTAAGCAAGCAGCTGAAAGTCTTTTAACATGACTAACTGCTATTTTGCTTCACTTTTGCTCGCATCTGATGCTGCTGGCAATAGTTTGGCTATTGCTGATACTTTTTTATGTTTCTATAGACGTAATCAGCAATATGAAAGAAGCCCATTGTGCTTGCAGTGAAGTAGCTTTACAAAGTATGTTACTTAGAACAAGGATGTCAAACTCATTTTACGTTGTGGGCCACATAAAGTCCACTTTCATCCCAAGTGGGCCGGACCAGTGAAACCCCGCGTCCTGTCAGTGTAAACCTCAGTTTCTCTACATGATAAAGTACTAAACTGTTTGCTTAACTACAAGCCCAAGGTTAACGCCCTCCTTCACATTTTTTCAAAGTCACCAAGTGTACTGGATTGGAGTCTTTGCCAGGCCGATTCTGGCTCCCGGGCCTTATGTTTGACACCCCTGATTTAGAATATTAGCAGTTTGTTTCACTTGCAGCCATCTCATACTGTCAGCAGAGTTTTTAGAAAAATGTGGACTATATTCACAAAACAGTAAGCAGTGAAGACTTAAATATCTCCTCCCATCAGTCGGTGGAGAACAAAAACAGAGCTAAAAGAGGTTAAACGTATCATAGTATGACTACAAAGAAAACAAGTTAACGTTGATGTAGCTCCATAGCTAAACTAACCAGATTGCTAACAAGCTCATGTAATCCCCTTGAAAGGGGATAAGTCTGTTTTCTGCTCCCTACACTCGCGTAAGAAAGATACAAGCTCCGAAATGACAGACCAATATAATTCATTTGTATTTATACTGTTTTTAAAAGCAGCAAAAAGCAAGAGCGCGTGAAAACAAATAAACTGCACGCATCCCAAACTTCACTTTAATTTGTGTATATAAGCATCAGCTGTGAAAGCTGATATTGTGACTGCAGCTTAACTTGCACTGAAAAATAGCTTCTAGCTAGAGCACACTTGTGACAGTGACAGAATCAATACAAAAACTACAGAAATTATAGTCACAGTAGTTCTTTATGTGCGTGCTATGAGTCAGATTTGTAGAAGTTATACTGGCTTCAACATACCCACACAGATATATGCTCACATTGAAATGGATCTGACAAGAGGCCATCTCTCTAATGCTTACTTTATAGTACCGTTTACACAACCTGCACAAACGTGCTCATGTGCAGGACTCCAAAAACCAAACAGCACGTAGCAGCGACTGTGCATAAGTCAAATGTGGATAGCACAGATAGTAGCTGCGGTGGACACGTTTCATAGTTTTAACACTTGGTTTCACTCTCTGGCTTAATGTTGCAGGCTTATGAACCCACATCAGCACAAGCAAGAGAAGCCCATACACTAGTTGTAGCACATATTTTGGACACTGCCTCCATCTGGCAGCAGACGCTTTCCGTAGGGAGGCGGGCTATCCGTAGCTGGATATGCTCTGCCAACAGAGAACCGTCCTCAGCCCATAACGGCCCCCTTCACCCCATCATGGCAGTAACGCTGCTCAAGATGTGACCAACCCTCTGACGCTAATCAATGCAATACACTCCGGGCATTGCCAGGGACTGACCCGTGTGTGTGGCTGTGTGACACGCACACAAACACAAGCACACACCTCCTCAGACAGCCGACCGATTACGCATCACAACACAGCTGATTTGCCCCGTGGCTTGACACTCGCTGTCCACTTCGATCACGTTACCCTTCCCAGCGAGCCCAGCGCCGTGTGTTTGCCTGTGCTCGAGTGTTTACATGCACTGGGTTCATCTGGATATTGCTGTTATTCCGTAGCGCTTTCAGCAATGTAATTTGTCACTACTTGTAAAGTGTTAAGCAGAGGGAAAAAAGCTGAAGGCAACAGGATGGAAGAAAAAGTGTGTCGTGGATTTCGGTCTACTAGCTCTGCATTTTTTTAAATTTTTTTTCTAAGAAGGGGTCATGCTGGGTGATACTTGGAAAACTGTATGAGGGCTTTGACAGAGCAGTCTTAGCCTTAAATATATCTGTGCTCAGAAATAGTACTCCGCCCGAGGCTTTGAGCCATTCCAATGATATACCATGGCTCACAAGCCAAATAAAGCCTGTGCAAACAGCCTCGAATTTCCCAACAAACACTTTACTGGAGCTTCGCATTTGAACCCCCTCTCCCCGAAATTGAGCTGGCCTCATCCCAGCAACTCTTAACTCCCTCTGCTAAGGAAAAAAACGCTCTCTTGTTCGCCCGTAAACTCCCTATTAAAAAGATCTGCGGGCCAGACCGCACTCCTCCACCGTTGTCAGATGGCTGCTGTTTGCAGTGGCAGAGGCACAGCATGAAAGGGTCTAGGGGTTTAAGGCAGCTACTAGTTTGGATGTCAGAGGAGAAGTGCATTAAGACAAAAGACTGCTGGGGCATAGGCGGACTTAAAAGCCGATGTGAAACGCAACCTGTTGTTAAATATGATAAAATTGTAAGATTCACTGTTGGAGAAGTATGGATGCAGGCAGGGTAGGGATGTATGGGCAGATGTAAGATATACACCAGATGGAACCAGACACTCATTCTGAGTCTGTACTATTTTGGGAGATGGGGGAAGAAAATGGTCTAACTTGGCAAGTGTAAATATGTGTACTAGTGTAAGCAGTGGGTCTCTGGCAGGTCTCTGTGCATATGGGGGAAGTATAGGGTCTGGCACATGTTTAGTGTGGTGACCCATTTTTTTTGTGCATCTGGACTTGATAACTTTCCTCTTTAGCAGTAGTGAGAGAGAGAGAGACCTACGCAGTGACATCTCTATCTGTGTTGATCTGGACCGACTTTGAAACTTGGTCAGAGCGGAGTAGTTTCTGTATAATCAGGAAGGAGAGAGTGCGCGCCACGTGAAATGAGAAACACACTCCTCTCCATCCTCCAAAGAAACATCCAAATACACACATGTCTCAGTATGGACCGGTGTTGTTTTTAAAGCTGCTCTTGGTTTTTGTGATTTAAGTGGATGGTTTACATTTCGTGTGCCTCTTTTAAGCCACATGGTGAGAAACTTCACCATTGTTTATTTTTGAAAGGACTGAGGTTACATGCTGCCATTTAGGCGTTCAAGCAGGTCGTTAATTTTTAAAATGAAATATTGCCAACTGGACCATAATAAACCTCGAATAACCCCAGAAACAGCTTTGGTATCAGCATATCTTTTTTCCTAGAAAAGAAAAGTTTGTATTATTCTGAATAATTTTAAGCCTTCAGAAGGTTCATAATGGTTTTTAAAGGTTTTGTGAATAATGACTGGGATCGCATTGGGAATTATTCACTAAGGAAAACATTTAAGACACTCGCCAATTTTCTCATTTTTCAAATGCTGTGGGGACTTTTAGAGAGCTGTGCATAAATGAAAGGCTGAAACCTCAATGAACAGAAGCAATGGTGTAAAGCAGAGTGGGCCAAAGTCCCTCTACTATATTCAGAGACTGCTAAGGTTACATAGAAAACAATTAGTTCAAGTTATTGTCGGTAAAGGTGGTTCTACAAGTCAATGAATTGTGGGGTGTACCCCGTGGGGTGCGTAAATAATGACAGTGCAATGTGTCGTATTTAAACTATTTTAAGACCTTTTAAGGACTCAATCATTTTTATGATGTAAAAACTCGATAGAGGGTGAACTTTTTATTTATTTGTACCATGACCTGAATGCACAAATGAACAACTGGCTAATGCGTCAGAGCTAACAGGCTGTCTCTTTGTGCTCCGGGATTCTCTCCTTTCCTTCATAGGGGTGAATTACACCAAAGTCAAACTCCAAAAGCAAAGCCTGCAGACATTTGGCGTGGATGCTATCAGATCCACTGAATGTAACAACTGAAGTAAAAAGATTCAATTTTTAATCTAAAATTTCACTCTTAATTTCAAATGTTAGTGTGACTGAAGCCTAACGACATCCGTCAGTGCAACTTGAAAAAAGGAGATTAATATGGGGAGCATGCTTATTTGTTTTCTTGCTGAGAGTCAGATGAGGAAATCGATAGCAAGCTTGTGTCTGTGTACTGTAACATTGCTGGGGGCAGTTAGCGTAGCCTAGCATTACAAGTGGAAGCAGGGGGAACTAGCTTGTTTGGCTATGTCAAGTTTTAGAAAGTGAAGGTTACATTTCTGTTTAGGAGAAAAATTGCATTTTAGTTCACATTACAGCAGGAAATACAGCTGTTTAGCTAACCAGTTTGGGTCGTTTATGTGAACAATCCCATTTGAGTGGGACCTTAAAGGTACACGGTGGATTTTTTTCCTCCAGTGTTTTGTTTGATTGCCTCTGATCTCTTCAATCTGAGGGAACCAGTCTTTCTGATATGTCCACAGCCACGACACCGAGGTTAGTCCTTAATAGATTAACTTTGCCAACTGACAGACCACAATAAATCACAACAGCTTTACAGAAGAAAACTAAACTAACCCTTCAAATGCCTGGACCAGCTTCCATTTTCAAGGTGCTGACCTAAACAGAAAAACACAGAGCCAGCCGGATTTCACTCTACAATTTGATACATCTTATAACTCCCCGGGGCCTAAGGATGTTCTCCTCGGGATAAAGACATTGTTAGTGTGACTGAGGTATGTGGCTTTAGAGACCGGCTGCTAACGTTAGCCTGATATATTTGCTTCACTATTGGTATTGATCCGAGTTGTCGATTCTTGCTCTGGGGAGCAATTATTACACACAGCAAGTCAGGACAGTCAGTGCAAGAATGGATGCAGTCGTTTCACACATGGAAGAAAATGCACCACACCTCACTGCACACACACACACACACACACACACACACACACACACACATCTACACCTGTTTGAAGAGTGAACACAACGAGCTTCTGCTCCGACGAAAAACAGAAGAAAAAAAAGAAAAATGAAAACTAGCAGTGAGCTGAGTGAAGCTGATATAGCCACAACAGCCGAGCAAGAGATGCCAAAACCTCTCCTCCACACACACACACACACCTCCTCTTCTCCTCCTCCACCTCCTCTACTCTCTGCAGCTGAGAGGCAAAGCAGACAGATAAGCAGGCAGCCAGAGACGGACTAATCCTCCCACAGTGAGAGACGTTCCGGATAGTATATGATGGGAATCAAGCTAAACTGACAGTGAGGCAGAGGGAGGCTACATGGGGAGGGATGAGAGGCAAAAAAGGCTAAAAGTGAGGTGAGGATACAGATTAGCAAAAGGTGAGGACGAAAAAAAAGGGAGGGGATTTTTAAATCGTTCTTAGTGTGAAGCGAGGGCTGAGAGTTCGATCGGATCCACAAGTTTTTTTCCTTCTCTCTCTCTCCTCCCCCTCCTCCTCGCATCGTGCCACCGTCTCGCACTGTTTTTGATAAACGTTGCTATTTTGCAACCATTTGCTTGCTTATTCGTCTCTCAATCATTCTCGCCGATTCTCTCTCTCTCTCTCTCGCTCTCTCTCTGTCTGCACCCCCTCCCCTCCCTAACCTCCCACAGCATCCCTCTCTCTTTCTCCCTCCTGCTCGCTCTCACTCTCCCTCTCTTTCCCAGTCTGACTGAGGCTGATGTAGGTCAGTGCGTCTGGAGCCTGTCTGGAGCTGCTGGAGAGCCTCAGAGCTCCACGCCTGGTCCTCGACGACCCTCGCAGCGGAGGGCTGCCTCTGTGCCCTAGCTGAGGATGGACGCCGTTCCCTGGGCTGTGTGAGGACAGGACCAGCTCGCCTGACCTGACTCGCCTGGAGGAGGAGGAGGGAAGAGGAGGAGGAGGGAGGGAGAGCAGGGTGACGCGGGGTGTCTGTGTACTTTGGAAAGCTAAGGCGGTGCATGTTGTTTGCATGTGGGTCGTAGATGCACGCGCACAACAGCGAGGGCAAAAATGCAAGAGATAGTAATCGTTGTCTCTCTTCTCATCGACGCACTTACAAGAGGGGTAGGGGGGTCATTTTCATGCAGTGCTACCTTCGCATCCCCTTTTCCTACAACACACACACACACTGTCTCTTTCTGTAACTTCATCGTGATGCTTTATGTCTTTTTCCTAGACCCGATTCTTTCACGTATGCAGCCATCGAAGTCTCTCCAAACACCACAGCGACCCAGCAAACTCCAAACTGATGCGCCTCGTACGACAAAAACAAAAACCAAAGAAAAAAAACCCATTTGAAAGCAACAGCGGTGTTCTTTCTTTCTTCTTTTCCAGTATATCCATTCCTTTGCGGCTCCTTACGGATCCACTCCGACTGATGTCCTTTCCCTAAAATACCGAATACTGAGAGCATCCTTCGACCGCCGTGTGCCCCTTTTTTTTTAAATAAATGAAAGCCAACGAGTGCAAGGACGACGATGATGACTTTTGCAAGAGAGCGAAAAAATCCGCCGCCGACTTCACCGTCTCCTGATTCTGCTCACCTTTCCCTTTGTCCCCCCACTTCTTCCTCATTCTCCGCTCTCATTCTCTGCTCCTTCCCACTCCTCTGGCTTTTAGACAATGCCCCCCCCTAAAAAAAAAAAAACATCGTTGTATCAGAGTGTCTGAGTGCAGCTGTGAGAGTGGCAGTGTTGTGTAGTGTCTGAGTCTGTGCTCTCGATTTGACTCTGAAGCACGTCTGGGTCCTGCAGCGGCACGTCGGTGAGTTTGTTGTTGTGTGTTTACGCATCTGTGTGTTCGTGTGTCTGTATCGGCATGACACAACGAACCGTCTCGCCCGCCTTCTTCGCTACCCGGAGCGAGGGACGTTTGGAATTCCTGGGGCGTGGCGTCGCCGGCCTGACCACACCTCGGGTGTTTCCCTTCGTCTGACACCCGTTACCTTCTCTCCACCTAAACTCGTCCGAATCCTCCGGATTATAGCGGAGAGGGCAGAGAGTGAAGCCGGGACTCCGTTCTGAACAACAGATTGTTCATTTCACTGTCTCGCCTCCTGCTTTGCATTGCTGCTCTCTGGCTCGCTCATATTGCCCTGACCGAGGATGCAACTCTACGCCTCTTAAATGTGACGGCAAAATAGGACAGAGGGTTCAAAGAAGCACAAAACAAAGAGTTTTTTTTCCCCCCAATGCGAACATAAAGAAGGAAGTAGATGGACGAAAATAGCTATTTTGTGTACAAAACATCCTAAACGCCTGCACTGTGTAACAGAACGTCACGACGCAGTGCTACAAATTAAGGCCCCAAACTCATCAAACAGACCTGTGAGGCGGTCCCTGTTCTTTAGCCTGTTTGAACATGTGAGAATATGTTGGACAAAGGCGGCAGAGAAAACAAGCTGCCGTCAGTGCTGCTTATCAGAGTTGAAGATGAAATGCAGAGGGGCAAGTGGAATAAGTAGCACTGTATGTTCCAGGGTAACTTAAAAATAACTGACTTTGTTGGTGCTGTTGTGTAAGGGCTGACAGCAGTAGGTGGGTGATATGGTGAGATGGCCACCTGCACTGTCTGCCACATCCACACAAAACACAGAGGAGACAAACCAACTGTGGATGAGTCACAGAGAAACACAGAGAGAGAGAGAGAGAGTATGCAAATCTGTGCTTACTCTTCAGTTTTTCTGTTTAACTGCAGGGTGGAGGGGACTTCCCACTGGTTCTCAAACATTCAATCCCTGGAAAAGCTCCAATTCAGTTAGAGCAGGACACACATACACGCACGCATGCCTGCTTGCGTACACACACACATACACACACACAAAGGCCTCATTGTGTTTGACCCCGGATGACGAGCAGGCAGGTCAAAGTGGTGGGTCATTGAGAGGCGGTTGAAAAAGGCAAGTGCATGGTAATGAGTAGCTCTGCTAGAGATAAACGCTCTCACATGCTTTCCCTTCCGCGCGGCCAATGGCGTGCACTTATACTGTGACTTTTAAAGCTTAATGTGTCCTTTACACACACACACACACAGACGTGCCAATGCACATGGCAACTCAGGAGTACACCCCCTCCCCCCATGACACGTTGGACATGACATAGACGAGCCACGGATCGAGGCGCTCTCCTCGTCCCAGCTGCCTTTCAGCTTCTTAAGCCCCGCCCCTCACTTTTCCTCCTTTTTAAGACACACTGTGATGACTGTGTGCCCCCCACCACCCTCTCCTGCTGGGTCATGAAGGTCTCAGCAACAATAAACTCCCAGCGAAGTCATGTGATGCACACTCATTAAACCCACCGTTTACTCTGTTGTTCTTCTAACATATTGGGTTATTGTTTATGTTCTACCTTTAAAAAAACAACAAAAACATGCATATTAAGCACTTTGTCTCTCACATTTGTTTTTCCAGCAGCTGTACACCCTGAGATCATTTCAGGGACACATTCATGAGTTTTCCAAGGATGGCAAAATGGAAACACAACAAAAACGCACAAAACTATTTATTTCCCTTCCTTTAATGCACAAATAAACAGCCCTGAACCCCCCCACCCCACCCCCCAGCTCACCATCCTCCAAAAACCCACACCGGTCTAACTCCAGCTCTACACCCTCCTGCAGCACTGTCTCATAACAACACCAACACC
Organism: Oreochromis niloticus; assembly: GCF_001858045.2. Classification (NCBI taxonomy): domain Eukaryota; kingdom Metazoa; phylum Chordata; class Actinopteri; order Cichliformes; family Cichlidae; genus Oreochromis; species Oreochromis niloticus. The sequence goes on along the minus strand of NC_031985.2, from coordinate 30,111,251 downwards.
CGCCCTCCTTTTTTTTAGGTGTCAGCAGAGGCGGGACTGAGCGCCGGTGTGTTTGGGGTAAACACGCGGCTCCGGCAGCTCCAAAGATGACTGGGCTGCGGAGCAGGGTGGCGTGATAAAGACCGGGCAGGGATCACTGCGGTGCATCTGCCGGCAACACAGTGGAAAGCTACCTGACAGTTGCTTCTCACACATCAGATAAGATTACAGGTAGACCTGCTCCACCTGTTTAAACAAACCCATGTGCATGCATGCTGCTGTGTGTGTGTGTGTGTGTGTGTGTGTGTGTGTGTGTAGCCCGGGAAAAAGCGATAGAGATAACAGACTAATCCAGTGGCAGGTGCATGCTTGTAATTGGGACGGCTAAAGATATAGACTGATGAAGGAGCTCATTATTATTTATGTGTTTGATTTATGTAAGCACAGAGGGTGGGTGTGTGTGTGTGTGGTGGGGGTGTGCTGTTTGTGTGCATTTTTAAAGAGTGTGTGACTTCTTTTGAGCTTCTCCTCATGAATTAAGCGCAACGCAGATGTTATGTCAGAGATTTGAAGACCAGATCAGACAGAAATAAATAGAAGTTAAACATCAGTTCTAGTTATCGATCAGTGACTAAAGGTCAGACGTCACCCCTGCTTTACTCATCGGACGGCTCAGGCGAACAGCGCTCACGTCAGTCAGATGCAACAGCAAAAAAAAGGAAAAAAAAGAAAGGAGGCCTTTGCCAACCAGCCGATGACATCACCTGCATGATTTAATGATGGCAGCTCAAAGCGGGCGATTACAGCATGGAGATACATCCTGCCATACACGGCAACACACAACCACATACATACACACACACACACACACACACCATACAGCGTGGCTCCTTTTGGCTCTAGCCTGACATCTAGCGACACAAGCTGTAATGTGATCTTTACATGACACTGACATGTTAACATAATGGGTCTGAGGAGGAGGTGGAGGAAGAGGAGGAATCTCTGCACTGTGGAGTGTGCTGAGCTGCTGGGTTTTTAGTGGGGACTCTTGTTTCTCACTTTAATAATTGTAAATACGGGTTGTTGTTGGCTTCATGGTTCACCACAGCACCCCCCCCCCACCCCTTTGCCCCGCCAGGATGCAGGGAGTAAATAAAAGCTGCCGTCATCTCACCTGAGTCTCTTTTTAAATCTGCCGGCTGTGATGTCATAGCGTGTCGTAAGGAGTCGCAAATAGCAGGTTTGGGGCGAGATTGTTTTTGGGTGGGTGTTTTCTCAGCATTTCCTTGCTTTACCCCTCCAACCGACAAACACTCAGACACATTACACAGGATCTATATTTAGTCACTACTCAACCACATGAAGCTAATTTGGATCTAAGTATATCCCTCACAGCCAGGAAAAGGACACACACACATATAAACATATATATATATATATATATATATATATATATGGACACACACACACCACAAGTTTGCCTTCCTTCAGTGGAGTCTGACAGGAATGAGGTCAGACACACGGATCCTCATTGCACATTATTATTATTATTATTACCAGTTTTTTTTTCTTTTTTATTCAGCCAATGGCAAGAGGAGGTGGGAGTGGTCCGACTCAAAAATCGGGATGGCGACAGGCGCTGATTGGCGCTCACGTCTCGCGATAAAGCTATAAAAGGGCGAGGTTCTCGTTGTTGTGTTTACAGTAATATCAGGGAGCTCGCAGGGAAACAGGGAGACTATGAGAAAGCGCAGCAGCTCCATTCAGCCACATGGTCTCTCAGCCGCACGGAAGAGCTGCGCTGCTCACAGCCAGGTTCACGTAAGGGACTCGCACTGCTGCGGCCCACAGCGGCGCGCTTTCAGCCTTGCTCTGCGAGTGTTCAGCCGCACAGGCAGTTGAAAATTAGTTTCCGGATTATTAGTTTAAAAAAAAAAAAACTGTCGCTGAGAAGCGCAGAAGAAGAAAAGTTAAGAAGCCCGAGCGTCTCCAAAGCGTGCTGAACTGAAAAGAGAGAGACAGACTTGGATGGACTTTTTTTGTTTAGAGACCTGCTCACAGCAGTGCTCTGACTCCAACAAGAAGTGAGGAATACGTTTTTGAAAAACTTTGTGAAAGCACTGAGCGGTGTTTTCAGACACTTTGGAGAGATATGGTGCAGCACATGAGCCAGACAGAGAGCGCCCACGCTCATTCCCCCGGCGGGGACTCCACGGACACGGGAGAGATGGACCTGGAGATGGATGCGTCTCCTACCCCGGGGTCCCCCTCCTCCCGGGAGCGGAGCGACTTGGCGTGGTGCAAAACTCCGACGGGACACATCAAGAGACCCATGAACGCGTTCATGGTGTGGTCCCAGATCGAGAGGAGGAAGATCATGGAGCAGTCGCCGGACATGCACAACGCGGAGATCTCCAAGCGGCTCGGGAAGCGCTGGAAGCTGCTGAAAGACACGGACAAGATCCCGTTCATCCGTGAGGCGGAGCGACTCAGGCTCAAACACATGGCCGACTATCCAGACTACAAGTACCGGCCCAGGAAGAAAGTGAAGTCGGGGAGCGGGGCGAGTAAGCAGGCGGACCGCGGGGAGAAGAGCGGCGAGCGCGGTGCCAAGTCCGGCGTCAAGAGAAGCCCCGCGTCCAAAGGAGTGAGCAGGACGCACAAGCAGGGGGGCGTGAGGAGCGCGGCGGCGCAGGAGTACGCCTCTCCCGGTGACCACCAGTCGCTCTTTAAATCCAGGTCGGTGTCCGGGGCCAGGCAGATCCCAGAGAAGCGCAGCGGAGAGGCTCGGCGCGCGCACATGTTCGGAGGGGCGGGCAGCCTGGAGAGCGGGCCTCCTTCCGTGGGAGTCCCGGCCAGTCCCGCCCTGAGCAGCTCGGCGGAGTCCAGCGACCCGCTCAGCCTGTACGAGGAGCAGAGCCCGGCGGCCAGCGAGACCTCGCACACCGCGCGCCTCAGGTACACCCGCCCTTCTTCTCCAACACCGTCGGCCTCTCACTCCTCCTCCTCCGTGTCGTCCTCGTCGTCGGATGAAGAGTTCGAAGACGAGCGGCTCGACCTGAACCCGAGCCCCGGCTTTGAGAGCATGTCTCTGGGCGGCATGGGCTTCTCCGACGCGGAGCTGGACCGGGACTTGGACTGGAGCTTCGGGGAGTGCGGGGCGGGCTCTCACTTCGACTTCTCCGACTACTGCACCCCAGAGGTCAGCGAGATGATCTCAGGAGACTGGCTGGAGTCCACTATCTCCAACCTGGTGTTCACCTACTGAAAGGTGGGAGAGAACCGCGACGCCCACCCCACCACCACCACCCGCCCAGCAACGTTTTGAACTGTTCAAACCCACCCCACCCGACACCTCAGACAGGCGTGTGCGTCCACACCAGAAGATTTCCGCTGTTCTTTCACTAAAAGAGGGAGAGTGAAAACGGGAAAGAAAAAGGTAGGCCTGTGTGCGCGTTGAAGCCCAGGCACGCGCCGCTCACAGACTTGTTGGAACTGCGCTCGGTGCGCTTGACGGGAACGCGCAGACCTGTGGGGAGGAGGGGGGGGAGGTGGGGTGCTTAGTTTGCATTTGGACTCGGAGGAGGAGTGAATGTAAGCAGAGAGCAGTGATACAGACTCGAGCTCGACTGTTCAACCCAATCCGCACAGGATGAAGACTGAGACTGAACATTTGAACATTGATGTTATTTTTGAGGTCGGGACACTTACTGGAGAGCTCGTCATGTTGGGGTTTTTTGTTTGTTTGTTTAAAGATAGCCAATTCACATTGACCATCGAGTTGCTATTCAGGTGTAGTTTTTTTTTCCGAACTAGAAATGTTTTTAATATCAGCAAGCATGCCCTCCACGTTGAGGAGGATTTTGTTGTTGTTTTAAATGCGTAAAAAGGAAGAAAAAAAAAAAGTTCATTGCTGCGTAATTACGCAATTTGTGTGACCATAGGACTCAATTCACGATCACCAGCTTCTCTTTCAACGGCAGGACTTTAAACATAGACTGACTCCAAACTTCAGAAGCCCCTTTTCTGAACACTTTTTAAAACACTCAGTGCACAATTCAGGACCAATGCTTTTTCCTCCCCCCTGACGCGCATTCTTTCTGCCTAGTGCTTCAACTTTGTAGTTTCTGTGTCAGATGACGTTTTTTTTATATCGATGTATTTATACCGGCCAAACTTTTTTATACATAGAAGTATTGTTCTCGTACAGGTCTCGTTTGTGTTTGTGCACATAACACCTGTCTGTATCCAGCGCGGAAGGGCTAGAAGTGTATCTTATTTAAAACAAAACAACAAAAAAAATGTCCGACTTCTCTCACTTTTATGGAGATTTGAGTGTGTCATGATTTTCTACTTGTATTTTTGTACAAAATCTATAGAGAAAAAAAAGGAGGGGGGACGTTTTTTTTTTTCTTCTTCCGGCGAGTGGGTAGCCTACAACATTGTTGTTTGGATCTACATTGGTGTTTTAGTCGTGCAGAGAGAGGGAGGGGTGGGGGGTTTGTTTGGCACAATCTGACCTCACAGTGTTTACAGTATTTACCCACATGCTTCTTAATGGCACAGTGACTCCAGCTTCACCAGCGAAGTAAACAAAGCGCCACTGAGGCTCCCAGCCTGAGTGGTGACTGTGTTTCCAGTACAACACAGACCTAAAAGAAAGTTTAGGTGCGAAAGATCCCAGAGAGTCACTGTTTGGATAGAGCTAATACCTCTGTGTGCTTTTTTTTTTTTTTTTTTTTTTTTTTAAAATTATGGAGATAAGTTTTATTTGAACCACTGGATGGAATTTCACACTCATTCCACTTTTTGCCTAGACTTTTTTGGAGGGAGGGGAGATGTATGAAGTGCTTCATCTGTTATTGCGCAAATTGCATTGAAAAAAAAAATAGTATTTAACCTTTCTGTACCTGTTGGCTAAGTATAGCAGGCTAATTGTTTTCCTATATTATGGCATGGCAAATAGCATTTGTATTTCAGATTCAGGTATATGTAGCTATAGCTGTTGTGTTTAAGATTTTTAAAGAATAATAACGAGATATTTATGTAAACTGACTGTATTATAAGCAAAGATTGTGTGGTTTTTTTATGTATGATGATGATGATTGACAGGCACTAGGACAGCCATCTTTGGACATGTTGAAGATGATTGTGGTCCAGGAGTTTCTTTCCTTTCTTTTTTTTTTCTTTTCTTAATTTTTTTTTTAAAGATTTTTTTTCTAGCGTCCTTTTTTTTTCTTTCATTTGTGCAATATGCTGTGTATGATCATGTTTTGTCCAATCATGCCAATATCATTTGATGTTTTATGCTCAAAAACCAGCCAATGTTTGGGTCAATCACTGCCTCTCAGACCTCTGTACAGATTGTCGTTTTTTATTTTTTTTCTTTTCTTCCAAGAAGGAAATAAAATCAGCTGGAACTGAAAATGTTTCTCGTCTGTGTGAATATATAAGTTTACTGGCTTTTGCATAATTCGTACCTTCCTAGAGGACAAACATAAGCACTGCTGTGTGGTTAGCTGACAGCAGCCTCTCCAAAATCTCCAATCTGATGTTTACATCCTGTCTGAGTGTGAGCGTGCGTGAACATGCGTGCAGCTCACGGGGGTGTTTGCCGTAGGTAAGTGTGCAGCTGCAGACAGTGAATCAATAGGCACCCAGTGAATCGATAGGAGTGGTCTCCTCCTCTCTCGCTTACTCCATCTCATTCTGCACGTGCAAAAAACGTGGCTGCCATGGAAACACTGTATCCAAGAGAGAGGTTGCAATCCGCTGGGGAGCAGTACGGCACTCGCCCGTGTGTGTGTGTGTGTGTGATGGATAAGGGACACAGACTGATCCATCAGGGTGGGGTGGTGGGAGGGGGATAAAGGGGGTGGCAGACATTTCTGCAAGGCATGACTGGAATAAAGGAGGCATGTGTCTGTGTGTGTGTGTGCCAAAGGGAGGGAGGGAAGGAGAGGGTAGAGAAGGGGGGTGTTTGTCTGTCCTGGTGGATTGTGCAGGAGACTGCTCCCAAATCCAATTAATTCCTTCTGGATGCATTCATTTGTCTCCTACATCTGATGAGAGAGAGAGAGAGAGAGCCACACATGGAGAGAGAGACAGAGCAAGAGAGACCCCTAAGGTTCAGCATTTAGTGTGTATCAATTTACGCCCTTTTCCACAAGAGACATTGGTAATTATTTCCATCTCCCCTCTTCTGTCAGGGGAGCAGGGTCGTCTCCAGCTTTCCTCTGACATCTCAGCCTGGGTACTGAGAGGGAGATAAGGCATGGCCATTACAGGCAGCGCACCATCCCAAAGATGAGACACCGGCTCCCGGGATGTCTGCAATAAGCTTGACATTACTGTGGAAATGGTGTGTGAGGTGTTGTCTGAAGTGTTCACTCTGTTTCAGAAAGAGGGAAAAAAAAGTTCAGTCTGGTCCTCAGAGTGTGGGGACGAAAAAGATCAGGTGACCGTGACTGCTTCAAATACAGGCCAACAATAAAATACCAGCGATCTGAACAAAGGTACACATTTTTAACCCTTTATTATTATTTTATAAAATCATCACATGATTGAAGCATCATATGAAATGAAATTGTTTCATGTGTTTGCCTCTGTGCTTAATCTCAACATTTCTTACACATGTGACAGGAAAGAATCCAGGGAGCCAAATGTCACTACGTGAGAACAACTACCTGAATTTTTCATTTTCTCCTGCTTTATACTGCGATTGAGAAACTGCTGGGTGTATGAAAAGCTGTGCCTGAATGTGAGTGTGTGAATGGGTGAATGTGGTTTGTAATTAAATCCCTCTGAGCGGGCGATGAGATTGGAAGTGCAGCCCAGTTCAAGGCTAAATATTTTACTCTTCTGCAATTCTTTGACAAATAGGTGTAAAGTTTCAGATTCAGCTTTTACACACACACAGTAGAACATATAAGCTTTTAAAATACATGGCTAAATCCATCACTCTGAATGTTTTCCGCTTTTAAAAGTAGACAATATCAGTGTCTAGTTGGGGCTTTCTTGCCATGTTTCCTTTGAAGTGTACCAGCAAAGAGAAGTTTGTCCATTAAACTTTCTTACCGGATTAATCATGTCTCAGTCCCTCTCATTTCTCTTGTGACACTTTTGTAAAGCATTACCCAGCTTGATCTGAAAGTGTATAAAGCATAGACTGTATTTAAAAGATGGTATAACTACCATAGTGTTAGTTAAAGTCATTCTTTAACCCCTTGAGGGGAGCATCCTCACTGTCCCCATCTTTGTTTTCTGAAATCGGGCAGCGAAACTCACGGGACAGATGCGGCTGTGAAACCAAGTGACACTGCCCACTTATTCAGTAACAACATTTAAACCCACAAAGAGCGAGTCCCACAGCCTGACATGCTTTGTCCTCCTTATGGAAAGTAAGAAAGTGAACATCACTTGAGATCATAAATCCACCAGAGAAATGTTTACTCTAGTGATAACTCAAGAGAGCTGAGGAGTGTCTTCCATGTAGACATCTACAGCTAATTTTTTTTCTTGGCCCCCTGCTGGCTGTTAGAAAGAATGCAAGTTTATAAGGTACTCCAAAGCAAATAAATCAAAAGCTTGTTTCAGACCGTGAATAAACTGATTTCATTTTATTGTCTTTGTGTCCGGCTGCACAAAGGGTTAGTGCGACATAACAACAAAGGAATCATTTGCACAATTCATGCAACCTGTCTCAAACAGAGCGCAGGAAGAAAATTATACTGCTGCAAGATTCCAGTATTAATAAGACTTGGTTGTGTTGTGTGACTTGGTTTTTAATTGGAATGGATTTTTTTAAGTTGACATATTGATATATTAACAAATTTATAACAATGTGTATCATGTTTTATCTGTGTCATTTTTATGTTTGACTTTTAACATTTTTATAGTGTTATATTAAGCGATTTACAAGCCTCGAATAACTGTGTCATACTACAGACTGTCCCTGGGCTACAGTGTGTATTTCCTCTATGACAGAGCAAGAATAACCTGGAGCATTACTACAAAAGTATTACATCAAAGTGTCCAGGATTATTGCGGTGATGCCACATAAGATAAATAAAGCATAAAGTGAGAGGAGATCACTGCTAACTGCTGAGCTCATACGCCGTGTTTCCCTATGGGAATATTATATCATATATAATATCACACAGAAAGCACAGTGGATAAAAATACCATTTAAATCCTACAAACGCGCCTTTGAACACCACAGATGTGTTCAGGGTCCCTGCAGACTTACTGCAGGAATATTGGAGTGATTTTTCGCATGCTGCCGGTGAAGTTGAAGGCGGGACACAAAGTCATGAGGCATGCATAGACAAAGAAGTACACAAACACCGCCGTTATGGCAGGCAGCCCAACTTTGTTTCATTGATTTCAGACCTTTGCGCTCCTGTCGCCTTTGTGGATTTGTAGGGTGGAAGAAAACACAGACAGTCGGACATTCATTTATCCGAAGTGTGGAGATTAAAAACGAAAACTAAAAAGTTTGAGAGTGAGACTAAACTTTTATCTGGAGTCATGTGTCAACGTTATGAGTGGAGACTAAAGAAAAGGGAGTCAGAGCCGGGATGTTACTGCGTAAAAGTTCGCAAAATGTGGGACCACCAACTGATGGAAGGAGGCAGGTAGGCTGGGAAAACTTATTTTGTTATGAATAACCTGCTGGAGCAGTTTGACAGCGATACTTTGATGTGGTCTTTATCTTTATCTTTTTATTTTATTCTATAAACGTGGCTCTGACACCTCAAAGATTTGCTCTGGCTTCGGAGTCAGTAAAGAAAAAAAGTGTTGTCTCAGCGGGGAGATGTGCGCGCTTTTGTTGTCGTGTATAAAAAAGTGCTGTGAAGGTAGTTTCCGAGGGTTGTGTGATACCGACTCTCGACTTTAAAGTCAGCTTCTGTCAGGCAATGCTTCAGCAACTGCAGCCAGTGACAAATGAGCGCAAATGAAGCTCCGGGTTTTTTTTTTATCCAGTAGACTCTTCTGACTAATAAGGGTTCTTTGGGGTGTCTGCTGACATCCCAGTTTCAGCACAGGGAGGGCTGGACAGCGGCTGCGTGGAATGATGTGTGTGTGCGCGAGCGACTGTTTTTTAACGAGTTGTGTTTGAAATGATTATGTGTTTGCCTAACCCACAGTGGTCTGATGGGTGGGGACCTGAGTGGACAGATGCACTATGAACATTACAGTACAATCCAGTAAAGTGGGCAGTTAGTGCAGGCTTAATGACGTCTGGCAGCAGGGGGTGGGGGGTGGACTCGGGACATCTTTGCCTCCGGGGTTGCTGGCTGGATAAACTGCGTTGTGTTTCTATTAAACATCCATCGGCAGATAAACTGCGGACTGACACAAATTGACGGATCATAGCTGTAAACACACGACTGTGGCTCTATAATGGTGGGCTGTTCCTCATAATAACAATAACAATAAACTCAGACACTGAGGCTTCTATATGTATACATCCTCACATATATCAGCATTTCTGCCAATAACACAGCAAGTTCAAATAAATCCTGGCGTGGACGGTGGTGTTGATGGAGGGCGAAATGAAGATTAAGTTTCACTTTTTAAGAAATCTACACCTTTCCCAAGGGCAGTATAACTTTCCAGGGCCCTCGCATTTAAAGCAACATCTCAGTTCACTTCACTTCAGTTCAGTTGTATTTATATAGCACCAAAGCGTACAACAGCCTCCTGTTGTTGTGCTTTCTTTTGTAAGGTAAAGACCCTAAAATAATAGACAGAAAACCCAAACAATGAGACAACCCCCTGTGAGCAAGGACTTGGCGACAGTGGGGAGAAAAAACTCCTTTTTGACAGGAAGAAACCTCCAGCAGAACCAGGCTCAGGGAGGGGCAGCCAGCTGACGCTATCGATGGGGGTGAGGGGAGGAAGACAGGACAAAAAATGCACAAATGAATAACTAATGACTGAATGCAGAGTGGTGTATAAACACATAGTGAGTGAAGAAAAAAAAACAGTCAGTGCATCCTGAGAAGCCCCCAGCAGCTTAGGCCTATTGCAGTGTAACTACAGGAAGAGTCAGGGTCACCTGATTCAGCCCTAACTATTAAGCTTTATCAAAAAGGAAAGTTTTAAGCCTAATTTTAAAAGTAGCGATAGTTCTGTCTCCAGAATCCAAATTGGGATCTGGTTCCACTTAAGAGGGGCCAGATTTTGACCCCTTTTTGTAAAAGTGGAAATCGCCACAGATATTGATTGTCTTTTCTTTCTTTGTTTTAACACATATTCCCAAAGAGATCTGTATTCTTTGATGTGCAAAGAAATGGTAGAAAATTAACTGCCAAACATTTTTGATGTTGATCATCTTTTCCTTCTTTTTAAAAAAAGGCAAGAAATTTTCAAAAGTTACATTGTGATGCTTTCCTTTTGTTACTTATAATGCTGTTGTGAGTAATTTGGGGTTTCTACTGTGAAATTAAGAAAAAAAGAATGGTGATTTTGAATACACCAACAGATTTATAAAGAGTATACAAAATGTCAGTCCTTTCCTGGTTCTGAAAAGCGAAGCCAATGCGGATGTGCTTTCCGCCTACTTTTAATGGCCACCAGGCTGCGAAAAGACCTCCAGTCCTTTAGAGGTCTGTGGGAAAATGGCCTTTGGCTCTGACATCTCTAATTACTTTTCTAAAGGGTTTATGGGCTCAGTCACTTGTTTTGCTTCACACTGAATAAAACATTCAGTTCATTTTAAAAAATTTGATCTAAGTGTCAGAATAGTGGATTTTCCAGTGTGTGCTGCTCATTGTATTCAGCTTCAAAACACAAATATGGTGACAAAAAGTTTAACGTCAATGCTTCAAAACAGGATTTGAAGCGTTGATGGGTGACGTCAAGGTAGCTTCATCCATCTTTTATACTATCTGTGGGGAGATGCTATCATAAAAAAACAATACTATACGCCGCTTCGTTGCTTTCCAGCATGTCTTCTTGGGATGAACCATTGTCCGTTATTTAATTGCTTTACAAACAAATTTGCCTCTTCTGCTCTCCAGAAACCATTCAAATCGCCCTCTCTGGAGTGTTATCACCTTCCTTTGCTGACTCCGTGGCTCCTTGATCATTTTCACACAAACCCTCAGAGCATCTGGTCTGAATTACTGCTCGAGTACAAAGATAAGTTAATGAGAGTTTATCTGGATGAAGAAAAGAAGTTGCAAGTACAGACAGTGGCAGAGCAGCAGGTCTTCATAATGACTGCTTATGTCATGCAAGAGACAGTTTTACTCCTACATCCAGAATGGGTATTCAGACATCATGGCACACTGTACAGCACAGAGAGGACTCATTGTTAAGCCATGTGCTGAAGCAGTTTAGCATGACAGAGGATTCTGAGTCATAGTGGTAGGTGTTGTACTGTAGTACACTTGAAAAGATAGGGATGAGTTCTGAGAACACAGAGGCTTGGATCATAATTTCTAAAGGCTTACGTGGCAGAGTGTACAGTCTGGTTTGTGCAGAACAGAACACCGCGCAAACAGCGTTGTGTAAGAGAACACTGACAATGCAGCTAAAATTGGCCAAACCGTGTCTGCGTGCACCTCCTCATACGTCTCACTTGTAATTTGGTTTATAAGGTCCTGAGATACAAAACTGCACCTCGAGACGGGCGACCTACTTGCAGCTTGAATTTAGACGCTCAAATTGGAATGTGTCATTGTTACTGCGCCACAACCCAAATTACATCATCTCCTTGGACAGTTGTCATAATTTCAGCGCTCAGCTTGTCTGAACCTGTGCCAGCACGGAGGACAACAAAGGAATAATGAAATAAGAGGGAGATGGGGTGAATTGTTAAGTAGATTCCGATTCACTTTAATTGAAAGAATATTTTTACATTTCAAACTTTATTTGCACAACAAGGACAAACACAAAACTTGATTTAGACGCAGAGGCCAGTGCACTCAACACCCGAGAGCAGTACAATGAGTTTGGCAGCGAGCCAAATGAAATGTCACCGGCAGCGTTCACCGGTTTGAGTCCAGTGAGGAATTATTTCCTTATCGCGGGGGTTCCATGAACCTGCAATGCTTGTTAAGCTGTTCACGTACAGGAGAAAAGAAGCAGCAGGTGACTCATTGCAAACATATAGACTTCACGCCTTTCGCCGACCAACAGTGCACCGCTGTCCTAAGAAAAAGTGAAAGGAAAAATATTTTGTTTCATGAATGAAAAGAAGATATTAAGCAAAGATAGCAGCACTACTGTGGTAGGTGGATGACATGTCAAGAACCTTTGTGTGATAACTGAATTTGATGACTGCAGACATATAGTTTCCAGGAGTTGCATCTTTATATACAAATATATTTTTCTTCTGGGAACATTAGCATTAGCAAGGAATTATTCTAAAATTCCTTGCTAATGCTGCTAATGCTAATGCTAATGGTGATGGTGGCATCACTACACCATTCCTTGTGGCCTGTTTTTACAGATATGCCAGCTGTCTGTCTCCACGTTGGGTGAGTGTTGAGAGCATGAGGGTGGGAATAGATGGTTGTATCTGTGTGTGCCTGTTTGTCTGTGTCTATATGTCAGGTTGGGTATCAGACGCCACCTCTCTGGGGACATCTCAGGCCCTCCAAGGTTTGGAGGCCCATCTCCTCCCACCACTTCCCCTGCCGGTGGCAGACGCCCTCAGACATCGGTGCATTGGTGGTTCTTTGTGTCCAGGGGTGGGCGCCCAGGTACACACCGGCTCACTCCTTGGCGGCTGCTTATCGGGGCATGGAGCCTGGGGCTCGCTCGGGCCACTTCGGGGATGGGGTGCCCTCGGCCTCTCGGCCCGGGGCTCGGTCACTCAGGCACAGCTGGCTGCTGGTGGAGCTCACGGGCACGTCACTGCAACCCCCCTGGCTTCTGCTCCGCGGCTGCTGAGTGACCCCTCATCTGGGACTCTCCTCAGCTCTTTCTGGGATAGTGGCGCGGCTGCCCCTCTGTTGGTCTTCCTTGGTCTCTTGTGTTCTGGGGGCCTCTGGATGTCTGGAGTTTTGATCTCCTCCATACCTGCTTCATGCCCTGGAGGTCGGGGCAGTGGCCCCCCACACCCTCTAGCAGATCATTACATGAAGGAACCTCTTAAAAACAAGCGCGTTCATGCTCACAGGTGTACACACGGGTGATCACACACACAAACTACACCCTTTTGGGCTCCTACCTCAAAGCACACTGTGCGCTGTCGATCTCATGTGCTGCACCATAATGTTTAATATTTAGTATTTACTGTCATATTCCCATAGATCATTGTGATGTTGTTTATTACTCTTGTCTTCTTCTGCTTGCTTTCTTTTTTCTTTCTCAACAGGTGATCCAGGTGATCGATATGTATTTTTTTTTTTGTCTGCTTATTCTGTTGGTTTTTGTTTTTTGCCCTTTTTCCCCGTCCCTCTTCTCAGGTTTTTTTTTCTTTCCCTCTTTCTTTCTCCCCTTTCTTTCCACCAGTCAAGTCTGTCCCGTATTCAGCAAGTGAAAATAAAATAAACAATAAAAGGTGAATCAGATGGACCATTACGGCAAGGCTGGGATGGTCCATTTGGTAAAGTAAATCCGTTGGGCATCTTTCTTCGCCTTTAGACAATAATTCTGATGGCAAAAGAGCCAAACGGGACAGGCGAAAAAAAAAAAAAAAAAAAAAAAAAAAAAAAGATATGCCAGCTGAAGTCCAAAAACTTACATTTAAATGTAATTAATTAATTATACTCTCACTACTTTCTGAGTCTGAGAAATGTTGCTAGTTTCATAACTACATGCTGTCATTTACTTCTGAAAAATTAAAATGTATGCATTGATTAAAGGGTTTGGGAAAACCAGTAACAACGCCATTCCACACCAAAAGCTTGGGTACTTTCCCCCCAAAATGTAATACTATGTAATATCCTCAGTTTTATCGAGATAGAGATGCTAGCTAACAATAGCGTTTGCAAACATCAAGCTAACCCTAACCTTGCTAGCACACAAGAAGAAGTGGTATATTTTTAACATTACCTTCAAAAATGTTAAGTTTAAAGCTACTAAACCTAAAGGGAAAAAACGTAAATAGTACTTAAATCAAATAAGTCACTTACTGCTTTGTGAATCACTCCACTCACTGCTGAAAATTCTCTAGATTGTTAGGAATCTCACCATCAATCTGTAAAATTGAAATTCACAGAATATGTTGTATATGTGATTTAATGCTCATACTGCTGCAATCTCCCAGAATGCATTGCTTTCTACAGAACTTCACCATATTTTTAAAAGCAGCCTGCTTACTGTAAAATCATAATGTCATTTTTGCAGCAATGCATTCAAGTGTTATTCTTTATTTAGTGTCCTCATGTTCAGTTGTTTCTGTCATGGTCCTGACCCAGTGTTTTCAGTTTTGTCATGGTTTTCAGTGAGATCATGGTTTGTTGTTTTGGATTTTGATATGTGGTTTATGTTCTAACTCTGCATCTAGTCATTTCAGTATAATATTATTTCCTTGTGCTTCCTTTGTTTCCAGTCTGTGTTCCTCATTAGTTTATGAAACCTTTAGTTATCATCTTTTGTGATTCCTTTCTGTCTTCCCTGTCAGTCATGTTTGTTTATTGCCTGTCACTGTGTCACATGTCTTAGTCCTACTCTCAGTGTTTGTTACTTCCTGTTTTATTTTCAGAGTTTCTCATCTTATATGTTTTGTGTTTAGTTTTGCATCCCCTTGTCTTATTAGTCAAATTCTCTTCAGCTGTGTTTCCTGGTGTTTCCAATGTCCATAAATACCCATTTGTACATGTTGTCTGAGTCTCCCTTTGTTCTTTGTCATGTCCTCTCGCTGGTGGTGTCTTCCTGTGTCTGTATTCCTTGCTTTTTTTTCTTATTTTCTAAGTAACAGATTTAAAGCTGCCTCACTCAGTTAATCCTGTTGTCTCGGTGCCCTGCAACTGGGTCCTACCACACATTGCCTGCCACACAGCAGTACTTGCCAGTTACACCAGTATGGAAAAAATTCAACTTAAGACTGTCGGTCAACACATGAAAGGGTGACGTGACCTATTGTGATGTGTGGACTGTGAGATTTTTAAAGTCTTCTCAGATTTATGAGAATATAAGTCACCAGATTTGGAAACATGTAAACAGTGAAAAAAAAGTGAGGGGAAAATGCACAGAAAAAGTTGGAGAATATAATTCAATGCAAGTGTACAAAGTGCTTCACAGATAACTGAACATAAAACAAGAAGAAAATGGATAAAGAACAGCTGAGATACTATGCAGGACTCTCAAGATCACCCAGAGGCTGAGTGGGGAATATATATATATATATATATATATATATATATATATATATATATATATATATATATATATATATATATATATATATAACATGATCAACTTAACTCAAAAAGACAAAGTGGTAAAACATTTTCTTATTGGTACATCAGCAAAATTAAGAGGAACTAAAAAATCAATAAAATAAAGTAACGCTGGATAACATCATGCAACAGAATAAAATGTACAATAATCAATAAGCTCTAGTAAGTGAATGAAATAATGCAACTCTAAAATAATGATATGAGATTAAAAAATAAAGTCGATAAAGCCCACTCAATCAAAAGCCGGGCTGAAGAGGCAGGTTTTTAGTTTATGTTTAAATGATGAGGACTTTTGCATCGCTGTGTCTTTTCGGCTCCCTTGTCGGTTCATTTTAAAGTTCTTGAGTGGGTTATGAGTAATACCTTGAAAGAGATAAACTCTGAGAGGCATCAATTAGGCAGAAGGCAGGAAGGTGTGAGAGCAGACTACAAATAAATAGGATATGCTAAACAGCTCCAGTAGTAGGATTAGAGCTCCGCGGGGGCCTGAGGTGTTTGGAAGGGTGTCAATACCAGATGGAGGCAGGCAGACTAACCACAACACCTGAGCAGATTATTCAGGTTTGTTTTGTTCTCGGTGGATCAGGGCTGTCTCTAAGATGAAAGTTATTTTTTTTCATGAAACACCACAACAGGAGACGAGATGACAATCTCTCTTGTCCTTTTCTACAGTAGGCAGCCTACTGAGCGGCAGTACAGTGAGGCTTAGAGCAGAGGCAGACAGGAATGGGGAATGTGAAGATGCTTTTGATTGCTAAACCTAAGAATCAGGTATGAAGCTCTGGGCTACCTGCAGGGCTTTCAGGAAGAAAATCCTCTAGTGGGGTTTAGAAGACGTTCTCTTGCTATTTGACGGATGATGGTGGACTTTGAAAAACATGACAGATCCCTGTTTAGCTGTTCCTCTGCATTCAGTTCCTTTCACTAAGTCAGTCCTCAATGTTTCCTGCAGGTTTAAAGTTATTCTGCAGTCATGGCGAGGACAGGCCGTGCCCTTTTCCCCAAATGCCACACAATCTCTGAAAACATACCTTATCTTTCTTACTTGAATCACAATAATCAGATGGCAGCATTCAGATACTTAGCATTGCCCTGTGATGCCTTAGGAGCAACACTTGAAGTTAAGTGTCGCACGGGCCAGTAATTGTTCAGTGGTTGTGTCGTCCACTGAATTACGCAGCTTGACGGGAGCGTTGCAGGAGGCACAGTGTGCCGCTTAGGCAGCAGCAGAGGAGGAGAAAGAGCAAGACATTTGTGAGATGCATCTAAGTGCAAGAGCAAGAGAGCAGGGGAGCAGAAGCTCAGCCGTGCAAACTGCTGTCTTTGTACTGGGGACCTTACTGCCCACCTGCACATGGACTGGACTAGATCAGGTACAGTAAGCCGATTCTTACGGGTTTTGACATGATTATAATGTTTAGCAGGGAGGGTAGAAAAAAGATTTTTGGACATCAGCCCACTAGAGCTATATGAATTCCTTTTATTTATGATCTTGAATTAAAATTCAGGGTAGCGGGTGCGCTGTAAATCTCACCCTGGCAGGAGTTTGAGAAGTTTTCATGCTTTAGCCGAGGTTGAAAAGCTGCAAAAGGTCATTTTTGTTAAAATATTTGCCAGGTCAGGGAGCAAAGATGTAATTTTTTTCTTCTTCTTTTTTTTTTTTACACTGTATTAAAACACTGATCTGTGGTGACTTTTCAGAGGAATAAGCTCTTTTGATTTTCTGCCGCTGCCTTAATAGCAGTGTAAAGTTCAAATATAGACTTTTGAAGCCCTTTCCCAAATGAGGCCCCTGTGGCTATGGCCGTGTTTCAGACTGAATACTGAAACGAGTCTATTCAGTAGCACAAAAACAAAAAAACAAAAAAACGTAACCCTACTCATTATGGTGAGTCACTCAGTTAGTTTAATCTATATTTTCCTTCTCTTCTTTTGCCTTATTTTGTTTTCTCCAAATTGGCTCATTAAGGACACTTTTACATCCCCCGCACTGACCTCTGCGCATCAGCACGTCGCCTGTGCAGAGTTTGCGAGCCTCCACACACCTTAATAAACATGAAAAAACCTCAGTCAAGATTGATCTTATGCTGGGAAACATTAAAAAAAGGAAGATGGAGGATTTCACTTGACTTTTTAATGCTTCCTGTAAATGCATTTATGTGAATGTATGTTTTAAATTTTTTTCCTCTGCAGCTTCCATGTCTCTAATCCAGCAGAAGGCATGGTTTGTCAAATCACGTTTAAATGAATGCATTTATTTAGAACTGGCAAGTGAATTAGCAGATGTGTACAGGAGAGTGAAATTGTGTTATAATCTTTCCATTTTTCTCATTTGTCGTGCCCATGCCTGTCAGCAGCAGTTAGGTGCAGAGTAATGATTTCTAATTGTATGCTTCTCCCTGTCGCCAGATTCAGACCGTGGCAAGCTTGACGGTTAGCTCTGTCAAGAAATGTGTGATTGTTGTCCCCACTCCTTTGCTACTTTTGGCCCCGGCGTGCTCACCGTCTATCTCAGGTGAAAAAAGAAAGAAAGAGATCTGTGTGGATTGAACTGAACAAAGCATTAATATTTTAGCGGATAATAAAAGGGCAGAGACTCTTTTTGTGGGCCCGTATGTGCAAATGTGTGAATGCGTGTGCTTTACTGCACGTCTGGAGGAACTGCGAGGTATGTTGTTGTGACATGCCTTGTCTTCCATTCTTTAGAAAAACAAAGACAGTCGCTGCTGGATCCAGACAGCATAACTAATTAGCCACAAACACACATGCGAGCGCTCACACACGCACACATGCAGAGAAGCGCATATACACAGCTCAGATACACGCGGGAGTCGGCGAGTAGGATATGATGTCACCTCCATAACCATAATTACCCATCATAAATCATGTGGTGTGACACCCTGTCACGCGGTGAATGGGTGTCCTATGTGCCAGCCAGGGATGGCTGCACTTTACTGCCGGGTGCCATCGTGCCGCCACACCACGGGCTCGCTCGTTTTTCTTCGCTCTTCCTAACCTCCTGAATTATACAAAGTCTTCTTTTGTGGTTTCTTTGCTATCATTTAGTAACAGTCAGCATGGGTCGGACACACTGTGCGGTTTCCGCTGTGTACAATGAGCAGCCTGGAGTAAAAAAAAAGGAAAAGCAAAGGGTCTTGTGGATTTAAATCATTAAATTTTCACCATCTTTAAATGTATTTTCATAATAAAATGCAGTTAATTCATAATAACGGCTGTGATTTAACCCCCGAAACCATCCACCACATTTACCACACACTATAGTGATTCATTTTTACATTCAGCAATTACTACACAATTCCAGTACCATTTATTTTACATTTCAGGGGCAGGCTTGTGTGCTGCCTTATGGGGAGGCTGATTAAGAGCTGATGTCAGTTATGTATTAAAAGGAGCAACCGACTGCTGTGGAGGCGTTAGCTGAACACAGGGGCAGGCCGGCCTCTACCACAGAGAGGAGAAACGTGACTCCTGGTAACTCACTGTTTTATTTACTTGTTGAGTCTTCTTTGTGGCTGATACTCTTCTACACAGCCAGCTGGCAAATCTCATAGGGTTTGCTATTTAACCTTCCTCTACCTGTATTACTGAAAGCTCCTTTGCAACCCACCTCCACCTCCGATTCATAATTGTGGTTACTGGTCTCTGGCCATTGGCTGCTTTTTTGGAGGGGGGGGTGTGTGTTACTCATTATCATTCCAGTTGTTTTATCCAACCATTTTTCAGAGAAAAATAATAAGCCCATTAACACTGACCTATGAATCATCGAGCATAAACACGCTACCTGCCTAAAGACAGGAAGCAGTGTTAGGAAATAGCATCTTCAATCACTCTGGCATGAGCAGCCTGTCACAGAACATATAGTTTGTTCCCATTTCTTAAGTTGTATCTATGAGAACTGCAAAAGATAACAAACATAACATAGTGTTTTTAGCACCAACGAGGTGATTCCCATTTGGACAAGAAGAAGAACTAAAAAACACCATCTACAGCAGAATCTGAACATCATGTCTTTAAAAATAGCAAAGACCCGACACAGGACACAGAGATGCATCTGGCCCTTCAATGGAACTTCATCAGAAATCATCTCAGTGGAAGGCTGGCTGTCAAGAAGCCATTCGTAGACTACACTTGTACACTTGATACATGATGGAGCAAATATGATACAAATTAAATCGAAATTATGACTTGTCTTGAATCCTATTATTCTATTTTACCATGGATGGCTATGGTGTATAAAGTCAGGGATAAATGTAGTTATTTAAGTCAGGGAAGGAAACTTTGAAATCAATTAGTGTTTTATTGGTAATCTGGGTAACAGGGTTACATTGGTTAGGGTGACACTCAATATATGAAAAGACTGGAAAAATACAAAATATATCACAGAGGACTGACTCTTACGCTACCCGTTACGTTAGCACATGACTGTCTTGCTTTTAGAGCTGAAACAGATTT
Organism: Oreochromis niloticus; assembly: GCF_001858045.2. Lineage (NCBI taxonomy): Eukaryota > Metazoa > Chordata > Actinopteri > Cichliformes > Cichlidae > Oreochromis > Oreochromis niloticus. Next base: position 30,091,437 of record NC_031985.2, on the reverse strand, counting down.
CAGTAACAAGGTTATGGGACACAGCTTGATTTGTATGATTACTGTTCTTTAAAATATGCTAATGTTTTTATAAATTGGTTTAACAATTATAAGAGGCAGGTATCAACTTATTTTAACTGTTTTTGGTGAGATGAAACTTGGTTATCAACAAGTTGGGAAAGGTGAAAATGCCATTTTGGGGGGTTCTCAAGGGCTATTTTTGCATTGTAAATATTTTGATTTACTTTTTCAATAAGTACGCTGACATTTTGTCCCAGCACAGGTATAATTTACACAAAAAGCATATGTTTCAGTGTTTTGTGGATGGATTATTTGCAAATTCATGGGTTGGACAGAAAATATCCTCCAATTCTACAATGACCCCAGTGTGCAGCTGGTGGGAATGATGCAATGAGCTAATGTAACTATAGCTCCTAAGGCTAACCTCAGTCATAAACTGTGATAAAATGTAAGTGTGCACATGTTTCTAAAAGTATTCAGTATTAAAAAAATAAAAATCAGTCCATGAACGCACACATTGATTTTTAACATCACTTTTATATACAGTGGTCCCTTGTTTATCGCAGGAGTTACGTTCTCAAAACAACCCGTGATAGATGAAATCCGCAAAGCAGCCAGCTTTATTTTTTACAATTATTATAGATGTTTTAAGGCTGTAAAACCCCTCACTACACACTTTATACACTTTTCTCAGACAGGCACGAAAATTTTCACACTTTTCTCTCTTGTTTAAACTCTCTCAAAGTTCAAATCTTCATAGAAAAATAAGTTCAGTATTATAGAATGAAACCAAAGATCAGACCCTGTTTTTAGGTCCAGAACATGGAACAGAGCAGCTGCCAGAGAATTCAACATTATTGAATCAATGGTACGGAAGTAGAGGAAGCACGAAGAATGAGCTGACTAAAGTTTGACTTATCTGACTGTTTTGTTTCGCTTAATGCACCTTTTAATACGGTGTGCCTTATGGTCTGAAAAATACGGTAACTTCTATCTTCCTTAAGCATGTCCAGAAGTCCAACTTTTTGTGCGAGGGTTAGCATCTTCCGCTGCCTTTTGGGTGCTACCGCAGATGCCTTTGATGGCTCAAAACGTTTCGTCGACATTGTTGTGTTTGTTGGGGAGAAAACTTACAAACATACAGTACAGCACTTCAGACTCACACTGATCGAAGCGATCGAAGATTTATGTAAATTTGAGAAACTGAACCCATTCTGTACTGTACAGGAGACACGGCAGGAGATTGACTGACAATGGTCTACAGCCAATCAGGACGCAGAACACAATGCGCTGTAGAAAATAAAAAGCAAGCAAAACTGCACAAAAAAATCTGTGAAACAGCGAAGCTGCGAAAGGTGAACCGTGTTATACACTGTATTTATATATACTCCCATCACTTAAGGTACTGCAACATATTGCAAATGCTATTTAAGGTACATTAAAATTTGAACTTTCAGTGGCATTGATATGATGATGTCTCTGTGCATCCACCACCTGCTTTGCCCACATTATTCTTCAGCTTAGCTACTAGGACTGATAGCAAATAACTCAAATCGACTTTTCGGGGTGCGATCCCTGAAACTCTTTAGGTGTTTGTTTCTGAGTGTTTCTTTAGATAAGAAGAAAAATGGTCGTTTCATGTTTTCATGGCTAAGTTCTAACTGCATAAAGAATCTCCATCTGGAACTAACTTCACCCTCACCCTGCCTGCTGGTTTGTTTATTTGTGTGAGGCTATGGATAACTTAAAAGATATCAAGCACATAAAATAATAGTTCTTTTAATAGTTTTCCTTTTTTTTTTTTTTTTAAATGATCAGCATTTTATGTAGCTTATACTTAGCAGACCATTCTATCTTTCTACATTCTCAGGCTCAAAGATACACAACTAAACCCTCACTGGGTGATCCTCCATTGGATTTTCAGTGGTGAGTTCCCTAAAAGTTGGCCTCACACATATAAACAAACCTGCGGGTGCAGATAAATATGCTGGTGATTAGGCCAGGCGAAAAGTATCCCCAGATGGAGATCCCTAATGCAGTTAAAAAAAACGCCTGTTCCAGGCAGCTAATTTCTGTGTTTACTTTTAGTCCCAAACTTTCAACATCATTCATGTTAAACTCTCTGCTTTTTTTTTTGGAAAGCTGCAGGGAATGTGGTAGTCGCTCTGATAAATGTTTGCATGCAGTTTTGTGCATTTGGTTAAAATCTGTGCAACAGAGGTAGACGGTGCAGCATTAGCGTAGAGCCAGAACAGCCTCATCAATGGGAGATATGACTTTAAATTAGCCTGAATTAGCCTTCAAATGCAGAAACATGGAGGTGAGGTGAGTGGGGAAGCTGAGTTGCTAGAATGGAAATCATTACTCTTGGGGTTGTAGTTTGTGAATTAGTAAAATAATGTAAATATGTATTCAATGAGTAATGTGCACGGAGAAATTGATAAAAAAACAACAAAAAAACATGACTAATAGTGAGTAGCAGTAATACATATTCATGTAGTAAGTTATATTAAAGGCCGTTCCACAGACAACTAATGAGGCACTGAGTAATCATATATCAAAAATTAATTTGAATAAATTTCATCACGTTAAAGGCAAATGAGAATGAATTTCTAGAAAAGGCCAATACCAGTACTGTGGGTAAGTTCGCCAGTACTGAACAGTGGGTGCATAGCATATGTGTACTTGTCCTCTGCGCTTATGTAGAAGAGTGTCCTTGCTTTATGGAACAACAACACAGGAGTTTTCATTCCCTGTGGATAGGCACACATGTACCAGAAACACACACACACACACACACACACACACACACACACACACACACACACACACACACACACATGCGTGAGTAAAACTGCTGACAGTGCTGAACAGAGCAGCTTCCCTGTCACTAAAGCCCTTGAAGTGTGGAAGCAGCTCCAGCAGTCCTTCTGCTGTTTGAGTCGAACCCACACCTCCGCTCCTTCCCCGTCTTCTCCTCCCAGTCCCCCAACTCCCTTTTTTGTTCTCACACTAATGCACTGCATTAACTTGACTGCTGTGACTTTCATCAGAAGCAACACTGCCAAAGTAGTTGTGTAAAATGTAAATTTCCAACAGCCCAAACAGTTTACGCCGAAGCCGCGTAGAGATGATAAATTGCTCTCTTTCTCTTCTAACCTAAGAGAATGTGAGCAAGCCCCCTGCCTCCTTCCTCTCCATCTCTGCCTGTCTGCCTCCACCCGTGTCTGACATATAGACTAATGTACGGCCTTTCTTTCAAACACTGTTCTCTTCTCACATACTGTAGCTCAACACGCTTGATCAAATATACACAGACATTCGTAGAGCTATATTCGTCTTCCCCTTGCAGTGCTGTTTTTTTTCTTGTGTAATCCTTTCTTATATAAGTGGACTGGAGGCAGGCGGGGTCGTTCCATCTCATACACAGCACTCAGGGGGAGCGTTTGTTTATGTGTCACTCCTTGTCTAGACGCCGATCGAGGTCGATTATTGGAAAACTTATGAGACTTGAAACATAAGATTCTCAGAATTTGTGTGTTTTTTTGGAAAGTAAAAGCAGCACTCGATCTAGCTGATAAAGAAAACAGCTGGAGTGTGTGACTTACAGTATAGAAATGTAATAATGAGGCATACAGCTGATGATAAAACCAATTCAGTCGTGTTAATACTCCTCTTATAACCTTGGGGCCTGGTTCTGAGAAGCTGCTTATTAAATTCTTGTTTCTCTGCTGAAATAAGCATAAGTTTTCTCAGCATTCTTTGCAGTACTGTGAAAAACTAAGCACGCCACGTGATTCAGTAGCTTCCAGAGTCACCTGTAGGAGCGATACCTTGTAGCAATTGTTTTCTCTAGGACCTTTTTCAGTCTCTCACAACATCGTGGAGGAATTTTGGCCCACTCTTCTTTACAATGTTTCTGCAGTTCATTGATGTTTGTGCACAACTCTCTTAGGATCCCAGCACAGCAGATGATCTCACATTTGACTCTAGAATACTTTGGTATACAGATGAGTTCATGGTCGACTCAATGACTACAAGGTGTCCAAGTCCCGTGGCTGCATAACAAGCCTCAATCATCACCCCTTCCACCACTCTGCATGCTTGATATGCAAAATACATTCGTTTAACGCAGCATTTCTCTTGGCGACCCTTCAACCTAAGCCATATTTGTTTAGGCATTTTCTAATGATGCTATCGTGAACATTAAAATTTTACATGCTAACTGAGGACTGAGATGTAGCTCATGGGTGTTTCTGCAGTCTCTGATCTTTGCGTAGTCTAAATTAGGCATGAATCTGTTGGGATGTCCACTCCTGGGAAGATTAGAGCATTGTGTTAACACACACCTGAATGTTCCAAACCTCCGCTCTTACAGGCGCTCACATTACTGATGATCAGTTAATCATCAGTAAGTCATGTGAAAACTCTCTTTTTTCACATGACTATATATTGTCAAATGAGTGTAAGTATGTAGATGATTTGAGACAGAGCAGAAGGCAGTCGTCCATAGCTACCCCAAGCCATGGCGGTGCTAACTTTGGCATTACCATGCAGCTGTTACAAATATGAAATAAAACTCATCGGAATGCATTAAAATGTAATTTAAATAAACAAGGAAACAGCAAAAGTTAACCCTTTAAACCCTAACCTAATTTACCCTTTAAACCAGGGGTGGGCAACTCCAGGCCTCGAGGGCCGGTGTCCTGCAGGTTTTAGATGTGTCCTTGATCCAACACAGCTGATTCAAATAGCTAAATTACCTCCTCAACAATGTTCCCTCTAAGCTGCGCACGTGCGCAATTGCGCACTGCTGGCACGGTCTCTGCGCACAGAAAATCTGCGTTGTGCACAAAAAAAATCTAACCTGAATTAAAATTAAAATTAATACTTTAACAATTCTGTTTTGCAGTGTTAGTCAGTAAGTGACTGGCTGCTCCTGTATGGGATTAGAATGATGACACTATAGTCCAGCCAATGATGCGATTCACATTCGTATATATTCAGCTAATCAACGTCACTGACAGGCTATGACAGCGTCCTTATGTGCCGACACCGGTGTTTTAACTAGCAAAGCGGCGTGGCTGATGTGGAGTGAAGCCACGTTAATGACAACGTGTACAACCATTGGAGATGTGAGCAGGACAGACGGAACAATTGACGGAACAAGTGTGGACTTTATACCAGTTTTTAAATTGTGTTGATAGGCCACGTAAAACCAGAGTTATGATAAAAATATCTGCAATGTTTGGTTTTCTTCCTGAATACTATCGTTGTTTATATTTACTGCGGGAAGAAACGGTAAAAACGGCGTTTTATAAGAAAAAAAGGCTCGAAAGCCTTTGAGCAAAAACAAACTCCACCCCCCTCTCACTTTCCTATTCGTCCGAAAAAGTACCATGTCGACCAATCAAAAAATGATATGGCAACTTGGCATCTAGTTGTTAAGAAACCGTGGGAATTTTTTTGGAGTGACGGCGGTGTTCTGAGATGTGAGAGATTTGAGACGTTTAGCGCAAATCTTGTGTAGTTAGTGTGTAGTTAGTGTGTAGTTTTGTTGGTGTGTCAGAACAATGAGGCGGCTGCTGAATGTTACAGGTGTTACAGGAGTGATACATCTCCTGCTGTCAGGCCTGCAGGTATCAGGCTGTTGTTCTCCTTTATCTCATAGTGGACAGAAATTATTTTTTGGAGTGGCACAAATAATTTGTGTGGCATCAGATTTGATGTAGAACAGCTGATTGTTCTGTAAATAGTTTGAAATGTTTATTTAAAAAAACGCCTTGGCTGCATTTTTAGGTAAACAGCTGCAAAACACTTCGTTGTTTGCCAAACTGAGTTACTTTTTTGAAGAAGTAACTATATAATTAATTGCCCAACATTGGTCATTATATACTGTATTTTGCAGACAGAGAGTTACAGGACTCTCTCCCAGACCACAGACTCATAATACAAGTCAGAGCTTTATGAAAAAAAAAAGAAAAAAAAAGAAGAAGAAAGTTTTTGTTTTCAAAATTGGAGTTCAAGTTATTTTTACTTCCAATAGTGTTAACATACTACACAGGTCATGAACAAGATTTTTTTAAATTTTCATTGTAAGTGGGCTAAAGCAGTTAATTAAAAGTAGTCTAACATAAATGTAAATGCTGTAATTTGATTATTTTAATAAACCATGTAACTTGGATGGATTAGATGCTGGCGTGACCACAGTGCACACGTCTGATGTCGCTCACAGTGGTCCAAGGGATCGCTCAGGGAGTTTGTGTGTTCGCTCAGACACATGAAAAATTAGAGGGAACATTGCTCCTCAACATGTCTTGAAGTTCTCCAGAGGCCTGGTAATGAACTAATCATTTGATTCAGGTGTGTGGACCCTGCAGATCTAAAACCTGCAGGACACCAACCCTCAAGGCCTGGAGTTGCCCACCCCTGCTTTAAACCCTATGTATGTATATATATATATATCCCTACAGGAGATTTGTCCTGATATTGCACCTTAAAGTTCAGAAGAAATGATGCCAGTATGCACCTTTTAGGACCTCGAAAAGGACACACAGTTATCACAGTCATCTTGAGGCACTTGAGGGCATGGATTAGTACTGTGCCAGGTATGATTCAGATTTTTATTATATTTGCTTTACGCTGAAAGAAAGAGCGTGGATAGACTCTAATATGCGCAGTTTTGATTATGCAAGAAAAGCCGTCAGTGATGAGGTCACGAGAGGTCACCCTCGGCTGATTAGTGTGTTTGCACTATTGATTGCGCTGCACTACAGGAAACTGCTAGGAAAACATACAAGATTTCAGTGGACAAAGACTGTCAGATTACAATAATATATTCACTTTGCTAAAAGCCTGATTTATATTTTTTCAGCAAATGTTAGAATTGGCATGTAAAACAAGAGAGTAAAGGAGCAACATTGGAATTTTCTAAGTATAAGATTGTCTGATTGTCGAACATGCTTTCTGCTTAACTGCTGTTTCTAGGCTTTCTGATGATGAAACCAACATTTTTGCAGGTACTTTCAACATTCCTGTGTTTCAGCTGAGTGCAAAAAAAATCTTTCTATGAGCTAGAGGTGCTGTCAACAGAAAGCTTTTATGAACATATTGCTGGTGAGTCACTAGTTGTTGGCGGAGACTGGGGCAAAAAATAGACTTTTATTTATAGAAAGAATTGTATTTTCAGTTACCTCTAAGCTGTAGTAAAGTATTCAACTAAAGCTATTCATACTTTATGTCACATTATTATTATTCATCCTGTATCAGTATTATATAGCTAATAAATGGCATTGATTCATGATTAAATGTTGCTCTAGAGACTATATCCATTTATTGTTCAATTACATTTTATTATTAAAGCACCAAATCAAATCAACATTTGCCTCAATGTGCTTTATATTGTGAGGTAAAACCTTGGTAGCAGTGGGAAGGAAAAACTCCCTTTTAACAGGAAGAAATCTTTGGGAGAACCAGTCTTGGAGGGTGGAGGCAACTAACTGATGTGACTGGTTGTGGCTGAAGGGAGGGAGACAGGACAAAAGACACACTGTAGAAAAGATCCTGAGATTATTAATAACTAATGAATAAATGCAGAGTGGTGTATAAACACATAGAGTTAAAAAAAAAAAAAAACACTCAGTGCATCATGGGAATCCCCCAGCAGCCTAAGGCTATTACAGCATAACTAAGGGAAGATTCAGGGTCAAACGATCCAACCCTAACTATAAGTTTTATCAAAAAGAAAATGTTTAAGCCTAATCTTAAAAGTAGTGAGGGTGCCTGTCTCCAGAACCCAAACTGGGAGCTGAAAGCTGAAGATTCTACCTCCCATTCTACTTTTAGATATCCTAACCACAAGTAAGCCAGCAGTCTGACAGCAAAGTGATGCACTGGGGTGAGATGTTTGAGTTGGTTTACCTGTCCATATAACTCTGATAAGGAAAGGAGGGAAAGGGGGTAGAAAGGGAAAGAAACAAGTCCTCTCTTCCTTGGTTTCTATCCATCTAGTTGATAGGATCTATATTTTCCAGATGGAGAGCTCTATAAGCGTACACAGGCACAGAGTGAAACACAAAGCAGAAAACCATGTCAGTAAAGTGCAAGAGAGAGCGAGAGCAGCAGGCAGAAAGAGGTAGACGAGTGCACATCTGTAAAAGCCATTGCTCTATAAGGTAAGGAGAGGAAGAAGGGAATAAAGATAAATGTCCTGTGACATTCTGAAAGTGGGCCAAACCCGGGTGTGTTTAAAGCGATCCATATGGGCTGGCAGAGAGGGAGAGAAATGTTATCATCTTAATACAATTTGAAATATAGCAGTGCAGTATTAACTGGTGCCTGTTTGTTTTTGAAATATTAGGTTTTGCTCACTCTGCTGTCAGTAGTGTTTCCGATTAAAACACATGCCCATACAGTAAACAAAGAAATCCACTTAAGAGAGAGAGAAACAAACAGGAAATATAGAATCAGACACTCAGTATGAACAAAACCATTTTTCAGGCTTTTTGTGTGTGTGTTTTTTTTCTGGCTTGTTTTGTGAGGCCTCGGGGGATCTGTTAAAGGAGTAATCTGCCAATTTAGCATTTCAACTTAATTAACAGAGGCCGTCTTTTAAACAATGCTGATTTTGATTTCGTTTTAGTCGTCCATTTAATTTTGTTTAATTAAAAACTAAAGAGAGTCTATGCTCTAATTTTTTTCATCGTTTTTAATAGTTGTCTTTATCGCCATGGTTTCAGTTGTCTTTGGTGTGCTGTGCTGGTAATGGGCATTAGGTTAATGGACATTGAGTTAATGGGTAAAGGCAGTGTTACTTATTTACATGGCGCTCATTTCAGTTTTCTGCACAGTGACAAAACAGCCTGAGGCTCCTCGAAAAACTCCTCACCCTTTGCAGACTGTGGCTGAACTTAACTTCAAATTCTAGTCTTCATATTTACCTTTCACCTACAGAGTATTTATTTAGATTTAAATGCTTATTTACTCAGTTGTTTCTGAAATACAAGTGATGTTTCTTTTAGAAACATGAACTCTAGAAAACTGAACACAATATTAATATTGGATCTACATATAATTCATTTCTTCCAGTAACTAATAATGTCAGATAACATGACCCAGCATTAGCTGCTTATTATTACTGTTTATTTTGTGTTCAATCAGAAACATTTTTCTGTGGCTGGGGAAAAGTCAAAGAGTTAACGGTCACAATCCTCATTCAATAACAGTCATTTCATCTGTCCTTCCATTTCTTGAATAAATAAGGTCAAACACTAACAACTAAAATTTTGGAATAACATGTTACCAGCAGCCATGTGTCTAATGGCTCAGTCACACCAGAGGAGAAACATTACAGCAACGTCCTCCTGATTAGGAAAAATTGTTCAGGCAACCTGGTGGTAGGCAACCCGTCTCCAAACAAGTGCAAACTCTCTTAGATCGGTGAAGGTTTTCAAACAGCTGCAGTCAAATTTATAAAAACTGACTGATTGCATCCATGCTGCAATAAATCTGAGTTCATCTGCACCAATAAGTGCAACTTGTCTGCAAAATGCAGTAGAGGACTCGAAGCAACTAGTTGCCAACTGGTTGCAGTCTGGATATATTCCTGTATAAAAGCCAAAATGGCATTTTGTGGTTAAATCACCATCAATCTGTGGAATTCTCTAACTAATCTTTGCCTTACTTACCCAAGAAGGTTTTAATGGTCCTGTCCACTCTTGGGTAAGTGTCCACACCCTTGTGCTAATATCTGATGATGCTTAATGGGGACATCTGAAAAAATGACATTATATTATGCTGCAGATTTAGAAAGCACACTTGGAATAAAAATTATTACTCTTCTTCCTCTCTGTTCTATATATATATTAAAAAATAATGCACTGAATCCAGGACTATTTTACTGAAATTTTACTCTAAATTTTACTGTTATTTTAAGTTTTAAGCCAGGCCGAGACAACCTTGATGACATCATGTGGGGCTGACTCCTTCATGACTTCACCAAGGTTATCACAGAGTGGTTCTGTAAGGAGACATTCATTAATCATCAATGGGTGTAAATGTTTTGACTGAATTTTTGGCTACAGTTTGCATATACAAAATAAACCCATTAAACTTAATGTTTTCTACTTATAAAAGCATTGGCATCAGTTTCTGGTGCCTTTTAAAAGCTAAAGAACTGCTTTCATGAAATGTGCATACAGCAACAAGACTGTGTGATGTGTGGCTATTCCTTTAACATACTGCTCTGGGCAATAGATCATCAATTTAGCGGCCATGTGTGAGCTTCTTTTCCCATGGGATGAATTTATATTGGTTCCCCCCCCCATACCTTCTCCCTGCTGCTTAACCACCATTCTTTACAGTTCTTTTTCATATTAAGTTTGAACGAATTGCATTAGAGAATTCTGCTGTATTGCAGAGGCTGGTAGAGCAGTTTGAGCTCTTCTTGGTAATGAAATGTGAAGTGGGTGGACTCGGGCTTCGCCATGCATGTGTGAGAGTTAATGTAAACCAGCTATACTGTAGAGGCGAAATGTGATTTTTGGCAGGCTAAGATGTGGTTTGCAGTCTGCCTCTTTTTCTCTCTCACACGGCAGCTGGGATTAGACTGATACAGGTTTTTAAAGGCCAATACTGCTCTTTTTGCTTTGACATTTTCTGTCTTTAATGTAACTGTTTCACTGTGAATGTATTTCTTGAATAGCTATATTACAGACTAACACAATACTGGAAGCTGGTTGCAGGGTTAGCTACTAGTTCAAGCTTGACACACTGACATGCCTGGTATCCGGTACAGACTTGTAGTGCTACCTGCTTTAACTTTTACCTCGCACATTCAGTGCGATTCTGAATAATGCCACTTACAGAAATACTCAGCGTTTGGATAGGCAGGAGGAGGAGTACAGAGCACCAGCGGATGATTTTGTGGAGCTGTCCTGGAGGAATTGTTTGCTTCTGAATGTGAATAAGGCAGAAAAATGGCGATCAGTTCCAGAGGGAAGAGGTCAACTCCACGACCCATGTCCTGAGACAGGGAAGTGGATATGGTGGAGGAGTCCACACTCACAACAGACGGACCTGGAAGACCAACGCAGAGACTGTATACAAAAAGGAGAACAACAGGCTCTGTTTCCTAAGGAAGCTGAGATCCTTTAATGTGTGTAGCAAAATTATGGCAATGTTTTTAATCACTGAGTTGTGGGGACTGCACTGTACTTCGATGTGGTCTGTTGGAGGAGCAGCATCAGAGCTGAGGACACCAACAGAAAGCATTTGTCATTCCTGACAACTTTGAAGCTGTGGTGGTGAGGTCACTGAACAAACTACTGTCCATCATGGATGATCCAGACCACCCCCTGCACCACTTACTGGACTTCTCTAATAGACAAATTCTTTCAGCGACAGTCTCTGTCTGACAGTAATGCAGTACAGTAGTTAATTACTCACCAGAGAAGTTGTTACACTACTTTCTCATTATTCCATAAAATCAATTGTCTCATCATTAACAGTTAACAATGTAAACCTGAGGCTAGACTAACACAATACCTCATCCCAATGAAGATACACATAGGATCTCTTTTTCAATGTTTACATTAAAACATAAAGATGACAAAATGAAGCAAAGATGAAAACCAGCACAAAGAGACTTTCAAGCAATTGCCGCAGTTATTCTTCTTTAGAAACATGAACAGGTAAAGGCTGAGGCCTGACTGCTTATCCGTTTGTTACCTGTTGTCGTTCAGGCTCTGGCTGCTGGGCCGGGGTCAGCATGCACTCAGCTTTGAAATCACTCTGGATTCTTTACTAGCTTTGCGTTCACATGCTGTCTGTAGGGATGCTTTCAAAGAGCCAAAGTTCTGTTAGCAATGTCTGCAGGAGTTTTGGATGAAGTATACTTTTTTTAATCACACAAAAAGAAAAAGAGTATGTTAAAGCAAAGTGAAAAAGTGCTTGTACACCTTCCTGAAAATGAACTGAAATCAGCTGACTGTAGCTCAAGTGTGCAGGAAGGAAAAATATCATGTTAGCTTGATGTTTTTTTTTTTCCGTTTTGTTGACTGAATAGTCATTGTTGTTATACTTCTTTGAAGTCCTCTTAAAGTCTGCTGCCTGGGCACATGCGTAGCTGGTGTGTTGTAATGGCTGGCTAGTCTGATTGGCCACAAAAAATGTGTGTGTGTGTGGGGGGGGGGGCACATGGATGTCCACACCCTCGTACTCACTATCTGCTGACAAAATTTATGTCACATTACTACATTGCTGAAAAATGTTAAGTTACTTCGTAATAGGTTAAACCCAACACTGCTGAGTATTAACGGACAGAATGAGGAAACTTCTTATATCTTCCAAAGTCTGCTGTCGTGACTAACCACAGACTTCACCAGATAGTCTACCACATAAATGCAATATAGTGTTTCTCAAACTTTGCCTCAGACATAATCTCAGAGCATGAGATCGGGGAGTCCAACAGGGAAAGCACTAATGAGCATGTGTCGTGGTGGTGAAGTATTGACGAGAGAGCCTACTAGGTGATTAACTCTGACTGAAATAAATGGCCAAGACCATGAAACGCAGCACTCAGGTCTCATATTGCATTTCCGCAAAAGACACAAACCACTAGCTAGCACAGGCTAACCCTCACATTTCTGTGTGAATCAGTTGATTTATAATCAGCTAAAGTTGTCAAACAGAATTAAACTCGATATCCCAGTGTTTACAGGATGAGGGGCTTTCCTTTGCTTTTCACTCTCTCATTTTTTCTCCTCAAAGTTAGGTATAGGGTAGCTTCCAGGGCTGGGACTTTAATTTTGCAGAGGAATTTTATGTTCTCGGAAAAAAAATTGAAGGTCCCTCCTTCATGACTGCTTACAGCGCCTTACGCTGTAATCCGCAGGTGGAGACCACCCTCACTGAAGCCACATTCATCCACACATCTGAAGCCAAGAACACACATAGACTAATAGACTTGCGTGCACACACATGCAAAAATGACCTGGACATACACTGTGGATGAAAAAAATGCACACAAACACTTAATTAAAGGCGCACACGCACAATGACGTGCACACATGCCCATGCACTAGTGCTGACCCACAGACGGGGTTGAAAGGATTCCTTGTTCTCGTTATCACAATGAGGTCTCATTGGATTGAGATGACATGGCAAGTTTGTTAATGTCAGAGAGGTTTTCGTCTACTGTTACACACATGCATGCACGTACACAACCTTAAAGCCAACAGCTGGCTCACCGAGACGACCACACACACACACAGTCGCAATCAAGACTACTGATCCCTATCACACACGTACGCTTACACCCTCAGCGGTGCCATATGGGGAGCAGCGTTGGTAGCTGTGTGTGGGATCAGCGAGAACACCAGTGGCAACTGCAGTGAGCTCCAGAGACATGCCATTAACCTTGATGGGGAGACATGGAGACAGACAGAAAGCAGAGCAGGTGATCAAGGGAGACGTGTGACAGCGTTTTGTAGCTTCGACTTTGACTTCTTACAACTTCTACAATGTTGTCACACAAACTCTCTGATACATTTCATGTGGTATTTAATCTTCTTCTGTTTCATGCAGTAAGGCCTCTTTCACACAGTGCGCAGTAATAACTGGGTCATTTCCACTGTGGGAAAGAGAAATGAGCCTATACACAAGACAACCCATCCATTTTCCCTCCTCCTGTATTTGTTCCTGTCCTCCGTTGCTCCCACTGTCTGCTTCCTTTCTCCCTCCTTTTTTTTTTCTGGGATCCTGGGGAAAGTCCCAGTCGCTTTCCTCCCTCTCCCTCTCTCTCTGCTTGCATTCCTACACCGAGTGCAAGGCAAGGGCCCCTTTGCACTGCAGGAACTCTGGTGTGTGTGTGTGTGTGTGTGTGTGTGTGTGTGTGTGTGAGTGCACAACATGTGCACAAGTGTGAGAAAAAGTCCATTTCTAATTGCACCCTAAGTGTTGAAAGTGGTCTGTAAGAGCTGTGTCACTAAATATAACAATAGACAGTAAAAGGCAGGAAGCTGGAAATATGCTGGGGTTTTGCATTGTGTTAGCAGTTACAGTACGTGTGTGTGTGTGTGTGTGTGTGTGTGTGTGTGCGTGTGTGTGTGTGTGTGTGTGTGTGTGTGTTTGTCTTCAATTGCTTCTCCAGCTGCAAGCCCTTTACAGGCCCAGTGTAATCAGTATACTCCAGCTGCACATATCTCCCACACAAACCATTTTACCTCGCTACTCTCCTGACTGATGTCTTAATGTAGAGCTACAGCTGAAAGCAATGGACTTAAATGTAGGTTTACATTACAATTTATACTTATACTGTATAGTACAAATGACACTATGAAATATTTGACCTGCATGATTAAAGAAATGATTTAAAACAACTTCATGTACACATACAATCAGTAGTAGAGATGGTGCTTATTTGCTATTGTAGAAAAGTGCATATGCTAATTTGAACCGCCTGCCTAAAACTGTACAGGCCACGCTGCCAAAACAGCTCTGAACCATTAGGGCATGTGCAGCACCTCTGGGTGTCTTGTGCTGGGAACAGGACGTGGGTCTGTTGGGTCCTGTGGGTTGTGCGGTGGGGCTGTGTTGTTTGAAAGGCTGGATAAACACCTTTAACTTTTTGTAATGAGCCTTGAGCCATTCTTAAGTAGTTTTTGTGGTGTGGCAGGACACAGTGTCCTACCCCCGTAAAACTAGTCATAATCATTGGAGTACTGCTATTACTCTGATATTAGCAGTACAGATACTTTTCTACTGTACTTAAGTAGAATTTTCAAGTATCTGTACTTTACTTGAGTAATCTTTTTCTTACAAGTTCACTTCACTTTTACTTGTACTCCCTGCATCTTTGAACATATATATGTACTTTCTACTCCTTACATTTTTAAAACAGTCTCATTTTTGATTTGAGGCATTTGAGTTATTATTTAGTGAAACATCAAACCGACTTGAGCCTAAACAGTAAACCTGAAATGCAATCCTGGTCACATATTAATCATCAGGATATGTCGCAAAAAAAGAGATGAAAGAAGCAAAACCGGGTTAAAGTGGGCCATTCTTTTTCTTTTTTTGACACAACTTTGGAACGACTGCAGGTGTCCATAAGTTTATATAAGTCATAACTTTAGCATCTAGCTAGCCTTACAGAAGATGAACAAGTGTAAATGGACTGACACTTTTCAAGTGACATGTAATTTTTCTATCAGCTCAACAAATATCAGCAAACACACAAACTGTTGGTGTGCAGTTTGTTGCATGGTGTGTTGCTAGCTAAAGGTCCAGCTGCTGTATTTCACAGGGAAAGAAAAGAAAGAGAGCTAACTTCACTCAGAGATGGAGAAAGATAAGAAAGCCAGGAAAAGAAAGGAGGAAGAGGTTAGATTTAAAGGTAAGGACTGCTCAGTGGGATTTGATAAACTGGGAATTTAAAGCTTATATGCATGAAAATATTCTGTAGTTTAGTGCCGGATAAACAGGTTAGTTTGCTGACTGCGATGGGTTTAAAATGTGTGTAACTGGTGCTCATGGTCAGAGTTAGTAGAGATTAATATAAAAGTAAGTGGGTGATGCTGAGATCCACTGACTGAATTCCACCTTTATAGTGTCTAACATATAGACATCACAAACCCTATTCTGTCAGTGTAAAAATAGAAATCAGCCAGGACAGTTCATGAAAGATCTGATGACGTCTTGTGTCACACTCTCACTATAAATTATTGCAAGTTGTGATTCCTTTATTGTATAGTATGTAGCGCAGTTAGCTTTGCATAAAAATAGCTGTTAGAAATGTTCTTCATGGAGCTACTTTTACTTCTTATTTTGAGTACATTTCAGAGCCTGTGCTTTTTCACTTTTACTTAGTGTAAAGAAGTTGAATCACTACTTCAACTTGGAGTATTTTTAACATTAGTATCTGTACTTCTACTTAAGTAAAGAATCTCTGTACTTTTGCCACCTCTGGATATTAGCATCATTAGCTGCATAAGCAATATCAGCAGTGTCAGTAGCTGTCAACTGATATTGCTGCCTGTTGTCTATCAGCTTTTTTAACCATCATATTCACACATGTAAATGAATCATGTAAATTGATTTGTACAGGTACTGAGTAGTGCCGCTTCAAACCCCAAACCTCCAGCATTGGCCTTCAAACACTATGTATCCCGTGAGTTTTAGTCTGAGTGAATCCATGTCCAAGCTAAGCCCAAGATCCTGTTTGCACATCACCACCACCATCGCAGCAATAAACGCACTGTATTCCTTTCTTGTTTTCATTAGAGAGTTAGATGGCAGAGCCCGAGAGATTCCTCCATTCCTCCTACTTTGCTCACTTCTGCCTATGCTTCAGTGATTGATATTAAATCTCTTCTGTTTGATCAATAATTAAAGGTGCAGTGCCTAGTGTTCCCAGACTAGACTGAGCATTATGAATTATAGATTGTTATTCCTGCTGGTCTGATCAAAGAATAACAACAACAGGCCTTCGTTGGGTTGAAGCACTATCAGTGCTGATGCTCTCTGCTGACTAGATAATGTAGGATTATTATTTCATCTCTCTAATACGGATCCTCAATCGGAACTTTTGGCGCTCAGTGTAATGGTCCACGTTTTTACTGAGGAAGAGGGAGATCCTAGAGAGAGAAAGCAAGAGGCAGAAATAGAAGATGAGTTAAAATCCAGGTCGTTGGGCTGATGAATTGTAATTCTGCTGTGCTGATGCCAGTGATAGCCAATGCATGCACACCATGAGCCTGTTTTAATTACACTTTACCCCAACAGTATTGTTTTGCTAGCTTTTACACTGAAAGATCAAAGGATCAAAGCAGGAGCACACACACCAAGAAAATGTCCACACGGTCATATGGTTTCAACAGATATGTACAACATATACGAGTTAGATGAAGGCACTGGCACTTCTTAAAAATGCATCTATTAAATATGAAGCTACAGTCAGGAGCTGTTTGTTTAGTTTATCATAAAACCTGGAAATAGGTGACTCTCTGTGGACCGCTATGAGCTATTCTGCTTGCTTGTTTACTGCTGGACAACCACTGCTGTATTTGCAGTGTTCAGCTGGCAGTGTTTATGTGTTTTTCCTCAAGAAATGTTAACATGAAAACATATCAGTTGCAATTGTTGAAAAGTCTGATATTTACTATGGTGGGGCTGAGCTGTAAACTGAAACTGAGCTAAGTAAATACTATTGGTGTTCCTGAAAATGGCTGTCAAAATCAGACTAATCAGACTTTAGGTATGTCCCAATTCATAGGCCGCATCCTTCAGAGGCCACATTTGTAGGCTGGTTACGTCACAGCCAAGCGACAAAGGCTGTCCCAATTCGAAGGCTGCTCCAAATACGGCCGACAACTGCGTCCTTCATTTCCCCAAATTTGAAGGATGGGTCGGGTGTATCCTTCGTGGCCCAACTTATCCCAGAATTCATAGCGCGGCCCAGCCAATTTCAGTTTCCAACACTAGCGGCAGCTACTTAGTTTTAATATTACTCTTTCAGGCGAGAATGTAGCTGTGTAAACTTCAAATATCTGCTCGGTTTATCAAGATATCAAATATTTGTAAAAGTGCTCCGATGTTTTCTGAGACGTCTGTTAACCACCAGCTTGATAGCTAGCCGGGAGGTTGAGGCTCACTAGAGCCGGCGAGAACACCGAACTCCTGGCACATCGTTTTCAGACCACCCGCGGTCTTTCGCTACTCAGGTTAAACAGGATATATAAGTCACTTAGATGAGTTAATAATGTTATTGTTTGGCTTTTTTCAGTGTTTTATTTGTTCGTGAGTAAATCGGTTTGGCTGAAATTAAAGTTATAGTTTTCACACAGCTGAATAAACGTCAAACAGAAAACTGATTAAACAGAAGTGTGAGATCGTCAAGAATTTACTCCAATGTCGTGTTATATAATAGCAAGTGAGGAGCAGATGGCTGAGTTTATTAAACTCCACCGAGACAGCTGGTGACGCAAATCTGAAGGCTAGACCGTCCCATTTCACAGCCTTGCACTTCCAGCCTTCTCAGTCTTCGAAGGACCCGGCCCACGTAGTCCACAAAGGCCCGGTCCTCTGAAGGATGCGGCCTAGGAATTGAGACACAGCTATTCAGTTTGTGTTGATATTAGCAGTGTAGACTGAGACATAGCCTTAAAAAAAAGGTTTTCACAGGACTCTGCGCAATCCTACAAAAAACCAAGCACACTTAGGGATTCAACTGCCTATAAAACCATCTGAAATAACTGATTTCTGTTTGACCATAACAGTTTCTCACAATCTTTCGATCCCTGTCCTGCTGCACGGCCGAACTTCCTCCAAGCTTTAGCTTACAGATTGCCTTCCATGTGATTCTAGCATACTTTGATATACAGAGGAGTTTGTGGTTGAATCAATAACTACAAAATTCCCAAGTCCTATAGCTGTAAAACAAGCCCAAACCATCACGCCTCCACCATCATGCTTGACAGTTGGTATGTGACATTTGTGCTGATGTGCGGTGTTTCATTTCCTATAAATGTGGTGCTGTGCTTTACGGCCAAACATCTCCATTTTGGAAACATCTGGCCATCGGACGATATTCCAGAAGTCTAAGGAGCTTGGAAAGAAAAGCGTCTGGACTTCTTTAAGTTTCCTTGAAGACGTTTCACCTCTCATCCGAGAAGCTTCTTCAGTTAGAAGAGCAACTGGTGGAGAGTCCCAGATTTTAAGCCCTGTGGGAGTATCCCCCTAAGAGTCTCATGGACCCCTATTGATCCTCTACCTAATCACACAAGCCAAGGCGTGAAAACGGGTGTGGATCACAATCAGCCGTTTCGGCTGAACCCATTGTGAAAGGTAGCCCCACCCTATCATGTGATTTCATACAAGCCATTCCTTTTCATTCTTTTCCTTATTGTACTGTTACGATCTTTAACTTGTAGAATTCTACCTAAGGCATGCAGGGTTTGAGATGTAGCTCTTGGTTTGTTTGTTTTTTCATTTTTTTGCACATTGGCCTGAGCTTACTGGGACGTTAGCTCCCAGGAAAATTAGCAGCTATCTTGAAGGTTTTCTTCTTGTCAATATTCTTTCTCACTCTACAGGGATGGATTTAAAATTGCTTGGTAATACCTTACCTCCTGGGGTTTTTTGCATGTCTGACCTCAGGGATGTGGAAGGAAGATAGTGGTATTGTGTTAACATACCTGAATAGTCCAGGTCAGCAAACCACCAAAACATTCATTTTTATAAAGGTGCTTGCATTGATGATCAATTAACTACGTTTTTTTGATCAGCAGCACCTTAACAGCACAAAGTGCAAAGTGCTCTTAATTCCCATGGAAGACTATATGTGTGGATGGTGTAATTCCTGTGAAGGTCGACCCTGAAGGCAGAAAGGTAGCACACATCCTCTGTTTTCAGAGTATTGGCTGTTGCCTTCAGGGAGGAGGTATTCTTCGCTCACACGTTGTTGGATTCACTATTTGAAAGTGAAAACATGGCACATGTACACACAGTTATCCAGAGAATTCCCTGAACAAGTGTGTGTACTATGCTTTGTCAGAGTGGCGGTATAACTAGGAAGCACCCTCTCCAGCTGTCTTTGTTGGCTAAGAAATAGCACTTGACAAAACTTGCAAACCACAACATTTTATTTTTACACCTGTGTACTTCTATGACTTAAACAAACAGGATACAACAGGATATAATTAGAACACTTTAAGGATGTTGTTATGCAGCGGTTACACCACAGACCTACTGGTTTCAGAAGACAGTTTTGAACAGTTAACATTAGCATTTTGACTGCCACTGAGTCCCTATCTGAACAAGAGTTTTCAGCTAATGTTGGTCATCTAAGCTTGGTTATGAGTTTAGCAAGCTGAATCTAGAAACTGTATGAGTGCAATGGATAGACAATGAAACCTGGGGACCAATAAAATACTAAGTCACTCACTGAGATTCAAGACCAAACTTCTTAAATGGACTCTGCCAAGTAGCAAGCACCATTATTTAGCTGATAAAGCTATTAAAATGCTCCAAAAGACACTATAAACACAGCTGAGAGGTCCATTGAATTAGGGGAATTATCAGAGGTGAGGTCCAGCAAGCAGCAAACTGTCAAAGCAGTCGCATCCCTAATTTAAACCGTCAGAGTATTTGTCTTGATGCATTCTCAATCATCCAGGTAGGTAAATCTCCAAAAGTTGATTCTGTTCATCTGAACGTAGCGTTTTCAGTGGGAGAAACATTTCGTGCTAGTTTCAGCCTTAATGCAAATGTACTGTTTATGAGGTTGGGGAAACCTGCAGTCAGCTGAGACTGAAGAAGTCACCTGGATGAGTGACGAAATGATTCTCCCATTGAAAACGCTACGTCCAGATAGACAGAATCAACTCTGGGGATTTACTTACCTGGATGATTGAGCATGCATCAATTAATCAAACATTTTAATTTTGAAGTTTTAAAGAAAAATTGTCCCCCATATGAAACTATCCATAGAGACCGAAATTTTTCATTGTTTTTTGTTTTTTGCGCCAGGCTGTATAGCATGATATTTTCATGGCTGACGTTGGGTATTTTATCAGGAGTCTCTGAGAATTCCTTTGCTTTTGGAGTAATCTCAAGTGGTCTTTATAGCAATTGCAGTTTTTATACTTGGCTTGAATTCTCAGCCCTGACGTGCTCCTTATTTTAGACAGTCAGATCAGCTTATTCCTCTGCTTCCTGTGTTTAGGTTAAACCTTCCTAACTGATCTAATAGGGATATGAGTGTCTCATCTAACATTTCAGAAGAAAAAGCAAATACTTCTATCTCTGCAAATGTCAAACTATGACCTTTAATCAGTACTTTCACTTAGGGGCTAAAGTTAGCTGTTTTTATCTTAATCTTACGTCTTCTGTCTACAGCTAAGGAACCACATATCAAAATCTGCGACAAAGAAAAAATAATCCATGCCAGCCATTGTGTAAATGAGTAGCACTAGTGTGTGTGTGTGTCTGGGAGTGTGTAATGCATTTGTGTCTAGACAGAAGCAGTGAGAAAAAAAAAAAAGCACCAACCAGCTGCCCTTGTCTGTCGCCCCTGCTCACCTCTGGCTGATGTTGAGTACATGCATGTATGCACACACGCACTTGTACCTGCTTACAGCTGGTGTATGTGTGTCCCATTAACACCTAGCAGTCTCTGTCTGTCCGATCACCAGTAGAGATGTTGAATGAAGTTACCTGTAGTGAAGAGAACAATGTGTTAGAGACAATAATAGACTATTACATGGTGGGAAACTGAACTCTCTTTTCAGAGCCTATTCATTCATACAGGAAATAGAGAAATATACAGATATCCTCACAAAAACATCCAGCCATTATACATGCTTCCTCTGTTCACACGCTGTACCAGACTCTAGCTTATTTAATAGCAGGCATGTAGAGCAATCACTTTATATGGCAAATTTAATAAGTTAATTCTAAATCCAGTTTGTATATTTATAACTACAGTGTCAATTGGCACGGTTTCATTTCACGTGGCAGCGCTCCAGATCTGATGCCTTGTTTTCAACTTTTGCCAAAACCTCCAAACAACCTTCCTCCTTTCTAACTCTAATTTTTACTCCTTCTCTCCTCAGTTACCCCCACACACACATACGTGCACACAGACCCATGCTGAGCCTTGGCTGTGGAAATTAGATACAGTCTGTCTAACTGTCAGACATCAACTGGTACCAGACACCAGACTCCAACCTCATTGGCTAATCCTCCAGACGCTTCTTCACATTGTGATTGGCTGTTGCCTTCTCCGCTGCTCTGACTCTGACCCAGTAAACTCACATATGAACCAAATCGGCACATTTTCATTGGCTGTCTCCGAGACACATGACGGTTGCTCACTGCCGCTCTCCGGCTCCGCTGCTCCCAGAGGAGGATACAGTTATCCTCCTTACAGAGAAAAACAACACCATTCATCACCTCCTTCTCTCTCTCCATCTCTCCTCATCTATCTCTCTCTGTGTTTGGGCTCTTATGCTGTGTTGTTATGTTTCTGTCTTTGTCCCTCTGAAGGTTTTGAAGCTGCTCCAAGTCCTCTGGATGCCTGGGTCAGACCAAATTACCTACAGTAACATTATTGAACAGCAAAAGTTGATATCAGATCCAGGCCGGAACAAAATAATCCCCAAGGATGTAATTTATCCAGATTGGTCTCCTTATACAGCCTTGTTTTTTTTTTCCTTTGGCTGGGAATTATTTTTACTTCCATTTCCTCCCACATTGGGCCCACACACCCACTTCAGCTGGTGGACAGTGAACAGGATAGGCCAAGTCATGGAGCCATAAATATTTATTCAGTTCACTCATCGAGCTCTTACTGTTCAGTGGTGTGACAAGGCAGGATCATTTTCGCACAAAAGGTTTATGTTGTCATATCCTGTCACTGTCAGCACTGGACTAATGCACTGCTGCTCCCTGAGGTTCCACACCGAGAAGGATATATAATATTTTCCTTGACTTTTATTGCCTTTCTCTTGCAAATTCTTATTGTATGAAGCAACAGGAACCTACTGTGCATGTTGAAGTCACGCACTGGTTGCAAAGGCTCAGCTGTACAAATCAAACATTGTTTAAACTTTATTTCATTAAAGCAAATTCTTAATTCTCTTAATCATTAACTGTACCTTACTAAACTTACTAAACTTACTTTTTGGTTTGTACACTATTGTTTGGGGATTTTCGCTGTCTCTGCCTTTTGTTTTCTCTTTAAATAGACATGACCATATTTGGAAGTGAAAATAGAGGTAGGAAGTCAGTAGCTTATACTAGCTAGCTATCTTTGTTAAGAAAACACATTCCGGAGTTTACCATTACATGAAATGGGATGCTAACCTTGGCTAGCAAAAACAAAATGTAACTAGCAGACAAACTAATCAGCCTACTAGCATGTATTTTAGTTGAACCAAGCATCTTCACACCTGTCAATCAAAACAAAAATGGGAAAAATATGTGTACAGACCAAATCCATTTTGTAAAAGCTGTAAATGTATATTTTAGATGTAAAGTTGGGTAGTTTAACATGGAGGTTTAAGTTGACTGACCCATTTTTAGAGCTAGCCTCGTGTGGCCAGTTTAAGAACTGCATTTGTGGGGACTTCACAGTTGATTTCTTTTCTTTTCAGTATCAGGTGCTGCTGCTTGGTTGAAATATTTATAAGAAACAAGTGAAATAACAAATCAATGCAAACAATGCTAACTACTTATTAAGAGGTTGTTAGCCTAGCTTGCTAGCTTCCCTCTCTGCTAAGGAAGTGTAGGCTCACTAGTGCACTATAAAAGTTGACAGCACATTTTCTTCCAATGCATTATCTGTTTTAATAAAAATTCAAATAAACCTTCTGTTTGATATATACACAAGTGACTCAGTTTTCTGTTTGACACAAGACTTAAGTCCTTTAGACAGTGAAAATATTTCTCAATATCTTCTTAGTTTAAAAATGTAAAATGAATTCATCTTACACTTATTAAGTGATACTACAAAGACATTTTTTATGTATTACCTCCCTGCAGACACCATGATGGATGAGGGTCAATTGACTTAACGTCGCCCTCATATCCCCGCCAGTGATCAGAGGATATTTGATCAGCAAGTCCCATTAACACATACAAAGCACAAAGCGTCACAGTACGCAGAGCTTTCACACAGACATGGAAGATCACAGATAGAAAAGCCATTCAGCATTCTGTAGCACCGTGTTCACATGTTTGATCAGGCTTTATGTTTGCTCATATGAACTGTCACTTTATATGCGTCTATATACACGCACTCAATTGTCCTGCCTCAGTGTGTTCTGACTGGAGCTGTGGAGCCAGCAGACTACTGGTGTGTGTAATCCAGAGCGCCTGGGCATTAAGGCTGGTCAGTCAGGCTTGTGCACACAATTGGTAGCATGTCAAATGGTGCGATAAGTTCTTTTTTCAAGCAAGTTCTTAGAACTGAGACTACATGGTACTTTTTTTTTCTAAGCAATGTCATTCACACTCATTGGCCTATGGTGCATTTGATTACTGGCCACTGAGCAGCTCACCTGCTGTAACTGGGAAATAAGAGTCTTGCTCAAGGATGCATTCATAAGTATCTACCTCGGAGATGGGAGGTTTTTTTTAGCAGGTCTGGGATTTTAAACAGTAACTCGTCACAAACTAAGAACTACTTAAAGGGAAATGAAACACCAGCTAAACTGAAAGTATAGTTCAGTTTTATTTATTTTTAAAAGTAGGCTAATAAAAAACATTAATATCAGGTCTTAATTAAATTAAAAACAGTCCAAAATAGAATTTTAGTTATGTTGGCTACATAGACATTCATACAGCAGGGGAACATTGCGATTTCTTCTTTGATTCTTCTGTTTCACCTCTTCTCATGTATTCCTTGCGCCTACATACCTGCACCTAGCTACTCTGGGTCATGATTCGACTCAGGAGGGCCCGGGGTTGCACCCCCAGCACTAACAATAACCAGCTGGTTCTCAATCCTTCATCTTCCAACCTATTAAAAAAAAATCTTTAAGAAAAAAACACCTCTGTACTACAGCAAATACCAGCTGGATCCCTCCTTGTGAAATGTATGGTAACACACTTAATATTGAGTTCATGTTATAATGGGATTGATTTGATCTGACCTTTCTTTTGGGGAACTTAAATGCATCACATGGTCCCGCAATTTGGTTATCACATCATGACTGATAAAAAAGCAAGGAAACAACAAGCAGCAATGATCCTCTGGGAAGTAAAAAGCTGATTCATTGTTTTATCTCCACATTATCCACATGTCCGTCACCATCCGTGTAACGCTTCTTTGGCATCAGTGTGGGTGCTTTTCATCAGCCGTGTATGGTTACAGACCAAGGCGCAGTCGTTTAAAACTAACAGATGAACCGAGAGTTCAGTGACGCTCCATGAGACGATGATAAAAGATATTTCAAAATGAATATTCGCAGTTGTTGAGTGTATTGCCCAAAGGTTAGTCAACAAGGAAGTGTTGTTAACAAGTCTGTGGGACTTGGGTTGAGGTCAGGGACAAGCTTGACTCATCGTGGCTGCCGCGTGAGGAAGGAAGGCCACAGTCAGTGGGTTTGTTAACCATTTATGAGAAAGAATTGGACTTCCTAATCTGCTTTTTTCCGGTAGTTGGATACAGTCTGTGCACATCTATACAAACAGATGTTAACAGCAGTTATTCTGCTTTCAGTAAATTTCAGAATAACTTTGCGTTCTCTCAGCTGGGGTGTATTCTGGGGGCAAATGTGCCCTGAACTTTGCCCTTTAGCACTTTTTGTTACTTTACTGAAAATCTGAGCTTATTTTACAGTTGTGCACTTCTTAAGCCAGAATGGATAGGCACATCAGCTAAATGTAAACAGAAAAGAAAAGATGAAAAACTGAAAATCCCTGAATGCTTCCACTGGTCTGATTTGTCGCATAAGCTGTTTTTATACTAGATACTTTTTTTCCTTTTTTGGCTAAGAGCTGAGGCGCACATCCACAACTCCTCACTGGCACCTTTGGGTTAATCTCCAAAAAAAGGCGCTTTAGCTCACACACTCGTACACACACGTGCACGGAATAAGAGTTTAGCACAGATTAGCCTATTAGAGATGGGAATCAGCAGTATTCTGAAGCTGATTCAGGACTTTTTTTTCCAGACTGAAGAAGGAAATAGGCTAATCTCTGCCCGGACACATGCATTGTGTCTGTCAGCTGGGGATTTACACCAACGGGGCAGTCTGGGCAGGGGCATATGCTCTGTATGGACAGGAGCACTCGCACTGAACAACAGCATGCATGTGTTTGTGTGTTTGTCTGTTTGAGAGTGTGACTCCTGGCATCTTGCTGGAAGCATGACCGCTTCTTTACCAGCATCTGTGCTGATGATTAAGTGACACATGTGCTCATTAGTTCTATTGTGTGTCCAGTAAAACGAACCACGAAGCAGAGAGCAGGGAGGCTTGCATAGTGGGGGTATTATTGAGTGTGAATGATTAAGCCTGTGTGTGTCCAGTTTTTTTGCTCGCCCTCTTTCATTTCCTTTCTTCTCCTTCCTCATCCTCCCAGACTGTGGGGGGTTGTTTGTTTCCTATTTTCCACCCATCTTTTCTCCTTTTCATTTATTCTTTTTCCATCTTATGCCCCCCCAACGCCATTTACTGTGCTTCCTTTTTATTCATTCTTTTCTTTCCCTTAAGTTTAACTTGCTCCTAACTCTTTCTTTGTCTTCCCTTTTCTTTTTATTTATTTCCTCCGGATTTTCTTTTTCTTTTTTCTGTACTCTTGCCATGGTCTTCTACTCCACACATCTCTTTTCATTTTTCATCGCTTCTCTTCTCATTCTTCCCTGTTCCTTTATCTTCTGTTGCACTTCCCTATGTGCTGCTTTTCTTTATGTATCCCCTCCTTTTCTGTCCTTTCGTGAGCTTTCATTCATCTTCCATTTTCTCTCACTTCACATTTTCTCTCTATTCCTTCTCTTTCCCATCCTTTCCTTTCTCCACTTCCTTATCCCTTCAGCTTCTTCATTTTTTGCCTTCTACTCCGAATTGTCTTTAAAATCCATTCATATTATGACTTTGACATTACTTTACATTTACAATGATGTAAACTCCATACGTAGCTTTAACTGCTGTTTCCTTCTCCTCTCCTTACCTCCTCCCTTTCTATCATCTTCTCTTGTCTCCTTTCTTTCTTCTTACCTTTGCAGTCTTTCTGTCTTCTTTTTTTTCTGTCCTCGCCCTTTCATCTCTCTTCCTACGTTGCCCTCTCTTCACATTTCCTCTCCTCTACTTCCTGGTACGGCCCATGGAGGCATGTCTGAGTCCCAGCCACCTTCATTAACCTTATCATTACAGAGACCTGCAGCTGGACCGCGCTGCCCTCGCTCTGCAGTGTAGCTTTGAGGAGCTGTGTCAATACATACACACTCGGCCATTAGGCTGGAAAAGTGAGAGCTTGGAGGCAGCCAGGCAGGCAGAGCCGGTAGATGCACAGAAAATTTATATAACAGCTGAGCTAGCAAGGGTGGAGTGTGTGAGAGGGATGGAGAGAAATGAATGATACATCCAGGTTGATCTGAAATTTCCATGTAGTGCATCCCTTTAGATGCTTTGAGTGTGTGCGTTATGAAAGCCTGTCGTGATTAGCCTGTCTATGTCTCTGTGATACGAATAAGACCCCATGGGAGCAAAGATGTCTAGACTTATTCAGAGTGGCACTCTTATTATCTGCTGTACAGCAACTATGATGAGGGCCCATTTTCACTTTGCTGCTGCAGTGGCCTTATGCAATCATCCAATAGCAGGAGTCAAATCCCAGTCAAGCTTTCACACAAGAGAGTGGATGAGGACAGAGAGAATAAAGAGTACTAGATTATGTTTCTGTGTTTGGTCTATACATTGTCTATTTGGCATTTGAATACAGAGCACGTGAATCCTGAAGCTTCAATTCTGAAAATAGTCCAGCTTTTAAATGGAAAAAAGGACCTATGCGGAGATGATTGGCAGTCTACAAACACTTCTGCACTGCTTGTTGTATTACTTTACTTTACAGCATCAGGAAAGTGTGCTTTATGTACAAAGCTGCAAAGCAGCAGGTGCTTTTCTCTAATTTCCAGCAGAACAGCTTTATTTGCATTCACTGTGTGTCATAATGGCAAACAGTGGAAGAAGCAATCATGAAAAATGACTTCCACTTGTTTATGTTTTTCAGTAAAGGGACCTTGACCGAGGGAGCCAAGACAAGCTTTTCACCGATGTGAAAAATGTAGTTATAGTTCAGTTTTGCAGAAGCACTGCAGCCCTGAATTTTTGTAGACATCAGCCAACAAAGGTGTATGTGAGGACGTAAATATCTGATGCAGTCAATCCGGGGCGCTAACCTGAAAGCGTCTTTGTGAAAACTCTGTCTGATCCCAGATTACATCAGCATGCAAACACTGCATTTAATGGTTTGGTAATGCCTTCTGCTTCAGTTGGCCTTCTCAACTAAAACCACAAAGATTATTTTCAATATCACCAACAAGTTTGATACAAACTATTTCCTGCTGCAAGCTACAAGGAAGAAATGAAAACTGAAGAAATGATCCTGACTTGATTCTTTGTTAATGTACTCAAGAAAATGAAGTTCATATAACACTTTATAGAAGACGTTAGTCATACAGGCCTAGAGATCAGCCGGTGAAGCCCTGGCAATCGAGTTTTTAGGGAAAAATGTGTAATCCCCAAACTGGCGAATGGCTAAATTGAGGTTTCTTGGTAAAACTGGCTGCAAAGATTTTGCTACAACAAAAACCTCCTTGTGATTGCTTGGGTCGCTAGCGGAATACATAGAAGAGGCCAACTTGTCTCCAAACACTTGCTAACTAACCACAGAGCGGTACTGAATCTGTAAAAGTGCAACACCAGAAATGTAAAAGGCGCAGCTTTTACTTTGAAAGATAATGAATGCTTAAAGATAATGAAAAGTTAAACCACTTTTTAGCAAGTGGTTGCCAAGCGTTTGCAGACAAGTTGGTGTCTTTCATACAATATATGGTTACAGTGGTAAACGGCTAAAGACCATAGTGATGACAAGACGGTTTTCTGTTGCAGCTCCATGTACTTCTTTGTGACCAATTTCACCTAGCAACAACAAGCAACAGCTCACAGCCATGCACTAACCAGTCAGGGAATACACACTTTTACCAGGGCATCACTGTTTCCTTTAGGCCTGTGTAACTGGGACTTTCAATTTCACAACTGCCGGCAGCCTTAAGCAACCACTCACAACCATTTTGGGAATATTCATCTTTCCCTGGTGATCGTGATTGCTGGGCAGACATCAGTCTCTAGGCCTGTGTGACTGGGTTCGTAAGCAACAAAGAAAATGTGGAAACATTTTCACTTTTCTAGCCATCATAGTAGATTCAAACTCAAACAATTACCCTTCTCTGGGCAGACAGACACATTATAACCACGTATCAACAAAAATGTTGATACATTCTCTGCTTGTACTGTAGGCTAAACGCTAAACGCTAATGCGTTCTAACAATAGCAGTGGTTTGGGTGTTCAAATAACCAAATAATTTTGTCCATGATTTTGGTCAATATTATTATTAGTAGTAGTGGACAACTTGTTATAGGAATGACAAGTCCAGGGCTCCCAAGAGTAATTAGGATGAGTCATATCCTAATGATGGATATCTGTAATCCAAAAATTTAGTTTTAAAAAATGAGCCCATAGTGATAATATTACTAATAATAACTTTAATTGTATAACACATCATTACAAAGTGTTTCACAGATTGAGTACAAATCCATTAGAGATAGTGATCATAGTATTATCTTTATTGAGTGTACCTCAGTGCTTTAACTGAAGTGGTAAGACTGAATGGCTGGTCTTAGAAATGAAACAGCGAATAACTAGTATGAGTCATCCGCTAATCAAATACTGAATACACCATATGCCAGTATTCAAGGGTTGTTTTCCCCCAGCTGCTTGTAAGTTAGCAGTGGAATTTTTACACTCAGCAGAAATGATGTGTTAGATAACAGAACAATAGCTCTTTTACCAGACTTCATAGCTTTGCTAGGAAAGCAGTGATAATAAATGACTGCCTGTTATGCATCAGTGGAAACGCATTTGTTTTTGCTCATACTTGTGAGCGAGTAGCTATTTAGAGAAGTATGGCTTTCATCATAATGGAAGTTAAGAGATCTCACTGTGCTTCCCATATTGTCATGGTGATGAGGGGAGGTTGGGTGAATCACACGATTTCCTCATTTCCAACAAGGTGGAAGCTGTTGTTGCTAAACTAAAACACTTAAGGAACAAGAAGCACATTGGAGTCAACCCTCTGGTTTTAGGTCTATTATCCTCTTATCTACTATTACCTTTCCTCTGTCTTTACACATAAAGCATATATTATACTTCGGACATATGTATGAAAATTTATGACTGATACTTTTCTTCACATTTCTTTTCTACCTGGCCACACAAAGATCTTTGTAGTCAGGTATTTTTGATCGGTGGACAAATATCACTGTAACACATATGTAATGTCAGTGAACATGTAAATGAATCTATAATGTATTCAGATTGGCTCTTTGTCTTTGTGTTTTGAGCTCCTATAGGTGATTCTTGCCCCGGGCATAACAATCATTCAACGTGTTAATGGGTCACACACTGAGCTCGTTAGCTATGCACAGCCCTCATTAACATACAAATTCAATTAACTTTCAGTGCAAAAAAAAAAAAGAGAGAAAGAAAGAAAAGAAAAGAAAAGAAAAAAAAGAAGAAGCAGGAAGATAGAAAACAAATCTTTTGTGTGATGTCTACTCTTTTTGCATTTTATCTTCCTCTTAGACACAGTGAGTGAAGAAGAATGCCTGTGTTGCGGTGACTTTCTCTGTTTCAGGCTTGTTGATGAATGCTTTATGGTCTTTTGCAAGGTGATACAGTTCAGAGCACAGCCAGACATCCTTGCAAGAGGAGAATGAGAATGTTTTGCCCTCACCCTTCACGAAAGATTGTTAGGTATTTGTCCTGTGCCATTAGTCGTCTGTGATGCTTGGATAGCAGCTGTTTTAGACCTCCCTGGATGGCACAGGTTCCTAACTGTGGCAGAATTAAGCAGCCCTTGTTGATTGAAAGCCAATTTTCAAAGTGGTGTACAGTCGGAATGTTCAAAAGCTGTGGCCTAGCATGCAGGCCCTTCATCTTCCATCATGTATTCTATTGGCAGTGCTCTTATCAAGGGAATTGGTAATTAGTGGCATGCATTGTGTCAGAGGACAGAGCGCTGAATACCAACGCCATTAAAGGGCTGATGAGATAAGAGGAGTGTGTGCTCGTGCACTTAACTCTGTGTGTGTTCAGACTCCTGTGCTCACATTCATGCTCCAGGGACAATGGTTAGGTGCTTTGGTCATGGCAATGCATGACTTCAATTTACATGTTTGCATATTTGACAATTAACCAAATTGATTCCCTGTGTGTGTGTGTGTGTGTGTGTGTGTGTGTGTGTGTGTGTGTGTGTGTGTGTGTGTGTGTTAAGCGACAGCATCAAATGTCTGTTTTCCTAAGGATTTTCAAATCCGCGTCCACCCTCATATCAAACAGGTCCAATAATGGCACTCCCTCATTTGCATACCATTAATTATCCATTCATATTAAACGGCTAATTAGCATATATAGCGTTCTGTGTTTTGTCAGGGTGAAAGCTATAGCAACAATAACTTTTGCTTTCATATCACTTGTTTTTGCTGTCTATGCAAATGTGAGTAGTTTGTGAAGGTTTTAATCAGTTAGCGTGTGTGTGTGCTTGTGAGCAGAAAAAAAAAAGAGAGACTCGGGGAGAGATGTTCAACATACCTTTTACAGCAGCAGCTGAGAAGAAGCGCTGTCTTGCAGCCACAGTAAAGAGAGGGAGAGTGAAACACACTAATGATTAGTGGGGTTTTTTCCACCACAAAAAGAAAAAGAGACTAATGATGTTTTTTTTTGTTTGTAGTTGACATTTGCTTTGAAGACTGATAATGAAGCTCCACTGAGAGATGCAACCACAGCCAAACATATCCATGTAGCTCTACTATCAAGGTTTTTAGTGTCACCCAGGAATGCGTTGCGGGATAAACCCACCTGAACCTACAGGAACTACCTCATAGTTTTCAAAAGTTTAGAAATGTACACGAGGTTTAAGTTAGCAATAGGAGAGCAAACACTTTGAGTTTGACATTCTTTAAGTTAGTAATGGGTTTTTGTTCAGTTCTTTGTGCGCCTGTGTTTGTTTTTGATGTTGTGGTCATTGTCTAAATTCTTAGTCATGCTAGAATGTGGCATGGCAATATTAATCCTTTCAGCTTTGTGAAATATTTGGTTCTGTGAGGTTTGCGACCTTGGTGCGCACAGAAAGTAGGCTATATAAAAGATGAATGGGGCCATTGTGTCATTGCCCATTGGTGACATCACCCATGTTTGGAAACCAGGATAAAAGATGGATGTACCTACCAGGTTTAAAAAGTGAAGCCAATGTGAGACTGACTTAAATGTGCATTCTTATAAATGGGCGCCAGGGTGCAGTCACTGTTGTTGCAAAACTTCCAGTCCCTTGGTGCTAACCAGGGTTATCAATTTCCTGATGGTTTTATGGGGTTAGTCACTAATTTGGAGGCATATAAAATAAAATCGCTAAGCTCAATTTTTAAATTTCAGTCATTCTATGTGTCAGAAAGGAGAATTACTCAGCAGTATGGCTACATGACATGTCAATCACAATGAATTAGCTAGTAAGCACATTCAGACCCCTCTTTACTTGACACATCTGGCTTCAAAACACCAAAATAGGAACATTTCTATGATATCTTAAAAACTCTTGGATGAAGCATTTGTGCCACTGTGATTTTTGTAGCCCATTTAGATAAGAGAATGATATGCTAAGTTATAGCTAATGCTAATACTTGACTAGCTACAAGCTTCTTATAGTTGCAGTTAGTACCACTAATCACAAAGCTAGTCATATTTGTCAGGCTTAGTCACTGCAAACACAGTAAAGGAATCACGTTCAGTGACTGACGTAGCTGACACAGCTAGTCAGTACTGCCACATGTGTTATCATCCACTAGTCAAGAAAAACATCCATGTATTTAAGAATTGGGACCTAAGCGTTGATAGTGTTAAACCAGTGAGTTTTGTAAGATATAGTTGTTATGGAGGCTGAAAAAAGTAGGTTACATTTGCTTCTTGAGCTTGTGCTTTCTCTTCATGATGCTGTTTACTTTGTAAGCTTAGCATCATTTCATTCAAGGACCTTGCTAACTGTGACTTGCATTTTTTATGTAATAATATGGATGGAGGTAACCTAATAGATGTGGTTGAAATACATGTTTGTTTTTGTTTGGAAAAGCCATTTTAAAATGAAAACATAATCTTGGACGTAGCCACAGTAAAGATTTATATGGCTCCATTGTAAATACATTCTGCTTCTCATTGGCAGCACACAAACTAGAAAACCCTCAGGTAGTAGCCTATCTGTTGGAAATTATATGAACTGTTTCTATTTCATGTGAACTGATGCCCGGCTAAAATAAACTCATCTGTTGTCTGCTTAAAGTGTGTGCAAGCTGTTGCCCACAGTCAGACAAACATTTGTGACCAAAGAATCTTCACTCTGTAACATTGCCATACAACATGTTCCAACCACTCCAACACACTCTGCTCTAGCATATTGCATCACATCAGGTTCAGTAGCTTCTCGTTAAACTTTCATTCATATCATATAAATAATTTATGCAAGCAACGTAATCGTTTTGAGGACCTTTTGTCTTTGCATCAAGTAGTATGTATTAGATTTACTGGGTTATAGCTTTTTTTCTGTTTGGTTTTGTGTTTCATCAGACTCTGAATTTTCACATACTCAGTACTGAGGGAGTTTGGAACAGAGCAGCAGGTCTGAAGGATAATCCTGGCCCTCATAACACTGTTGTACTATTTGTTCACTTTTCTCTACTAAAAGCATAAATATATGAAAAATCTTGAGATCTGAAAAACTGAAACTTTGAACATGGTTCCACCCCCAGAACTGGTCTCGAAGTCAGTCCTGGTTTTGAGTTTATGGTTCTTGCTTAGTTTGGTTCTTGTTACTTTTCATTTAAACTTATTCTTACTTGTTTCTCTTATTCTTAGCTAGTCCTTGGTTGCTAGTTCTAGAGGTGTTACCTTTTGCTTCTTGAGTGATTAGTTTAGCAATTTCTGTTTTTCTGGCATTAGTTTACTGCTTAAATTTTTAGTCTATTTTCTCTGTTACGTTTTTGTTTAGGTTATTATGTCGTTCACTTTCAGTTTTATTTTTGTTTTGTGTTTAGTTTACTTGCTCCCCTGCCTCTTTGACTTGATTGTTGACACTTGCTTCTTGCTACATGCTTCTAGGAACAGGAAGCTTATTTCACAACCAGAGATTTTCCCCCCTGGTGGCCAGTAAATAGAATGCTGGTTCAACACATTTCTGCATTGGCTTTACTTATCAGATCTGAAAGTGGCATCTGTGTTTTTATATTGGTTATGTTGATAACTTGAAGTGCTGTATCAAAAAGGTGGCACTTCAATAACCACGTGTAGATTTTTGCAGTTATCTTGAAAATGCTTGCTCTTCT
This sequence comes from Oreochromis niloticus, assembly GCF_001858045.2. NCBI lineage: Eukaryota > Metazoa > Chordata > Actinopteri > Cichliformes > Cichlidae > Oreochromis > Oreochromis niloticus. The sequence continues at coordinate 30,057,286 of NC_031985.2, read as the reverse complement.
TTTTTTAATACCTATTCTTAATGAACTGCCAGAAACAGTTGGACCATTTGTCTCAGATCATGGGTCATTTTCATCTCTGCTAATCTGAAGTTATTGAGAAAATAATCCATTAATCTGTGAGAATTTTAGCAGCCATGAATTTGAAAACGGTGCAGTAGAGTGTTTACTAAGCTCTTGCAATAAAATGTATTGTGCTCAGCTTCTTTTGGTAACTTTACTGCACTGGTTTCAAGAAATGTAAATCCATGGGTATCCATGGTAAAAGTCAATGCCGAAAAGATGGTAATAGTGGATTAAGTGGGGGATTTTTTTTTTTAACAAAAGCTGAAAATTAGTATATACTGCCATCAGACCAACAGTTTTTCTCCATTTCTAATTGTCTGGGTTAAATCAGTCTAAGCTGAGACACTCAGGTCATATGTGACCTACAGAGAAAAAAACCAGCCAGTTTTAAACATGTTTCACCCGGCACCTTCATCACCTCTCAAAGTTTTCAAGTTCTCATTAGATAAACAAATAATTACAGTTTATGTAGTTGCAAAGTCTTTAAACCCTGACCTTTGCTGTTATGTTTCTTTTCTTTGCTTTAAATAGGTGCATCTCTGCTATCAGCTCTGCAACAAAAAGTTGTGCTGTGTAAAACAGGACAGCAAAAGCTGGAGAAGGATAGGAATGGAAAAAAAAGTCCAGTATAAATAAAGAGACAAGCGAGAAAGAGGTGGGAGGGATGGGAACGGAAAGAAGGATGAGGTAAGCCCTATGGGAGAGGAGCGCTGAGTTGCTAAACCTCTCCAACTCCTCCTCGTTTTTTGCCTCAGTCGGTCTCTTTCGTCTCTTTCCAGGGTGAGACGATACGAGGTGAGATTAACAAAAAGAGGATCAAGTGCTAAGGGGGAAGGAGTGACATCAGCGGTGACATCAGAAGGGAGAAAGGTCAGAGGTTAAGCAGATGATGGCTTGTTTTTGCAGAAAGGACAAGAGTTGATGCCTTTGGAATTTATCTAAGGTGAAGACCTGGGAGGCGAGGCGTTCTGCTTCGTTTGTTTTGACCTGAACTCATGGGTCATGCGTGGGTGTCCACAAGCCAGCCCGTCGGGTACTTCCCCAGGGGAGGAAAGCGATTTTAGATGAACTTTAGCCTCCCTCCGCCCTGCTGTTACCCCCCTTTTGCTTCAATCTGAGTTTATACACCCTTGGGCCTGCTTGTATCCCATGGTGTGTGAGTTTTTTTGGGATGGAGTCAGCCCGTCTGTAAACTATGTCTGACCCTGTGTGTCTGGAGGGTTCTCCCTGTGCAAATTGACACACACAGACACACACAGAAACACACACACACATTCATATTCTCACTAAAGAATGCGTCTTTAGTGGGGTACACATTGCATGAAGCATGATGTGATGACTTGCTTCTCACTGAAAGGCGTCTTTATTTGTTCCCATAGCTTCCCGTCATCTCATGTGACACACACAGAATGATACGGACAGTGTGAAAAGCACTGGTTGTGCATACAACAGCAATTTACACTGCACATGCTTTTGAATCACTGCACAATTTCCACTAAATCACGGGTGGATTATAATGACTCAAATAATCTGGATGCAATCTTGGCACAGGCCCAACTTCAGCACACAGACTTTGTCCACACTGTAACACAAAGTATTACTTTATACTGATGATCTATAAATGTCATCAACAGAACAATACATACAGTCTTAAGGAGTCAAACACAGGTTTCAATGTAAATAAAACAGCAGAGAAAATGTCCTACTTAAAGTACTGACTTTCTTCTTGCATTCCATGGAGAAAAATAATTGATCAAGTCATTACAGTCTGCCAGACGGTTCTGATTCAGTGGCCACAAGTGACAGGCTGTTCACGCATCTCTGTGCTCTCCTTAGTTTATTCCTTACATCCCATTTGCAACAAGGACTGTTCTCCTTGGCAGGTGCTGACAGGAAGCATCAAGTAGTCTCAACAGTATACAGAAAGTGTTGAATATAATTAAAATTCAAGGTAGTGCTAACACTGCTGCTTCACCACCATCGCTCATCTCGATGGTCCACCAGCTAATATTTTTGGCTGGCCTGAACCTTTATGTGTATTGCCACCACCAGGAGTCTCTCAGGGCTGTTGTTGGCAAAGAATAAAGTACTTTCAGAGCCAAAGAGTAGACAGTTGAAAGTCTTTAAAGGTTTATTTCCAATGAGTGTTGAGCAGTGATGGACAGTGGGAAAAATGGGTGTGTCCCAAACACTACTGGTGAACCTGGGTGGCGACTGTAGAGAGGGAAAGGGACAGTTAGGTGTAGCTGGACTAAGTTTGTGGATTGTAGTGCTATGCCATACTGCAGATTTTGATCCTATACCAAATAAATGCAGAGCTGCTATTGCCAATACAAATACCGATACTTTTAGAATAGAATAGAATAGAATAGAATAGAATAGAACAGAACAGAATAGAATAGAATAGAACAGAACAGAATAGAATAGAATAGAACAGAACAGAACAGAATAGAATAGAACAGAATAGAATAGAATAGAACAGAATAGAATAGAATAGAATAGAATAGAATAGAACAGAATAGAATAGAATAGAACAGAATAGAATAGAACAGAATAGAATAGAATAGAACAGAATAGAATAGAATAGAATAGAACAGAACAGAATAGAATAGAACAGAACAGAATAGAATAGAATAGAACAGAACAGAACAGAACAGAATAGAATAGAACAGAATAGAATAGAACAGAACAGAATAGAATAGAACAGAATAGAATAGAATGTAAATAAATATGAAACACGAAAACATTCAGACATTTTTCATTGTGAATGTTTGAGGTATATTACTTAGAGCAGGGGTGGGCAACTCCAGGCCTCGAGGGCCGGTATCCTGCTGGTTTTAGCTATTACCCTGGCTCAACACACCTGAATCACATGATTAGCTCGTTACCAAGCCTCTGGAGAACCTCAGGACATGTTGAGGAGGTCATTTAGCCATTTGAATGAGCTGTGTTGGATCAAGGACACATCTAAAACCTGCAGGACACCGACCCTCGAGGTCTGGAGTTGCCCACCCCTGACTTAGAGGATAGAAAAACAGTATCAGTCCTATCAAGCTAGTATCGATCCAATAGGGATAAAGTGTTGGTATTGATACTATCGATATTTGGATCGATCGGCTCACCTCTAATAGATTGTAGCTGTTAAAAGAGTTCGCAAGCTGAGGGCTTATTTGTGAGTGCAGGTGAGAAGAGCTTAAGGTAGAAGTATCGGTGAGCAGGTGGACATGCGGTGTGAGCAATTAGGTATCCACGGAGAATGGGCAGGCTGGCGAGTGGCAGTGCAGTCGATGAATCCACTGGACTGTGAGAGTGACAAAGGTTTGAGACCAGCTGTGAGCTCCTGACTCCTCCAGTGTACACAGGGTGATTTTCTCAAGAACAGGTAACAAGCTTCAGGCTTTAACCTGGGGTTAAAGGCAGAAACACAGGGAAGCCAACTCAAGACTGAGTGAGCCAAGTCTCCATCACTGTGGATGTGACAAATTGGCAGAGAATAAAAGCCACAGCTGGTACTTAAATACACAGTCTGAATGGATTTACAACAAGTGTGGAAGTACAAGCCTGAGAAGGGCAGCTCCACCCAAGAGCAGGACACAGACCAGCCCAGCTCTCCACCTGAAAGAAGAAAACACACAGAGAAAGCTCATATCTGCCCAAACAGTGACACGTAATTTGGGATAGGTACCTCTGAGTGGTCCTGGAAAAAAAAATACTTTAAAATCCAAAACAATATCTGCACGTGCTGTTTTAAAGAGCCCAGCAACCTCGCAGAAGCCAGATGAAAAGCAGCTGAACAAAAGGAAAAGGTGATGACAGATAAAAGTCAGGCCGTGCAGGCTCTTTCTGGCCTACTATGTTGCTGATGAAGTCGTTGTTTGAAAAAGCACTTTATTTTCTGATAGTTTTAAAGTTGTTACCCACCCACACCTCCACAAAACCCTGTGGGAAGGCCCTGTATGTAACCCAATGAGAAGGCTTCAGCCTGTCTGCTTTCACTGCTTTGTGCATGCATTTTTGTGTGTGTGTGTGCGTAGCTGCAAAAACCTGCAGCTCTGACATAGACAGAACAGAAAAACAGACGAGACGGTCGGGGTGTAACCTGGTCGCTACATTTGTATAAGTGAACAAGGAGGTGTTTTTATAAAGTCGCGTCTGTTAAAACACAGCAGACAAATGCAGATACTCTTCACAGGCCTGCACCGCTGTGTACGCGCCGACAAACAATGCTCTGAAGTAAGTTTTTAGTTACCTCAAGGGTTTCTCTGAGAAAAACTTCCAGGTACTTTGGATGGAAAAAAGGGTGCAGTCCACCTGGAAACTTGAGATGGAAGCATTAGCCTCCAGGTCAGCATCTAGGTCATCACAGGAGCCAGGACTGTAGCACTGGCACCACTGCTGACATGCAATGCTTTGCCAGTCATCTAAGAGTGCCTTTTCTCTATAGGCTGTCTATGCTGCCTTCATTTTGACTGCCAGACAGTTATATTCAGCTTTTAGCCTACATCCTTATGATTTTTGAATTGACGAGCATGGTTGCAGTTTGACTCCTGTGTCTGGCCGGGGCCTTTCTGTGTGGAATTTGCATGTTCTCCTTCCATGTGCATGGGTTCTCTCCAGGTACTCCGGTTTCTTCCCTCAGTTCAAACACTTAGCGGGGTTTAGGTTAATTGGTGATTCTAAATTGCCCATAGGTGTGAATGTGAGTGTGAATGGTTGTTTGTCTCTTTGTTTCAGATTACCCCGCCTCTCGCTGGGATGGGCTCCAAGACCCCCTCCCCCTCAAGGCTAAGGGCTACCATTGGTTTTAGAGCCCTAAGCACATGCCTGCATCGCCCAAGTAGTAATCAGTCCATGATTAAATTTACTCACATGTGATTGTACATCTGTAAAATCATCTTTTTTTTTTCTGTTTACAAGCCAGAAAACACGGTGTAATTAAGGTGATTCATGTTGGTTTACTGCAACGATGAGCTTCATTATAAAAAAAAAGTATATGATGACAAACACGAGGGCCTGCAGCGGCTTACTGTAATATTTCGTGTAATTCATGGAATGTATAAAACGAGTTTCATTGCCGTATTGAGAATAACATCTAATGGTACGTGGTGTTTTTGGCTTGTGCTAATCACTGTGTTTGTTAATAGTCTCCTTAGAGGAAGGCACATTTCTCTCCCAGTCCCTAATGCAATAAAAGGCTCTTAGCAGCTCCTTCAGATGCATCAGGACTGTGCTTTTCCCTATTTCCTTTTGTATGTCATTAATTTCCATATTTAATTAGCTCGGCTCATTAAACGGCATGCACGCAGGAATGTATGCAGGAATAATTGCATGCAGCGTTATAGACACAAATTATCCATAATGTTCTTGTGTGAGTTGTGACAGAAGATGTAGGCCTTGTTGATTAGTCCACTCTAATAGACATGGCACTTGATTTGTTTGTCTTGTCACTGTGTGTGTGTGTGTGTGTGTGTGTGTGTGTGTGTGTGTGTGAGAGAGACAGAGATAATACGAGTATGGATGTGGGTACAACTCTACCCTTGGGTGCTTTGGTGTGCATGTTGTTAACGTGTAGGTTTCATGTGTGCGTCTGCTTGTGTGTGCGTGTTTGTGCCAATCTAGCCGTCAAGTCCAAACCATGTTAAAGAGCGAAATTACCCATCAGCTCTAGTAAAAGCATGGCTGACAACCTCTAATCACGGTCACGAAGGAAAACAAATCATTGTCGCATGTGTGCAGGCGCACATGCATGCACCCCTGGCCAGGACAAAGATACTGGGTGACCCAACAACCCTCCCACCCCAAACACACACACACACACACACACAAAGATCCTTTTGTGTTTCCTCTTTGGGTCATTTTTTTAAGTGATACCCAAGAGTGAAACTTTACCACATCGCCACAAACGAATGAGGGATTCTCCCCGGGCACGCTGTCACCCACTCAAATATATGTTTACAGCTTTTACAACGAGACATTCAGAGAAGGAATATAGGTGATTTTTAATCATGTACCACCACGGAGAGACATGCATGAATGACTCTGACATTTACAATTAGCTGTTGTCAGCGGCCAAAGGCAGTAGTGCAATTTAGTAGGTGCACATTACTGTCGCAAATGGAAGTGACAACAATTTGATATGTTATTTGAAAGTGGCGTGATAGCGAATTGTATTTGACCCTGTTTAAGTGGGCTCACTCTTGATAGGCGAACGCCTTTTATTCAAAAGAGATAATTGGTTTTGCAAAATGTTGTTCACACAGACGCTGAAAAATTTTTTTTCTTTTTGTTTCTTTTTCCATTTTTGGAGGCAAAGTAGCGGCTCTGATTAACCTTGTCATAGTTGTTGACATCTCACGACCACGCAGCTCTTAGATTCAGCGCACTCTCCTGCATCAAATGGTTTTTTTTCCCCCCTGCGTGCCAAGGATAAGTGTTAAATTAGTGTTTTTCTTTATCATTGTTCTTCCCTTAACAGATGCTTTCACAGTGGAGACAATATTCTTCCAAGCGGGGCTGAGGAGTGCGAGGGTAAGTTTCTGAACCAGAACTTCTGAGGCAGCGATAGTTTATGACTCAGGAGGTTGAGTGAGAAGCGGGGAGTGCAGTTGGGAATGGCACGGGTGGGGGGTGCAGCGGGGGTGGGGATCGGTCATTCTGGTCTCTTTGGTCTCCTTGCTGTGGTTTCTTCCCATTTGGCTTGCAGACAAGTGTATTGTGCATGGGGCCTCTCTGATGTGGTGCTGTGATGATGAGTAAGCACACATATGATGAAGTGGGTATGTGTGTGGTATCCAGAGCTCTGCCTGACACATGGCCATGAGGAAATTGAGAGACAGGATTAAAAAGCGAGGGGGAGGGTGGTGATGGAATATATATCACAGAGCTTTTTACAGGCCAGGCATTTCTCTCCATCTAATTAGAGGACAGTTGTGGGTTCTGCTGGTTACGTAACTTCTGAAGATTTCCTGGTGAAAAAGTCATATGTTTAACATGACACATCTGGGTAAATTATTCAGAGATTTTGGAGGATGAACTCACTTCAACTTTACCCAGGTTTTCTGTTCTTATTTGCTTTAATCATATTGAAGACAGACATGGGCCACAAGAAAACAACAGTCCCCTTTTCAAAGGCTTCATGAGTCTGTCAGCCAAAATGTCATTTTCTCTTATGAAATTGATTCACTTTTAAAGCTTTCATACATTTAGAACAGCTTTGGACAGCAGCACAGTACATTGTTTTGTTCCGATTGTTAATCAGGCTTCATTACATTTCATATTACACTACAGTGCTGTGAATTTCTTACTGCTTTGCATACTGTTTCAGATCATCAAAGAAATTTTAATATTAGACAAAGATAACTTGAGTAAATAAAAAATGCAGTTTTTAAATGATGATTTATTTTATTAAGGGGGAAAAAGTTATCCAAACCTACCCAGTTCTGTATGACAAGGTAATTGCCCCTCAAAACTTAAAAACTGGTTGTGGCACCCTTGGCAGCAAGAACTGCAATAAAGTGTTTTATGATAACTGGTAATGAGTCTGAGAATTTTGGCTCACCTGTTTCATGTCATGCCAAAGCATCTCAGTCTGATTGAAGTCCCAACTTTGACTTGATGACTTTTAGCCATTCAGAGGAAGACTTGCTGGTGTGTTTTATATCATTTTCCTGCTTCATAAGCCAAGTGTGCTTATAATTAAGAGGACGACCTGATGGCTGGACATTCTTCTTTTCTGGTAGAGAGCAGAAGCAAGTTGTTCAGGTCCTAAAGCAGCAAAGCAGCCGTGAACCATCTTCATGTTTGACCGTTGGTGTAATGATCTTTTTTGTGAAATGCTGTGTTAGTTTGGTGCCAGATGTAACACGACTTCAACTTTTCTCTCGGCAACAGAATATTTTCCCAAAAGTTTTGAGGGTAATCAAGGTAAATGGATGTTTTTAGGTAAATGTGAGATGAACCTTGTGTTCTTCTTGGTCAGCAGTGGTTTTCTCCCTGAAACTCTCTCATGGATGCTATCTTTGACCAATCTCTTTCTTATTGTTGAGCCATGAACTCTGATCTTAACTGAAACAAGTGAGGAGTAATCTTGGTAGACTGGCCACTACTGGGAGGGTGACCACTGTTCCAAGTTTTCTCCATCTGTGGATAATGGCTCTTACCGTAGTTTTGTGAATAAAAGCCTTAGAAAAAAACTTTCTAACCCTTTTCAGACTGATAGATATCAATGTCTTTGTTTCTCAGCTGTTTTTCAGTTTCTTTAGATCGCATTACGATGTGTTGCTTTTTAAAATCTACAGACTAAGACTACTTCCTAGTCAGAAAGGTTTTATTTAAGTGATTTATAGATAGATTAGATATGACAGTTCTGTCAAGTCTTAGTGTGGCTAAATAAATTAAATTCAGATTTCCAAAAAATGTGGTTAATCACAGTTAATTCATCATTTAACAATAGGGGTAATTAGTTTTTCACAGCCAGTTAGATTCGGATAGCTTTTTTATTCTAATAAATGAACTCTGAAACTCTGATCTGAAATATACAAAAAATAAGAAATCAAGAAAGGGGGCAAATATTTTAAGAGCACTTTGTAAGCTGGCTCTTCCAATCTGTTAAATACTCCCAGTTTGTTACACAGATTTACTGACTCAAGCTTAACTCACCTATTTTCAGGTCGTGATGATATCACTGTGCCATCATCAGGGTTATGTCTCAGCTAATGAGTCATGTAAAGCATCAGAGAACGTGCTTCAAAATTTACTTTATCTGTTTCCCACACAGACCTGAGCTGTGTGGCTGGTTTGTTTGTTTTTCCTTTTTATCATTTCTCCTCATACATCTGAAAGAATCATCATGGCATCACGCAGCTTTGTAATGGACAGTCATTCACAGTTTGGAAGTTCAGTTCACTGGAAAGCAGCCAGGTAGCCCCTACTGATTGGCTCACTGGCAACATTTCTGGTTTTACAGTAGGTGGTCTAATCTATGTGTTTGTCTATAAAGGATTGTGCCCTATGGTGGGTAAAGACCCGAGAGCCAAAATATAAAACTGCTAACTTTATAAATGACTATAAATGCTTTAAAAATTTAAAGCAGTCGAATGAGGATGGATTTTTCCAGTCAATGGATTTTTCACAACTTGGCAACACAAAAGCTATTTTTAATTAATGGCCTATATCTTGGCTAACAGTAATTAGTAAGTTATTATTGTCAGAGTTCCTTCAATCAAAAAACACATGAAAGATCAAGACACGAATGCTTCATTTCCCAGATTAAGTGCTAATAGATACATTGGCAGCTCTGTTATCATTATGCTGTCATACTGACAGTGTTAACATAGTGAATTTTGGGGTCCAGTTGCTATATTCATCATCTCAGTAAGCATGTTAGCACGCTAACATTTTCCAAATGCAACTTAACAGTCAAGCTGTGACTGTATCTTATTAGTTTTAGAAGTATCAGCCATGAACACATCTCAAGCCCTGAAAACAACCCCATATGCCAATTGTTATCGTGACCTTTTTTTATTGTCACCTTTATACAGTGCAGAACACAGCATTCTAGCAAATGAATTTTTGGAAGCCCGTTTCCGCCTATGGAAAAAAAAGCATCCAAATTTCGACTTATTACCTCGAAATTTCGACTTATTAACTTGAAATGTTGAGAAAAGTAACTCAAAATTTCGAGTTAGCTCTGCCAATCAGTAATCTACGTGGAATGCGCACTGAAAACCGGATCGCAACAAATTGGCGCTTTCGAGAGTATGTTTGCTGATAGTAACGCCATGTGATTCAGCTAATAATACAAGGATTTCATCATTTGTGAAGCTGCGCTGAAAATAATCAGCAATTTGTGCATTGAAGACTGGCTGTAATACTGGTAACTTAGCTGTAGCATTTGTAGCTGAGGGCTTCAACCTCCGGGTAACAAGGAAATGATGTCATTCACGTAGATTACTGATTGGCAGCGCTAACTCAAAATTCCGAGTTAAGTCAAAATTTCGAGCTACTTTTCTCGAGTCGAAATTTCAAGTTAATAACTTGAAATTTTGAGTTATGGATACTTTTTTTTTTTTAGTGGCGGAAAGGGGCTTCCATATGTATTTCATGTTGTAAAGCATGTGTTTTTATCCAAACCATAATCTTTTCCTAATCCTAGTAAGTCATAATGTCATACAGTATAAATGGTCATCTCATGGTAAGCTAACCTCAGAAGCCACACCCACTCACAAATCAAACATGTTGTTTACAAGCGGCAGCCAATCAGAAGACTGTGGGCTTAAAGGGAAGGGGGAGGGGAATGATAGCTAGATCAAAGGTCAGTAAAAATAAATAAGGATTATTTTGAACTTTATATTATTCATATCTAGTTTAGTAGAAATCAAAGAATTAAAAAATGGAAAATACTGAGTCTTTACGCTAACACCAATGCACACTGAACATAAAGTATCTTCTCTCTGAAATATATACAGACGCTGCAGATAAGGTGTTAGTGGCACATACGCACACATATATGGCTTCAGAAATGCCAATCCGCACCACACTTTTCTTTACAGAGCGAAACAACAGTCATTAGAAGATGTAATGGATTAGCCACGGGTAGAGTGAAGGGAGACAGAAAAGAGAGGGAAGAGCAGACAAACCAAGATCGAAATGATGGAGATTGGCAGTTGGGTAAAATGGATTGGATAGACCGCTCTACGGATGAGGAGACAAGACGGAGAGCTGATGCCTACCGCCGCAGCGAGAGATAATGGAAACTGATTACAGAAAAAATCAACAAGGTTTCTCTCATTCCAGGAGTACTGCTCGAAAACGTGCTGTTAATATGATTGGTGAGGCCCCAGATCCTGGTTAAAACTGATTGTCACTGCATTTAATCCACAGCATCAACAAGTTCTAAATATGGAAAAGGAGAAAATACCCCACAAGGTGACAGAGGATAAAACTGAAAACTGTGAGCTGGAGAGATGGGGTGAGAGGAATTGCAGTTGTTTTTTGGAGTTCTCTGTGCTTCCGTGCGGCCTTCTCGTCAAAAACAGCTCTTGTGTTTATGCAGCGCATACTCTGGCTTATGTTCATCTGAGGGAGTCGAGGAGCTGCAGGAGACAAACAGGATGTCTGTGGGAGGACAGATGAGAGAGGGTAAATCTGACGAGGAAGTTTGTGTATGTGTGTGTGTGTGTTAATCCCAGGAAGGGCTTCCTCTGAATCTGAGCTGCTTGGGAGCTCTGTGGGAGTTCCAGACGTTGACACGAGAAAAAGCAGGGGAAGAGAGTAAGAAGAAAAGAGAACGGGAGAGAGAGAGAGAGAGAGGGGTACAAGAGAGTGAGAAGGATCAAGGAGAGAAGCACTGCTGAATCCAACTTCTAAAGCACACACACACACACACACACACACACACACACACACACACACACAACACGTGGGGGAAAACCACCCACACGGAGGGAGTTGCATTAACGGCAGTGGTACTGGTGTCATTACGAGCGGATGATGATGAGCACAGACCCACTTCATCGACACACAGCCTGAATCAACTCAAAAGGTTTTTCCTCAATCAAGAGCTACTCACAACCTCTGACTGAACAAACATGCCATCTGACCCGGAGCGAACGGTTAGCGCAATCAACCCTCAGTGTTTGTTTTTGTGCCAGGTGGGCGGAGCTTGTGGCCGGACACCAAAATTACAGATCAAAACAGCTCTTATGTCAGTTTCAAGCAGTGCAAAGTATGACAGCGCTGGGTTAATTAGACCCAAATGACGAACACTCAGATGATCCCTGAAGGTAAAGGTAAAAAAAACACTGGTGACACTTTTCTCTTGTTAAATCTCAGAAACTGTGCATGAATTGCTGTGATCATCCAAAGAAATGATTCAGTTCAATTCAATTCAGTTTAATTTATATGGCACCAAATCACAACAACAGTCACCTCAAGGCTCTTTATACTGTAAAGTAAAGACCCAACAATATTACAGAGAAAACCACAACAGTCAGATGACCCCTTATGAGCAAGCACTCTGTGACAGTGGGAAGGAAAAACTCCCTTTTAACAGGAAGAAACCTCCAGCAGAACCAGGCTCAGAGCAGCCATCTGCTATAACCAGTCAGGGATGAGGTGAGGAATCAGTGATAATAAGTAATGAGATGCAGAGTGGCAGAGCAGGTCACCTACTAACTAAGATTGATGGTTTGATCCCAGTCTGCATCCATGTCTTTGGGCAAGATACTAACCCCATGTTGCTCCATCGGAGTGTGAATGCATGCGAATGTTAAATAGCAAGCACTTAAAAACAGCATAGTGTGAATGAGTGAATGTACAAGTTGTGTAGATACAGATAGAGCAGAAAAGTGCAATATAAGAACCAGTCCATAAACACATAGAGAGTAAAGAAGAACAACTCCAAGGAGAGGCCCTTAGTAGCCTAGGCCTATTAGACAGTAACCAAGCGAAGGTTCAGGTCTCCATCATCTTGGCTCGGGCTGAACTTAAACAACGTAATAGATAACGACGGATGTTATGGTAATGTCTTTAGTTTGTTTGTAACAAGACAAAACAAGGTCTTGATAGGATCTTCAAATTAATGCAGGAAACAAACATTTACAGAATTTAACTCTGATTTTACCTGCGGCATTTTGTGCAGTAATGTTTGCATTACCCAAACCATGGTATTCTAGCAACTTATAAAACATGGCGATCTCTTTGATAACAACTGAGAAACTATGCCAGCCTTAAAAAAAAATCCTCTTCACCTGTCAGTGATTTTAATGTTGTGACTGACTGGTGTGAATTTTATACCATACGTGAGTCTATTATGCTCCAGTGACATTAAGTGTGCGCTCAGAGAAGGCTTGTATATTTAAAATGCAGGTATTCCTGAAGATATCATCGGACCGCCCAAAGATACGGCCTTCGTACTGTTATCTTACCTTACCACACGCTGTGTGTGGCTGGGATACTTTCAGAAAATAAATTAAAAAAACAACAACATCTCTCCAGCTAACAGTTATGGTGCCCTTGAAATCGTAAAAGGCCGTTCTGAGACAAATTAGCAGTTGTAGTCGTTCCGCTGGAACCCCTGCTGTGCCAGTCAGCAGTGCTCCCCTCTGATTTAAGATTATGAGCCTTCAGTGCTCAGCCGCATTCACATGACAACTCTCTCCATTCACATGCTTTATGGAATCATCACTGTCGCCGCCCAGCAAATGAGCGCAGCAATATTTAGGACAAATGCCACAGTAGAATGGCCCCGCGAAACAATGCTTTTGAATATTTCATCACTCTGGAAAACCAGATTAAAGCCAGGGGGGGAAGATGACAGCACTTTCCCAAAGCTGTGTGGGTGTTGCAGGGTTGTACCTCGCAGGGAGGTACCGGGATTTAGCAGCAGAAGCGCAGAAGCGTTGCTGTGGCTGATGGGTTGTTTGTGTTGCAGGGTGCAGTTTCCTCAGCGCAGCGAGGTCTGGCTGCCAGAGAGGCTGCGGAGTGCACTGGCTGTGGCCTCTGCTGACTGGCTTTCCACACAGCGTCTGTGGAGGCAGAGATAAGCGGTGACACACACACGCACACAAAGTGCACACACATTCTGTTTGACGTCTGACGTCATGAGTGGATTTTGTGGGCCTGTGCGAGTGTGTGATGTTTTGTGGTTCATCTATTTTTAAGAGCCAGGGGCCATATGGGTGAGGTTCCAACAGGATCCTGGGGGCCAAAAGTTCAGAGAAAGACAGAGAGAGAGAGAGAGAGGGCTGAGTGGCAGCCTGTGTGGATGAAAGCGAAGGCAAGTGGATGAAAGGCGCTCCGGATGACAGTGAAAACTTGCATGAGCTATAGCTCCAAACAGCCTCATATGCAGAACATCACAGCTGGTTATTTTCCATTTACTTCCATTGCATTTTCATAGGCTGCGGTCACAGAAAACAGAGCACCATATTTATTATTAATCCAAACAGCTCCCTTCCTCCCACCGGGTCTTCTCGCCCTCAAAGCTGTGCAACCCTCCCTTGCCTCGGAGAGCAGGCCAGCCTCCCTGCGAGGCACCTCCAGGTAATGGCCTGTGAAATGACTGGGCTTTTGTTGCTTGGGACACTCGCTGGAGGCCCGGGCAGCTTATTTATGGAGCTGCTGTGGTCTTTCTCCTGGCCTCGACACCTATAAATACACGGGGAAGGTTAGCTTGCTAAAACAAACAATGATGTGAGCCTGGGACGTCTGAAATAGAATATGCAATTCTGCAGCTTAGCCCTCTATAAAAAGAGCTGCAGTCTATCTTTAGGTGGGAGGGGAGGAAGATTTAGAACTGCGGTGCGAATGCTGTTTCAGCTCTAGGGATGACTTCAATACATAATGAGATGGTATTAGAGTTTAAGCTTTAATGACCTGAACCGTAGATGCAATGGACCTTCTACCCTACCAGTGCAACAATGTGTACAGTGGAGTTTAAGGCAAGCGCCGTGTTAAAGCAGAGTTCATTTCCTGTTATAAAGATGCAGTGCAGCCAAAAGTCATATTTCTTGGAATTTTCTTGAAAATCAATTAGACACACCTGCAAATGTGCATGACTTATGCTAAGATTTTTTTCTTTTTAATTTAAATCTCCACCTAGCTTTCATGGCCTCGAAAAAATGTAACAGTCAAGTTGTATTTGGAAGAGACTGAGGTGTCAGTGAAGTAGGTGTTGGCAGCCGGGTTCCATATGTTAAACCTGGACAGGTTTCAGCACATATACACACACACACGCACTGACAGTGGTAGAAACGGTAGATCTGCATAATGGATATACAAGGGCCTCTTGTTAGTGTCTGCTTTTAGCCAAGCAGAGCTGAGCACACAGCAGACAGGACTGGAGAGCAGCCCAGACCTGGAGATGGCAAACGTGGTTAAACTGATAAAACTGTCATTACTATGTTGGAGGCAGCTGGGGAGGTGCAAGGGCGAGAGAAAAGGAGTAAGAGAAAAATATGAGTAAGAGAGAACACATCCTGTCAGGGTTACTGGCTTGCAGGCTTTGGGTTTAGACCAATATCCTGGGCCGATATTGATCCATCAGATATCGTGGTTTTGATATTTTGTGGTCCCTCGCAGCCCACAGTTTGAAAATGTTTCCAAGAATTTCTATTGACTGACATGGTATTGATTAAAAAAAAAAAAACTATAGCATGTGAATCAAAGAATCAAACACATAAATTGAGTCTGAATGATATAAACTAAAGTCAAAAGGGTCTTACAATCAGATTGGAGTACTGGATTTGATTATGATGAAGAATCAAAGAAATATAGACTCAATGTCCACTTCATTAAATACATCCACTAAACTGCTCCTTGAATGTGAGTACTTAATTAGTCAATTACATGGCAGGAACTCAATGAACTTAGGCATATAGACATGCCGAGACCAACTACTACAATTCACACTGAGAAATAATCGGGAAATAAGGTGATTTAAGTGAATTTGACTCCAGCGTAGTTGTTAGTCGAGCCGGTCTTGAGTACTCTTTCTTTTGCACTGTTTTTGCTGCACAACCATCTCTAAGGTTTACAAAGAATGGCCAAAGAAAGACAAAATATCCAGTGAGCAGCAGCTCTCTCAGCAAAAATTTCTTGTTGATGGCAGAGGCTCAGAGGAGAATGGCCACATTGCTTGGAGCCGATTGGAAAGTAACAGGAAAATAACCACTCGTTATAACCAAGGTGTGCAAAAGAGCATCTCATGCACAACACTCCAAGCCTTATTACTTCATGTATGGCCTTCTGCTACTCTTAGCTGTTGGGTACCACTCCCTGAAAGATGTACCTAAGAAAGTGGCTGGTGAGTGTATTTCTAAAATCATTATCATATATGAAATATAAGATCATGATTCTGCTTCTGTTCTGTTGTTTTTGTCATGTTTTGCTGCTTCTGTGCGCAGGTATTGCCCTGAATGCAAACAGACCGGAAGTGCAACAAGTGGTGCAACATAAATGATACAACCCCATGAAATTTTGGCCACTGAATGAATTAAAGTTATATATCTTCTTAATATATATTTTCTATGGAAAAAGACAACTGGACATTTTTAAACTGAAACAGTAACCTGCAAAATACTGAATATTCAGGAAGTGAAAAGTGATCAGACATCGCATTAAGTTGTTTCTTTGAGCTTGTGCTTATTTGCATTCACTCTGATTTGATTTATTTTTGGACGATTCCTTTGTTGAATAATTTGGACACAAATTTGATTCCGTACAAAACCAGCTGTTACTTTAGTGAAAACAAATTTATCAGATTCGCTTTTGTCTTCATTTATAATGAAGCAATTTGCAATTTCTCCATGTGGACAGGATTTAAACATAATTCATGTAGCATTAAGTAGTAACTTATATTATCTTGTGTTTTTTTCACATATAGTTTGTTTACATTGTCTTCCAAACTGACATTTTTTCTTTTTGACAGTCTACATTTCCCACTAAATCAGTTTAACAATATTCAGTAACTTTATTAAAGTTATGTCTCTCACTTAATGAGTTTGCAATGACCAAAAAAATATGACCAAACCAATGTCTTAGTGTCTCACTCTGTGTTGGCATCAGTGTGGGAGCTGCTGATTCAGCCATATGAATTTCACTGGTTAAAATGGAGCTTTTCCTTTTCTGATGATCTGATTCTGCCTCACAGGTATTTTTTCGCGCTGAACAAATGATGGTGTGAGTGAAAATAGTTAAGTTTCTTGCTATCAGCACTTTAACTCTAAAAATATCAGTATCGGCCTTGAAAACCCATAAAGGTCAAACCCTAGCAGAGTTAGCTGCTGTAAAATCAAACATGCTGTTCAGCCGTGCTGAGAGAGGAAAAGGGGTGCAGTGCAAGGGAGGGAGGAGGATGGTTTGGAAGGTGTTATGTTGCAGTGTGGTGCCAGGGGAGCTGTGAGGCTTGGCAAAGAAGTGTGTGTTCACATCCCCAGTTTTCCTACTGCTGCTGGAGAAAGGGGAGGGAAAGAGCATGAGGGGAAGAAGGGTGAGATAAATGGAAAGACAGTAGGCGGGGAGGCTACGGAGACATACGCCAGGGACAATTTACCCATCTATCACTCCCCAGCATTAATCAAAAGCTAAATGTGTGACTTGGTTGCGGAAAAATCCCCAGCACCTTTGGTTCATCGTGTCAGTATGTGCGCACATCTTTAAAATGACAGCCCCTCAAAACATTTTCATCCCAGGTGTAAATAAACCACACTGATCCGTCCTGCCGGATTTACAACTCCAGCTGACCAGATATGGCTGCAGGTTATGAACATGTAAGATTTGAGTCTGCGCTGCTTTGCCCCAAGTGGCTGGCTAGCGAACGCTTGTAAAACATTCTCAGAATTACATGAGCATGCACATTTAGACAATAAGAGCACTGATACAGACGCTATCTCTTAGGTTACTGTATCAAAAACCCTCTGACAGTCTGACACATTTTAATTTAGTGCACTAAACATGTAAATTGTACATACAATGTGGACATAGCCACTGTGACCATCAACCATTGGTTAGTGATGTCCTATTATGAAGCTTAAAGCTGAACATTTTCTCCGTGCAGTCTTGGTTCTTTGAAACTGGACCCAATAAACAATGATGGCGGTTGTTCGCTGACTTTATGGTAAATGGCCTGTATTTATATAGCGCCTTACTAGTCCCTAAGGACCCCAAAGCGCTTTACATATCCAGTCATTCACCCATTCACACACTGGTGATGGCAAGCTACGTTGTAGCCACAGCCACCCTGGGGCGCACTGACAGAGGCGAGGCTGCCGGACACTGGCGCCACCGGGCCCTCTGACCACCACCAGTAGGCAACGGGTGAAGTGTCTTGCCCAAGGACACAACGACCGAGACTGTCCGAGCCGGGGATCGAACCGGCAACCTTCCGATTACAAGGCGAACTCCCAACTCTTGAGCCACGATCGCCCCGACTTTAGTTTGCTTTGTTGTCCTTGTCTTTAATGACCTGTAATTTTTTATGTTATTGAGACAAAACAAACAAACTAGTGCTGTCAGCACTAATCTCATTAACATGACGTTAACGCCATAACTGGATTAACGCCGCAAATCTCCGTTAGCGATTTAGCGCGGATCACCCCGTGCGTGGGGCTTGACGCCGCTAACGCGTTAACGAGCTAACCACTCTAACGCGTTGACGCCGTTAATGTCATTTTAACGAGATTAATGCTGACAGCACTAAAACAAACAAACAAATAAACAAACAATAAACAACTTACTTTAAAAATTATCTGTACTTTAGTAGCATAGCTTCTGGGCTACTATGCTAGCTTCTAAATTCTCCAATATGCTAACTGCTAGCTGCACAGTGGTGCAGAATTGGTATGATCAATAGGATGATAGTGTTTATTTATATATACTGTTATGGTAAAAAAGAAAGTATACCCCAATTCAATTTTAAGGTCTTACTTATGAGAATATAACTTAAAAAAATCATCAGGTGCAAAGCAGGCAGGTATACGCAGCCTGAGAATAACTACCGCGCCATTGTTTATTCAAAAATTAAGCCAAAATACAGAAACAATGAGTAAAAATCAAGTACAACCTTACTTCTTTCACAGAAATTAAGAGCGTAATTTAAATAAATTAAATGAAATGATCATTAGAAAGTGATAAGAAAAAGTGGTGCATTGTTGAATTGTGAGTTGTACTTAGTATTTCACACAGTACTTCAATATTTTGGCTTTGCTTCTGTTAGATAAATAATGCCATGAAGAAATAAGTCATGTGTTTTGTCAAAATGAGGTTGTATTTAAATAATCTTGGAAATATAAAAAATTAAAACATTTTTTTTTAAAAAATTGAACACATTAGAGCCTTAGAAGTGAAAAAGAGCATTTTTTTTTTTTTTTTTTTACCACAACCTTTAAAAAAAATCGGATATCTGCTTTGTGGATATGATAAAACTCTGTGGAGATGGAGGAAACAAAATCATCAAGTGATTATTCATCACTTTTTATGCATTCATGCATCATCAATAACAGTAACACCTTTCAGTTTATTCATATTTATGCTATATGTTATTAATATCGAAAATAATGACACACTGTAGCTACTTTAATCCATTGCTGTAAAATAACTGATTAAAATAGTAAAAAAACAACTTTGTCTATTTTGCATGGCAAGAATAGATACAGTCCTGCAAAATTCACAGCCATTTTGACATCTTTATATTTTCCTTCTAAGGAACTAGACTTTTTTGTAGTTTTTCTTTGATCGCTTTTTCACTTATTCTCAGAATGTAAAGGAATGTTTTCTTTTTCTTAAGCCACTAAACACTGACCTGAATACTTCAGGCATAAAAGTGGCATCGCACTCTAACATCTCTAACCAGTGTTGTGTCTTCACATAACAGACAACTTAGCAAAAAACATTTTTAAATTGTGTCTTGTATCTTGTAGCAGTCTGTCTCACAAGCACATCCCATCTCTTTAGATGAATCTATGAAAAATATCATCAATGACAGTTTGACAGGCGTGACTCGTATTTTTGATTCTCATAGAGCTATTAGCCAAAAACCTGGCATATCTTAACATGGTGTGCAGCGTGTCCTGTAAAAAATTGAGGAAATTGGACAAGTGGAGGAAAAAAGAAGTGGCAGTATCTGAAAGTCATGTAAGGACCCAAGAAATGCATCTGGCCTTTCATTTGATCCATCTACTGTTCAGTGAAGCCTCATCAGAAATGATCTCAGTGGAAGGTTGGCTGTCAAGAAGTCATTCTTAAGGAAGGTAAACAGCAAGCAAAGGCTGAAGTATGCAAAATTATCACAAGAACTGCTAACAGGTCTTATGGAGTGATGAATCTAGCCATCTGTGTCTACAGCCATCTGTAAAACATGATGGAGGCTTTGTTGTGGTTTGGGTCTGCATTTTAACCAGTGTTGTTGGAAATCTTGTCAAAACTGATGGACTTATGAACACAAAAAAGTACCATCACGTTTTGATCCACTGTGCAATAAAATCTGGAAAGCATCTGATTGGCAATGACTTGAATTTTCAGCATGATATCGATCCAAAACACACTGCTAATGCAGCAAAATCATACCTTGATAGAAAAAACACACAATACAATACTATCAGATATACAAGATTTGCATTATATACTATATTTCCATGTTTGTTTGCAATACTCTCTATTACTTAAAAAAGGTCATTTTTGAAAAACTGCAAGAAATCTGTATATTATCAAGCGACTAACAGTCAATGATTCTGTTACAACATCTTTCCTTCATTTAGCACGTCAGACAGAAATTAGACACGTACTTGAAAGATTGGAAACCTGTGGAAGAAGGATGTGTGGGAGTCTCTTTTTTGGCTCCGTTGTTGCATAGCTTTAATAATACGAAATCTGACAAAATGCTACATTACTCAGCTCATGCTTTTGATTTATTGTGTCATCTTTGCATCAGTGGTTGCTTTTGAACAGAACAGGTACAGCTAGAAAAAACTCTCCTCTCTTTGTGTCTTACATTGCTACACCATATTGTAAGCATGATTACACTGACATTCAAGGCTCATTTGAACACCAGGTACATGTCTGTCACAAGGCTGTGTAAAGCTCAACATTTTGCTTTAGGAACAAAAAAATATCTTATTGTATGAAAGAAAATGAAATCAAGATGTGTTAAGATGAATATTTTTACAGTGTACTTGCCCATTAGCGCAAAGCATTCTGCAAGCAAACACACAGACACACAAATACCGAAGCAGAAAGTAAAACAGACGCCCAGAGGCTCCCATTATACTGCAGAGTGAAGTCAGTTGAGGTCATTAGGATGATTTTATGAATACAAACTACTTTAAATGAAGTATTCATGAGGAGAGTCTGCACTCGGACCAGTGATTAGTGCAAGATCTCTTTGTTGGAACGTTTAATTAGTCTCCCACCTAGCATGGATACCTAATGCCGCTTTTTAAACACAAAAGAAATAAAAGGCATTGATCGAACGCGATCAATAGAATGTTGCCTCTGGGACTGTAGCGTTTGAACATTCATGAACATTTGTTGCTCTAAAGTGCTGTTCTTCCCCTTCCCCTTGTCCCCTCTCCTGTGCGATACCCATAGAGGGTAAGGGGTGAGTTTAGGTGAGGAGGGAAAATCAGTGTGATGACACAAGAGTGAAACTGAAGGTGTTGGTGCGGAGGACCGCCGCGCTGTGGTTTGGGATTGCTGCTGATGTAAAGTGTGATCTGTCTGTCACTTTGACTCACTGTCAGCAGTGTTTACCCCCGTTAGATGCCTCACCTGCTGCTGGGATGTGGCCCACAGCGTGGTGAGAAGTGCCACAGACAGCTTGTGTCATCATATCCAGGGCTTGCCCTATTGGCTGTAATCAGCAGGCCACGCCCCCTTTTACATTCAGAACCAAAACACAGCAATTATTCTGCTAGGTGCCAGCGGGTGTGCATGCACTTTACTTTTTCCCCTCTTAGAATGAAACGACTCTGTTGCCTTGCCGCAGCTGTATGCATGAAATGATGTCACCAAGTTTAAATTTCCTCATGGAAGCAGAGTCAGTGTTTGGATTAAACAGGTTTGACAATGTAGATGACAATACAATGATTTTCTGAATACAGTTTTTGATTAAAAAATGTATTTGTTGCACTTTTTGTAGCTGCATAAATTACAGACACCAACTGCTTTAGTTTAAAGAGAAAAAAAGTGGTGTCAAAGTAATGACATCATGCTAAACCGTGTTTTTTAATTTGCGCACAGAGGCCCATCTGTAAAACTGGGATCACACACACACACACACACACACACACACACACACACACAGTTAATTTAATACATCTCACTGAATCATCACAAGAGCCAAGTACAGAAACCTGGTCACATAGTAAGTGATGACATATGGTGAGGGGAAGTAAACAGTTTCCATTTGGTGAAACTTAATTCTAGATTTTTTTTTAAATCCTAGAATAATTTTCACATTTGAACACACTTTGTTTAAACACAGTTATAAAGCAAATTATTTATGGCTCTCTTATTTCTGGAATTACTGCATTTGGTTGGAAACAGAATGTTAGGATTAGAGTGCCACATGACCTAAAATCACAACATTGAATTTCAGATTTGTTTGGTGGATTTGAATAATATGTGTAACATAAGAAACAGAAAGGAATTCAGGTCCTGATGTTTGCATCTGTATATTGCATTTTCTTGAGGTTGAGCTTAACCATGGTTAGGCAGATGACTGCCCGTCCCTGAGCCTGCTTCTTCCAGTTTCTTCCTGTTTTGCTTGCTTCCTTCCGGATTTCCTAGTGTTTTGCATATTTAACACAAGTAAACACAAAATGCAGTTTTTAAATAAATAATGATTTTATTGATTAAGGGAGAGAAGTTATCCAAACCTACCTGGTCATGTGTGAAAAAGTAATTGTCCCTCTTGTTAAATCATGAATTAACTGTGATTAACCACATTTTTTGGAAAGCTGAGTTCAGTTTCACTAAACACACTCAGGCCTGATTACTGGCAGACCTGTTAAATCAACAAATTACTTAAATAGAACCTGTCTGACAAAGTGAAACGGGCTGAAAGATCTCAAATAGCAACACATCATGCCACAATCTAAAGAAACAACTGAGAAACAAAGTCATTGACATCAATCAGTCTGGAAAGGGTTACAAAGCCATTTCTATGGCTTTGGGACTCCAGTGAACCATAGTGACAGCCATTATACACAAATGGAGAAAACTTGGAACAGCGGTGAACCTTCCCAGGAGTGACCAGCCTGCCAAAATGACCCCAAAAGCACAGCGATGACTCATCCAGGAGGTCACAAAAGAACCCAGAACAACATTAAAGTACTGCAGGCCTCACTTGCCTCAGTTAAGGTCAAAGTTCATGATTCAACAATAAGAAAGAGACTGGGCAAAAACGGCATCCATGGGAGAGCTCAACGAGAAAACCACTGTGGACCAAAAAGAACACAAAGGCTCGTCTCACATTTACCAAAAAATCATCCTGATGATCAACAAGACTTTCAGGAAAATATTCTGTGGACTGATGTGACAAAAGCTGAACTTTTTGGAAGGTGTATGTGCTGCTACATCTGGCATAAAGCTAATACAGCATTTCATAAAAGGAATATCATGCCAAGAGTAAAATATGGTGGTAGCATGATGGTCTGGGGCTGTTTTTCTGCCACAGAAAGACTTGCTGTGGTAAATGGAACCATGAATTCTGCTGTCTAACAAACCACCCTGAAGGAGAATGTCCAGCCAATTGTTTGATACCTCAAGCTGAAGCACACTTGAGTTCTGCAGCAGGAGAATGATCCAAACCCCACCAGCAAGTCCACCTCTGAATCGCTTAAAACCCCCAAAATGAATACTTTGGAGTGACCGTGTTAAAGTCCTGACCTGAATCCGATTGAGATGCTGTGACATGACCTTAAAAAGGCAGTTCATGCTCAAAAAACCTCCACTGGGCCTGAATTACAACAATAATGCAAAGATGAGTGGGCCAAAATTCCTCCACCAAATACTGACAATTCTGTCAAAGCTGCTGAACTGTCACAGACACTCAGGAAGTGACCTTTGTCAATAGTAACACAGACTCTGAACTCTTCACATGTGGAGCCTTGGGTATAATGTTTATATTTAAACATTATACCCATGCTAAGCTTAAATTTTTCCAAGTGTGCATGGTTAATTTTATGAAGGGGATTATTTTAACCAAAACCTAAACATAAGCAGCCACTTATTTCAGTCACTTCTAGCTGACACACCTGTAACCTTTTAACCACCACAACAGATGCGCCAAGGCACCAACACCATAGGACACCTTGTGCACATCTGTGTGAAAGCAGCGTTATCTGACAGAACGGCGACATTCGTTGCTTTGAAATGAAAATTTGTTTGTTCTAGATTTAAGTTGATTTAAGTGAACTTAAACGGTACTGCCAAATCTGATCTCCAAACTCAAGCCGAGACTCAAGGCTATATTTTTGTTATTTCTTCTTTAAATTCAAAGTTATATGCTTGCTTAGGAAATATTTTCTGCATGCCAGTCCCCCCACAGTCTCTCCACACATTTCCTGCCTATCTAAAGGCCTCCATAGATGTTTCTTTCTTCATAAAAGGTAACTGTTTGACAGCATTAGTGGGCCAAATCAAATATGGCACTGTGGACCAACAGAATGAAACATATTAGATTTATTCATTTCAGTCAGTACTTACTACAATCAATTACTGGCTGGAACTGTGAAGTATGTTAAAGCTTTTACTAGCTTGTTGTGATTTGGTGCTATATAAAAACAACTGAATTGAACTGAATTGAAGTAAAGCCAAGACTTGACACATGGCAGTAAGTACAACACAAAACTTTGTACAGGTGTGACAGCCTTCAAGTTTAAACCTACAGCAATTAAAAACCTTTTACTTGCTAAACCTTTGAAATCAAAGTAAACAAGCAAGTGAAAATTACATGAAGTTAAAAAGTATTAAGACCCCCCCCCCCCCCCAAAAAAGGAAAGAAAAATATGGAGGTCCAAACAGGAGGCAGAGTATAGTCACCTGACTAATGATCCTTATGGGGATTTTGTAGCACTGAGGTGGCTGATTTGTGATGGCACAGATGCCCAGATGCACTGAGAGGTCAAACGCACTGCAACTTAAGAAAATGCCAGCAAATAGAAAAATGCTTCAAAAGTATACAAAACCCAACAGGAGATTAGTAAAACACAATGAAAATGGGAAAAATTGCCATAAAAGCTAAAAAACAAACACAAACAACAAAAATAGAAAAACAAAATCTCACAAAATACAACAAAGTGTTTTTGGGGAGTCAATAATGTGACGGATCGGCTGAGGAAGTGAGAAGCTAACATGAAATGGCTAATAGTGAACCTGTATTAACAGTCTTCTATGAATGATGTGATTACCTGCAACAACACAGATGAATCCTCTGCTTCTTCTGAGTGTATCTCACTGCAATCCTTTGCATGTTTTGCTTGTGTTTTGCATGCTTTTGCAGCATTTTTCTGTTTTCTTGTGCTTTCTCAAGTTGCAGTGCATTTGACCTCTCAGGGCCACCGTCCAAAAAGGCACCTGAGTAATCAGCATTACGCGACTCCCCCTGGGGACGAGGATGAATTGGCCTCGTGAACAGTGTTGCCAACTTAGCGACTTTGTCGCTATATTTAGCGAGTTTTCAGACCCCCTTAGCGACTTTTTTTCTGAAAAGCGACTAGCGACAAATCTGGCGACTTTTTCTGGTGTTATTGGAGTCTTATTTATGACGACTTTTTGACGTGAAAGCGCATATCGCTCCTACTCTCAACAAGCAGCGGGTGCTGCCGTGGGCACCTCGCCCGTGCCAAAGCGCTCATAGGCGGAGGATAGTCCTCACGCAGCTGCTATCATGTTAGGAGACGTTCACCCCTATGCGTTCAAACTGCAAATGAATCGCGCATGAGCGAAGCCGCTGCTCCCGCACTGACTGTAACGCAGTCAATTCTTCTTTCAATGTTATGCTGTTTTGTGGATCACAAGGTTTAAAACTACTCATAAACACACACACACAAAGTAACCCCACCAGAGTGCCGATTTTGGGTCACTTTTGCCAGTCCAAGCCCAGGAGCAGGGTTGGAATTGTGACATTAAAAAAAACAAAACAATAATTGCTAAAAGAAATTTAATTTGTAGTTCTAAATAAATTCTAAATGCATTTAGGACGTTTTTTACTCACTTTATGTCTCTTCCATGATGTTATTTCTCTCTCCAACAACGTAGTTACATTTACATTAGCATGACCAATTATGCAGATTAGGCGATGACGTCATTTAGTGACTTCTAGCGACTTTTAGGACAGCCAATAGCGATTTTCCTTACTGAGGAGTTGGCAACACTGCTCGTGAATATCAGCAGGGATTTGAAGAAGCCCTCTTCTTTTTGGATTGGTTTGTTATATTTCACACATTACTGACTGTTAAAATGCCAAGCTAATGCAACAGGCAGTTTTTTTTGTTTGCTTTCTGCTTTGCGTAACACACGGGGGCGGGGGGCATCGAGATAACGGCTTCAAACTCTGCCCTCAATCGTAGCTCACCAACGTAACCACAACTACCTGTAACTTTACTTTATGTTGTTGCACAACACTTAACACTAATTCTCTTGCACAAATTATTAACTTTCAGACAGAATTTACTCCTGCAGCGATGCCCACCCCCACCCCCACCGCGGAGAGCTCTGTAGACCAGTCTGACAAAAGTTCTGCTTGTTGTCTGATGCCGATTTGACTGCTTTTGGCAAAGCGCTCCTCTCCTAATGATGATGTTTTACAATTAGCTGTGAAAACTGTGCAAATGTTTTCCCTCTTCTTGGCAACTGTTCTCCTTGGCAAAAAGCACTATGTTTAGAGAGTGCATGTTCTCGGCCAAATCAACATTTATGATAGACTATCCCAGATGGGATGTTGCAGATGGTCGCATGATCTGGCCTCTTCTGGGACAGTTTCAGGGCCTACCCAAACAGTGTGCAATAATTTGTGGGGAAAAAACAGAAATAAGACGTCCAGGAAAGTGTGTGCGTGTTGCATTGTTCCCAACGTTCAGTGCAGTGAATACAGATAATGGTATAACTTTGAAACACAATCAGACGTCTTCTTACTTTTCTGAGTGAAAATAAAAATAATAAAATAAAACCCCTGAAATTTAGATTCATGCACATTCTGTATCGCTTCTTCTCTAACCCGCCCATAATTGCACACATATGCACAGACACGCACGCGCATAGGCAAAATCATTCATATCCGTTCAGACATTTACTGCAGCTGTTATGTTTGTGGCACAGCCTAACTGCAGCGTTAATCATTTCTGCATGGTGGAGAAATCCGCCCATCCCTCTCACCCATCTCACAATTAATCCATATCCTCCACGCTTGGAAGGGTTAACACCGTGGGACGACAAATTATTCCCAACCATCTAGGAACCCGTGTAAGTGCCTCTCCGGCTACACACGGATTGATCGATTGCTCTGTTTATCAGTCATAAAACTATTAACAATCCATCTTTCTCTCTCCCCTCTCCACTCTTTCTTCTCCATCTCTTCTTCCTCTGCTTCCAGAGCAGTTTTGCGTCTGGATGATTATACATTCATTAATGCATGGGTAGTTGTGCGTTAGTCAAATGATCCATATGCGACGGGGGGGTGCGTCGAACACAGATTACTGCACAGATGCCCATTGAGGAATCTTTTAATTAACAGCATGGTTTATGTCTCAGGCAAGACCCCTTTGTGTCAGCGAAAGCGACGGCGGCTCGGAGTGAAGGATGGAGATGGAGAGACGGGAGGATGAACGGAAGGGTTGGGGGGTGGGGTGGGAGGAGGCGACCCAATTCTCAGGGGAGATGATTGAACATGACAGCAATAAAAATAAAATGCTGAGACCTTCTGCGCGAGCTGCAACGGGATCTGTTCGGCAGAACTTCGGCGTGACCCCGCGGGGGTCAGGCGCCATCTTCGATTCTCTTTTTTTGTTTTTTTGTCTTTTGAGCCGCAGCTCTGTGGACTGACTCCAACTTTCAATCTGTTGCATAAGGTGCCACCACACTGGAGGCGGGGTGGGGTGGGGGGGGTAACTGTTGTTTTTTGTCTGTGTACTTCAGGTCTTTGCGTCTTTGAAGGATATGCGCTCGGATTGTTTTTTTCAGGCTGGCCTGTCTGCGATTCTGTGTCCATCCTCCTGCTGCCTCAACCTCCACGGGCATTGAATAATACATCCAGACATGCTGTCAGAGATCAGTTGACCCTGAAACTATTGGATTTCACATTAAAAGCCCCAGTACCACAGATGAGCGCAGAGTTCTGCAGACAGTTTTGTTAATCCATGCTCAGACCTTGCCTGAGGGCACGCGGCGGTGAGGTAAATGTGGCTTGAGTTATGGTACATATGTCCATCCAATTACTGAACCTCAATGTTTTGGCTGTGCAAATTAAAGATGAGAGCACCTAAAAAGCACACACACACACACAAACACAAGCGCTCGGGGGAGCCAGTGTATTTTTCCCTGCTTTCTTTCTTGCCTTGTTTCTTTTTTTTTTTTAAATATTTGAAGACGAGACGGCAAAAACAACACCGAGCTCTGCGCTGAGCTGGAAACGGCCTCAGGTTTAAGCTGCTTTATTTCATTATTTATTTCAAAAGAAACATCACCCCACAGTCTGTATGCACCAGTGACTAATCGCTTACCCCGCCTGCCTGGTTGGAAGCGTTCATAACCGCATCCTTATTGGAATCTGTGTTCCTTTTGGATAGCATCAACTATTTACACTAATACTCGAGTCTCAGCCCCCATCGCCAGAGTGTCATAATCACTGGCTGCGGACAGAAATAAAAGATTCATCAGTGTGGCGTTGCGCTGATGAGGAGTGTTCTTACTGAAGGTAGTGTGCCAAGGCTCTGTTTAGGAAGAGCCAAAGAGGGAGAGACAGAAAGAGTGTGTATTCCAGTAGGGATTAGATAACATGAGTTCATCAGGTTTACCGTTATGTTTCCTCCCCGAGGCGGATGTGCTGGCATTAGTGTCTGTACAGAACTCTCTCTCTCTCTCTCTCTCTCCCTCACATACACTCTCTAACCTC
This sequence comes from Oreochromis niloticus, assembly GCF_001858045.2. Classification (NCBI taxonomy): domain Eukaryota; kingdom Metazoa; phylum Chordata; class Actinopteri; order Cichliformes; family Cichlidae; genus Oreochromis; species Oreochromis niloticus. The sequence continues at coordinate 30,028,614 of NC_031985.2, read as the reverse complement.
TCTTAACCATTTGACTTCTCTCTCTCCCATCGGCTCGGCAGCAAAGACACAACAAATAACTCGTAATGTCATTTGCAATCTCTGCCCCCTCTCCTCTCTCCTTCTCCCCTTTTAACAGTGTAAATCGAGGTAAATTTAATCTGGAGGCTCATGTGCTGCTTCTGCTGCTGCTGCTGCTGCTGCTGCAGATGATGATCTATTACAGTTACCGCCGCTGTCGCAGCTTGTTGATGTTTGTTTCTCATGCAATTGCCCTGCAATCCTTGTTTGTAGCAGCTCTGTTTGGCACGCTTCGGCTGCCTTCACAGCTTTTTTTTTCTTTTCTTTTTTTTCTTATTTGTGTCATGTCATCGGGAAGGAAGACAAGAGGAAAGTGATAAAGATGAAAAACGAGAGAGAGCGCGAGTTTGGAGAGGATCAGAGCTCATGTGTGTGTTTGTGTGTAGGTCCTCTGCAATGAAAGTTAAAGTCTGAACGGGCGCGATGTTCTTCCGGCGGCAGACAAGCTGGTAATTAAAACTATGGGGAAACTCCTGTGAGGGGTTTACGCGGAGATCTGAGCGCAATGTTATTGAACCGTATGGAATATGTAGTGTGCACGTCTGCTTCTGATGCTGATTCAATCATCTCTGTGTTTTCCGTGTGTGTGCTCACCCTTCTCATCTTTTATGCTTTGTGATTTGCTCACAGCTGGGGGTAAAGGTTATTGTTCTAAGTTGCATCTTTACATCCTTCTTATAGATTTGGCCTGAAAGCATCTCAGAGCCTTGCAGTTAAACTCAGAAACCCTGTCCGCCTGCCATTTACCTCCCTGACTTCTAACTCGTGTAGGCTCAAGTCTGCCCCCCCTCAAAAAAAAGGCAGCGCCGCTGTGAATAGAGGCAGCAAAAAGAGGCGCGGGGCTTAGCCGATCAGTAAGACACAAACTCCTCACACCAGCGAGATTTCAGCCCTGGCTTAAAGGCTTCAGGGGAATGGATTTGGGCGAACATCACATGAAATTGCTTCTTCAAAGTCTCCTTATCTAGGCACGGGGAAAAATCTCAAAATGGTCCTGCAAGTGGTTTTACCGCTGAAAAACATGCAATCACGTTTCACACTTTTAAATTACATACTTAGCTATTTTCTTTAGCAGGGCAGAGGGTCAAGTGCTTAAAGATTTGGCCTCCTTTTCAGCCTTTTTTTTTTCAAAAACTGCAATATTCTTGTTATCTTACCTTCACAGCCAGACCACTGCCCATGCTGAAGAAATGCATATTTCTAGTAGATGAATACTGATGAGCATAACACAAAGGCACACACCTGCACACTCTCATATTGAGGTCTGGTCCCCTCGCAATTGAATTTGTGCACACAAAAAAAAAAAAATCTCCAAAAGGGATGACGGGACTTCCTTTCTGGAAGATTTCAACTTCAGGTAATCTGATAAGCGCGGTGCCGAAAGCAGCGCTAGAAGCCGGCTGTTGTTTGTTCACCTGAAATATGGGACATCAGCAATATTTATAGGTAATGCCAAAGATGTCTGCACGCTTGACAGCCTCATTTCCCCAAAGGATGCCAAACGTACTCACATGTGGAGAAATCGAGTCTCACGCTGCACTCAAGTGATGAAATCCAGGGATGAAGTCATGCGTTGTTATTGCAGCAACACCCACGGGGGATTTCTTTACTCTGATTACAGGTGTGATGCTGATGTGGCTGCGTATGTGGTGCCGGCATCATCACAAGCCCCTATAATCAAGGTGATGCTTAGCCTCTTGAGTGAGGGCGACTTTTAAATACAGTGCACCCCCAACATGTGAACTGTCTCAGAAGGTGTGTGAGGTAAACACACCGTGTAAGGATTGGCCAGAGTGTCTTTGACTGACTAAAAGGAATATTTTAGTCATCACATACACACACTTCACTGAAACGAGCCAGCTAAATACATCTGTCCACGTTAAAAATCACTGTGATTTGCCAAATATTGAAATCATTTTCTACAAGTTTAGTTTGTCAGAAAAAATATATTTTTATAGCTTTACTAAAATAAAGCATGAAATCAGGTTTAGGCAATTAAGCACATACAAACAGCAAAACAAAGACAACTGGAACAGTGGTGAATATGTGAGCGTGTGGCAGGTGTGAGGGTGCTAATGGGGAGAGGGATAAAAAGAGAAAAGAAAATAAATTGTGATAGGAATATTAAAATTCAAGATAATACTGGGAAAAGACTTGGAATAGGTGGGAGCCCATCCCAAGTCAGCAGCACTGCTGTGCTAGAGAATTAAGTCAGAAACTGTAGCCAGAGGGAAGCTCTGTAGGGCAAGGTCAGCCAGGGCAGCAGCGATGCCGTTCACTGGTTAATAAGCAGGAATTTTTCTCTTTACTTTTGCTATGGTATGCATAATTTCCATGTTTGGACCAGTGTTGTAAAGCTCTGATTTGGCCTCAGAGACGATCAGAGGGAGTCAATGTAGAATATTCTTCAATACATCCCCCAGACCCAAACGAGACAGACTGTTTAAATGGTTGGTTGGGGGGAGGCCATATTAATTGTACATTGTTTTGTCTTCCATAGGAATTCAATGGTAAGTCACAGTCAGGTGTTGCTAATCAAATACACTTGATTAACTGATCATGAGCAAGTGTGAGCACCTGTTTGAAAACAAAAGGTCTGGTAGTTTGCAGGTCTGGAGCAATCAGGCGTGTGGTCAAAGTCGTGGTCACCAAACCAGTCTGCGAATCTAACATCAATGTAGGGGCTATAACAAGCCCACACTTGTTAACATGCCCAGTGTCAACAAGTGTGGGCTTGCCAAAAAGGCCCCTCCCTGAGCCTGGTTCTGCCAGAACCTGTTCTTCTTCCTGTTAAAAGGGAGTTTTTCCTTCCCACTGTCACCAAGTGTTTACTCATAAGGGCTTGTTTAATTGCTGGGGCTTTCTTGTTGTTGGGTCTTTACCTTACAGTATAAAGCACCCTGAGGCAATTGTTGTTGTGATTTGGTGCTACAGAAATAAAATTGAATTGAATTTAATAGTTGATGAGATTTAACAAGCTCAGTTTAATACACCTGTAGCCCCTTTCGTCCCACCCCCTTCACATCCTATATTCCATTCACTGGGTAGGCAGTATCAATTCAATTCAATTCAATTCAATTTTATTTATACAGCGCCAAATCACAACAACAGTCGCCTCAAGGTGCTTTATATTGTAAGGTAGACCCTACAGTAATACATACAGAGAAAAACCCAACAATCATATGACCCCCTATGAGCAAGCACTTTGGCGAGAGTGGGAAGGAAAAACTCCCTTTTAACAGGAAGAAACCTCCGGCAGAATCAGGCTCAGGGAGGGGCGGGGCCATCTGCTGCGACCGGTTGGGGTGAGAGAAGGAAGACATGACAAAAGACATGCTGCAGAAGAGAGACAGAGATTAATAACAAGTATGATTCAGTGTAGAGAGGTCTATTAACACAGAGTGAGTGAGAAAGGTGACTGAAGAAGAAATACTCAATGCATCATGGGAATCTCCCAGCAGCCTACGTCTATTGCAGCATAACTAAGGGAGGATTCAGGGTCACCCAATCCAGCCCTAACTAAATGCTTTTGCAAAAAGGAAAGTCGTGACAGCTAACACATGCCACAATCTTTTCAGAAATGGACATTCCAGTAATTACACCCCAAGGACAGACCATGCAGAGCTCTACAAAAATGCAAAAAAAGCCCCCCAAGAGCTACATCTTAGACTCTACAGACCTCAGATAGCATGCTAAGTGTTAAAATTAACTCTCCCTATAAAAAGAACATGACAACATGGTTTAGGTTTGCAAATCAGTTCCTGAGACTTCAGGAACAATTGTAGCATGTTTTGTAAAAACCAAACAGAGCATATCAGCACAAACAGCTCACACCAACTGGCAAGCACGGTGGTGGAGATGTGATGATTCAGACTTGTGTAGCAGCCACTCACTGCCACTGAGTCGACCACGAACTCCTCTGTATACCGAAGTACTCCAGAGTCAAATGTGAGACCATCTGTCTGACATGTAAAGCTTGGTCCAAATTGTGTCATGCAACATGACAAAGATTCCAAGTACAGAAGCAAATTTACAACAGAAAGACTGAAAAAGAAAAGAACACAAACCCACTAGTGTTTCAGTCATCCAGTCAAAATCTGACTGGAATGATGTGGTGGGAACTGTGCATAAACAAATTCCCACAAACCTCAGTGAACTAAAGCAACACTGTAAAGAAAACTGGATCAAAAGTCTTCTAAAGTAATGCCAGAGACTGATAGAGTCACACAGAAAATGATTACGTCATGTTGTTGTGACTAGTAGTGGTTCAACAAGCTACTGAATCATGGGGTGTTCTTAGTTTTTCACACGCTGCTTCTACACTTTGGCTTTCTGTAAAATAAATACTGGCGCGGTGTAATGTGCCAGGTGCTGTATTTACCTGATTTTATGACTTACTCAAGAACGTTTATGATGTCCTGATATTTAAAACCTTAGGCTGAACTGTCTTGTATTGTTATCATGGCAGTATATTTATGTACATGTATCTATGTTAAATATTGGATTTGAAGTCACAGTATCATCCAGTTAATTGTGACTATGAAGATTTTACTCTTACAGGTCAGAGGTGTTTCCCAGATGGCAGGCAGTCTCTCAGTATTTCACACTTTGCATTAAATTGATGCGTTTCATGTCTGTCTCGTGACATTAATGACGCATATGTGATCTCAGGTACGCTCTTACACGACGCATGAGATCATTAGAGGTTTGAATGCCTGGGACCACTCAATAGTCTGTAAGCCCCTTTTCAATGAATGCTGTCTAATCAACCACACTAAGCAGCCAGTCCAATTTTCTTTGGATTGGCTCTTGCAGATACTCGGAAATACCCAGCGGAGGTCATCATGATTGAAAAATCTGCTTGGAACCAACACTCTTAACAAAAGTACTCCACCCATACAGTGATGAGTTCCTGTCAGACTCAAAGTGGCCAGTTGGGAAAAAAAAAAAACAAGATTTTAAATCGATGCAGCAGAAAGAGCTATAATGTGCTTATTTTTTCCACTCAGGTGTATTACTAATGGCTCCTTCCAGAAACAAGACTCACTACTTGGCCACCATCTCAGTTAAGCCTCCAGGCAGTTATTTGCGGATGTATTTATCCAAAATAGGTAATTTAAATGCTTACCAGCACATAAAAAAATGGATGTACTCAATCACTCCAAAGTTTTGTTCAAAATAAGGCTTTTTTTCCCCCAAAGAAATTATAATTCTACCACCATATTTGCTGCTGGAATTTCCCCATAGATTTCAAATCAGGGTTCTTTGCATGTCTGGTCACTTCTATGTAATGCTTCTTCCTCGCACACACAAAAAAGCATCCAAAGGGGACAGTTTAATATTGCACCCTAGCATCAGGGTTGCTAATGCAAACATCTTTACCCTCGTTTTCATCCAGTCATGTGGCCCAAATAAATCTCATGGCAAATAAGAGGAAGGAAAACCCACCGCCTTATGGAAAAAAGCAGTTAGTTTAAACCTTTTTTAGTGTTAACATTTGGCTTATAGACAAACTATTTTTATATATTATTTTTTCAGTTTAAATTCTTTCAGTAATTGTAAATATATATTATTGTGTCCATGGCTCTTTAACATAACTACTGTAACCTCGCTCATCATTAACATTTAAATTCAGTGGTATGTGCTGGCATAAATATTGATAAAAGATATTGGTAAAGCGATTAGTTTGACATTAGGATAGTTATATATTAATCATACACAGCATGTAAATGCTGTGTATGAGTGTGTTTTTGTTGTGCTTCAGTCACACCAGAGGAAACAGTGGTTGGACATCTGACCGAAACCAAAATTATTGCAACTGTGTGCAGCTTACCATCTTGGTGCTTCAAAGATGTGGACCAGGTCTGCAAGCACTCACAGTCAGTTGCCATGTTCAAAGCAACTTTGTGCCTTAGGATAGATAAATTATTATTGCAGCGATAAAGCTGCAAGAAGGCGGAGTCACATGTAACATGGTTAATATCACAATGAGTCATGGTACATCAGCGAAATTTGCAAATCCTTTACATACAAAGAAATTCACATTAACTGTTTACATTCAGAGTCCAGCCTGAACCTCATAGGGTTGAAAGAGAAATTCTGATATTCCTCTACAGAAAACGAAGTTGCTGCAGGACGGCAATTTAACTACAAAATGACATAGGCGCTCGATAACCTTGCTTTTTATATAGAAATATAACTAGCATAAAACCATCTGGCAACCAGTTGAGTCGAGTCCTGGATTGTAAAGATATACATAATCGACAAGTTGCTCTGATCAGTGTAAACTGACTCAGACTGATTGCAACATGTTAGCAATCTCTGTTTTTAAATTTGATAGCAACGATTTGCAAACCTTGACTAATCTGTGTGAGAGTGACTGGACTAGGGACTGCTCGGACACAGGATGCCGTCCACTGGTGACCTGGCATGTGATCCAAAGTGGTCACTAAGAGGTTGACGAGTTGCATGCTACCTCTTGGTGACAGTTGTTCGTTGCAAATACGTCCAATCAGTTTCCGACAGCAAAAAAATGCAGTATTGTTACTGGTAACCACCCCCTTGTGTGCAACATGAACAGCATATTTGGATTTAAATAATCATTCATGAATTATCTGGGTTAAAATTATGTTGTGGGACTTTTCCTCTTAAATACACAGTGACATCTCAAACCTGCACAAAGGACACGTTCTGTGTAATGCTTTCGCACTTACAGGCTACAGTTGTCAAGCCCCATAGTGAGAATAACACTGTATGAACATTTTTTTCTACTCCTGGTGAAGTCAGCCTGTGTAGACCTCAGAGCACTGAGGTAAATACAGGCAAAGGGAGTGAGAATGAGAAGAAGTTTACATCTACAGTGGTAAACTCTGTATACTGTAAAAACAGGCAAGTGCAGCATTTTAAATATTCAAAAACCGAAGCATACCTTCTACCACAGAGAATGACACGTACAGTCTGATGCAGCGGGCGTTCAGTTATTTATAAGTAACGCTCTCTTTCACTTCAGGCTTGACAGATTCAGGACGATACTTGGTCATTTCCTCCAGCAACAGGGAGTTTACACTTATCTCAGAAATAACTCTGAACACACAGGAAGTGTGGAGACCGCCTGCTGAGAGACTCCAAAGGGAAAAAAACAGAAATCAAATCCAATTATATAAAAAAAGAAAGAAAAAAACCTTAACTACAAGGCCTAATTAGCTACTCTTTATTTCTTCTTAATCAATTCAATTTCACAATTCAGGCTTCCAACTTACTTGAGTCTCAAAGGGCTTTGTTTTTTTCCCTTTTTCTGTTCATCTGTAATTGCTGTGCGTGCTCTCTATGCAGTTTCACACAGAGCCATAACACACATAGCACACACCTATTCCTCTGGGTCAGTAGGTTTTCACGGGAATGTCCTAGTAGAGACACTGTTTTGAATGTACCCAAAGACCTGAATAAAGATTAAATCATTGTTGTGAAATAGCAAGCGGCAGTTGAACTGACATTTATTTATGAAAATGAGATGTAATCTGAATAAGATAAAGTTGTTCCATTCTTCCAGCATGCCTGTGCTACAGTTTCAGTCATCACTGGGCTCGAATGTTTGGTCCGGCTGTGCGGAGAGCAGCACATGTTATTACAGAGAGAAAGAGGCTAATCCACAGAGGATCTGCTTGCTATCACATCACTCACTCAATCTAACAGCAGGACTCTCGCTCTCTGTCTCTGTGTCCCTCTCTGGCTCACACACTGTATCACAGTTTCAGCATTTTAAGCATTACTCACCTCTACCGCACTGCCCTACGTGCTTCACCACTTTCAGTACTAAACTGGTAAGTGAAAATTACTCTAAGAAGAAAAAGCAGCATGGGAAAATGCGTGTTTTAATGAACATACACATACACATGCACATGCACATACACACTCTCCAGGGTGTAACCCTCCCTTGGCCCAGCATGTTGAATAACCTGCGTTGCATAACTAGGGTCAGATATAAAAAGAGACACATCATCCCCTAAGACACACACACACATTCATACGCTATCTGGGTCACAGAGTGCGAGAGAAATAATAACACAGAAGTCATTTCAGATTACATAGTTGAGATCAATAGCCCTCACTGTCTCTGTGAAAGCTTCATTTTGAATCGGCCTTCCCATGAAAAGGGTTGATTGTAACAGGGATTGACTGTTTAATGGTATTATGATGAAGATGATGTGTCCCCACATGCATGCCCCTCCTGCCCACACACACACACACACACACACACACACACACACACACACAGGCTTGGATATACAGAACAGGCGATATAGTAATCAAAAAGGAGAACTCAGAGTGTGAACAGGATTTTTAAACAGCCTATAGTCCTGATACAGATAACCACACAGAAGGTCTATTGTTACCTGAGCAGCAGGAAAAAGGTAACTGCAGTGCAGGTAACTGCCAAAAGTGAATCAATTCCAATAGATTCCCATGTTAAAATGTCAAACTTTAAAACATTAAAAAGCATTTCTAAAGGCTGGTACAGAAAAACTGTTTCGACCTTTATCAATAGTTTCCCCCTTCAAATGATTTCTGGGTCTGTGAATTTATTTAATGCTCATTCATCTGGACACTGGAATAAGGGGATTGGCTGCTTCTGACTCACAGTTGTCCCAGCACAGGCAGGTGTAGCTAGTTGGTACCTGCCAGGCCTTACCTGCACTAATTAGCCACTAAACTGGATTGGACCTCTCTGCTGTGTTCATGCTGCTGTTGCCCTGTTTGATTTCATTTTGGAGAATTTAAGTGTTTTCGATATATTATGTAGTGCTCATTAGCACATATGTGTGACTTTGTGATACACCCATACAGTTTATTTTCAATTCAATTCAATTTTATTTATATAGCGCTGAATCACAACAACAGTCACCTGAAGGCACTTTATATTGTAAAGTAAGGACCTTACAATGATACAGGGAAACCCCAACAATCAGACGGCCCCCTATGAGCAAGCACTTTGGCGACAGTGGGAAGGAAAAACTCCCTTTTAACAGGATGAAACCTCCAGCAGAACCAGGCTCAGGGAGGGGCACCATCTGCTGCGATTGGTTGGGGGTGAGGGGGTGGAGACAAGACAAAAGGCTTGCTGTGGAAGATGTCTATGGGTACAGCTTGCAAACCAAACCTGCTAACATCAGCTGACATGCCATCATTTCTCTCACCCAAAAAACTGTAATGATGGTGGACAAAATAGTAATGTTGAGGCTTTAAATCGCACCTTCCAAAAGCAATGGGTAATTTCATGGTGGGTATATCCATCAATTAAAGTCTAAGGTTTACGACTTGGTACAAATTTGGATTATTGTTTTAACTGTTTCAATTGTGTAAAGGCTTTACATTATTCAGTAGTCACTTTAGATATTCTGAGTCATTGAGCTGATGCATCTTGGAGCATTTCTAATGTAATTCTGTGAATAATATTATTGCTCTTGCTGTGATTTTTTTTCCTGCTATTTAATTAGTATGTTACTTAGCAGTAATAGCACTCAATACTCAATTGATCTATACTCAATATTAACTTAATATTAACTTGCTGGCATATTTTTCAAAATATGGTAAATTCTGTCTCAAAATTAACTAAGTGATGAGAGCCTTATTTTTCAGTTTGAGACTTTAAAATTGGAAGGCAGACAGAGAGCTTTGATTTTCTTTCAGACCAAGCAGACCCGACCTTAAAGAACACACAAAGACCATTTGTTTGTACCTCATCTCCTCCTTAGCGGGTCGGCCAATCTCAATCAAACTTTGCGCAAAAATCGCCACACATATATTTTAGGTCTTTTGATTTTTAAATTCATCATTTTCCTGTAAATGTGGTGCTATGCTCTCCTGCATTTGTCTCACACCAAAATGTGTATCTACGGCAGAATTTTGTTCAAGTCACCACTAAACCCGAAATGAAGAAAAAGTGCCGCAGACCTGGTGAAAAAGGCCATAGGTGGGTTTTTGCTAGCACTGTAAACTACTGTCTTGCAAAGTTTGAGGTATTCTGATACCATTGTTATCATACTGTGATAAAAAAAGAAAAAAATCTTGTAGTATACATGCTGTACTTCCATGTTCCTATTGCACTTACACTAGCATGTTATATTATCCACTGTTCGTTTTCCACTCCCCATTAGATTGTGCTGTTTTTCTTTTAGCTTTGTCTGTGCTTTGATTTCTCTGTTTTTATATCCTGCTTGTGTCATCACCCGGGTACTGTGAAGAGAATCCTGATATATTTAGTTTTTAGGGCATTTTTCCTTAAAACAGCTGTCTTCTGTGGGCAAAAACAACACTAAGAGAGCAGTGAGAGTGCACCAAAACACTAAAACTGTCAAGCAGGCAGAACAAAACAGTCAGTTAAAAGACGCTGCGATGCTTTGTACTCCAGATAAACATATGAATCAAAGTCCCTTTAAGCATTCCATAAATCTAATTATCTGTAAAGTGGCTCAATCGGTGGATTGATGGTCATACGGTAGATTTATAGTGTTATTTTTCACACACTGAAAATGGATAAGCACTATTGTAGAGGATGCAGTAATATATCCTCATAATCTTGCATTTTTACCTTTAAAGCCAGCTCAAAATTTATTTTCTTTTTTTTAAGTTTATTCATGCCGGCCCAGTTCTGCTTTCACCCATGTTTCTTAATTTGATTGTTTCTTATTAGATATGAACACATTTCCTCAGAAGTGAACACATTTACACAGAAAAGAGCAGACGGCAAGCCAAGCGAGACTTGAGCCAGGGAACGTATGATTTGATTTGGTAGTTTCCACTTATAAGCAAATGCAATTTTTGTCAACTACAACCACCATCAACAAACGGGGAAACATATTTGGAAATCCAAAGATCAGGAATGCCAAAAGCTGCTTGGATTTTTTTGCACTCTCCGTATTCCCTTCAAGCTGAAAGGAGGAAGCGGCTTCCCAGTTTTCAGGTTAGAAAATTGCTGGCAGCCCTCGTACCCTTGTGTCTTCACCTCTCATCTAAGCTTCTATACATGCATACACACACACACCCACAAACATTACTGCTTTGATACAAATCCCTATGGTGAGCTTCTATCATCTCTAGCAATAACGAGCTGTCATTGGCCCTCAGTGATCTATCTGTCTGAATGTGTCAGAGAGCAGGCAGGCTGACTGAACGTCGGACTAAAGCAGTTCTCCACTTCCAAGACCTGCCAGTCAATGCTCGGGGCACCTGAGACAGCCCTATGTCGGTGAGGGATCACTTCTGAAGGCTGACACTGGATCAGAGACAGGAAAAAAAAAACAGCCATGTCAACGTTTGACCCAACCCCCACGTGCAAGGAAAAAAAAGAAACCGGGGAGGACGGCAATGTAAGTTGATGAGGCGCTGACAGCTAAATGCCAAATAGGTTGTCTCAGGAGGATTTAGTATCTGACCGGCTCCTATTTTACAGATAAGAAGGAGGGATCTGAGTTATTAAAGTTTTAGTCTAAGGTATATAAACACATTCATTTACATGGTGAAATGAGTTTAAACTAACTCAGCGGGCACCTTGGATATATTCAGACCCTGAATGTCACCATGATGCAAGATAAACCTAAATAACCCCCAGAGATAACACCAAGATGCAGCCATCACAACACCTCCGTGTAATGTATTCCCTCCACATTGTATGAGATATATTATCTGGCCTTCCTTATTGTGTCGGTGATAAATGCGGTGTGCATTAACTTCACCAAATGTGTTTCTCCTATTTCCACAATGAAGGGGGCCTTACTTTCCTCTGACCTTCAGCGGGCTGCAAAGCCAGCACAAAATATGCATTTAGAAGAAGCAGCAGGAGTGGATGTGAGGATTGCGGGAGATTGCTTTCTTTTGTACCGCGTCACACGGCAACATGCATCACTGTCCGCCTCCGACAAACAGCCGGTAATATGCAGAAATATTAAGTAGGATCAGCAAATAAATATATGGAGTGGAGCTAGCGATGTGACAGATGTTGGCTATTTGCATGGAGCTCCTCTGTCATGTCATTAGCCAGCTCCCTCAGCCAAGGAAGCAAAATGAATGAATTGGCTGCTTGGACCAGTTGGGTTTACAAGCTTTGGGGACTTGAGGTGAATTGTGTGATGGAGGAACCTGTGGTCGAATGGAAGCATCTAGAGCCAGGTGTAGCCAAGAGGTAAAAAACCCCTTCCCCATACAGTTGTTATGAAGGGGGAAACTATCCAGTTTAAATAAATTGTATTTATATAACGCTAAATCACAACAACAGTCTCGACCAATCACACCAACATGAGCAAGCACTTTGCAGCATAACTAAGGGAGGATTCAGAGTCACCCGATCCAGCCCTAACTATATGCTTTAGCAAAAAGGAGAGTTTTAAGCCTTATCTTAAAAGTAGAGATAGTGTCTGTCTCCCAAATCCACACTGGAAGCTGAGTCCACAGAAGAGGGGCCTGAAAACTGAAGGCTCTGCCTCCCATTCTACTTTTAAATACTCTAGGAACAACAAGTAAGCCTGCAGTGCAAGAGTGAAGTGCTCTAATGGGGTGATACGGTATTATAAGGTCATTAAGACAAGATGGGGCCTGATTATTTAAAAAGGTTGAAATTCCAGCAACCACACAAACATGGTTCGGCAACGACCCTGATCGAGCCCACAGGCGACGGGCTATAGTCCGGGTTGTTTGAAGGGGACTTTACTTTCCCGGAGCTTCGACCTTTTTAGACTCTTGCTCTCCTCCGTGGTCCTTGGAAGTAGGCTCTCCATCCTGTTTTCGTCCTGCCTGCTGTGAGCCACATGTTGTTTTCAACATGAGTTATTTGTCTTTTAGTTACTTTAACCAATTTATTTTGAAGGGTAATTGTCTCATGCATTTTTATTTCCTGCCTTTATCATTTTCGCTCCTTTGTGCTCGTCGTCAGCTTCCTTTGGGTCCATTTCAACCTTTACACCTGCTAAAATAACAGTTTCTTCATATTCTTCATATTTTATTGCACATGTTTACACATAGGCATAGATGCACACAGTTTGCTTGTGCCACACTGTATTTTTTCACATTTCTGAGAGGGCAGCAGCACCGGGTATCAATGATTGATTTGGTCAGTGAAGGAGAGAGTGTATATTCAGAGTTCTCTGTTCGAGGCCACTGGGTTTCATCCTGCTGAAAACACACGCACATGTGCTACTGTATGGCTTCAAGGGACACAATGCCCGACCTCCACCTAGCTGAACATAAATGAGTAAAGAGAAACTACAACACAGAACAATCCTCTTTATTAACCCCCCCAGGAGCATACAGGCTCTTACAATCAGCCCCGGCATTGTTCACGCCGCTCGGCGTGTTGAGCACCTCGCAGACGCGCCTCGCGGTCCGCTCTAATGGCGTGGGTCATCAAGCACTGCTCAAGATGGGGGGAAAAAAGAGAAACAAGTATTGATTTGAAAATGTCTTGTTCTGTTATTTTCAAAAGCTTTCATCTGTACTTTTTTTTCTCTCTCTGTGCTGGCAGAGTGCCTCAGGTCACGGTTCAGGAGTTTATAGAATGTTCTGCGATCATTTTTTTTTCTTCGTACCCGCGCGTGTGTGTACTCATGCATGTATCAAATCTTGTCAGCTGTAGAATACATACGAGGAGGCAGGAGAGTCATATATCTGACAAAGTGCAGCCAATAAAGTATAATTCATGACTGTTACAGTGCCTGTGGATAGTAGTCATTACTCTTGTGTTGGTGTGCCTGTAGTATATCAGGCCTCAAAACAACAACCCTCATCACTATATTGATTGCCTGACACCTACTAAAACATGTTTTTTTTTCTCCTATGGAGAGCAAGAGAGTGAAAGATAGAGAGACAAAAGAGAAAGATTTTAAAGGAGAAGTGGAAACGCTACAACTCTGCTGCTGTTCGGTTCGTACATTTGGTACATGTGTTGGTGCTTAAACATCCACTCTATCACAAACTAACTGCAATCCCCAGGCAAGTTATGACTGTGCCAGACATACAGTGTGTGTGTGTGCGCATGTTTGTCCAATCTCACCATTTTCTCCATTTAAACAGTGCATCTTTTTCCCTTTTAACTTAGTTCCCTGCCTTGTTTCTCCGCGCGGGCCGCGGTGCTTTCTCACGTCATTAATGCGGTGCATGCGAGAGATCGTTTTCATGTGATCATCATCCATCTCTTCCATGAAGTTATCTCCTGTGCAGGCTTTCTCCCCCCGAGGAAAATTGCACTGCCTGCTGTGTTTTCTGTCAACTTTCTCCCTCAGCGCCGCGTCTCCTTCGGCGTTCCCCCGTCAGGATCAGTTCACGTCAATTCACGGGGTTTTGATAAATGCGTTCGAGCTGGTGGCAGCGAAGACTGGCTTCTTACTACAGGTTTATGTGACACGGAAGTTCAGCTTGATCACCAATAAGTTTATGCAAATGGGAAAAAAAGGGCAAGCATGTGATGTCTTTTTTTCTGTGGTAGCATAAAGCTATGCAAATCGTTTTTGGGGCCTGCTCAGCTCCAATGTGCTGAAGGTGAATGGATTTAGTTGGTGTTTCATTGGGACTATTTCATCTCTGATAAATGAAGATCCAGTAAAAATCCATGCGACACATCTTGAAAAGTAATGTTTGCTCGGTTTCTCTAGAAATATTTGCTAATAATTTGTAATTTTGGGAATACTGTGGACTTTACAGGCAGTGTGTTGGATCCATCCATCCACAAATGCTGTGAACTCATTTTGCATTTGATATCAGCGACACTTCTCACAAAGAAGTTGGGATTGGGGCAACAAAAGGCTAGAAAAGTAAGTGGTACTAAAAAGAAAGAGCTGGAGGAAAAGTTTGCAACTAATTAAGTTAATTGGCAACAGGTCAGTAACATGACTGCATCTTAGAGAGGCATATCCAGAAACGCTGCTGTCATCTCTGGACCAGAGCTCATTTAAAATGGACTGAGGCAAAGTGAAAAACTGTTATGTGGTCTGAAAACATGGATACACTAAGACTAACCAGCCTCCCCGAGTCTGTTTTTAAGGGTGCTGAGACACCCTTGTAGCTGTAGGTGATAGGTAATAATGTTGCCTGTATGCTAAATGTGCTCTTCACCACAACAGATCAGGACATAAACTTTATCACTGCACACGGTGTGTCAGTCAGTGTGTCAGTCCTGAACCTACTCGTGAAGTACACAACGGGATACTTGAACTCGTCTACATGGGGGAGCAGTTCCTCACAAAACCAGAGTGGGCAAACCATCCTTTTTCATCTCATTTATTTTTAGTCAATACAATGTCATTTAAATTTAATTCCTATCATAATTTCAGACAGAATGTATTGGTAATCCTCTCTAGTCTAACTCGTCATTGTTGTAGTAGCCCTAGAAGGCCAAAACTTTTTTAGAAAACTTTATTTTTGTCATGCTGTGTGCTGTGTCACAGGCAGGATGTGGATCCAAACACAGGACTCTGAAATGAAAAGGTAAACTTAAAGCGCAGCTTTATTGCTGGGAAAATGCGTCAAAGAAATAAACATCACAAAACGAACCAAAAATCACAAACACGAAACTAAACACCAAACTGGGTACTGGAACCTAACACTAGGAGACTCGAGGAACCAAAACCAGGAACACGAGGAGAGAAACATAGCACTGAGGAGGTGTATGAAGGTTAACGACGTGACAACAAGCAGGGGAAGACTGAGGACTAAAATACACAGGTCAGATTATGAGAGGATGGGGAAACAGGAAGAACACAGCTGGGACAAATCAGACATAATGAGACGAGGGAAGGCAAAACTAGATACACTGGCGTAGGAGACAGACTATCAAAATAAAACAGGAAATACGACACGTATGCACAGACACGGACTCAAAGACACAAGCTTAACGCTACGACATCACAGAGATGGCAACAGAGGGAACATAGAGATGAGGAACCAGAACAGGCACAGAGACACAGACTAGACGTTGAACAGAGGGAGCGCTGAATCTAAACCTAAGAACGAAACTCTTAACAATAATTAACCCAAAACATAGGATAATACTAATCAAAACAGCATAACTGGTGAATTAGAACATGAACCATAATACAGAATAATACCAAAACACCACAAACTCAAAATACTGAGTCAAAACGACCCAGAATGGTGACGATGTTCTTTGTTGTTTGACGACCAGACTTTGGAGAACAATTTAATTTAAAGAAACACCAACAAAAAAGACATATAATGATTGGCTGGAGTTAGTGTTGGGGTTATCAGCAGTGACAACACTTCAGATGGTTCGTTCAGGATGGGTTTTGACCTTGATGAATCCCAGGAAAAAAAAAAAAATCAACACACAGTTATTTTTTTAGATGCAGAAACATTTCTGTGTTCTGAGGAAGGAATAAAGTCTCCTGTGCTTCTGAAAAAACGATTAAGATTTCCTGCTGTGAAGAGCTCGTCTCTCCTGCAGTCCTTGTCACAGGAATATATGATAATGCAAATGCAGCCCACAATGTGTGTGCTGCAGGTATTTTACCATAAAACAGGCAATAGACTATTTTTTTTTTTCATTTGTGGTACTTTTGTCATCTGGATACTTTTTTAATGCTGAACTTTAGCATTAAAAAAGTATTTTTCTGTTTAAGATTGCTTTATAATGCTTGTCCCCTTTTGAATGAACATCTCTAAACCCTAGTTCAGCAGGTAAAGCATATCATTGTAGCTTTAGGGGTTTACTAATTTGTCACTGGAGCATCCCCCATGCTCAGTAAGATATTTGATTCTTAGGCACACATATATAGCTTTTCACCCCCCAAAAGTGGTACATACACTTTTGGGGGGTGATGGTGGGATGGTGGAGTGGTGGTTAGTACCCCAACCGGTTGCGGCAGATGGCCATTCCTCCCTGAGTCTGGTTCTGCTGGAGGTTTCTTCCTGTTAAAAGGGAGTTTTTCCTTCCCACTGTCGCCAAAGTACTTGCTGATAGGAGGTCATATGATTGTTGGGTTTTTTCTCTGTATGTATTATTGTAGGGTCTACCTTACAATATAAAGCGCCTTGAGGGGACTATTGTTGTGATTTGACGCTGTATAAATAAAATTGAATTGAACTGAATCGAATTGATTTAGAAAAATGGAAGAAAATGGATGGATTCATTGGTATATTTGTGTCTGTTATTCCTCCAGGAAGAAATGTTGCATTTGAAAACCGTGACTTAAAAACACCAAAGCCTGAATTAGCTGCAAGGATGTTAGATATCAATTTGCAAGTGACAACAGAAAGACTTTTTAATTGATACCTGTACCATATTGCCATCCTGATTTGATGCGCACGCAGCTATAGATGACTGCTGGTGTGCATCCTGTCTGATATTTTTACAGGTGCGGCGTTTCAGCTGCACTTCTTTCCCATCACAAGCTGTCGTATCAACTTTCATTCAGTGTCAAAATATTTGCTGGCCGTCATTTCATGTTCTCTCGCTGGTCTATGCCGCTTTTTGATTTCTTCCCTCGTTCCGTCTTTCTTCATTTAATCAACCCCTTCATGGACTTTTCATGGACTTGATGGAACCTCAGATTTTTATGCAGCGGCTGATATATGGCTGCATTAAAGACGGGTGCTTTCCATTTGATGAGCGCGGTTTAATCTAAATCAAGATACGGGTCCCCGGAGGCCGGTGCTGTAATCATGTCAAACTGGCGATACCTCTCACTGTCATTCTGTCTCCATCTCGCTTGATCATCATCTGCATTGCAATTATTGAGCAGATTTAGATGCTATCCAGCTCTTAGGTAATCAGGGCAAGAATGGGATTAGATGTAACTTTATACGGCCATGCCGTTAATCTGAATAAGCTTGCATCACATAGCCGTGAGATATATGACATCTGGATTTGAAGCTTTGTGTTCAGTTCAAGGTTAAACTATAGATTGAGTATTTAAATGAAAAAAAAACAACCTTTAAATGGGAAAAACCAGTGTAGATGTGAATGCATTAATCTTAATAAGGGGAAAAAAACTGTGAGCATGTATATACATGCATGCACGCTGCCATTATAAAGTCTTTTTATATTATTTAATCAAGCAGTCATGTTAATTGTGTAATGGGCTAGTGTATTTCCATGCTGTCGCCTCTCATTTACATATTTACGCCTGCGTTAATGAGGAAGGCTAGATTAAAGAGGGGGACGAGGGGTATACATGTGGCTCCTCCCTCAGTATCTCTCATTTATTTATCTTTATTACCCTGGACAGTGCAGATCTGCAAAAAGGAAAAGCCTGTTTTTATATAGCACGGGCACATGACAGCACGCTGTACCGTCACAAATGGAATACTGTAAATTTGCACATACTTGAAAACAATAAATTATGTATAAATGGACACGGTGACGTTTGAAATGGCAAAACGGGAGGAGGAACAAGCGACTTCTTGGAAATGAGAAGTGGATGGAGCAAAGTCTTCTTTATCGAGACGTCTTTGCCTCGGGGCTTCTGGTAGTAGCAAGCCTATTCTTTCTGGGCTGTAGCAACGATGCAGAATAATGAAAATAAGTGTGTCCATTAGACCAGTTAATCTTATTTGGCCTGTAACATTGGTCTATGTTTTCATCGCGCACTATAGGTCCCTTGTTCTCTGCTCTTTTTATATGCACACGTACTGTAGAGGGTCTCACACACACACAGACATAGAAACGCATGCACAATCCCAGCCTTCATGCAGACACAGTGATTTAGTGGTCACACACAGATACTGGCTTCACTCCTTCTTTCTCCTCCTCCTCCTTTTCACAAAACAACGCAGGGCTCTTCTGAGCCCCCGAGGAGAAAGAGCAAAATTTACAAGAGGAACACAAGGGATCAGTAGTGCCGTTGTGTGCTGGTGAACAGCGCTCCTTTGACTGGTAACCAGAGGTCAGGCTCCCAAAGCCTACTGGATCCTTTGGTGCCTGTGTGTATGTGTGTTTGTGTTCTTTCAATGTGTGTGTTGGCAATTGTATGTGTGCTAGCCTTAGGGTGCATGAAACCTCGCCTGCTAATGTTACGGGAAAGTCACAAACTGTTTTTTGTGGCAAAAACTGAAGTCACATGACAGCGCAGCATGCGTGTAATCTTTTTAGACTCACTGTAAACTATAGTATTTCACTTATGCTGGTGTGATGCGCTAGCACGCAGCGCCGGGTTGAATAGCTCGCTTATTGATGGCGAGTGACATTGAGAGAGGTTCTCTCAGCCGAGTCTGACTTTATTCCCCACCACGCCATAAGCAGCTTATCCTCTTTAACACCAGTAAATAGTGGCAACACTCTGAGTTTAATAAGATTAAACCCATAATTTTCACCAAAGTGCCTCTTAGGACAGAATATTTCTGGTCTTCTTATTTTACCATCCCACACAATTATTTTCTAATTGAGGATTGGATCTTTTTTCAGCTGTAGTGTTCTTTATGGTGGCCAAAAACTAGGTAGCTGGCAAATTGTCTACATCCTACGCATACAGACTGCTTGCAGATGTATGATATAGGGCCAAAAATGTACTGATCAATCTGTGATATAAAATACTGGGTTTGATATGTAGAAAGCAGAATATGGATATTAACCCTTTTGTGATTGGCAGAATGAAGGATCTTTAGATACTGGGAGACTTTGAGGAAGTACACCAGTCAGACTCAGTACTGCTACCTAATGTTGTGTGCAGGTTTCTTCATGCTGTCAAAAATGCTGTGAACCACTGAGTCACAGACATCGAGCATCTGAGAGTGTTCTTTGGACAGTATGGACCAACATAGGTACCTGTTCTTTTTCAAAGACCCACAAAGTCCATGTGGGCGTGTCTTAAGTCACAGGTTTGTCAGACATGCTTCACATCCTGTCGGGACCTTTGTGTTCTGGCCTTCTTTTTTTCCTGCTTCTTATGTTACCTTTCACTCCAATTACATGTAGGCTTTGAAAAGTACTTGGCTGGGGTTAGGAAAACATTATGGCTTGGATAAATGATGTACTTTCACAACAGTTTACCTATATCTTAGAAACTGGAAGCGACAGCCCCATCTGACTATACCTTTTGTATAAATGAACCATGAGCCAGTTGACGCCTGGGGGGATAAGAACAGTGGGCACCTTAGTAAAACGTCTGGGTCCTTTAGGTTGTAGGGTACAACTTTCACAGATCAGGCTTGTTCTGGCACCCTGTGCAGATGCTCAATCAATTGGTAGGCAAGGTTTGGAGTCATTGCCTTGGGCTCTTTGCTGTGTTATGCCCGTGTGTTGTTTGTGGTTTATCGGGATCTTTTTCTGCTGTAGGAGGCTACCGCTGGTGCCAACAATGGCGAGGTGGATGGTACATGTGAAAGTAACATTCATAAGAGCGCTAAGAGTCAGAGATTTTCCAACAGAAGATTCCACTGTAGCATTACTGTTACTGTTATCTGTCAGTGGTTTATTGTTATCGCTGATCAGTGTGAGATATACCCTGCCTGACTGCTGTAGGATTAGTGTCACATGGAAAGTGCAGTTTCAACTCTTGTAGGATGGAGGATGTGGGGTAAATGCAAGGTCATTTTTTTTTTTAGGTTTTCTCTAATTTGGCTTCATTGTACGGGCAGTTTATGTGTATGGGTGGTGGATAGGGATGTAGAATAAATGAGATCCTATTATACATGAGTTTGGATGTTACAGAAAACAAAATCCAATCACAATCCAGTTTGTTAGGTTGTTATTAGTAACCAGGTGGTCAGAGGTTGAGCTAAAAGTGTGTTCACAGAGATACACGAATAAAGCACAGTTTAAATCTGGGTGGGGACGCGTGACTCAGCTCAGAAAAACAAAACCAAAGCAGACTTCTAACAGAAGTGTCAAAGACTTAACTAATTGTCAGTATTAAATCATCCATTTTTTCTGCTTATTCATTTCAGATTCATGGAGGGGGCTGGAGAATATCTCAGCTGTCGTGGGGGAAGAGGGAGGACACACCCTGGACAAGACGTCAGTCTGTCCCAGGCAGGCAACAGGCAACCATTCAATCCCACAACCAATTTAGAATCACCAATTAAACTAACCCATGCATGTTTTTGGACTGTGGGAGGATGCTGGAGTACCCAGAAAGAACCCACACAAGCACAGACAGAACATGCAATCACCAAACAGAAAGGCCAGAGCCACGAATTGAACCTAGGATCTTTTTACTGTGAGGCAACAGTGCTAACCACCATCACCACTGCACCAGCCCAACTAAACTCATGACAGGAAGTAGCTCCCCCTAATTTCTACCTAATGCTTAATTCATGGTCACCACATTGGTTGTTGCATGTGCCAGCTGTGACATCATCACAGAATCATCACTATTCAGTTGATTCATACTAAATTTTTTGCAGTCTTCTGAGCGACAGGTGTCAAAGGAACAAGTGAAGAAACACTTTATAATATGTATGTGTCTAAGGGTGTACTTCCCCTGTTATTGAATGGAATTTCAAAGTATTTTATCTGAAACTAAAATGTATATATATTTACCTACAAATACGTAAAGGTACCCCACAATAATAGGGTAAAGTAAAAGTAAAGTAAGTCCGTTTAAATAGTGTGTAAGTAATTTTAATTAATTCATTAGCAATTTTACATAGCTTCAGGTATTTTACAAGGAAGAAGAAATAATTACATTGAAGGTCAATTTAGGTAATGCATAAATAATTAAATAAGTGAATAGGAAAGAAGTGCCTAAATTCTGGCTACTTTACAGGAAAGGAGACACACAATACTATAAGCAATTTTAAGTAACTTCATGTATTTTACAGGAAAGAAAAAATAGTAAGTAATTTAGGTACTGCATAAGTATTTTTAAGTAGTACATCTAGGTATGGTGTATATTTGTCCATGATGGGTGTTATATTTTGAGGCCAACCATCCATTTATATTAATAATATAAATGTAACAAGGACTGTTCTCCCTTACAAAAAATAAATACTGTCAATATTTGCTGGCCTATGTGGTCTTCTAATAATGGAGCCAAGCCTAACTGAATTCTTTTTGCAGTCATTGTTTAAAAAATTACTTCTTAAAGAAGTGTTTCGGGAAAGAAGTGTCTATTTTCCTGTAAAGTTACCTGTAAGGTAGGCTAGGTTAAGCCACTCCATAATACAGTCTGTGCCCCAGAAACTCTACTGTGTACTTACAATGTAAGATGGGAAATATTGTTTGTTTTTCCACAAAATTACCAAAAAATTATACAGTTCTTAAAATTACATACAGAATCATTTGTGTCTCTTTTTCTGAGTCATTCACTACTTAAAATTACTTATGCTTTGCTTAAAATTGCTTACACACAACTTAAATATACGTACAGTAGAATTTTTCTGTTTCCTGTGAAAAGCTGACTTGTTACCCTCTTATTTTAGTGTACTTACCTTTAAGTATTTGTAGGTAAATATAATTACATTGCAATTTTTTTTAAACAAAAAACATTAAAATTCCACTTATTATGGTAAAATACGTCCTGTAATTATAAAGCTGCATTATAAACTTTTACCAAAGTGGCAACAATAAACAAAATGATCACACAGGGGGGGGGTTTTTCTTACATTTTTCTTCAGAAAGTTTCATCTTTTCAAGTTGTCTCCTCTGTAATCTGGAAATCTCTGAGCTCCTGTACTGATACATGAATAAAATGGGGGTTAGGGCGACAACAGCGAGAATAAATGGGTTTGGATAGCTAGTCTAAGTCCTGTCCCAGTCGTCAGGGAGTAACAAGTGTTTCAAAGAGCCAAAAAGTAGGTTACAAAACCAATACACTAATTATCACCAAAACTAGTGGCAGGCATGAAACAAAGCCCAATGACTACAAGTCTTGCGCATAACAACAAGTCACCTCAGGGGCAAAGCATGCATATACAAATTGAGACGCAGCTGCTTGCTCTGCTGCAAATCCCGGCCTACACGACTGGAGCTGTGCTTCTACACTTAACATGGAAATGTGCTTTTTTACATAAAGAATGATCATTTTGACGATGCCTCCTTCAGTTCTGTAAATGATGACAGATGGTGAGCATTTCTAAATGTATGGTGGAGAACACCCTTCAGACATCAGAACACCCTTCAGAGTCACAGAGAGGCCTCTTAAAGCAGGGGGCAGCTTCCATAATGGCTGAGTGGATGAACGGATGGCTGGAGTAGAGGAGCTGCAGTGCGTGGAAGTGTTTCATCTCCAGTCTGTACTCCAGAGGTGTAAGTAAGTAATGGGTGCTAGCTGCCTTCTAACATCCCCATCATCACTATAGTCAACACCTGCTCTTGAGATTGCACCACATACACACGGTTACCTGCACGCACACACGCACACACGCAAACTCAACCTAAAAGCGCTTTCATGACTCAAGGAGGAAAGTGTTAAAGGCAATAGCCTGCAGGGGTCAAATGTCAGCAGCTAAGGGGCCT
Organism: Oreochromis niloticus; assembly: GCF_001858045.2. Lineage (NCBI taxonomy): Eukaryota > Metazoa > Chordata > Actinopteri > Cichliformes > Cichlidae > Oreochromis > Oreochromis niloticus. Next base: position 30,005,156 of record NC_031985.2, on the reverse strand, counting down.
GAAATCATGTCAGAATGCACTTATCCTATTCCAAACCCTCACATCACATACTGAATCTCAAATAGATGTGCAAGGATCTTTTATATATATATATTTTACAGTTGACGCCTCTGAAAAACAGTATTCAGGAAACTCTCATTGATATATATACCCAGTGGCAAGGTGATAGTCCATGTCCCTCCTTAATTCAGTGCTCCCAGCCATCCAGGCTGGCTGAGTGCTACCAGCCGAGCAGTGATGGATAACGCAAGGCTCATTAGGATAAGACAACAAAATCAATAGAGCGAGCACAGAGGTGTCAGCCCCTCACACATGCCAGTAAAAAGCACACTGATAGTCTATTCGCTGGTATTGAAGTGTATCTGGGTGGCAGGGTTTGGATGTGTGTGCACCTGAGCGTGTGCATTGCCGTGGACGGGGAGCGGTTATGGGGCGAGTGATTGATGTTGATGGATATGGATAATGGATAAACTCAAATATAAGCGCTCTCAATAGGGGGTTTGTGTGTCTGTGTTTGTGCGAGAGATGAAAAGCAGGAAGGAGTCGCATTAAGGGAGATAAAAGGCAGGTTTTGGAGTTTCGCTTTGCCACACAAATAATATCCTCTTTTTTTTTCTTTTTTAAACCGTGATATTAAAAACTCGGTGAAGTTCTTCCTCTTCTGGATATAGATACGGTACCATAAACAGCCCATTGTCTCAAATCTACATCAGCTCTTATCTGTGACAGAAACTGTCTTCTCCCCTTTCTGGAAACTTCCTTTATGCTCCAAGTTATATTACCATACTGCGTACTGTAAAAAATATACGCATGGGGGAAAAAAAAAGTATATTGCAGTATACTTATTAATCCCTTTCTTCGACAAAAAAAAATGGCAGGAATCTTTTATTTGTAATGCTTTGCTATACATGCACAAGTCTGTGCAAGCCCTGTGAAACATTCAGCTTCATTTCACTCATAAAGTTAATTAGTGAGTTCACACTGTAAAAAAACATGTTTGGTCTGTAGACAAATATATAATTTTATATTAAGGGTTTTTCCATATATCTAAGAGTGAACGCTTACTTTGCTTACATAGACTGTAAATAAAAGATGGATTTCTCTGCTATAATTTCAATTACTGGTTTGTTGACTTGCCATCTTTGAAACCAGATGTCAGAGCCCGGGTCTGAGGGACCAAGGACTCATGTGTTTTTTGTTCTTACCTCAGGCTGGTGATCCTCGCGGGTCATCCTGTCTGGGAGGTCTTTATTAATAGGTTTATTTTTCACGTTTAGTATTTTGTTCTCGCTCCCTTTTTCTCTGTCTCGCTGTGTGTGTTTTTGTTCATTTGCGCGACCCCGGAAGTGTTCCACACTGGAGGCTGCCACACCTGCCGCTCGTCAGCCGTCACCAGCTGCAGCTGATGGCCTCATCAGGAGCACTCTACTTAAGGGTGTGGCCGAGCTCTGGTCAGCGTGGGATTATTGTGTCAGACTCGTCAGTATAGCTGTGGCCTGCTAGTTGGAAAAGCTTTTGCTAAAAGGAAGGACAGTGTAGTCACCAGTAAGTGTGTTCTGTCTTCACTAGGTATCGGGAGCGGAGCGGTGCGTTACCAGGCACACCCACAGTGCATGGGACTTGTAAAGACTGATTCATTGGGCACTTCTGTAAATAAATCCACTGTCACCTTAAAAGTCTTGCTTTCGAGTCCTCCTTCTCTGCTACTCCATCGTCTGCCACCGCAAACCGTGACACCAGAAGTCATAAGCAAGAAAGGAAGAGCAGCTAGCAGAAATAAGCTGCAGGACACTGCATACTCACGCTTTTAGCTTCTGTTTTACTCTAAAAGGGAATGTAGCTTACAAAAAAATGCTGCTGTATTAAGTAAGACTCTCCTATTGGAGAAGTGCACATTGAGGTCACACGTCAACTGAGCACTGGCCTCATTTTCTCACGACTTTCTGCACAATCATTTTGGAACCACAGCAGTCTCCCCCTGCTGGTCATTACAGAGAATGAAGGTTTAACTTTTATATTCTATTTTTTAAATGTATTTTATAAACAGCCTACATTTACTTACAGCTTTTTCTTTTTTGTGTTTTTAATTAATACCAAAGATTAAAGAAAATGAGTGGGGGGTTTTTATAACTTCCCCACAAAGAAACAAGATTTTAACACGAACTTCAAGTCCAAACTATTTTACAGTCGACACTTTTTGCAGTGAGGTTGACTTGATAGTGGCCTCTTATCTCTGGGAGGTAGTAATTTATGGTTGCGCAGGCTGCCATTGAGATGCGTTGGCGCTTATCTGTTGTTCTTGCAGTCACAGCGCTGCACACACACACACACACACACACACACACACACACACACACACACACACACACACACACACACACACACGCATACACACAGACACACACATGCAGATCTACACATATGCACGTACCACACAGAGAGGGAGGTTGTGGGGTTAGATAGTTGTTGACAGTTTGCTGCTTGTGGTCTCTCATGTAGCAGATGTCTTCCTGTGTGAGGCTCTGCAGTTTTCTGTTGAACCAGAGCCTTAATCTTTTCCCTGTCTGACTGAAAGCGTCACTGCGGCAGGCAGCACACTGTAGACGGTTACTGTTCCACTTCATTCCCAGGGACGTAGCGAGGGTTAATATCAGCCTCTGTCTCTCTCCTACTACTCTATTCCTATCCGGATTATGGACTTGAATGACTTTCTCAGTAGTAATGGAATTCCCAAGTAAAGTTCATTCAATGGATCTCCACTCTGCTCCCCTAACAGTCCAGTAATTGAATTGAAATCAAACCTAATTGGATTGCTGTAGGAATGCCACTGAACAGTGTGTCTTTTCCTGGGAATGGGGTGGTACAGCACAGAACACTGTGTGTGTGCGTGTGTGTGTGTCTCTGTGAACGAAGATGGAGATGAGGCGGCGTTGGGCACGGAATTAGATTAGTCTAATAATTTTCAGTGTGAGCCCACAGATTCGGTGGTTTGGGTGCAGAAGACGGTTCTCACTGTTGCCGGTAACATGCTGACAGTCAGCAGAAGCCAGACCTCACTACTCCACCCTGCCGTCACATCACACAAACAAATTACCTGAACATCCTGTGCGAGACGCAATGTGTGCAGCAGCCTTCACGCAGCACATGTGTACGCCGCGCTGTGAAAACACGGCCCGCTGCTGATTTGCTCTGCAACATGTCAACAAGTACTCTGATCTGCTGAACTGCACTTTAATGGAATCTACTCCTCTGTACTTCACTCGTGCTTTACTTTGTACTCCGCTCTAACCCACTGTACTTTTCCAGTGTCCTACTCTACTGTATATTTTGCACTGTTGTGGACTACATGTACTCTATATCACTCTGTATTCTGATTGCCTCTTTGCTCGATATGATTTTCACTGTCCTACTTTTCTATACTAGTTAAAGTTATCCTTTATTGATCCGTAGTAGCAAAATTCAGTCTCTGCATTTAACCCGTTGTAAGTATCAGGAGCAGTGGGCAGCTGTACGGAGCACTCGGGGATCAACTCCTGCTCTAAGCCAGTGGAAAAAGGGCACGTGGTGAATTAAAGTATTCCCTGAGGTAACCGTGCAAGCACAGGGAGTAAAGTCCACGCAGAAAGGCCCTGCCCTGACCTTCTTGCTGAGAGGCAACAGTGCTGCCTACACTGTGTTCTGCTCCAGTCCTTTCCATCTCTACTTATCTCTGCTCACCCCTACACAGCTCTAGTGTACTCCAGTCCGCTCTACTCTGCGATACTTTACTCCTCTGTATTTTAATAATCTCATCTGTACCCAACTCTGCTCTTCCCGTAATCCACTCTGATGTATTCTGGTCCAGTCGGGGTTCAAGTTATAATCGGAGCTCTGTGGCCATCTTTAAACTAACATAAGGGTTGTACATAATTAAATAAAAACCCAAAGTGCCACTGCTCATGAGGTGGACTGTATATAAAAGATGGCCAGTGTGATTGCCCATTGGTTGCTTGACATTTGCACGTGTCAATAAACATAGCCACATCCTTTAAACCTTACAGTGAAATACATGGATGAGTTCAAAATCACCACTTTAAACGTTCTTAAGAGATAAATTAGCTCTAGATACATTCAAGCACTTTCTGTAGCAGGCTGATAGCATGCTAATGTCTATTTACGGCCCTGAGAGTAAAGGTTGTATGAGTTGTGTGGGAGAGAAAAATGCAAAGTAATGTGTGTTTTCATCACATCATTCATGTAATGATGTAAATACATGTTTGCTATTAGCTGTTTGCTATTAGCTTGTCTCTTCCACGGCTGGTCCGTCATGTTATTGTCTCCCCAAAAACACTTCTGTTATTTTTTCTGAAAATCTTTCTTTTCCCCTTGTGTTTCATTCAACTTTCATTGTGTTTTTTTCACTTTCTCTTGTGTTTGGTGTTCTTTGGCAGCAGTTGTCTATTTCCTGGCATTTTCTTAAATTGCAGTGCATTTGAACTCTCAGGGCCACTGTATAATTATCCAATTAATGTAAAAAAGTACACACCTTAGGCAAGTGCAAAATGCAGAATCCGTGTTTAAAGTTGACTTGAGTTCATTTCCAGTCCCAAATTTAAAGTATTGGACTCTCTTAAAGTAGCTTTGCATGAATCACAGTTCAGAATAATCCTTCTATGTCATATCCTGGGCCCGTGTAGCTCCCGATCCCTGTCATATCACCCTCTTTTTAAGCCAGCTTTCCTCTGATTGGCTGATGCTTGCATTACTGTGCTGTTGTTTTTTTTTTAACTTTCTTTTAATTTCACTTAACACTGAGTTTTAGTTTGTAATTTAGCTTTATTAATAAATAAATACATAAAAACAGCAGTGCTGCTCCCACTGGCTCGAACCCAGACTCTGTACTTGAATCACTCTGCAGTCTCCCTGCTTGACTTCTCTTTACGCAGCTCCACTCCTCTCCATTACTCCCTCTTAGACTCTTTTACTCTAGTTTCCAGCACTCAGTTCCATTTGACTTCACTTTACGCTGCTCTACTTTTTTTTTTCTCCTGTACTCTATTTAATAACTCTCCTGTCCGCACAATCTATTGTACTTTAATATCCTCTCTTCTCCTTCGCACAGTATCTTGTTGTTTATTTGGCTGTGCTTGTTTTCCTTGTTCAGCTCAGTTTCCTTTAATTTGTGGTCTGGCTTTTGGTCTTGATCACAGCCATAATGAAAGACAAAGACTTGATCCACTGATGCCATTATAACCAGAGTCGCCTATGATGCCACATTTGTTATGACTGGGATTTTGGGGTGGCGCTCCGATATGCATCCAGGGAATTGTAATTACACCAAAATGGATGGTTTTTTTGCTTCTTTTTCTATTCTAAGGATTTTTAAGATGGAATATCTGAAAAATTTATCTTGACGTTGATCTCGTAGACGTTTCGCAGAAGAGAGACTTTACTGCTCCTCTTGTCTTTTGGTTTGTTCAACAGGAAGGTCAGAGAGTGAGATGCAGAGCGGTGCGCTTGCTGCCTCCTTGTGTTGCTCAACGCTCCAACAGAGCTTCCTGTGCGCGCCGTTTTCGTAAGTATAGGCTTTTAATGCAAATATCAGCAGGTGAATTTCTGATCGAGAACCCCTTCGCATTTTCTGCCCCACTACATCATTTTGTCAGATTAGAAAGTTCAGGTAGGCCTCTAGTCTCATTATTTAGAATGAATACCATCCAATTTTAATCAGCATCCAACCGAGGGAGTTTGGGACATCCCAAGGGTCTGTATGGTACATGAAGTCTCGATTTTGCCCAAGGTTGTTCTCTGGATATGAGTAGCTCCAACTTTTTCCCCCCTTTTACATCTTTTTTTTTTCCGGGTTTCTCATTAGAACTTGTTTCGGACCTCATTTTAGCTGCAGGGCCCAACAGGGCTCCAATTAGATGGACGACAGAATTAATGAAGTCTGCCTCCCTCTCTCCCCGTGTCTCTCACTCTTCCTCGCCCTCTCTCGTCTCCTCCTCCTCCTCCTCTTCCCTTGCTCTATTTATCCCAGCGCTCAGGGGGACACTCGGTCTGGATTCAGTCAGCGTGGCGGCGTTTCTTCTCTTACAAAATTAAATATGTGTAATTGATGGTTTCATAAACAGAGCTAACCTTGCCAGCAGCAATCGGGAGCTGCCGTGAGGAGGTTCACGTGAATATGTATTGTGTCAGAGAGGAGCCAGCAACTGCATCCACAGGTCCGCAGGTTCTTCGCTCACAATGAGACAGAGGGGAGGCGGGGGGAAGAGATGCACGCTGCGAGATATCGACTGCAGCAGTCTTCTCGCCTCGTAACACATGACATAATGTCTCCTGCAGACAGCCTCAGACAGCGTTGTTCTGAGGTAAACTCTCACTTACAGGATGTTCTTCCTTTCTTTTGGTACTTTCTTTCTTTGCTTTCTTTATCTTTATCTTTTTACCACCGTGAAGCCAGAGAGATGAAAGCAGTCTGATCTATACAGATGGGAAGATGAAGGGCCGCTCAACATAAATGTCTGGAAATACGGTGAAAAGCGCGCTTGTGCGGCGGCCTTGCGCGAACACAAACGATCTGACAACGTGAAGGAGACGAATGTGTCACCAAAGTACTTGTTAAAGGACACTTCCAGCAACGGCTTTTAACTTGAACAGTAAACACAACTTCTCTATAGTTCATTTATTTATTTATTTTATTTCTTTACTTCTACACCTGTGCTTCCATGTCTTTAAAGGAAATGCTAACACTGTGTATTCCTAACACTGTAACACGGCTTCATAGCCATCTTAAATCCCCCACAGTACCTGTAGACTTCTATTAAATGTGTATTTTATTAACCTCAATTGCAGGTAATTGGTTGTATTTTATTGTCCAGAAATAATAAAATGTAACCTCACTGAACCCAAGCTGTGATTGTGGGGGGAGTTGGGGCCACTTGGGGGCAGTATAACAGGGTTTAAACAGAAAATGTTCACTTCTGGTAAATAGGTTAGAGGAAAGGCCAAAAAAGTGCTTTTGTTTTAAGCACTGTTTTACCCCTACAGGAGGTGGAACCAAACACAACAACCCATAAACACACACAAAACTGGTTAAATAGACAAATATTGTAGTATACCCCATAAGTTAAATAATACCAAACTGAACAGCAGAGGCTTTTTCTACAGGTCTAAAAATAATGGATCTGAATGCTCTTATGCACTGAGGAAACGCAGCACAACATACATTTCAAATTGAATTTGAAACTCTGGAATTGGACACATTAACCAGAGTTTGCTGGAAAAGGTCTGACTGTGCTGAATCCAACAGCATATGATATGTGACTGTATCAGCTGTAGCCAGTTCCTGTTATAATGTCTACTGCATATTAAAGATGTGTTAAAAGGGTGAATCTATCATATGATCCAAGCCCAGTTATTTAACTTACTACTAATATAGTAATATATTACATATTACATTGGCTGTAATGTGCATTACTCTGCAACTAGTGTAATATTTTACACTGCCCGAGTAAAATATAATCTACTCACCTAATTTAACAACAAAAGTAAAAGCTAGATGTCTCTATGGGTTTAATACATATGACTCGCACAGCTGATTGGCAGAGGGGTAATATGAATCTCTTTAAGCCATTTAAAACACATGCAAGTTGTAGTTTGACTTCATGGCCACAGTCTTTACAGAAGTCTTCTGAAAATGTTTGAGATTTAAGATGATTTTTTAATGTTATGTGTTTTCATTTAACCTGTACTCTAAGCTCATTAGTGCTGAGTTATGCTTTGTGTTTTGGGAATATTGTGCTCCAGCTGCATTTCTTCACCTAACAGCAACAGCATAATGTTTGTACTTTTTCCATGTTTCTGATTACAGACAACAACATTTTCCAAGGAGCTCCCAACAGTAGTTCAACAAATGCCGACCGCCATGATGTGACGCAGTCATGTGGGAGCGTCTAGCAGACCAAAAATAAAGTGGGTGAGGGCGTGGAACACATAGTTACTTTGTTTCCATAAATGATCCATCTGTTGACATGCACTTACAATCCAATTTACAATGTTTTGTGGCCATCTTGGTTATGGGCCATCTGCATACCTCACTTTTAGAAACACTGACATTAATGAATGCACGACCATTTAAAATAGATTAGCAGATGCCTTAATGTTCTCTTTTTGGCTGTTTGGCTCACAGTGTAAAATAAATACCCTTTTCTATTTGTACCGACTCTGATCAGCTCACCACGGTTTCCAGGGTTTTCCATTAGGTCATAGTACCAGGTACCAGGTACTTTTTTAGTACCTGCTCGGCTTTGGTTTCAAGCGTTCCGAGCAGGTACTAAAATGTGACATCATCAGACTACATGCCACCGATTGGCTGGTCAGTGGCGTTATTCAATGAGTGTGTCCAGGTTTCAAACAAGTGCATCCATCATTTTTTGAAACCTGGCAACGAGGGAAATGGCTAAAAAACAACAACGCAGTGTTCCTGGAGTCTGACGAAAAGCCACAGACGGAGCAGTACATACATCGTCGCCTCGACATCCACCTTTGTTGTAGCGTTCGTGTCGTATACTAATTACATCACGGGACGCTTGGTTGTCTTGCTATGATGAAGACCACACACATTAGGTGGTACACGATTTTAATGGAAAACCAGTCTATCCGAGTTGAGTTGTGGTGAGTCGATCCGAGTCAGTACTAATGGAAAAGGGGCTTCAAGGCCTTTACCTGTGTTCACACCTGAAACTCATCCAGTTGCTTGTGCCGTGTCTTAAAGCTGCTCTCTTTAAAGCGAATTAACAGCCTCCATCTCACCCTAGCATCATCTCCTGTCACACCAACCCTCTGCATTTCCACTGTCCCACCTGTGCACATGTCCAAACCACCTCAGGCTCGCCTCTCTTACTTTTTCTTCAAACCACTCAACCTGAGCTGTCCTACCGATGTACTCATTTCTAAATTTGTCACTTTTAATGAAAATCTGAACATCTTCTGCTCGGCCATCTCTGGCAAACCATACACTATAGCAGGTCTCCCTACCATCATAGAAACCTTCCCTTTCACTCTGGCTGCTATCCTTCTGTCCCAGATCACCGCTGAGAGTCGTCTCCACCGACTCCAACCTGCCTGCTCTCTCATCTTCACCCATTTTGCACACTGTGCATTGCTTTGGATGGTTGACCCCCAGGTATTTAAACTCATCCACCTTCCTGGCACCTTCACTGTCACAGTTGTCTTCTGCTCATTCACAAACATGTATTTTGTTTGAAGGTGATGTCATGGGTTCATTTTTCATGAATATCCCAAAGTGCAGATATGAATTCAACGTCTCTGATACAAAAATCTCCAAGAGCAATGTGATGTCACCCTGTATGACTAAAATATAATGAATGCATAACAAAACCTTATACACTTTTTTCCCTTCTTTTTCCTGCAGTCCTACAATCAATAACACAGACATATCAATTTGCGCAAGAGAGTCTAGTCCAGGGCAAACACTCCCTCTAGCATTTAAACAAACCTCCACTGGGAGTCGTTCTCCCAGACTCCCCTGGGGCTGGGACACACCAGTGCCAGACCATACTGCACTGCTGGGATCCATCTCCTTCACGCCCGCAGTGCTTAAAGCAGCAGAGAGGGAGGGTGGCACGTAAAAGCAGAGAGAAAAAAACACACACACACACACATCAGGGAGCACACTCATTTCTGCTGCCACTGTTGTGTTTGCCTCCAACCGCTCGGTCGGGGTTGAGATATTCAAATTAATGAATGAGAGTGAGGGAAGTGAAAAATGAAAAATGTGCTTGGAGAAACTCTGACTTTGAGTAATGCTGGTAATTGGAGGGAAACATATAGAAATGCAGTGGGCATGTATCAGCAAATGAATGTGGGGAGGAAAAAAAAGACCTTTCCGGGTGTTGGTCTCATTACTTGCTGCATCTTTGTAGTCAGGACAAAGAAAGTTGCAGTGCAGATACAAAATTGTCCCCCCAGAATCCAATGCTCTGGGATTGTGTAGCTGCTCACGGCCAGCCGCTGTATTGTCAGTTCATCAAGTGTGTTAGAGCTGCACTGCAGCCGATATCGTCTGGTAGAGTGTTACGATCTTATAGCCTCGTCTGATTTATCTGCTGTCTGGCTGCAGCACTCTCCTGTGTGTTTAGGTGCTAATTAGAGTACAACACACACCATCTCTCAGTCAATCACAGACACACACACACACACCGCCACAGACAGTCTCATTGGTGATATAGACAGTGTTTCAAGAGATAAAAGAAGAGAGAAAAAAGTAGGTGTTGCACCAAAAGAGAGCCTTAAATTACTGGTAACATGTCACACAAGGCTTACCACCCTCCATCAAACACACCCACACAAACATAAACATACACATAATGGGCTATACGGTGCACTTTATACACACACACACACACACACACACACACACACACACACACACACACACACACACACACACACACAGGTGCCTATATTGTGTAAAAAAAACAAAAAACAAGCTTGATTCCTCTCTCCACTACTTCCTTCTTTTCCCCTATCCGGCTTTTCATTTTTCCCTTTAAAAAATTTAAAGACCCCCCCCACTCACCCCCTTCCTCCGCCCCCTCCCAATGCTCCTTCCATGCCCCCACCCCCCACCCCCACTCTCTGATCGCCACAGTTCAGTATGTCCAGTAATCCTGGATGCCTCGGAGGAAGAACTGCACCGAATCACTCCATAAATGTATGAGTGTCCAAAATGAAGAGGAGCTGAGAAATGTGTGGGCAGTGGGCTGGGAAGCATGTCCGAGCTTACTAACAGGACGGGGGAGGGGGAGGGTTGTTGGGGAGGGCACGGTTGGTGGAGGTGGTGGGGGAGGGAGGGGGGTTGAGTCTAGGTTGGGTAGAGCTGTAAGTGGTTGAGTGGGTGGTTGTGGGGGTGTATAGGGAACAAGGAAGATGGTGGATGTTCACAGAGGAGGGTGTCAGACTCTGCAGCACCAGAGAGGGTTTTTTCGGGTGGGGGGCTTTTCATATTTTGAGAATGTGATTTAAGACTTCCTCTGTGTTTTTTATTTCTATTTTGTTTTATCCAGCCTCCTCACCTGAGCTCTAAAGGCAGCAGAACAGCTGGGATTAAATGCCCTCCTGATACTTAAAGGTGTTATACACGTTTAATGTAATTCAATCAGGTGTTTGACCTTCGCTGTACTGGAGTGAATGATGTGCTGAGTCCAGGAGGAGGGAAAGTTTTCTCTCTTCCTAAATAGGACTCGGATGCATGAGCACATGATTTACTGTATAGGCCAATAAACATTCTGTACTTGCAGAAACTTAAAATGTGTGGTTAAAACTAGGAACCAGTATATTTTTGTGTCCAGTCATATATCTTTTCCTAAATTCAGTCAGCAAACTCATGGCTGTGGGATTTCTCCATTAAAAGTAGATCTCAACAACATGCCTGTGCAGGAATTAAGAATGTTTAAACACAAACAAATACAAACTACATCCTTAGGTTTAGACATGCCCAGTAAGGAAGAAATCAGTGTTTGGGTTCAAATCGACCCTTTCATAATGTTGCAGTCTAATCTTGCAAAATAAAATTCGTTATAAGATTTATCAGCAAAGATTTTACATGGACTTATTCACACAGTCTATAGAAGTCTGGAAGGTAATATGAGTTGCTGTCTGTTTATCACTGATTTCAGTTCAATTCAGTTTTATTGATATTTTATTGATATTTTATTTATAACAGTCACCTCAAGGTGCTTTATATGGCAAGGTATAGATCCTACAGAAAACTCCAACAGTCAGATGACCACCTACGAGCGAGTACTTGGTGATAGGGGGAAGGACAAACTCCCTTTTAACAGGAAGAAACTTCAGACAGAACCAGACAGACCCAGACGGGCAGACATCTGGGCACCTGCCCCATCTGATTGGGGTGAAGGGAGGAAGACAGAACAAAAACACACCGTGGGAGAGAGCCAGAGATTAATAATAACTTGTAATTAAATGCAGAGAGGTGTATAAAAACACAGAGAGTTAAAAGAGGGGATTGAATAAGAAACTCTCAGTGCATCATGGGAAACCCCAACAGCCTAGACCTATTGCAAAGGGACCAATATCTCTAGTACGTACCATTAGTCTGAGAGCAAAGTGCTCTGTTGGGGAGATATGGTACTATAAGATATTGAAAATAAGGTTTTAGTTTCTTTAAATTAATTAATTAATTTTTTGTTGTGGGGGTTGTTTTTCAGCATTAACAGGAATAAATGAAGCAAAAGATCTGTGGGTCTTTCTCTGTGAACTTTTGAGCATCAAACACTGAATTTCTGGTGAACTTTGTACTTTTTCTGCATCAGCTTGTGATGGAAATGTTTTGATTTGTATAAAGAAAAACAGAAAAATTAGGCCCAAAGGCATATTTCATCATAGATTGGCAGTTTCCCTAAGCAAATAAGTAAGTCCACTGTTTATGTTTTTATTGCAGAGGAAACATGCATGTCTTCTAAATACTGGAGGGCTGCGTCCGTTGTTTCCCTTCTGAAATCTAAAGCCATGTGTTTGACTGTTCAATAGGTCAAACTGGCTACAGCCTTTGTAACAGCTTGGCATGTTGCAGAATGTTGGAAATGTATATATAGCTGAATATCGATGCCATTTCCAGGCCTTCCAGGCTGAGCAGCATCATCTGCTGAATGCTGATAGCTGGAAGTTTGCATTTGCAACTGGCCCGGGGATCTGACCTAACACAAAGCCAAAGCGCTACTTTGTCACTTTTCCACTTCTCCAAAGCTGTGATGACTCCTAAGGATACTTGTGGGTCACAGGTGAAGTAATTCAGCCGGGTTTTAGTGATTCATATTGAGTTGGATGGAATCAATACAAATTAATAATGATAGAGCAAGAGGAAAGTCATATGTGACCATGTAGAAATCCATATGTGTTAGATGCAAAGGTCAATAGAGTGTTTACAGCTTGTGGCTGAAAAGAAGAGACTTGTTGAATTGCACTTTAAGTGCCAAAGTCTTGACTTTATCAAGGGTCAAGGTGAGCCAGTGTGCTTATTGCTCCCTTGGCATCCGTCTCCACTACCGCTATATACCTCTCCTCATCCTCTTTTCACGTTCCTCAGTCCGTTCGGAATGATGCACATTTGTTCCTCCCGTCACATCCTCGCCGCTCTTCCCTCATCTATTCTCTCTGTTGTGTGTCCCCCTGTTCAGCCCCCTGAACCACCCTCTCTCTTCTTCCCACTCTTGGGATGACTTTAAATGACTTCAGGGAAAGTTATTTGGAGTTCAGGTAGAGTTCAGATGCAGACCCGGTACCCTCTCTCTCTTCTCCCTCCACTTGTCTAAGCCGACACGTGAAAGTCTCCCTCGACTTCCTCTTGACATGGGATCAGCCTGGAAGCTCAAAGCCCCCAGAATGGCAATCGTAATTCAGTCCCCTGTGGCTCGGACTTTGTGTTTGATCAAATAGGCTGCTGTGTCTATGTTTGACATTGGGCTCACTTGTGTTTAATGGAATTTTCTTTTGCTTTTTAGCATGGGCAGATTATGAGAAAATGGGCCCTTGAGTAATGTGTAAAAAGGCTCCCTGCCACCTACAAAGGAACAAGACACTCAGTCTGAAAGAGCGTTTTCCACTCGTTTGTTGTTTCCTTTTAATCATTTTGCATCTCTTTGTTGTTGTTGCTCCTGTATGCTCTAACTCTTTAGCCATTTTGAGCTTGCAGGACTTTCTGGTCTCCCCTTTCAGCTGTTTGCATGCCTTTCCTGTCATTTTATTTGCATAGTTTCTTGGGCTTATATGCAGTTCTGTCATATTTCTTTGTAGTTGCTCCGATTTTATGTGCAGTCTTTTTCTTTGCTTTACACCCTGCAGATGTTTCGCATCTCTTTGTAATCATCAGCTTTCATTCTGTAGTTGTTTTGTACTTTTCTTCTTCTTGTTGTTGTTTTTTGCATTTTGTGTTGTTTCTTTTACTTGTTGCAACCCATTGTAGTCATTTTCCTACCTAGTTTCAGTACTTTGTATGTACTTTGCATCTTTTTCTAGTTCGTTCGTGCTTTTTTATAGAAGTTTTGCATTGCTGTTAAGTTGTTTTTCATCTGTTTTAAGTCATTTTTTTTCTTTATGTATTGAATTTTTGTGTGACTTCAGTCATGATGCATGCTCGGTCATCCAGGTGAGGAAATCCCAGCTGATTCTGTTCATCTGCATGTAGCGTTTTCAGTGGGAGAAACATTCCATCAGTCATCCAAGTGACTTCTTCAGTCTCAGATGACTGCAGGTTTCAGTACATTTGCATAATGACCAAAACTAGTGTCACTGACTAACAATGGGCTGTGAGCCCAGACAACAAAAGACACCTTTCAGTCTGTCATGAAACTGTCTTGCTTGGAGACCTGGATTGTAAATGTGTCTGTCTCTAAAAGTATTGTGGGTTAGCGTCTGTTGTTTAAATGTGCTATAGGCTATAAGTAAAATAGACATCACAGTCATTTCATTGTGAGGTATTAAAGTATATCTATCTATCTATATAGAGATATATATCATAGATGTAGTGATACCGAATGACAGTAACATCAGGAAGAAGGAACACGAGAAGCCGGAGAAGTACCAAAGGCTCAGAGAAGAGCTCGAGAAGATGAGGAGGGTGAAGGTAACAGTGGTCCCAGTGGTAATCGGAGCACTAGGTACAGTGACTCCCAAGCTAGGCAAGTGGCTCCAGCACTGAGATCTCTGTCCAGAAGAGCGCAGTCCTAGGAACAGCTAAGATACTGTGCAGGACCCTCAAGCTCCCAGGCCTCTGGTAGAAGACCCGAGTTTGAAGGATAGACCGCCTGCAGGGGAAAGAGGGGATTTTTCTAAATTTATGTTTATATATATATGTATGTATATGTATGCAGCGGGGTGTGGTTCGTGGCACAGCTGTGGGGGAGGCAGACACACCTGAGCTCAATCAGCTCATCCCGCCTCCCCTATTAAACGTGCCAGGACCTGAGGACTGGGTTGTTTTTGTTGTTGTGCGTAGGACGCAGCTGAAAAGCTGCGGCTGTGAGTTGGAAATACGACAACCGGAAATCCAGGAAGTGTGTTAAAGTGCAGTTGTCGGGTCCATCTTTACTCCCACAATATATATAAACACACAATTCACTGGGGTACGTACTGAGAGGATAGAAGTCAAGTATTGATCTTATTGTGCTAGTGTCGATCCAATACTGATAGTGTTGGTATCAGTACTATTAATATTTGGATTGATCAATGGTTTGAGTGGGGAGTCAAGAAACTACGTGAAAAGAGAATGACCATCTCTAAACCAAACAGGGGTTAAGGTTAGAGTTATGGTGAAAGAGTACATCTTTCACCATCTTACAATGGTATGATTGTCATTTCCCAACTCTCTAGGAATCACACTTACAGCCATTGAGCAATGTAGATGACAGTCATGGAACTGACCTCAAGGCCCATTGTCAGTTGTGCTAGTTTCTGTCATAATGCAAATGTACCATTCGTAAGGTTGTGGAAACCTGTAGTTAGCTGAGACTGAAGAAGAAGTTTCTACCACTGAAAATGCAACATGCAGATGGACAGAATTAACTCTTGGAGGTCTCACTTTAGTCATTTTGTGTCTCTTTGTTTTTATTCTGCATCTTTTTTCTGGGATTTTATATCCCTTCATGGTTGTTTTGTGTCTATGCATTTTTTGCATTTCAGCTTTTTTTTGTTTTTATCTAATAGATTTGTGTCTCCTTGTGTGCTATTTTTTCGTTTTCCTTCTCATTTTCTTGTCTTAGTCTTTTCCTTAATCTTTCTCTGTTTCTTTGTGGCTTTGTGTCCATCTACAGTGCAATTTCTGTGTGTTTTTCCATCAACAGTTTGCAGGTGAATCGGGACCTTCAGGCACTGCTGTCGGGCAAAAAATTTCAGCTGAACTTAAGAAAACTGGGCAAGCTGATTTAGTTGAGGCTAGAGATAAAGAGAGGGTGACTCCTGTTTAAAGCTTCCTCTCTTGGCAGATTCATACTTACACTACTCCACATCTCATCAGTGTTAGTCATTCAAATAAAAATATAAAATCTTGAGATACAGGTGCTTTTCTGTGCAACCAAAGAGCTGTCAAACTAATTCTGAATAGCCTGAATAAATCTTACAGATGCCCCAGATACAGACAATGCAATCAGGAAACCCCTATTTTTACGTAGTACTTTATTTATCCAGTCAAAAAATGTTAGCAGTCGTATCAGCTGTTGCATTAACCCTGTGACCCTCAGTAAGCTGGTTCAGTAACTGATGCTTTTTAAGGAAATAATGAATCTGGAATTCACAGAAAAGAAAAAGTTTAATAATGAAATCATGAAACTTTAATAGAGCACAGTGCCGGCAATAAAGACTAATATACAGTACATATGCATAACATGATCAGTTGCTGCGTGGAACAACATGACAATGGGAGAAGTCATGTGTGTAATTGAAGACCCAGCACCTCAGCGTGTTATGAGGAGCCTCAGTGGCTTTTTGTTTTTCTGTTCTGGCAAAGCTCGTCCTTGCCTCCTAGTGGCCAAAGAGGTTTTTGCACCTAATGGAGCGAGCCACACATGTGGGTGAGGATTGTACTTTTGGATGATGCTGCCAGGGGCCTGTCTGTCTAGTCCACAGGCGTCCTGTAATCTGCCTGACACGCGCAAGGCCCCCAGTGACTCTCTGTTATTAGGCCCATTAGACGGCTTGGGACGAAGCTGAATTTTCATTAGCTCGGGTGAATTTGTGCGCAGGCATGTACACTTGCACATGCATGGGTGTGTGTGTGTATGATGAGTGTGTAATCTGTCTGACACCAGCCAGCCATGAGGGAGAGACACTTGAGGGCTGAAGGATAATAACTCACAGGACAGAAAGAGCAACCTGGAGTGACTGGAAGCCTGTGGTGTTTTGACGTATTTTACAATTGCTTGTTGGTAAATTACTCAATGGATGTATGACACATGGCGGGCACATTTAAGTGTATCTGTAAGATCTCTGAGGTCTCGGAGCGCAAAGGTACAACTCAAGATGCAGGCTAACGTTATTTGCCGCATTTCCCATTCAAGTCAGGCCTCTAATTCTGCAACATTCTCTTCTCTCTCAGCCATATCGTCCCATTCCACACTCATTTGTTGCCCCTCTATCATATCACAGTGCATTTCCCAACCAATAAACGGAGGCACTCTTCTGTAGAAATGTATTTATCTTTCACATAAACTCCATTCTGGCTCCACTGGTCTCTCTCCAGTAGCTCTCTCTGGCACTTAATTTCTATTAATGGTTCTGCAACTGGCACTCGAAACCAATCCACCGCTAGTCGGGCCGAGCGGGGAGCGCATATGAGGAAATATGCAAAGGCAATTATCCTCTGTGATGTGCATAACTGCAACTGCTAATGCGCCTCTGCTCATTGTGTGTTGTAGGAAACAATGTGAACTGGTGGCCGCCTGCATGCATACATTAGCCGTGATGCAGAGGCTGACGTGGAGGGTGGCAAGTATGTCAGCTACATAAGTGTGACATTAGTCATGTTGCATTGTTGTTACCAGTGTAATGGCTTTCTGGACAAACGAAGGCAAGGAGTGGCTGCACACTTATACAGAAGTACACACACACACACACACACACCTGGTCTCTATCAGTGCAGCACAGCAGCACGCCAACTTGCGATAATAATCATCATCAGCATTGTAAAGCTGAGTAGCTTGTAAAGGCTTGTCTTGTTTTTTTTTCTCTGATAGCAACAGTGTTTCTCTCGCCGCACCATTGTTCCTGGAGAGTCCTCCAATATCTCGCTCAGCTGTCAGTTATAGATTTAACACAGCTCACTGGGACGGTGACAGGAGGCCAATAATAGGCTCCTGGGCTTGTAAAGCCTCCATCTGCGGAGGAAACACTGAGCAAATAAACCCCGAGGAGCGGACACAAGTACACAACCCTATTAGAGCTGCTGTAATTACACCGAGGAGTGTGTTCACGTACACCGAGGTGTGTTAAAGTTTTATAGCGTGAGGTCAGTGATGAGGTGGACTCAGATATGATGGGATGAGGCCTAATAGGGTGTTTTATAGGTACCATGTGTGCGGTTTTGTCTTGTGCGTGTGATGTCTTTGTGAGTGTTTGTGAATAGATATTTCCTATAGATGCCCGCTCGGTGTGTGAGTTTGCCTGCGTCTTCAGCAGTACAGCGGGTTTTTTTTCTCTTCTCTGGCATGCCGTCATGCTTATCAGCTGCCTTCAGATCTCTGCAATTCACTTAAATGTTATGGATGGGAGCCGAGTCCCTGGATCGCACCCTGTCTTTCTGAGGATACAACTCGCATGCACTCTCACACGTACAAACCTCCTGACCCTGCCTGATATGAAGGTTTACCAGGCTCTCTCTCTCAGGTGGAACTCTGAATTCCTGTTACACTCTTTGCTTGATAAGCTTGTGCTTCTTTTACTAGACATCCATCAAGTGCTGTAAAACCCTAACCCCGACATAATCTCTTGTTTTTCACTTCAGTTTGCTTCCAAGGACAGCAGCCAGAGAAGGAAATGTTGTAGCCGTGGCAATAGAGACAGGTACCTCTTCCTGCAGTGAATGTTCAAACAGTGACTTGTCTATCAGACTCTTTTGCTTTGTCGAGTCCACCAATAATCAGTGTAGCAGTATGGAAAAGTGGGTAAAAGAAGCAGAGAAAGTGAGCAATGTTTCCACAGGAGACACTGAACATTCCTTGTGAAAGTAAAACGGAATGCATGTTAAATTAACTGCAAGGGTTTTTTTTCTTCCTAAATGTATATGCTGTGCAACGCACTTGTGTGTAGAGTTGTGGTTTAAAAGCAGGTCTAAGGGGAATGAAATTCCAGCCGGTGAGCTTCATCCCAGGGCTAAATTACACAAGCCAGCCATGATTTCATGCTTCGCTACATTACTTCTCCCTTTTTCGCTGCACTCTCCCCTCCTCGCTCTGTCTCATTTACCTCTGCTTTAACCCCGCATGGATCTTATCTGGTTAAAGAGCAAAAAGAGGTGAACCACACAGCCGTGCGGCATGAATATTTCATCTGTGTTTGGATTACCATTTTCTCCAAAGATTCATTGTTCTATGTATAATACATGGCGCGTCGCACCTCAGCTCCTAGATCATAACCCCTGCCTTTCTAATCACAGGCGAGGCATGCCCTCACCTAGCCAGCCATGCCAACATGTGTGTGTGTGTGTGTGTGTTTGCATCAACATGTCCATGTGTGAATCAGGAGGGTGGTTTATGTGTAGGTGGATAACAGTGCATATACCGACAGGCCTGTATTTTATATATGGACACATTTGTTTTTGTGTGTGTGTGGATGTGAGGAGAGGGGTTACAGCAGGGCTAAGACCGGCTCATCTTTCACACACACGCACACACACACAAACACGCACACTCCTCCACCCTCTGGCTGGATTAGATGATGAGGTGGGAGAGTAAGTGAGATTGGAAGGGAAAGAAAAAGAATGTGTTTGGTAGGAGGGAGAAAAAGAGTGAGTAACAGATTAAGAGTGAATTTGAGTCTTTTGGCTCCTGGCTCGGCTCCAGCTTTAAGTTGCGGCTGTAATATTCTTTCAAATGATCTACCTCCTGTTAGATATGCTGTAGTGTGTGTGATCTTGCCAGCCCACACCATTTGGCTGTCTGACGGCTCGCTTCTCCCTTCATCTCCTCCCATCTTTCCATTGCTAAATGAGCACTGAATAGAGCGGTGGGCGAGGCTGTATAGATTTGAATGGTTCACTCGGTGGGTGTTTGATGGAGAAAATGGGTGCGCGAGCCATTCTGACCTAAAGTGCCCGTATCTCTTCAGAGCCTCAGAAATGGGCTCTTTTAAATGTATAGTTTCTCCAAAATTACCATACAAATAATTCAAAACAGTGAAGCAGTGAATATTTCAAGAATGTGTGACCTAGATATATCTGTAAAATTTAAGAGCATTTAACTTTAGCACATATGCACACATGCATGTGTGCGTGGCAAAAGTGGCGTAATCTCACTCGCTCTGAAAAGTTTGCATGCTAATCAAGAAGACAGTTAATCCTACTTACTTTATAATCGGTTGTCTAAGGTTATTTTGATTTAAATCTAACCTAAATATGACCTCACCCTAACCTCAAACCAAGTCTTTATACTGAAATTTAATGAATCCTGAATCAGACTCTAAGGATTTTACTCTTTGTCCCCTTCAGGAAGTCGTGTCCCCAAGATATGATCATGTAACCAGGTGTAGGTCCCCACAATATCAGTAATACAAGTGCACATACACACACACACAGTATACACTCTCAAAGTGCGATGAGAGTTGTGATCTTGCCATCGCATTTCTACAAACTCTGCAAACATTCAAAAAGCTGCTTACATGATTCCACCTCCTAGTCACACATATGGATTTAATTTGATGTGTTTTATTTGTTTTCATTCATCCAGATATGAATTAAAGCCTCAGAGAGATCATATTTTAACGTATCAAGCAGAACTGTTGTTGATTCATATGTTTAAGCAGCACATTTAAATTTGGAGTTTTTCACCATCCTCAATTAGCACAATTTGTCTATTACATCAACAGACAAAAAACGGATCTGGGAAAAGAAAACTTTCATTATTACTCTGAAAACCAAAGCATTTACCTTTTTGCCCATCAAATGCTGATGAAGGCTCCAGAAGATGAAAGCTAGTGTCGTGGACTACTTTGAATTAGACTCTGTCTTTGAGCTGACTGTTGTTTGTTTGTGATGGCGAAAAGCTCGTAGCATTTGTAATCAAACCCCCCGGGACCACCTGTCTTGGTGTGGCTCTTCAAGCTGCTGTATGCAAAGTATGTGTTTTATACTTTGCTCTTCTTGTTCTTTCCTTTGTGCGTATCGTGAAGAATGGTGGGCTGAGCTTTGACTGCCGTGTTCAGTATCTCTCGGCACGGAGTGGTAGTTTTAGAAACCTGCGACGCACTGAAAGCTGTTATTGTGCAGTTGAAACTAAGTCATAAAAGACAAACAATCCACCTGGGAAATATCCATTTAAAGCTGTAGAATTGTGGCCCTCCAGTGGCCTTGAGCACACCTTCAAGTTTGTTGATCTTCATCTCCCTTTGCTGCAGTCATCTCAAATGTCAGCACAGCAAAATCAATAAAAAAAAGACCGCCATTTAGGAAGGAATATATCCTTTGTTTTGATTGTTCAAAGGATGATTATTTTTAGCCAGATCATACAAAGCTGGTTTTGTAGTACTGGTAATGGCAGTAAAGGAACCGTTAGATTCACTGTGACCGATTGCAGAGACTGGTATCTCATTCTGCCAACTCTTATCCTTCTTCATCATGCCCCTCTTCCTGTCAGACTTTAATGATCCTGTGTTTCCAGGATCATTGAAGTCAAACACATGGAGCCCAAGGCTCTACAGTATATTTTAGAGCATGACCTCATATGTGTCTTCTTCTTTTCTTTTGCTTTCTGGGTGAAAGTCTCACTGTCCTCTTTGTTTAGTCAGTCACAAGTAGAACAGGAACTGAACCATCCATTCTAAGCAGTAGGTGAATTTTCATGAACTACAGTATCCCAGTTATGATTGGGGTTTTGAAGGATCCCATGTTTAGTTTTGCTCATATTACAGTTGGGCAATCTTAATGTTACCCTGTGAGATCCCCAGTAATGACATCATTAGCGCTGGGAGTAAGGTGTGGACATGCCCTCATTGAGGTAGCATTTATTTATTTAACCTCCATAACGCATTCTTTACATAAGATGCGAGGGCATCTCTTTGACATCATTCTTTCCCTAGACTCTCAGCCTAAACTTAACTATAACCTAACTGTAATCGTGACACTAAAAGCACATTTTGAGCATCAAAAGTGCCTTCAACAGGGCATTTTTTCCCCATAAGTGACTGTTGGTCCCCACAAGTATAGTAGCATGCCAATTTTCTGTCCTCACAAAGAAGTCTAAACATGTACACACACAACAACAAACCACACACTAATATTTCTGATGCTGGAGACAGAGATAGAGAGATACTTGGGACTTTTTTTCCAACTTTTGCCATTAAGAGAAAAAACATAGGCTATACCAATGGGAGACACTTGTTCACATACAACAGGTGCAACAGATGAGGAGCTAAAGCAGTATCAAGTCACAAATCACATTTGCCTTCGTCTTTCTCACTTCTTTTGTCATATTTTTTGTTTGCTTTAGGCCTATAGTTCTACTACTTACTCATTCAATCTTTAGTTGTGTGTGTAAAGGGGCCATCCACCTCTCCTCCAATCTACACCAACAAATGCACATATCTTGTGACTAGCAATGTCAGGTAGGAGACAAGCATTTCTGCAAATGTACAGTTTTCATTCTAATCTAAAACCAAACCCTGAGACAGAAAAACTCTCCTGCTGTTTTCCCTTGTTTTGAAATAATGACAAGTCCAAGATTGCAAATGTTATATGCAGTGACGACGACAAGAAACTAAAAGGTTCATTTTATTATCAATCTGATAACAATCTTTATTTACAGAATTAAAGAGTATAAAGTTTTAACTCTTCATCATTCCCAGAGTTGTCCATCAGTACAGACCTGGCATGTACACATTTTATCCTGAGTTCTTTGTTCTGGTTCTCACTGTGGACGTCTATTAAGGCAAGTTTTCAGCATCAGTTTTGTGTCACTTCAATGTTTTGTGGAGCTTTTTGTGTTACTGGATGTCTGATTAAATTGCCAGTTTTTGTTGCAAATAACGTTGGAACCTGTGCTAACAGCACAAAGCAACCAGTAACCACAAAAACTATTATTTGTACAGACACATGAATAACCAGATTTCTCTGTGCTTGATTCAGATGCCTTATTTCAAACATGATCCAAACTGGGATCAACTTCATAACTGGGATAATGCTGCATATCTAAACAGAGATACTATAGATTTTAAAGTTGATGGTTTAAAACCTCCATCCATCCATCCATTCGCTTCCGCTTATCCTTTTCAGGGTTGCGGGGGATGCTGGAGCCTATCCCAGCTGTCATAGGGCGAGAGGCGGGGTACACCCTGGACAGGTCGCCAGTCTGTCGCAGGGCCAACACACAGGGACAGACAACCATTCACACTCACATTCACTCGCACATTCACACCTAGTGACAATTTCGATTATCCAGTTAACCTATCCCCACAAGCTGCATGTCTTTGGACGGTGGGAGGAAGCCGGAGTACCCGGAGGGAACCCACGCAAACACGGGGAGAACATGCAAACTCCACACAGAAAGACCCCGGCCTGATGGTGGAATTGAACTCAGGACCTTCTTGCTGTGCGGCAACAGTGCTAACCACCGTGCCACCAGCAGGTTTTAAACCTGCTGGTGGCAGGTTTTAAAGCAGGTTTTAAACCTGCTGGTGTTATATTTCTAATTCACTCTGTAAAGGGAATTTTTCCAGTCGGTTGCTCTTTTTTTCCCCCCACATAGCAGATACTGGTCTTGCTGATGGGTTAACGATTTTCTACGGCCCTGTTCAGCTCTCCTAGAGTAACTGCCTGTCTCCAGGAATCTCCTCCATGCTCTGGGAGACACTGTTTCATTGCTGTCCCTCTAGTGCACCTGTTTTTAATTTCATTAACACAAAAGCTGTTGAAACCGATTAACAACCTCCTCTGCTACTTACAGCTAGGGTATATCCCAGAAGTTTAATTGACTTGATGCTACATTCTGATTAAAAAGTGTTTCCTTTTTTCCTTTTTTGTTTTATGCAGTGTATTTGGCAGCGTGACTTCTGTTCTGGGACTGCACGCCCCTCCAAGATGCATAGTAGCAACAAGAACCCCAGTGCAGAACAGAGCAGGGATCAAATCACAAGAAACCTTGGAACAACTGCTTCTTTGTTTCATATAACAGTCTATACAAACCATGTGACAGTGGGCCTTGGTTACTTAGATAAGTAATTTTGTTTGCTTTTGTTCTGAGTGTGAGTACGGGCATTTGCAAAATGCCCAATAAAAACTATGAACATTTGTTTTTCTCTTTCTTAGATTTAATATTTACTTCAGTCATAATCTGTCAAAAGAGCTGGCCCAAATCAAGTTCCCTTCTTTGATTGGAAGTGAAGTGAATACACTCAGAACCTGGCATTAATCTCCTAAAGAGAGACACAGAAGCAGAAAATGACTATTAAGCAAGCAGCACCATCGAGGTTGGGTAGAACGAAGCCAACAAATGCAATTATCCCAGTGGCCACTTGAGACTGGCTCCAGAAGCAACTCCCATCTTCAGATGCTAAAATTCAACCATGAAAAGAAGAAGTTTGCATCCGATGTACCAGCTACCAGCTATTGTTTTGCATTTGCATAGCTGACTCAATTATTTGAATTTTATTAAGGGTTAAATTTAGTGATTCAGCTTTTTTGGCCGAGGTGTGCAGGCAGCTGTTGTTCTCTGTGTCTTTTGAACATGCCTTGCTGCAAGGAAAAGCTTGTATGAACTTTGTTTTCCCAGTTTTTGTGACTTAAACTGTATATTGCTAGTCTGCTACGTAATACTGATCAGCAGATATGTGTGTCACTCATCACCCTACCCTTTTGAACGCAGTTTATTAATCAAGCTGATCACACTCCACCCTGTCTTCCAAATATCATCACCTTTAGCTCTAAAAAACCTAGCAACTAAAATATAATATTGACAGTTCAGAATGTGCATGTATGCTGGAGATATACTGCAGTAGTATTAATTTAACCCCCAGAGAGAAACTGAAGACATTTGTTTGCATTTTCATTTAAATACAATAAGACCGACAGGTGATATAGAGTTGGGGTTGAATCAATTCAAGACGTTTGTCGTATCAGAAGGCAGTAATAATCTAGTTAACTCTAAGGTGCAATATCAATTTCACTTTTCACACTTTACAATGTTTGCTTTGAATTAATTAGTTGCTGGATATTTCCAGTTTTAGTCGGCTTTAATGTCACTTTTAGTTAAAAGCATGAGCTCCAGTGTTCATTAAACTAATCTGTCAGTAAATTGTCTTATTCCTATAAATACATTTCAAATTAAAGACTGCAGCTTAAGGGTAACATAAGGGCCTTTCGGATGGGGTTTTACTTTAAGCCTAGCAGGTACTGGAAGATAACTTGAACAAAAATTACTCTCCTTTACAGATGGTCACATATCCATTTATATAATTAGACACATGGAAGGCTTAGCCTCTAATTGCAATTTTATATGCACACCTCCTTCTGTATTTGAACGGTACGTGCTGCATTACATTCATCATAACACGAGCTTACGTCATAAAGTGATTTACCTTTCTGATAATAGTTGTAATATACGTCGGCCCACAACTACGCATATACACACTCACAGCTTTCCCCATTCAATACTTCACCCTGTCAGCCACGACTTGTGTGGCTGCTCTATCAATCAGTGTAAGCTGACAACTATGGCTAATGCTCCCCTTTTATTTAACCATGCTTCATAATTTACCATTAGATTACTGGGTTTAGATCGCATACAGCATGTTGTGCTGTTTGTAGTGGTCTTTAACTGTGACGCATATTTTAAGGCGCCAAATACTCATCATTTTATGACATTCTGAGGCATTTATTAACTACACATACCTTCAGTGCTTTGCATATTTGACATAAACAGTGTCAACATAACACGCTGAACCATGAAAATGCGCTATACGCAATCTAATTATATTGCTGTTTTTAAGAGCGTAACGCTCAATGTTACCTTAGAAGACAAATTTAATACACATGCAGATTCACTCAATATCATTCATTATATATATAATATAACCATTTGCCACAACATCTGTGAAAAGGCATGTTAACAACTTTGACAGTCACACTCCATAATTGGCAGGCCGGGGCTTGCTTAGTTATTCAGTGATAATGAGAATATCTCTTTCCCCCTCTGCATCGCTCGCTCTCTCGCTCTCAGACACACAAAGACACACATACAGTCGTGTTTTCAATGGTTTAGAGGACAAAACAGTGGCTTACATTAGTTTGTTTATTATGCTTGTGCCTATTGTCTTTCAAACATATACAGTTAAAGTGGATTTTGATAGTAAACGGTGTGTTCTTAAGTTGCGGTGCGTTTGACCTTTCAGGGCCACTGTAGAAGGCATTAAAACAGCTTCTTTCACACAGTGAGTGAATTGAGGGGCTGCACAAAAGCCCGGGTTATTTTGAACTATGAATCATGCAAAGCTACTCTCTATAATTATTTACATTATTGAGACCTGCTTTTTGTCCCCGAGGGAAGTTGCTACCCCAAAATGTCACGGTGCTAACAGATTTACTGTGTGTTCACATAACACGAGTAATACACATTCATATAAAATCATGACCTGCAGATGTTAAACAACAGCGGTGACAGTTCTGCCCAATGCGCCGGCTGGATCGTTCCCAGTGTCCGGGTGAGACTTTACCAAACGCCCGTCGAATTGTGTTCATCTTCTGCAGCAGAGTGTGTGACTTGAGGGGAAAGCACATCGCCAGTTTAACTCCAGAGCTGTGAACTTTAAGCGACCTTTCAGCAGGCTCGGATCTATCATCTTAACTGAGGCGATCTGGAGATGACAGCCCTGCACATCCATCATGAGAACTGCTCAGGCCTGACACACACAAAGGCAGAAACAGCACAGAGTCGGACCCAATAGAACAGAAAATAAGTTAAAATCCGAGTCCCACTGTTTCCCATATGACTTTGCTTTGACTTTCACAATCATACAAAACGCATGGAAATATGCCGTCCCTTTGCGGCGCCCTCTGTTAAACTTCACTTTGCATTTTAATACTTCTCTCCATTCTAGCAGGTCTATTTCTTTGTCAAATCCCCTCTGTTCTGGCTGCCGTCTCCCTCTATATAGAAAGGTTAAACACACCTAAGCAGAGGCAGTGTGACTGATGCTGGGGCTGTTTCTAAATGTTAATGACACCCTCCGGGCAGAGCGCCGTACACCGCAGTATCCTACTGTAGAGTTATAGTGTGGCGGTTATGCTATAGTGGCTCCATCTGTGCATGCACACATCAAAATGTGTGTGCGAGTGCAGACACAGACGCACACACACACGCCGGGGACGGACCCATTGTACCGCTGGCACGAAGCCAGGAGTCCTTCCACTGAGTGGTCAGGGAGAGAAATCAATCAAACATGGCTTGTCAGGCCCCTGAATCCATTATGGTAGAGAGAGTGGTGAGGCTTGAGTAAACAGGGATGACAAGAAGAGACAATTAGCAAGAATTCAGGCCGCTGTTAGAGGCAAGCTTGGGGATTTGGTAGTCTTGCATGGCCGTTTGGCCCACCTAGGCTCAGTGCTGACAACAGGCAAGGCTTCACAGCTTTATTGCTGGTAATTCACTAGCTCTCAGTGTTTTATGCCCTCTCTCTTTACAGCCTAAGCAAGCCAAATCCATTTAAATAAACACCGGTGCTGCAGAATGATGGCTGAGGTGTTTAAAAGCACCAATGCAAGACTAGCACATACAGCTGGGGTCATTACACCGTTTCACTCCAACCCAGAGCCCCAAGTATTCAGACACTGGATATTTAACCAAAACTGAGAGCCTCTTTGAATTTATACATTGTGTAGTTGTAGGTTGTACATAACAGCACCATGTCTACTGTTTAACAGTCACCAGTCTCACACCAGATGTTGACTCAAAATGATTAACCTCCAAAATCAGCCACAAGACTTGCCAGAAGATTCAGAAGAAACCTCCATAGAAACGGCGAGCGGATGGCTCACTGTGTCAGAAAGTGTGCGGCCATTACTCATACATAAACTCATTACATTGGTCTAATAGCTCTGTCTCATGACTCTGCCTGCCTATACGAGGAGGACATTAGTGCAGCCTGTGTATGGAACAGAACACTGGAGTTCATTCATTCTTCTCAATGGTATGGATCAGGCAGATAATTAACTGCAGAGACGTGAAGTCATTGTTCAGTTAGAGATATGGACCTGGTCTAATAAGAGCTTGTGCTGTGGAGTTCCAGGGAGAGAAAGGGGTGAGATAAAAGGGAGACCTGCACAGCGGTGCAGTCAAATCTAGGGGCCCCTATTCTTTTGGAATCATTATTTAATATAAGGTCAACCTCTATTTAAAAAAACGCAGCAGGCGGCCGCTCCTCCCTGATCCTGGTTCTACTGGAGGTTTCTTTCTGTCAAAAGGGAGTTTTTCCTCCCTACCGTCGCCAAGTGATCGTACACTTGTATTGTAGATTTCTCTTATTGTAGAGTCTCTACCTCACAATACAAAGCAACTTGAGGTGACTGTTGTTGTGATTTGGCGCATTATAAATGAAACTGAAATTGAATTAAAAATGGTTTTTCTTCATGGTTTCTTCAGTTGGACTGCTTGACAACCATTGTGTCAGCTGTGTATGTGCAAAACTCACTGTGCAATTAATGACGTTTGTGTGCTAAAAGAGAAAAGCTATCAGTTAAATGTAAGATATGTTATACGTCTTTGAGCATGATTTTCATGATCATCACATTTTTTATACATTTTGTAAAAAGTGTGACTGGTGGGGGGAGTTTTCATGTAAACAAACAAACACTTTGCTCGCTGTTTCTCACACAAACGTATCTCTGAGTAGCCTAACAAATATTCTAAATGCATCCTTGATTGTTTACATGTGTTTCCTAGCCTGAGGACTTTTTTTCCTTATACATTTGTTTGTGCATTGATGAGCTTCCTGGCATCAATTGTTTATAAGTGGAATAACATGAATATAATGCAGGAACGCTTCTGTGGCAGAACACTACACATAAATTAATACTTATATTAGCAGATGCATGTATTGAGATATTTTATGACAGAGAAGCAGACTCAGTAATAGCCTTAATGATTTTAATACCACACAAGTGTTACGCTTATTCACGGTCCTGCGTTCGTGTCCATCTTCAGGTACTCAGAAAGAGGGATTATGGGAATTTAACCACCACAGGGACTAGGGGTGCAGTCCTCTAAAAAGTCAGCAGCCTGACACACTATGCTAAGCAAAGTCTTTGTGATTCCAACAGAAAAAAAGTTAATCTAGTTAAGTTGTGGCATCAGAAGCTTGTTGTTATGATGTGTCAGCCAGCTGTTATCACGACTGTGCCAAAGATGATGTAGCATGGAAACAAAACAGCAGCAGCCACAGCCCAAATCCATGCCATGTTACCTCTGTGAGGTCTGCATTCACTGAAGTCGACGTCCTACTCCAGTTATTAGATTGCACAACAAGGATATGAGACTGTTGAAATCTCAGAGTGTGCAGGAGCCTTAAAACAGCAAGTGAAACACAGCAAGTGAAACCCAAAGGATGTAATCATGTTGGGCCTTAAATTTACATTTTAGTTAGTTGTGTTTTTTTCTGTTTGGGTTTTTTTTTTTGGTTTTTGGGGGGGTTTTTTTGCTTTTTTTAGGCCTGTGCAAGTTCTTGCCATAAAGTCACATTTACATCTCCTCCTCAGAATTTGTCTGGATCTCACAAACAAGGCTGGTCTGTGTTTGGTCCAGCCCATAAATCCTGACTTTTTGAATCTTTGAATAGATCTCTGTGCCAGACTTGGGAGCCCCATGTCTGAGGGTCTGTGTAGGGAGGCCCCCAAACTGGAGAACACATCAGGAAAACAACTGTGAAATTTATCACGTCATTCCAAGGGCTGCGGGGGATCCCTCAGACTGCAGGTCACAGAGAGCGGCATCTAATTTTATTTACTATTTAAGGGTATGCACGATGGCACAGGAACTCCATGCTTCAGAGGGCATGGCTACTACAAGCTAATGCATTGTATCAATCTATATATGCATACTGTGTGTGCATGTGGATGCTAGATTATTAATCAAAGGATGCACACCCTAAAAGCCTAACATAAACATAAATGTGCACACTTTGTTCTGCAGACCAAACAGAAGACAGAGGCAGAGCCAGTTGAATGATTATTCAGAATAGCACATAGCTCTCTGTGGGAACTGTGGGTAAAGTGAGTGACAATATCAGAACAAATCATGATGAAATGATTGCATCACCCTTTCTGATAGCCATCTCTATAGCTGGTATCATCGCTTCTCACATGTATGATTCATATAGGAGCGTGGAGGGTTTCTTCAAAGCGCTCACATGTTTATGAGTCCATAACATCTGACGCAGTCATGTTTACGCTCCCAAGCCACATTTGACATTTTCTGGATATGATGAATCATTAATGATGACCTCAATAGGCTTTCACATCTTTGGCCCACAGATCAATAAAGTGGTTAGGGGAGTAGGTCAGAGGCTCTCCAGAGGTGTCTGTCAGTGTGTGAGTCTATGTACGCGTGTGTGTGTCTTTGAGCGCGCCTTCAAGCAGTCGCACCCACCGAGCGGCGGTAAAATGCCGGTGCTAATTGGCGGCCGAGCGAAGGCCCCATCTCCGATGCGGCGCTCCGGGGCTGGCAGAATTGCGGATGGTTTTCCAAGTTTTTTCCAAGCAATCCCTGCCTGTCAGGCTGTGGGAGTTCCATCCATTATTGATCACATCCAAGGATGAAAGGCAGAAACGCTCAGTGGGGACTGAGCATCTTTGGCCCCACGCAGGAAAAAGAAAAAAAAACGGGGGAAAGAAACACAGCCTGGACTGCCAACTCTGTGTGAAAGGAGACGGGGAAACATCTTTTTTAAGTCGTATTGAACTGTGACTGAAAACCAGACAGTCTGAAAAGTAAATACAGTGTTACATCAATAAAATGTGTCGCACGGTGTGAGTCCTCACTCACCCCTAACACTCAGCAGCTCAGTCCTCTCTGAGATTTTTTTTCATTCCCAGATGATGACATCGTGCTATGCGCCGCTTTGCCAGCCTTGGACGCGGCTCAGCTCAGTGCTGTTCAGTGATTCAGCTGTGTAGAACTGACCTCCACCTCACCTTGGCAATACCGTCTAACCAAATGGACGTTTGGCAGCCAGAGCACACACTGGATATACAAGCATGCATGCGCGCCAGTGACAACACACACACACACATGCATACACACATGACGTCTAGAAATAGACACACACACACACTCTCTGGGAAAGGTTACAATGCTGATTGAAACAAAGGGGCAGATGGTTTACAATGATGCAGTGCCAGCGCTGGCAAGGTGGCTAAAATATGCATTTCAGTTTGTGTGTGCGTGCTGAAATATGTCCACATACATCTCTCTGAGGTAGTTTTTACTGGGTTGGTGTCCACCCCCCACCCCAGCCCACCCCCCACACCAACATCAGTCTAAGCGTCTGCCAACAGAATGCAGATCTGTGTGCATTTGTCTTGGCCTGCCAGCGTGTCTCTTCAGTCTTGCGGGAGAGCAAAATGTTTTGCCAGAAGTTGCTGCGAGATACTTTGAAATTTTACAGCGCGCCATAAACTCTACCGCAGTTGGTACTGAATCATCATTTAAGTAGATGGCTGCTATTTTTCAGATGTGAAGGAGTTCTGGGGAAAAAACACAAAGGCACATAAAATGCATAAAAGTGAGATACTCCCTTGTGCTTCCCTCTAATTACATCCCAACGAGTTGTTCACGGAGTGTTTGGGATACAAATATTCATGTTATAACCGATGTGATTTAAGTCTTCCGTGATTTGTCAGTGTCTGTGTTGGCTTTAATACTACAGGCTTAATACTGCAGCATTACTATATAAAACAGTCCTTCAGAGGCTGCTTCTGTAAAGAAATTACAGCAGGAGAAAAACTTCTTTGCCCGTCTACAGAGCAGCCATGGAAATTCAGAGGGTTTTAATAGAGAAACAAGTTAATAATTGCACACAGCATAAGTTACACAACACCCTGCAGCAGCTCTGCAAATGCATTGCATCTCTTGCTCTTAAATAAAGTGACTGTGTGTGTGTGTGTGTGTGTGTGTGTGTGTGTGTGTTTACAGTTCCAGCAGTAGGAAATAATGGTTTAGGGTTAGCAGTAATATAATACAGCTGTGAACTGTGTGTGATTAAACAGCAAACAGTGAAGCTGATAGCACTGATAAAAATGACACTAACTGGGGAACTGTGTGTGTGTGTGTGTGTGTGTGTGTGTGTGTGCTATACTCTCCTAGTTCTTGCTAAAGCTTTCGCAAATAGATGGATTCCTCAAAAAAATATTGCCATGAAAAGTTTTTATGAATAAAGTAACAGCAAGTTCAGAAAACAGAAAAAAACCCCAAATCAAATCAATGTTATATGTGAGCAACTTTTGCTTTTCAAACAGAACAAATTCACTTGGTTGGTTTTCTGTTCCAAGCATCTGCAGGAGTCCTGCTGCTGATGCGTCTCTAACGGTGTCCTCCATCTCTTCATGCAATCCTAGTCTGACTCCATGTCAGTCCAGTTTTCCACCAGCGCATTAGCACATCTGATTACTGATCCAGCTCTGATACAACACTTACTGTCCGCAAATATCAAGCACTGTAACAAATATTACATTAACAGGCTCTGAGGGAAAAGCTAAGAATCTTTTTTTTATGTGCAAGCATAGCAGTTTTATTTGCCATGGTTCCCTTCAGTCTGCATATCCCACCTGTGCCTGTCTCTCCTCTCTCTGTGTGAATAAGTGTGTCAGTGAAGTTAACCACTGTTTTTCAGGAGTGGGCGTGGTCCAATCACTCGAGCACCCAAACCCTGCTCTCACCATCCCCTCTTGCTAGATTGTAGTGGTGTTTCTCGGGCCAGTTACAATTCAGTTCCATGATCTCCTTCCCTGATAGCTTCTGTAAACCACTATTTTTACTTACCTGTTTGTCTCCTCCTCTTCCTCCTGTTGGATCCTGTTTGGTGGGCCTGCTGGACTATCTCCACTTTCCACACCCTCTCTGGAAAATGAACCTCCTTTGAACCACCTAAAGAAAAGAGGACAAAACTGGTGCATGGGGAAAAAAAGACAAACAAAATAACAAGCATTCACCTGAGACACCTGAGATTTTACTTATCGTGGACCGCTAAGAGACATTTTGACAAGACTTGCTTTAGTGACTTACCTGTGTTGAGTATTCAGCTGCTGAAGTATTTTCTGAAGCTTTATCTCTCTGGTGTGAGTCAACCTGCTTTTAGTTGGATCGACTGTGGTTGCAAATATTCATGAGCTCTGATCTAGTGCATATTGTGCTTGAGTCCTGTCAGTGAACCAAACCAAACATCCAAAAATATGAACGTGCTGTTTTTTTCTATTAGTCAAATAACTGACAGTGAGTGAGATAAATAAAAGTGCACCTGCTCACACAGATCGCACGTGGAGAGGTGCTGAAAAGAGACAGGTGAAGTGAAATGATATCAGACTGACAACAGCGTGTTACGTTACTACAAGCGCAGTAACAGCTCGCCAACAAGTGTTACAGCAAAAATAACAGAAGTGAGCGAGCAGGAGAGAAGGTCAGGAAAACCATCGTTGTTGGAACTTCTAAGTCATTTCAGAAGGAATTTGACTTTGTCCATGTGGGCAGCTACAAATTTCAGTCGAGCTTGAAGATGCTGTTTTTAGAGCAGCGGCTTCTTTCTTGGGCATCACCCTTTCAATCCATGGTTGTATAAAACTCCCTGTTGACAGTGACGCCGGTGTTCCAGCAGTTTCCAGTTATGACAGGTTTGAGCCTTGGTGGTTGCTGGGTCGTTCCTGATCATCCTAACCAATTTCCTGCCATCTGAGTGCGACAGTTTGGGTCTTCTTCCAAAGTGGTGACACATCAGGATAACCTGATTTCTGGCAGTTGTTCAGAAATGGCTCCAACAGACATTCCCAACTTGTGTAAATCTACAGTTTTGCTTCTTAGACTTTCCTGCTGTTCTGAGTATTGGTCAGTCCAATGAGAGTCAAACAAATGCTTTTTATACTTCCAAAGAGAAAATCCCAATTGGAGTCAATCATGATCACTAACAAGAAATTAATAGGCCTTTTCTTTGCCAAGTTAAAAGACGCTGTAACCTTAACCTTGTATATTTGAGCTTATATGTATACTTGTGACCACGTGTGGATTGTGTAGAGAAAAACTGTGTGGAGAAAAGTAAATTCAAACTTTTGCACCCAATCCTTTTTTTTCAAACTTCAAAGAAATCATTAAAAGCCCCAAACTACCGTGGAATTCATACCGATGCATGTAAACTGACGACAACTGTATATCCGTGACCTCTTCCAGAACTCACTGGAGATTGTTCTTCAAAAATAGTATTGCATAATTAATAAACCTTTAAAAATCTAGAATACTATAAACACGTGCATAATTGTTTTCTTGCAAATACAGTTTCCCATGTAACACAACTTATTCAGATATAAAGCAGTTTGTATGTTAGAGTGCCACCTTATTTACAAACAGAAACACTGCTTCATATGCTGCATCAGGAAGCAAATCAATTTGTACATGCAATGGCAGAATCCACCACTTCTGCTGAATGTAATCAAATTCAGTTAATGGTTACTGAAATAAGAAGTATGAACAGCAGTGTTTAAAGCTGATGGCAATCTTAAGGGTTGCACTTGCAGATTTGACTGGCTCAGAGCAAAGCCCTCTTCACTCGTCTCCTCTCCCGACTCCTTTCCTCCTTTACACCAATGAGTCCGTCCACTCCATGTCACATTCAATGGCCATCCAGACTAATCCATCCCAGGTCGTTAGCCCTGTCTGCAGGGCTAATCATCATCTCCTCTAGCTCAAGTTAGCCAAAAAGCGAGCATCACCAGAATGAGACAGTTAAATATTCATGCCCCACCGCAGTGTAATATCCTCCTCAATGATGTTTGAACCTTTTGACCCGAGGTAATCAGCAGTAATCACGCGGTCACACCGAACAGCGAGACATTTGATGTGTAGATGGTTGAGTCTGATGAGCTTCTGACACTGCTGAGTGCCTGCATCAGGCAGAAGCTCAAACTTGTGATCGCCACAAGCGCGAGGCGCACAAGTGACACGCGGCGGCGTTCCCAGTGACAGACACTTCATTTCACCCCCAGGCATACCGGTATGACATCACTCGATTAATAATGGAGCAATTAATTATGACCTATTAGACTGATGAATTAGATTAGATAGAAAGGAGGAATGTAGCTGTGTGATAATATTACACTGGGATACATTAATGACTTCTTGGAGAGCGAGGTGTGTTGGGAGGGGCTGAAGGGAAGAATTTATATATGCCAGTTTGGAATGACACGCAGTCAGCGATCTAATTATATCGGTGATAAATGGTGTTATTGATATGATAATGATTCCTTACCCCAACATGCTAACACTCCGCTCTGGAAACACGTGGATCTATACTGCAAGACTTTAATGTCTCGTAGTATGACAGCAGTCACTGTCCTCAATGAAAGCTCCATATTGATGTCACACTTAGCGCCACAGAAGCCACCGGTGAATTCAGGGTACCTTTGAAGCAGCTGTATGGAGGCTATTTAATGACTGAAAATGTTATGCGGCTTTTAAATATGGATGCAATTCTTCCATCAAACCAGCAACACAGAAATAGAGAAATAACAATAAAGACTGAACTTTGCTGTCACACTGATAGAGATTAAAGCTACTCTCGTGTATTTGACCTTTTAACTATTACTTCTTAAACCTTTTCATGAATAATACAGATATAATATGAGGGTGACTTGTTAGTGTGTGTGTAGGGGGGTAGGTGTGATGCAAACACAATTTCGACTAATTAGGAAAGTGTTAAAACATTCACTTCGCATTTTTTTCCCCTACATAAGCTCACTGAAATTACTGCTGCACTCAAAGTCCTAAGTGGAGCATCTGCATAGGATGAGCACATGATATGGTTTTAAATATGTAAGCTGTTATTGCACAGTGTGTGATGAAAGAAAAAAAAACAAAGGAACTTGCACTGATGAACTCATTTGAAGCCCTGAGCTGCATTCCACTGACATCTAGTGTCAGATTCAGGAAGTGAGATATCGTCCTGTGCCCGTGTCTGACCCCGTGCAGGTGTGTGTTTGTGTGTGTCCTGTTGTCCACTTCCCAATACATCAGTGTAGTCCTATTGATCTGTTTGATATGACCTTGAACGATCAGACAAGTGGAAGAGCCGTGTTGGAATGAAACTCATCCATTCCCTCTGTCTGCTATCTGCCGCTGCTGTAATGACTTGAGGGAAGACGGGGAGGCGAAGAAGCCCATTGAGAACGACTCCTGAACCAGTCAGCTCTGCAGCAGCCTTATGTCGTGGCCAGCCTCGCCTCCAGGCACAGTCTGCTTTCTGGGTAACAGGAAGAGAAGTGGGTCAGTCTGTCTGAGGCACGAGTGATGATATGTGGGCTGGTTAATGCTATATATCAAATCATAAAGATAGACAAGGTAGATGGGTAGATAGAGCTCAACCCTTGGAAGGGTTATGTAAGTGGATTTGTTCCCAGGATACAGGATAGCTTTACATATGAATATGGAATACAGTGTATTAAAATGATAATCAGTAGATGAATGATGAAATTTATCCTCATGGGGCAAAAGATGAGGAGAAGCCATGCTTTAGGGCCTTATGGTGGATGGTTTAAGCTGAGCGTGTTTCATCCTCTAACATGTAGAATCTAAGAGTATATGTAAAACATTTCCCCTGCAGCTGAAGCATGATGAAAATTGAATAATCATCATTTTGCCCCAATTTCAAATCACTTACATGACTACAGAAATCAGTTTGTGAAGAGGGAAAAAAATCGCCCAGTGCCCGTTTCCTTCTTTTTTTTTCTTTTTTGCTGGTAGTTAGCTGCGATATAAAGATCTTAAGAGTAACTGAGAATCACTAATATGATAGCAAGTGATGAAATGTACCTGAATGCATTAAATTAAGTGCTGGAGCCTTGAATGGATACAGTGGCCCTGAAGGGTAAAACAGACTGCAACTTAAGAAAAAACCAGCAAATAGAAAAATGCAGAAGACAGAAATGTCGTTGGGGAGACAATAATGTGACGGAACAGCTGCGAAAGTGACAAGCTAACAGTAAACAGCTAATAGCAAACATGTAGCTACAGTATTATGTGAATCATGCAATTAAAACAAACATTACTTGCATCTTTTTCTCCCTCCGTATCATCCTCCATGACTATGGTATGGAACAGATGTGGGCGTGTCCTCATCTCCCAGAGGTGTTGTCAACAAGCAAACCTACATGCACTAAAATCATTTGAAAATGATTTAATAACTTTATGATCTCTGTGAAAATTATTTCCACATCATTTACTGTATATATCTACGGAAGCGTAGAGCTGCCACCCGGGCAAAAGAAAAATAGAAGTATATCACGTTATAACGTGAAAACTTTATTGTTCTAACAAGATACTTTTCATGTTTGTACAATATACTATCATGTTTGTACAATATACTTTTCACGTTTGAACAACATAATATCACGTTATTACAATATACATAATTATCACGTTCGTACAATATAAATATTATATTGTACGAACGTGATAAAGTTTTCACGTTATAACATATCTTTTATTGTTCGAGCATGATATATTGCCATAAAACATAGTGAAGTGGTGACAGTACAGATCAGAGTGCGAGAAAATGGCACGTTTATTGGAATTAATTAAGTTCTATTTTATGCTTGGATTGAGGCATGGGGAGATTTTGCTGTTATTGAGCAGTTTGGACAGTATTGTGATAAGCATGCGGACACTTAGAAGAAACCTAAAACGCATGGGACTGTACAGGAGAAAGAACGAGTCCGATCCGATTGAGGTGGCAGGATTTCTTATTGATCAACTGGAGGGACACGGGAGGCTCCATGGATACAAACTACACCACCTGAACTGCATTCAGGCAGGTTATGTTGTCACGCAGAGTACTGTGAGACATTTACTGAAATATCTTGACCCTTACGGTGTTGAGCAACGACGCAGAAATCGCCTAATGCGACGCACGTATGTAAATCCTGGACCAAATTTCATGTGGCATGTTGACTCCTATGACAAACTCAAGCCTTTTGGAATCTGTATAAATGGAGCTATTGATGGCTTTTCGAGAGTTATGATTTGGCTTCATGCCTATTCAACAAACAATGATCCCAAAGTCATTGCTGGATATTTCATAGCAGAAGTTGAAAAGAGGATGGGAACACCTGCTAGGATTCGCTCTGATTTGGGAACAGAAAATGTCATAATGGCCGAGATGCAACGATTCTTGCGATGGACTATGGATCCGAACGTCAGAAACTGTTTTATTACTGGATCCAGCAATCACAATCAGCGTATTGAAGGCTGGTGGGCCTTTCTGAGACGACATCATGCTCAGCACTGGATAAATCGTCTCCAGGAACTAAAAGACCATGACTGCTTTTCTGGATGTTTTTTGGACAAGCAGCTCATATTGTTTACGTGCCTGAACGTCATCGAGGTATGTAACCATGTTTATATTCTTTTAATGAGTCATTGTGTGTGTGTGTGTGTGTGTGTGTGTGTGTGTGTGTGTGTTAGAGAGAAAGAGAGACACGGAGAGAGAATAAAAAGTTTGCTTTAACACCCATAATGCACCATCCCTATTATCACTGTGTTCAGGATATGAAAAAATGCATATTTCACTGACCAGAAACATAAAATCACACTGTCTAAAACAATTCACGTTTAATAACTTTAAATTTTCCACAGTATCACGTGTCTATCACTGTTATTCTTGTTGAGTATTTTTGATAAACTCTGTTTTTCTGACTGTCACTGTGTGGTGCTTTTGGGTAACATGTTGAGCCAAGAGAAATGTGTTCTTTTACTGATATGAGATTTTTTAATTTTTAATATTTAATAGGAAGAGCTGCAGCAAGTTGCACATATGTGGAACACCCACATAATACGCAGAAGCAGAAATGCAGCTGCTCCAAGTGGACGTCCGATTCTCATGTACACCATCCCTCATCTCTTTGGAGGACAGGATCATCTGAAAGAGGTTTCTCGGGAGGCAGTGGATGCTTGTAAGCAAGAATGCCAACAGAGAGGACCTTATACCTGTGATGAAACCGTTTTCAGCTTGTGTTGCCTTATAATGTCAGAGAACTTCTTACTTCCACCAAGCACAGCAGATGAATCCATTGAACTGTATCTCTTCCTGAGAGCCTATATACTGAAGGACTTATAAACCTTAATATAATTGGGTTTGGGACTTTTTACGCACATATTTTTTGGTACAATGTTTTATTTGTGCAATAAACAATAGAAAAGACAATCATTATTATTTTGTTTGGATTTTTGGTTCAAGATAGTAGCAAGCAAGCATGTCTAAATATATTTAACCAAATCTGTGTACTCCAGTGAAGAATCAAAATTAAAGCAGGTCCTTGTATTAGTATTGCATTTCTTTTTTTAATATTTTGACTGAGACATTTATGCAAAAAACAGGTGTTTGCTTCCCATCTAAAGAAAACATTTGACACCTGTTTATTAATGAGAACATTGAAGTAAATGCTTGAATACGCAAAATGTTTTAAAAATAAATCAGCAGAAAGACGTGCATTGAATAATCTCAACCTTTTGGCATTTCCAATTATTTTTTAACTGAATTTCTATTATATCTGATTTCTGTTTTAAGACTGTTGAAAAAACATTTTTTAAACTGCTGATCCTATACATTCTCATTCATGAAATATTGTTTTCAATTTTACTGAAAACATTGTGCAACTGTTATTCACCCATGAACAGTTTCTTGTAAACTGGCAAATATAAAAATTCTGCATTATGTAATAATTACCAAACACTGTTAGATGTTAACCTCCCTTTTATTTGTGTTCAAGGAGAAGAAAACACGGACTCTTGATAAACACTACAAAACTTAACTTATGTGCCAATTTTCTGTCTTTTATCCCAGTCAACTATTGCATCAAACACACTGCCTTCCAAAGTTATTCCCTTAAAATATGTTCTAAACAAATGACTGGTGGAAAGGTAAAAAAAAAAAAGATACTTGAAAATAATTAATATTAAATCTTTTGAATTATTACTAAACAAAACATCCCCTCTAGCAGACATCTTGTATCCTACAAAACTGTACCACAGACCTGTGGAAAAGGACCTTGACACATGATAAGAACTAATAATAAGCATAGTTCACCTCTTGCTGGTAACCATATGAACTTATTAAACATAATTAGTTAACATTTAAACTAGTAAAACTTTTAAGTATGAAAACTTAAACTGAAATTTACATTTTTCATGGTGGAAACCAATTGATGTTATCCACAATTTTTGAAAATAAATTCAAATATGAAAAAAAAAAGTTTTTTGGGGGGTTACTAATAAAACACTTCCCTGAAATCTAAGCACTTCCCTGAAATCTAAGCTCTTTTTTTTATACAGCTATAAAGTTTGGTTAAACCCACAAACAGGGAACACCCCTGTTTGTGGGTTTAACCAAACTTTATAGCTTCATAGCCCCTCATTGTTATTGCAAACCTTTCATTATTTGGTTTAAACATGATGGACTTTAATCAAGCTATGCTGAACTCATAAGAGCTTTTAGCAGCCAAAACATTGTCCAGTTCATTTCGTAGTTCTGGGTAGGACGTGTATGTCCATGGTAGTTCCAGAAGAG
The DNA here is from genome assembly GCF_001858045.2 of Oreochromis niloticus. Classification (NCBI taxonomy): domain Eukaryota; kingdom Metazoa; phylum Chordata; class Actinopteri; order Cichliformes; family Cichlidae; genus Oreochromis; species Oreochromis niloticus. The sequence continues at coordinate 29,964,626 of NC_031985.2, read as the reverse complement.
GGCCGCATGTGTGTGCCACAGGTCGTCGTGCCAGTCCATCCACAGGCGTGAACAGTACCTCAACCTTGTCAACACAGATGACATCTGACCCAGTAAGAAACCTGAACATCCTTCTCAGTCCTGTATCGTCAAGTCCTCTGATGTACTGGTGCAGAAATCTGAAGCTCTGCTTCTCTGCTTGAGTGGTGGGAGAGGCAGTAAGCAACTTCAAAAGCTTTCTCGTTGTTGGCTTTTTATCTTCATACATTTGTAGGACATCTTGTGGGCTTTGAAAAGCTTCTTTTAGGAAGTGGCTTGCAACTAAGGACATTTTCTCTGCGGCATATGCTGGTTTTTGGATTAATTGTTTGTGTGCGACTTTCAGAAGAAGGCCTTTTAAGTTCTCTTTGGTTGGAAGCACTGATACATCCAGGCGATCCATGAGATCCAGCACTTCATCCCTGTCTTCATCTGAAAGATCTTCTTTTAGAGCCCTTGTTATCAGATCCCTATCTGATTGACTTAGGTAAAAGAGAAGACTTTCAAACAGCAGATCATCTGATACTTGATTCTCACCGAAGATGAGTGCCACTGTGAAAACAGGAGCAAGGCGACAAGGGAAATATCCATGGTCTTGAAATCCCTTCAGTAAAATTCTACCCATGGATTTCCACTCTTCTTCCTGCCATTTAGGTGACAGTGATGGCACTCTGAACTCCTCTCCTTCAGCTGTGTTGTCCACAAACTCTGACCAAAATGCAGCATACACATCTCTTGATACACTGTCTGCATCAGCTCCTTTTTCATCAATGTAGGTGTATTTTAGAGGGTGTATGAGGAGTGCTGGATCTTTGAACTGGCTGATCATCTCCTCCATAATAGTAACCCTGTGAAGTTTGATGGTAATGCAGACAACATCATATGATCCTGCAGAGCTTATTGCTTCATTGCTTATAGATGTATCTGGACTACTGACTGCTGTGTTTGTTGGAGGAAGTGTAATGGATGTGATGACCAGATCATCTTCCTCAAACTGCAGGAATGGTTCATCTATTACAGTGTCATCAAGTTGACAAGGCAGAGGCTCTCCAAGGTAGGGTCCAATCATTACCTCAGATGTGTCTAATAATACATCTTCATCAGCATTCCTAGATTCTGATGATGAGATCACAACAGTGTGGAAAGCTTCTTCATCTCCTTGATGTGAGTCAGTCAGTTGTGTAACATTGTTTACATGTGTTTTCCCTCTATCATAAACTTCTTCATCATCTTCATCATTGGAAAATCTTCTTGTGCACAAGTAAAATCTCAATATTCCCATTTTAAGTGCTGAGTAGAGTTCTCCAACTGTGACATCTTCATCAAATACAGCCTCTTCCTGATAGTCTAATATGTCATGACTGAACACCTCCCATCTTCCAAATTTGCTTTTTCCACTTGGAAAGAAAAGATCTTTAGCATACTGTAATATGTCAGCTTTTTTGGAGTCTTTGGGCACATCAAAGGTCCTTGTTCCTCCTCCTCTGCGCTTTCTCACTTGCTTACCTTCATGGATCCACCCTAACTCAATTTTTCGAGTCTTTTTCTCAGCCCATCTGTTGTTTTTTGCATATGTTCTTTTTCTCTTAGAAACAAATGCCTCCTCATGATCAGGTTTCTTCTCATTTTCATTGATTCCCATCTTTTCCTTCAATTTCTCGAGCAATGAGTTTTTTCTTGATTCCTTAGTACTTGCACCACTGTTTTCCAAGCAGAACCGTCTGGCAGCTATTCGATCACCATATGTTGGGATGTAACCAGACAGGGTCTTGTCATCCATGAAATCAATCACTGTGGCATCAATCTGTAATAACAGAGATATTTATTACCATACAGAAGTACAAGGTATACCTGCTGCCACACCACATGAGGTACCTCACTAAAAAAATGTATGTACATTTCACATGTGTTTGTGTAATTGTCTGTTATTATTTTAGTGGCAGCCATCAATATTTAGCATTTATTCTTTTTCTCTCTCTATGCCAGCAACATTAATCAGATTCCCTAACATGTCATTAATAGAAATATTACAGTATATACAACATTTGAAAAAGTAAATTAGTATTCACGTATCTTTCATTTGCACAGTGCACAAAGGGTTGAACTCATTGGTTTTTAAAATTGAAGCCAAATATCAATATAAACACAGTTTAATTCATTTGTTTTTAGATAAACAAGGAAACATTGTGCATCACATAATATAGTGATATATTTAAGAAACCTGGAATCTGCAATTAGTAACATTTAATAACTGTGGTCATAACAACGACCCAGTTTTATACAGCGGGTTAATTTGTTTTACATTCTCGATTCCATATAGATCCACACCAATGCAGCCTACCGTTACGTCCTTACGCAGTCAAAGCGAGAGAAGCGAAAACCGCTGTGGTTGCTAACTTAGCAATATGTCACATTTTTAGACGCTGTAACTTCGTAAAAAGCGAGTTTAACAAATTTCCCCCTCAAGAGAGCACTTACGCGTTCTTGTAGCATTCGTAAGAGACAGTCCTCAGGTACACCACGATTCCGAAGAAATCTCAGAAGTGGGCTATCAGTGTTTATGTCCATGTTGAAAGCAGGGCATTGAAAGTTAAGTGCCAGTTCTGAAGAGCATCCACACCTACCATAGATTTGGGTTTCCGAACGCAAGACGTTTTACGTTCTTACAATAAAAAATGTTATTCTAATGGTATTTTTTTTATCTGATAATTATGTATATTGTAATAACGTGATAACTTTATTGTTCGTACAATATAATTATCACGTTCGTACAATATAATATTTATATTGTACGAACGTGATGATTATATTGTACGAACGTGATAATTATGTATATTGTAATAACGTGATATTATGTTGTTCAAACGTGAAAAGTATATTGTACAAACATGATAGTATATTGTACAAACATGAAAAGTATCTTGTTAGAACAATAAAGTTTTCACGTTATACTTCTATTTTTCTTTTGCCCGGGTGGCAGCTCTACGCTTCCGTAATATATCACAGCATTCAAGGCCTTTTTAAGCACAGAGCATACACTGAGAGCTCAAACACACCGCTACTTGGTGGTGGACAGACAAATGCTGCAAAAGCACACAAAATGCAACCAAAGTTTAATAAAACAGAACATAAGTAGGGGGGGAAAAAAACACAACAGAAGTTAAATAAAATACAACGGAAGTATTTAAAAAAAAAGCGCAAAATCTCTCAAAACGCAGAAGTGTTTTTGGGGGAGACAATAATGTGACGGAACAGCTGCAGACGTGACAGAAACCAAAAAAATGAATGTTTCTCACTGAGGCACGATTAAAAGAAACGGAGGATTCATCTGTGTTATGAGGGAGAAAAAGATGCAACTAATGTGCGTTTTAATTGCATAATTCACATTATACTGTAGATACATGTTTGCTATTAGCCGTTTACTGTTAGCTTATCACTTTTGCAGCTGTTCCGTAACATTATTGTCTCCCTCCAAGACATTTCTGTTGTGTTTTTTGAGTCTTTCGTAGTCTTGAAGCATTTTTCTATTTGCTGGTGCTTTCTTAAGTTGCAGTTTTACCCTTAAGGACCACTGTATCCATTCATGGCTCCAGTACTTAATTTAATGCATTCAGATACATTTCATCACTTCCTATCATACTAGCGGTTCTCAGTCACTCTTAAGATCTTTACATCACAGCTAACAATCAGCAAAAAAGAAAAAGAAAAAAGGGTGATTTTTTTCTCTTCACATACTGATTTCAATAGTCACATAAGTGAGCTGGAAAAGTAAAAATAAATGGATGGAGTACTACATAAAATTGCTCTGAATTTTAAAATCTTGCATAGACAATAACAAAGCAATGCACTGTAATGTCGTGCAATGTATTCCATCATAACTGTAATTAGTAGAGATGAATAAAACTGGTGAATAAAGCTAGTATTACTATTATGCATGTAGGATTTGTATTGGAGCACTTTAAAATAAGTAGTGTTCCATTCTCTACCACTTTTTATTTATTAGTAAAAGTAGCTGTCCAAGCCTAGAAAATGTGTGGACTTAAGGTGACAGCTGTATATTTCCCTTATATTTCCTCTTCCACTGTCTGGAAATCTAATTACTGTGAATTCAGCACATGCTCCGCTTACAGTGATTTAAAAAAAAAAAAAAAAAAAAAAAGACAAAAAAAATTCCTCCTTCATGACAAACACCAACAAAGAACATGAAGCTGAAACCTAAAATAAATTTTCTAAATATTTTTTTCTTTAAAGAACCAGGTTTTATAGCCCACATTGAACAGTAATGAGCAGAGCGCCCATGCAGCACATTCACACACACACACAGACACACACACACACAGACATATACACACACACTCCTTTACCTCTTCATCATGGGACGTGACACCTGACGGCCCATTAGTTCCTAAAGTGCTATTCTATTCTATGAATTCCTCTCCTTATAGAATATTTAGACTCTGTGTGGTTTCCCTCCGCTTGTCAACATGGGATGCATTATTCATGTTAATGTGCCATCATCTGACACGCTGCGTGATGTAACGCTGCCATTCCCCGACTCCTGCACCCGCAAACGCATCCGGTGACCTTCTGAACTGTGCACTGCCATCGCCCCCTGCAGAATCGCAGCAGCTTTCCCTCATATAATGCAAAAAAAGAGGAGGAAACTCAGCTTTGACAAGCCTTATTGTGCAATTAAACGAGTGCTTACTAAAAGCACAGCTGCATTGGCAATAACAAAAGATTTGAGGTTTTAGCACACTTTAGGTGCATGCATATCTGTGGGCCTGAATTACCTGCTTTTACAAAAGAGATAAAGAGCAGCAGAGTGACTTTAACCAGCTTTTAATTATGCAATTAAAAAAGGTATGCCTGTATTTGAGATAGAGTAGATGTATCCTCACTGTGTGTCTGAACTCAAGAGAGATATGACACAATGAGTGAAGCGAAAGAATTTGAGTTACCAAGCCTTTAGTGCAATTAAAAGATAAGTCAAAGGCTGCTTTTATTTGAGATGGAATGAGCAAATGATTCAGAGTTTTAGTAAGCCTTTTGTTTAACCACAAACTTTGCATGTGTTTGAGCTGGAGAGAAGAAAAGGAAGCAAGGAAGAGTTTTATTAGCAAGTTGTACAAAGGTAAGCTTAAAAAACATATTCAATTTAAAGCTGTCTACTTTGTTGATTTTAATGGACTGATGGTGCCACTCAAACTTAACATCTCATTCAAAGCAATCCAATCCATGTATATATGTTCCTCCTTGGCAGCTGGCCAGTCTCAACAAAACTTTGGACAAACACCATCACACATACAGCGATTGTGTCTTTCCATTTCTCTTGATTTTTGTATTCATTATCGCTTTGAGGAAGCAAGGTTATGTTCTCTGTCTCCGTTTGTTTACCCATACGTATCTTAATGCTCGACAACAGCATTTTATTGGACTCGGGACTAAAAACCGATTGAAGAACTTGTGTGTGGCTAGCCTTAGCTAGCTAAATGTAGCTTAATATAAAACAGAGTGAAACAGCTAGCCTGCAAAAGTAACTAAATCTAACCAACAGCAGCTCTAAACCTCTGTAATAAATTATATGTTGGCTTAATACAAAAACCAAAGAATAACAACAAAGATTCATTGTTTTACAAGGTAATATATGGCGAGTTTAGCATGCAAAAGTGCCAATTAGCTCTTTTTTCTTTTCCTTTCAAACATTTTGTTCATCATCAACAGAAGTTATCAGCTAATGTGGCATCTGTAAACACTGTATCACAGATACAGATACCTACACTTGTTCTAAGTACCATACCAAAAAAAAAAAAAATGAAACAAAACCTAAAAAAGAATTTTATTTACTAAAATTGGAGCACTGGCTTCTTTGACAGTCTGTTAGCTTAGCTACCCTCAAACCAAACACAGTTTTCTTATTATTATTTAATTGTGTTAAAAAAGGTGCAAACGGGCATCAATGCCACAAACATGGGTTAGATTATCGAGTTCGGTGACCTAAAATTAGCAAAGATGAAGCCTAGCAAACATCGAATGGTTATACCGATGTGTTAGGATATACTTGCCAGTCAAGAAACTATGCGTCCAACTTTGTCTTATTCCTAATACAATTTTTAAAACATAATATATATATTAAATTGGCTTCTACAGTGATTGTTTTTGTGGACCAAAAGTGTCAGTATTTCAATGTGAGAGTTTCAGGTTCAGCTAATGCTTGCTAGCTTTGTTAGCACCAGTATCACAAACATAGTATTACAGTCCAATTGGTCAGAATTAGCAGATTTGAGGCATAGCTACACATACTGGCTATAGCTGCACCTGCTACCTCAGCTGTTACTCAAGAGTAAAAAATTTTACCTCAAAAAGATGAGTTTTAAAGAAAAAATATCAATTGATTTTAAAACTGGTGTTTTGAAACTGGTCTGCGGGGTCAGGCTCAGCTGTGAAAGCGATGACCAATAAAGAAACTTAAGTTGTTGGCATCAGAGGTTTCTGTTGGACCTTAACAGAATGTTTTTAAGTACTTGGTGTGTTAAAGGTGATGGTCCTATTATCAATGTGAATTTACATTATACTAAAAGAAATGCTAAAAAAAAACCTGCCAGCTATGCTTCTTAGAAATTTTCAATCACTAAACTTGTAGCTGCTCCTGTTTGTGGGGTCTGTGAGGTCACGCAGATAACTCGTGTACAGTATCAACAATGTAGGAGAAACTGAGTGTGTAAGACACAAGTTTTAACGATAGTTATTATTTCGTGGATTTACACGCAGAGGGGGCGCAGAAGAAAATGTCTCTGTATCTCAGTTAGCACACTGCTGAACTGCCAACTTGTCAAAAGAGTCTTCCAATGCATGCTGGGACAGCCGCCACCATCACTACCACCCCATAAAGGATTTGACAGGTGGAGAAATGAAATACTGAAACTGCCTCCTCAGTCATCCAACCTAAATATTGTGGCTTTGGAAAACGCTTTGCCCTTTCTGTTTGACGAGCCAATAAATGAAAGGCTTTTCACAACTAATTAACATGATTGCTTGGATATTCTATGACATTGATACTGGCTTTATAGGCTGGTGTGGGTTGATGCACAGGTTATTTTTAAGATACCAAACAAGCATAATGCATAATTTATCACACCAAAGAATAACCCTCCCAAGCTGGTGAATAAAGGAAGTAATAAGGGCAGCAAGGCAGCTGAAATGACTGATAATGCTTTACAACAGCTTCTAAATAAAGGAGATGAAAGAAAAAAAATCCTGTTTGCACATCATCTTAAAGGAAAGTGTAATTATCTGTCAGCCAATCAACACCTAGCAATCACTTCATGTGCCTGACCTTGCTGGACTGGTAACCATGGAAATTTTTTTTCTCTCTCTCTCCGGTTGAACACAGCTTGGTCATATAAAAAAAAAAAAGCCTTTATATGTGCACAGGGATGAACGACAAACAAGAGCGGTTTTCCATGGCTTTTTCTCACCAGGGCACCTTGGAGACAATCTTACCCTGCCTTTTATGGCTCACCGTAGTGCGTCCAAATAACAAATATGCAGGGAGGATGAAGCACAACCCCCCACGCAGACCAGATAAATATGTGAAAATGACAGTATTTGTTTTCTTTTCATTTGGGATCTGTTATGACAGTCTGCATAAATAATGCACCTTCAGGAAATATTTACAGAACACATATTGGTCTATATCTGACTGTGGGCTGTGTGTGTGTGTGAGGCTGTTTCTTTTAACATTATTTCAGCTAGGGCCCGTGCCTTGAAGTGAGCCTGCTTTTAATGAGTACTACCGCTTACAGAGGCATCAATGCTTCTGTAGTTTGCCTTCCCAGAGGCATTATCAGCCATTGACAACTGGTTGAATGCTGCTCTCTATTTAAGCACACTATCCTGTCAGCACTGGCAGTTGATGGACAGAGTTGTACAAAAACTACCTTCCAATATTTATCTCATTGTAAGCGAATAGCTTAAAAGAGACTCAGTGAAAGCGAAGGACACATTGCACAGTAAAGAATGCAAAGGCGCGGACGAATGTCTGCATTTTTCCCCTTGAACCGAAACAAGTCAGTGAGAGCTGAACGAAAGAGTTCTCAGCCTGATTAATTTTGGTATGTGGTGAATTTTGGTATCTTTTTAAAACATTTGTAGTGAAAAAATCAGTTTGTAAGTAGAAGAAAACATTGTGGCATTTCTGTAATATTTCTGGAAGATGTTGTATTTACTTTTATGGTTGATTTAATGGAAGAAAATATATAATTTTATAACAGAAAAAATCAATACGGTAAAGTAGCAGAATGCCTGTAATATCTGCTATTTTTCAAATACACTGTCCAGAATGATTTACAGTATGTGTGGATAGTTTCTCTGTATGCACCCTGAATCTGAGTTTAAGATACATATGAAAAGTATTCTGTGTCATTACAACTACTGTGCAGCTTACAGTGGACCTAATATTCAGCTTAGGCAGATAGTGGGTTATGTGAAAGTCCTCCCCCCACTTTTACTTAATCCATGAAATAAACCTTTTACAAAAACAAAGGCTTCTAAAGTTCTAAAGAAATCATGATGATCTCTTGATCAATAGAAAAAAGTCCCACATCCACCTCTTGGGGTTTGGACAATTCAATGATGTCTCGAATTAAAAATACATTTTCCATTATGGTCCATTAAGGAACACAATACATTTCATTAATGTGAAGAATCATATAACATCCTCTACTGCTCTAATTTCTCTTTCTAACTAGTCAATGTAACCTTTCTCTACAGCTGTCACATGAATAGTGCAATGTTGGCAGACAATTCTAACCTGTCTCCCCCCACATCCCACCATCTATCTAGGTTATCAAAGTCTGTTTTTCTTAGCTTCCAGTAATTCCAGCAGTCAGAAAAAGACTGACGGAAAGGCTCGTCATGAATCAGATTCAGATTAAATTGCCAATGTGAGCAGTGTCGACAGCATGCCAGTAGCGAGATGTCTGAGAGTCCTAAATGATGATCTGAAAACCAACAGGAGATGATACTGCCCTAATCAATTTGCTGTTATGTATCTGATTAACGTAAATCCAATCAAGTCTAGCTGTCCTCACACTACCCTCAGACACACTCACATATGTGCACTGCTTCCTCCAGACATCCAAACGTCCGCAAGATCATTTTCACCAGTAATTGTTGACAGGAGAGAGGCTGAAGGTGGATGAGGCTCCCCATAAGCCGAAGGATGTGTGGTGCAATTACAGTCCCCATCAACCACCGCTACTGAGTTACAGCTGCACTGTCTTCATTTGTTGTTAAATTTATGAAATAGCTAATAGAATCAGTCCTGCTGTTGTGGGCACAAATGTTTATGAACACCCACTGTATACCTCTAATTACAGCCTCTACTACTCCGGTCCTACCCTGCTCTGCTAAATTTGCTCTAATGTACTTGTATTTCACTTAGAAATACTACTCACCCTTCTTTATCACAACCCCTATTTAAGTTTAAACTTCCAACTCTTAAACCTCTCATATTTAATAGAGACAGGAAGACGGTGAAAGCTTTATGAGAGAGACCACCTTCAGTGCTCCAGGCATCTTACTGCACATTTAAAGGATTTTCCTTGTTTCCTCCTGCTCAGTTCAGTCAGTAACCTTTTTGCTTGCTCAGCTGTTTATAGCTGACCACTCTCCTTAAGGTTATAAGATTTTATAGACTGCTCAACCCCGGGGAAAAAATCAGTAACTTTAATGGATTGTCTGCCAAAAGTTCCATCTAGTAATTCGTTGATATCTTATAAGGAATATGACCATTGATTTGGGTCTTTCGTCTTGTCATCCTCAAGCATGAGCTTTTCACCATTTTCAACATTTGAGCAGCCTGCAGCTGTGTTCTGATTTTCAGCCCCACTTGTCACCGCTGTCTGTCCAGTGTCTTGGCTTTCCTCCACATTTTCCTTGTCATTCCTGTCAGACTGTCTATCCTTCACCTCATCAACACATTGCACCATTCCCTCATCAGTTTGTGGGGCACCAGTTGTGACCTCCACCGTTTCCTGCTGCATTACTTGCAGGTTGTTTGTGACCAGTTCACTCAGCCCCTTGTTTCCCTAGATCACTAGGCGTCCGCTATTCGCCAGCAGCATTGGCTACAGCACTCTGTTGTCAACCTGCACTACCAGGGTGAGCATGTTCCTCACCGCAGTTGAGGGCAAGATGAGCGTTGGTGGCCTACAGTAGATCACCACACTCAGAATATTTCATATTACCCAACCTAAGCTGAGTACAGAACCTCCTTCATGCTTTACCTTGAAATAACACTTCCAGTGTCTGTGAAGGATCATTCAAATACATGAAGGTTTTTATGCATAAAGTATGAGTGTGCTGCGAGCGTGTGAGCTCCTTTTTAAGCAACTCATCAGGGATGAAAGGCGTGACACCAGACACAGTGATTCGTGTTGATGGCTTAAATAATGGTGAAACAGCCACAAACAAATTGTCCAGAATTCCTTGCAAAGAAAATCAACCCCTGCCCTTTTTCATCCGAGAGCCATAAGTGGTGTTCTCATGACCTAACTGTTCACCAATGGGATTCAAAGAGGGGAGCTCAAAAAGTAAAACACCCAATTAACTAAACTTAGTTATACACTAAAATAAATAAAATTAAACATTGAGCTACCTTTACAGGGAACGCAACAAATTTACCTACAACCATACATGAACTATCTATATTATTCTGTAGAGTATGTACACATACGTACACATGTGACATACAGGTAAAGTGCTTGCAATGTAACCATCTCAACAATGTACACATGTAACTTGCATGTAATATACATGTAATCCCAATAACATACACATATAATGTATATGTAATGCACACATGAGGTACAGATGATTTTCAACAATGTACACATAAAATGTACATGTACCGTACACATGTCTAAACTTGTAAATGTAACATACATATAATGGATATGTATAAAGTGTGTAATGTATAAGGTACACATAATATTGCCATTGATTTTCATATAAAATGTCCTATCTCTCCGTTCTTCTACCTCCTGACCACACTAAGTTTGTTGCTCATGCTCGCTGACTCATGCTCATGTTCATTTCAAAAGTGCTGAATGGGGTTTAGATGAATCAAATTCTTCTACACCAAAAAGACTAAGATTTTTTATTTTATTTTCTTTAACATATTGTGTCGCAATCGAATTGCTATGTTGAAACAGATGAACACAGAATGCCTTGTGGAAAACGTTTCTTTACTCAGAGGCAGTTTGGCGAGGACAGAGGTTCAAGATGAGGTCAGTCAAGAAAAGTTTGAAGCAATCCTAAAGCACCTGCGGCAAAAAGCCCTTCAGACTAAACAAACGTCAAAAGGATAACATCTAGACAGGTGCAAAATGAGCCGGGGGGGGAAAGATTCAGACAGCTCATCCCAACTGAACTGATAACAGTGCTTAACTTCCACTATGAGAATGGGAAGAATTATATAGAGGGTCTTAATCTGGCTTTCTCTCTTCAGGCAGGTAGTGAATCTGTGGCACCCAGACAAGTTCAGAAAGGATCATGTTTAATCTTTCGCTGTATATGTAGGCATACAGTATTTTCTTTTTCAAAAATGGAGTTCCTTTTAATACTAAAAAAAACCAAAACAAGATAAACTAAGGGATAAAATATTGATTTCAGTAAATTTTACTGAATTTTTTGGATTTAATTTCCTCATGATTTCATGATTTATTTATTTATTTGAAGAAAGTTAAAGGTCCGCAGTCACTCATACTTTAAAGATGAAATCGTGTTATCTAGTTAAAACAGGTGATTCATTATAAGGACAGATGTTTCCATATTTTTATTAGACAAAACAGCGGGGTAAATTCTCAACATCGTTCCCAAAAATGAGAAATCATAGGTTAGCATATGTCATATTTAATTAAGTCTTGTTTTCCCCTCCATCCTCACGCATGCTCAGTGTCTATCCTCGGCTGATTCACATCAACAGTAGCGTTGGAGATCCAGCGGTCCGACAGCACATGGATCCCCAGTGAGAACCTCGAGCTCTCCGGCCAGGAGGGGTAAGACTGAGTCCTTCACTGCTTGTAAAGTCGGTTAGAGCAAAATAAGGAGGCTGTGAGGAAAGAGAAAGATCGCCGTAGATGAAGTGCGATGGAGAAAAAGTGTGAAATGAACTGAGAGGCTCCATGGCCGCGATGACTCACTGGTGTTCAGTGCCGGCGGTTAGTTTGCGTCTGTGAGTTGAAATGACCGCCGTGCCTTATGTTGCTGCTGTTTTGAAGAAATGTTGGCAGCGAGAATGAGTGCGACCTTTTTCCTTTTCCTGTTTCAATGTGAGCTTTCAATGAATTTGAAATCATATTTCCTGCATCGGTGTGCTCCAGTAAATAGCCTGTTGCATTCTTTTTAGCATTATAAGAAATGGTCAGATAAAAAGTGTTAGTTTTTTTTAACTTGTGAGTCTGGAAAGCTGAGACAAACTTACTAGCACCATGGACAGCTCCTTGTTTTAACGACCCTTTTGATTATGTAGGCCATACCATTAAAAACCAACAACAACAGTAGTAAGAACAGTAAGCAAGGTCAATAGTGTTCAATTCTGATTTTAACAATAAGTGTTTAGTTGGGTTAAATCATAAGTAAATAATAAGTTTAATAACAAAAATCTGAAACTAAAGGTGTTTTCTATGGGATGTGTTTATCTCTGGTAAAGTTACTGGTTACTTATAGTGGGAGAGTACATAGGCGGACTGGTAAACAGTTAATAAATAAATATATAGGCTATAAAAACCTCACATACAGAGGCTTGAATATTCCTATCTTAAAGCTTTCGTAGTACTATATCACCCCCATTAAACCAGGCTGTGGGTTTACTGGTGGTTCGAAGGGTATTTAAAAGTAGAATGGGAGGCAGAGCCTTCAGCTTTCAGGCCCCTCTTTAGTGGAACCAGCTCCCAGTTTGGTTTTGGGATCCTCTCTACTTTTAAGATGAAGCTTAAAATTGTCTTTTTTGATAAAGCTTATAGTTAGGGCTGGATCAGGTGATCCTGAAATCTGCCTTAGTTATGCTGCAGTAGGCCTAGGCTGCTGGGGGCTTCCCATGATGCACTGAGTATTTCTTCTTCACCTCTTTTCACTTTTCTCTCGCTGTCATTGTTATTCTCTGGCTCCCTTCCACTGTCTTCCACCCCTCACCTCCAACTGTTCACAGCAGATGGCTGCTCCTCCCTGAGCCTGGTTCTTCCGGAGGTTTCCTCCTGTTCCTCCTGTTTTTTTTCTTCCCACTGCCCCCAAGCACATGCTCATAGGTGTTTAAGTGATTGTTGGGGGGTTTCTCCTTACTGTTGCAGGGATTTTATTTACATTTTATATAAACATAACTGAACTGAATTGAATCTGAGAACTTATAATGAAGAATATCAGTGGGCTTCCATGTACATAGAGGACTGCTTTGTCAGTTTTTGTTAAAAAGTTTTCATTGAATCTTAGGCCTCAGTCAGACAGCACTAGGGACCAGTCAGTGAATCCCTGACAACTGCTCTGAGGAAAAATGTCTATTTCCCAACACGTTGCTGAAGGTTTAGTCACAAATAGGGTGATGAACCAAAAACCTCCTTGTGAGTGCTTTTATCACTAGCACATTGCTGCACCTGCCTGTAGTTTTTATGGAAAATGGCCACTTGTCTCCAAACACTCGCTGATTAACCACCAAGTGGTACTGAAACTTGAAAAAATGCAACAAAAAACGGGGAGCCTTCAAAGTAAAAGTTGGGCCTTAGAACTGAAACTAGTATGTTTTAAAAGGCCTGCACGTGCCATCAACCACCACAACCAGACAATCCTTATACATACATGAAGATTTCTGTTTAACTCTGCTTTCAATGTCTAGTTTTAGTTTAGCCCTTTAACTCTGTTCACTGAGGACTATCTCAGGGGTGCCCTCTTCTCCGCCTCTGGCTTTATTATAGGCAATTTCAGCACAGTGGGATTAATCAGAAGTGGCTCCTGTAGATCTGCTCTGACCTTACTAGTGCTTCAAAGTGTTCCTATTTAAAACTAATAGAGTATCAGTGTATTAAAATATAATTAATCAAAATGAACAAACAGTAAACTTTGAGTTATTAATTGTGTTATGAGTGGCTTTTTTATTTTAAAATAGAGCTGAATTATTGAGCAGTGGTAAATGAACTACTGAGTTCCCTTACATAAATAAAAACACCATTAGCACTGTGAAACTACACCACTACAAGTAAAAGTCCTGCAATCAAAATTTTGCTAATGTAAAATTAAACTTCCCAGCATTCCAAATGTAGCTAAAACTTTGAAAATATAAGCACTCCAATTTTATACACTTGTATATCATTAGATTTTTAATACTGCATCAAGTCAGACATGGTATTTTATAGCATTATATTTAATATTGCAACACGAAAAAGTGGGATAATAATAAATAACCAGTAACTATAGTTGTTATGTGAGTATAGTATGAGATAAAGTGTGCCCTTGTATACAGCCCCACAATGTTTCTGTTTCAATGCTTCTATGCATACACCATGTATATAGTTTACTCACATATATGTATACATATATAGCTTTTTTTCCTTGTTGTATATTGTTTTCTTTACTTTTGCATCTTTGTGGTCCAGCTACCCAATTTCGCTGTGCAAGAAACCGCACAATGACAATAAAAGTTCTAAAGTCTCTACAGTCTAAAGTCTAAAGACGCTGCCACAAATGTGAAGGTTAGTAAATGTATTTCGTTTGTAATCACTGCTCTGCAGGCACATTTAAAAGTAAAGGTGGAAATAAAACTATGTATTTGTTATATTCTGAATTTGTGTTTTAGGGGGTATATACATCTAACTATCTCAACTTTACAATCAATTAAGGGAAAATTGTTCCAGTGAAAAGATAAAACGGGGTATCAAACCATACCTTTACCTTGGCTGGTAAAGTCTTCCCTTATTGAATTGTTTATTTGAAAGAAAATGTAGGCAAATGCTTTGCAAAACCCTTTTTCTCAGTGCTTTACATAGGATAAGATAAAAACATGCTGTACATCATGTTCAGCTCCAGCATGCTTGCTTCCTTTCTTTCTTGGGGACAGTCTCGGTCGTTGTGTCCGGCAGCCTCGCCTCTGTCAGTGCGCCCCAGGGCGGCTGTGGCTACAATGTAGCTTGCCATCACCAGTGTGTGAATGGGTGGATGACTGGATGTGTAAAGTGCTTTGGGGTCCTTAGGGACTAAGTAAAGCGCTATACAAATACAGGCCATTTACCATTCTTTGTGTCTTAGTTTTATTTTTATCATATCAACTTAGAGCTATAAAGACGCCAAACAGAGATGTGGTATATTGGATCACTTTTATTAGTAACTCATTCTTTTCAGCTTAAGCAGCAAAGGAAGGTAATAATCTAATGTTACCTGAACAGGAAGTTCTTTCCGTCATTTGCTCATTGCAAATTTAGTCATCAGGACTGACACTGCAGTCAGATTAGACCGCTGCTGTGTTACAGACTGAGATCTGGCGTTTGTGCACAGCTCAGGGAAACAGTTTGAAGAATGAAATAAATCAACCAAACAGCCTTAGGAGAATAACAACAGAGGGACATGAATACAGTGTACACGCACTTGCATATGTGTGACTCATCCGTGGGTGGTGATAGAGTCACCTCAGGGCCGCGGTGGCCGTCAATCGTTCACATGCGGCAACAATAACTGGGGCAACCTGAAGACACGGGTGAAGGATTTATGACGAGTCTCTGCAGGGAGGGAAGGTTTTTATTGCGGGGAATCCATATTCAGCAGATAAACAATGTCTGTGTTCACAGCCAGGCAGCTGATATGTACACAAATCAGTCTGTCCAGAAGTACGGTTGGCTGTGTATCACCATTCTTATCGTATGAATTTCTGTCTTTATTGTAGGTGTACAAGGAGAGAGATGGCTCTGTGCTCCGAGGCCTGTGCTTCTGGCTCGGGAGGAGAATCCTCCGGCAGTGAGGTGAGCTGCGCTAACACGGGTGATCATTCTGATCTGATTACAGCTGAAGTAATGTTTTTGGAGTTGGCAGATGACAGGAAGCTCTCATAAACAAAATGTTTGCGTGAAAGTCAGTGTAACAATGACAAAGTTGCAGCAAAAATAGTCTGAACATACCCGCTAATTACTTTGGCACTGTGGCTGATTGATTGAGAACTATATCCTGGCAACTAATATACATTAAAATATATACCAAACAAGTTTGCACTTCTCATATACAATAATTTTTAATCCTACAGCTGTTTATAACTTGCATAATTCACATTTCTGTATAGCTGTATATCTCATATTTCTGTATAGTTTTTATTTCATATTTATATCCTGTTCATAGCCTGTACATAGCTTGTACTCACCACAGCCTGTACATACTTATAGTTATAGAATATTCATAACATGCTTCATACCGTGTACATTATAACATACCATAATAGACCCATTTCTGTAATATACTTACATATCTATATTATTGCTAATATATATTGTAATATATCTATATCACGGCTAAAGCACTTCTGGATGGATGCAAACTGCATTTCGTTGCCCTGTACCTGTGACATGTGCAATGACAATAAAGTTGAATTCTATTCTATTCTATTCTATATATTGCCTCAGTATTAGAGTTACTATTGAAATGTAAAAAAACAAACAAACATAAATTTAGCATTGTTCAGAAAGTATTTCCAGATTCTTCAAACACTGTTCTGATAATTGGGATTAAACATATTTTGTCCTTTGCATTTAAAAAAGCTGCATTCCTGGTTGGACTACTGTCTACACGTCTTTTATCCTGCAGCAGGCACAATGTTTTTTTTATGTTTAGAAGAGCAGAAAGTGTTAATTACCTTTAAGTCTTAAGAATGTTAATGTATTTATTAACTCCGCCAAGGAGCTCACGTGATTGGTTGAGTTTGTCTCTTTGTCTGTCTGTATGTTAGTATCACAACTCAAAACGTTCTGGGTGAATCTGCATGAAAATGTTTTACCAACATATTAAATTAAAATAAGAAAGATTGGGAGACACTGTCCTGTTGTTCTTAAAAAAATTATCTTTCAAGAGCAATCCCTTCATAAAGGCTGGCGTGTAGGCTTCAGATTCCACCGGACCGTCATAACGGTGGCACGGTGGTTAGCACTGTTGCCGCACAGCAAGAAGGTCCTGAGTTCAATTCCACCATCAGGCCGGGGTCTTTCTGTGTGGAGTTTGCATGTTCTCCCCGTGTTTGCGTGGGTTCCCTCCGGGTACTCCGGCTTCCTCCCACCGTCCAAAGACATGCAGCTTGTGGGGATAGGTTCATTGGATAATCCAAATTGCCACTAGGTGTGAATGTGAGTGCGAATGGATGTCTGTCCCTGTGTGTTAGCCCTGCGACAGACTGGTGACCTGTCCAGGGCGTACCCCCCCCTCTCGCCCTATGACAGCTGGGATAGGCTCCAGCACCCCCTGCGACCCTGAAAAGGATAAGCAGAAGCGAATGGATGGATGGGATGAAATTGGGAGACACTGTCCTGTTGTTCTTAAAAAAATTACCACAAAATAATCCAGATCCAGATGTCCTGCCTGCTCCACTGGCTTAGTTCATGCATAGTGTAGAAGGAACTTTTAAGGCCTTATGTAGCTATGCAGTGTCACATTGGGTTTTGATAAATAATACTTAGAGTTGAAATAATGATAATAATACATTTTATTTATAGGCACCTTTAAAGACATTGAAGACACCTCACAAGCAATTAGACAACAAAACCACAGCATGGTTAAAATAACAGTAGAGAAACACCATAGAATTAAAAGTCAGTACATCACAAACTAAAATCAAACAGAATAAGCAAGCTTAAAAAAGAAACTATGACCACTTTATTCCTGTTGTAGCTACATCCATCCATCTTCTTCCGCTTATCTGGGGCCGGGTCGCGGGGGCAGCAGCCTAAGCAGAGAAGCCCAGACCTCCCTCTCTCCAGCCACCTCCTCCGGCTTGTCCGGGGGAACATCAAGGCGCTCCCAGGCCAGCTGCGAGATATAATCTCTCGTGTCCTGAGTCTGCCCCGGGGAATCCTCCTGGTGGGACATGCCCGGAACACCTCACCCAGGAGGGGCCCAGGAGGCATCCTTGTCAGATGCCCGAACCACCTCAACTGGCTCCTTTCGATGTGGAGGAGCAGCGGCTCTACTTTGAGCCCATCACAGATGGCTGTATTTCTCATCTTATCTCGAAGGGAGAGGCCAGCCACCCTTCGAAGGAAGCTAATTTCTGTCGCTTGTTTCCGCGATCTCATTCTTTCGGTCACTACCCACAGCTGGTGACCATACGTGAGGGTAGGGACGTAGATCGACCGGTAAATTGAGAGCTTCTTAGAGATAACCTTAGAGATAAGGTAAGAAGTGAGAAGTGGCCCTCTCTTCACCACGACGGACAAGTACAGCGTCCACATCACTGTAGCTGCAACACCGATCCGTCTGTCGATCTCCCGCTTCCTTCTCCCGTCACTCGTGAACAAGACCCCGAGATACTTAAACTCTTCCACTTGGGGCAAGAGCTCGTCCCTGACCCGGAGTGGGCACTCCACCCTTCACCGTCTGAGGACCATGGCCTCAGATTTGGAGGTGCAGATTCTCATTCCCACCGCTTCACACTCGGCCGCGAACCGTTCCAGTGCAAGCTGGAGGCCACCACCCGATGAAGCCAACAGAACCACGTCATCCGTGAAAAGCAGAGATCAGATTCTGAGACCACCCAAGTGAAAGCCTTCTTCACTTGGCTACGCCTAGAAATTCTGTCCATAAAAATTACGATGATTCATGTGTTTATTTCAAATGTGATTTTTTTCTCTCGTTTTGGTCACAACTTCCTTCCAGGCAGGTTCAAGCTGTCTTCAGTTTGGGGTTCGTTCCTATCTGCACCATTTCTATGAAGAGTGCTCCTCCTCCATGTGGGAGAGAGACCCGGAGGATCGGGGGTTCGTCCAGAGCCAGAGGTCAGCCCTGTGGTGGATCTCAGCAGTCTGGAAGGTAAAGCTACTGTTCTCTGTACATACCATGACACGGTTTTCAAATGTTTCCTGCGGCACAATAAAGTGTTACACTTCCTCTTATACGGTGGTACTAAAAATTTTACTAAAATTTTAATTCCAATAATAATATTGATAATATTAACTTGACCTGAGATCATTATAAGACTCCTCACTCACAGCTGCATCAAATAATGCAGTGGATATGTTCTTTTATGAGGCTTTTATGAGGTAAAACATTTTTTAGACGTGGTCCTTTTACAGCTAAATCCATGAAAAGTTAAAAACAATATACATTTTTACTTTATTGGCTTTTCAGTCGAGTTGACTTTTGAGTTCTTCCACATTTTCCCTAAAACTGGACAGCCCTTGTCTTCACACATTGATGCCCTTGTCACTGTCAGCCCCGCGGTGGCCTGACGAGTGAGTGTGTCACCTCTGTGACACATGGTGTCTCTTACTGGCAGTTTGCAGCTGCCAGCAGTGAGCTTCACTGGTGTAATAACTCTGCAAAGTTTCTATATTGTTTATATTTATATATTTATGTATAATTACAGAAATTAAACAGTCATTACATATTTTCAGTGGCCAATGGCTATGTACAGAGGTGCTTTATTTCTGCAATACTAGTTAGTTTCTCGTATAAACTGATGCTTTCGATCTCAGGTGTTAAACTCCAGTCCCCGATGGCCGGTGTCCTGAAACTTTTCCATGTGTCCCTGCTGCAACACACCTAAATAAATTTACTAGGTCATTAGCAAGACTCTATAGAACGTGACTGCATGCTGAGGTGGTAATTCAGCTATTTGATTCATGTTACAGCAGCTCGTGAGTGAATGAACATGGTGCAATAAAAGTACTTTTAGGAGTACATTTTTCCAAACACTTGCATTTACGTACATATATTTAAATTTACTTAAGTAGGGTTAGGGGTTGCCAGGGACACATTTAAAAGTTTCAGGACACGGGTCCTCGAGGACTGGAGTTTGACACCCCTGCTTTAGATCCTTCCATAACATTTCTGGTGGGCTAAGGTCATTACTTTGACTCCTTCTTTTAAAAGCAAATTATTTATTTATCATTTATTCTTTTATTCAGGTATCAGATAAATGTCTGGACATTTTCAATTACAACATGCTAGTATACTTCATAAAACTGATTGTTCCATTGATAACAAGCTGTCAGACTTAGCATAATGAGCCCAAATCATAACACTACCTCCACCATGTTTCATAGATGGTATAAGGTTGTCATGTTGTAATCTTGTGTTTTCTTTTCTCATGAGCCTTCCTATTTAAACCAGGAGGTTCTATTTTGGTCTGATGTGTCCCATAAAATATTTTTTCCAACAGCCTTCTGGCTTGTCCAGGTGACCTGTAGTATTATTGTTGAATGTTATTCTGATGGTGGACTGATAAAAAAGATTAGCTAGTGTTTAAAAAGGCCTTTAGCTGTTTAGCTGTTACCCTGGGCTCCTTTGTGACTTTCTGTTGATCTCGATCTTGTTGGTTCGTATACATACAGAGAAAAACCCAACAATCATATGACCCCCTATGGGCAAGCACTTTGGCGACAGTGGGAAGGAAAAACTCCCTTTTAACAGGAAGAAACCTCCAGCAGAACCAGGCTCAGGGAGGGGCGGGGCCATCTGATGGCTCGGTGGAGTCTTTATAAGTCTTTATAAACACTTTGAATGTGTTGTTACCTCAACCAAGGAGGTAATGTAGCGCTTGCATGCTTCATTCTGTCTGTAAACACAATAGCTCAAAAAGTTTTGAATGAATTCTCATAAAACTTTGTTTCTATTAAATCTATTAAAATTTGGCTTACATCCACGAGGGTCTTCAAAGTCAACCTAATGATTTTGAAAACTAACAAAAAAATATGATATTTTTTTGGTATGTTTTGTCAAAATATAGAAAGTTTGTTTCAGTTTGTTATTGTTTCAGATTTAATGTCATATTTGAACTCTGACCTTTCCTTCAAGGTCAGTTGGCCGATCTGAAGGTCAAAAAGATAATAATGATATAAAGAACTATTTAAAATTATGTCTCTTACTGCCATTGTTTGTATGGACGACATATAGACTTACAGGGGGTGAAATACGGGGATTCTTAATATCATGACACATTGGACCTCTGATGTCACTTTTTCTTTCAGGTTCACCCCAAAATATGTTACATCTTCAAAGAAAGTATTGTCAAGAGAAAGAGAATGAGCTGCCTATGTACTTAGAAATCAACTGTAGAATCATATTATCTGATAAGCTGAAGTCATGTCCATTTATTTATCTATTAGTTTTCTTCATTACCTACTCCTACATAATGTTTGTGTAATTAAAGTATACATCCATCATGCTGTCTTTGTCTAATTTTTAGTGCACTGCAAACATCTTAAAGCACAAAGGAAAGAAAACATAATACTATTCCCTTAAAAGTAAATGTTGCCCAGAGAGTAAGCTGCCTTGGCAGAGGTTTGTGCTCTCAGGCTTGTATAATTTTGCATCATTTTCCCAAATACATGAACGGCCAAATATTATACTTTTTTAATCATTGTTTTTCTTCTACTTTAAGGTGAAATTCCGCTGATGTTTTAGGTAGAAAATGCAGAAACTTCTCCCTGCGACTTTACTCATATAATGTAGTGCATACAGTGCATTTTTAAACTGTCTCTTCATGATGAACAGCAGTCATGTGCTGGTATTTGTAAAGCAGCGGGATTCCAGGTCAGCACGTGTGGCAATTGGGATTTTTCTGCATTACAAACAACAAAATGACCTTTCTTAACAAGTAGTGAAGAGCACTGAGCAAACAGGGCCACCTATACAAAAATGAAATAGCCATATCTGCAAAAATGACCACCTCAACTTCCATTCTTTACCCTGTCTACCCTTAGGTGTCCTTGGCCCTGGGTGTCCTCATCTTGACTGCAGGTATTGCCACACTGTCGGTCGGCTACTCCACTCCTCCCAAAATCGAGTCGTTCGGAGAGGGAGATCTGTTCTTCGTGGACACGCAGGCCATCAGCTTTAACAAGGGGCTGCATCTCAGCGCCGCAGCCGGGATTGGGCTCTCCTGCCTCGGCTCTGCCCTGGCTGCAATGGGGGTTGTTGTTTGGATCCTCCCCAAGGCCAACTTGAAAGAGAGGCTGTCCCACAGACCAGGGGGAGTGGAAGGGAGAAGAGAGTGTGGGTCAAAGTCGAGGGGCTTTAAGGATGTTAGGGATGTGGTCACTAAGCCACCTGGTTCAGAGGAGGGGAAGGTGCCCTTTACCCTGTCGAAGGTGGAAAATGTGCAGCCCGCTTCTTAGAAAAAGATCACGGCTGAGCTATAAGGCTTTTGTTCTAGTCCTGGGGCCTTTTTTTTTTTTGCATGGTCTTAACTTCTTGTCTTACCTCTGTCAACGGAAATGTGTTATTTCAACATGCAGATTGTTCAGATGGAGGCTGTTTTGTCACCTCAGTATTACAGTCAGATCCCTGCTGTTTGATTGGATTGGACTGGATGGATTGACTAGCCTCTCTGTAGTTCTAGGGATGTGATTTTGATTACAAGCACCAGTCAAGAAAACCCACATATATTATGATTTAGTGAAAAAAACACATAAGTACATTAGAGGATGTTGAAAAAACTAAAAAAAACAACAACTCAGATTTACATTAAAAACCTACTTTTTTTAAAGATAGAAACTGAAATATCTATTTGATTAGTCTCTTCATGGAAAGACGAGCCAAATCCTTTCCCCTCCCCCGCGGCAAGGGGCGAAGCCTTGCATGAAGCATGAAGAGAGTTTTGAGGGTCTGGCCAGACCGGCCTTTTCCCTCCGAGTGGCTCTGATCTTACAAATATGTCATTCAACTCGGTGCCAACAGTGTTTTGGGAACATTTAACACTCTTTTCCAACCGTCTTTTGTTATCTGCACCAAGGCTGCCAAACCAACAAATCATTGTTTATTTAGAGCTGATGAATAAAACATTTTCAATCAGCTTCATGATTGGGCTTTTTGCACATGAAATTATTCAGTGTCATTTTGTCGTTCAGAATGATGCCCAGGTACCTGTAATGGCTCACTATCTAGGCGTAGCTGTGGATTTGATGAAAGTGGGTGCAGAGACAGAAAGATTTGAGAGAAAGCTCCTCTTTTGTTCCTGAGTGAGTATATGTCATCGCACAAGCTGACAGATTATCTGAAGCTGGACCACGGTTCACTTCATGGTTTGAAAGAGGCTGATAATCACCAAATCTTCAACCAACGATACCAACGCTGGTGTTGTTGCTGGATCGATACTAGAATGATAGGACCGATAATGTGTTTGTATTGCACAGCACTGCTATGAACCTCAGTCCAAACGTTAATAGTCGTTGGTGTGGAGCAAAAATAACAAAGTGAACAAGACACACCCGTGTGGTGATCCTGTTGAACCGTAGACATGTTAAAAGATGGACGTCCATACCGTGACCTCACCAAGCCTCTAGATGAGCACTTTTGGCATCTTGGTGTTTTCAAACTGGATGTGCCCACTGATTGATAGCTCTGACCAGGAAACTGCACGCTTACAAGCCATTAGCCAATACTTTATAATATTTTCTGAAACTTAAAATGATCATAATTTACTAAATGAACTTAATGCTCTTTTCAATATGACTAAAAAAACAAGTGATTGAACCAATGAGCTCACAGCTATCACCTCCTTGTAGTGAAAAGATTGCAGGTTCAAGGCCTTTCCAGCACTGACTATGCTGATCTTTAGGGTTGTCATCAGGGCTTCAGACAAGGTGTCATGTGACCTCATTTTCAGTAATCTAACATATAGTACATTTGCGGTATTTCAGAAAGCCTGTGTGTTTAATATGAGGCTGGATGCTGTCAAAAAAATGAAAAGAAGTCATAAGCATGAACATAAGTGTGTCTTCTTGACCACCTACCAGATCCAGAAATGTGGTGTGGCATCTACCGCCTCCATCTTTACTTCTCTTTGTTTAATATGTTCAAAAGCTTTCAGAGAAGATAAGCTGTAGAGGTATTTTTAGGCCCCAAGACTTGAACCATGAGGCACGTAGTTATCTTAAACACCTCGTAGTGCAGCGTAGAGACATAGCTGTTGACCGGGTAGACTGTGTTTGTCCACTAGCATTAAGAAAATACACTCAGTTCTTAGAAATGTATGTTTTTATTCCTCCTATTTCATGTTGTTTTTGCCTTGTATTTTGTATTTTTTTAAATAGTGGTACTGGCTTTCAAAGTACTTAGTGATTATGGTGATGATGTTGTATGAACCACACGTGAAACCTGGCTTTCCGCTCATAAAGAGAATCATTAACAATTATGTACCTGCAGCTACACACATCTACACATACGCTCAGCCTGCTGTGTTGAACACAGTCACACGCACTCTCACCCACACACACACAGATGCGCAGTAATTTGTGCTCCATTGACAGTATCACCTCCCTTCTCCACACTGTAATCTGGCTGCGTAATTGCCTGCAATCTGTGTCTCCAGGCAACAGTTGGGCTTCAAGTGCTCTATTTTGAACTCCGAACAAAGACCCTTTTCTGATTGGTCCCTCACGTCCCTTCTCTTTATTTTTACTCCAATCAGATTTTTTGTTTACAGGCGGACACAGTAGCAGCGAGTGAGTGGTGAAGGGCTGAGGTGAGAGGAATTTGCACTGGCACCTTAGAAGCCCCCTGTCTGATTAGGTCCTCAAATTTCAGAAAATAGAGTACAACCTAGAAAAAAAGTATTTAAAAAAAAAAGAGCAACCCCGATGTCCTGATATAATGGGAGTAATTTCACTGAGTGTTACTATTGCTGTTTCATTGTTTTGTTGTGTTACTGGTTATGGTGAAGATAATGGAGTAAAATGGGGTTTCGTGTCACTGGTGCAAAGAAAATCACCAAAATAAACTTGTGATCTGCATACCGAATTTTTAAAGTGTTTGGATCCATTTAATAAATCTGTGCCACAACGACACATATGCAAAGCTATCTTTCAACTGGAATAATTCATATTTTCTTGTCTCTCTATTATGTCTGACTGTATTACAGCAGTTACACCATCTATGCTTAAACCCCTTATTCACTTGTTGTATGTGTATGCCTAGTCGGAAGCAGGCATAGAGATATGACCTAAGTGGTTTCTATGGAGCTTGTAACAATAGAGGAAATGTGTCCACTGTGTCTCATGTTTACAAGAAGGAGAGTCTTGGAGAGGTGGGGCAGAAGCAATCCACAGGATGTACAATCATGATCTGAACAAGAGATTTTGATTCAGTGTGACATACTTGTTTAACCTTACATACGTCAATCAAACCAGTAAGCATCAAGAATTAGACTGCTGTATGCTGATGTCTTCTGAAGAAGAATCCCACTGGTTTGACGTTCTTTGGCTTGCCCAGGATGTCTTTCCAGTTTTTTCTTCACATTGATTTCTGAAGGAAAGCTCCCTGAATCAGAACAATGATTTATTTCCTCTTCAGCTCCTTCTTTTTGTTTGTTATGAACTTAAGCTGCTCGGCAGTCGGTGGTCTTGTGCTGACTGCACGACTCTATTGATGTTCTAATTTTATTATTTCAATGTGGGTGAAAGTGCCTTTTCTTTGGAATGCTCTTTCATAATTGCCACAGTCTGTGAAGGGCAAATTAGCAAGATAGCGCATGCTGCTAGGCAACAAATACAACCAAGAGTGCACTCGTGTGTGTTTTTTAAGCCCAGGTGTAATAAATCATAAAAAAGGAAAATAAAAACAGTTAGATTAGGTTTGTGAAACCAAAGTCAAGTCTAATAATTAGTCTGGATTGCTATTTTTTAAACTCATAAAATTATGGATCTTTTCTACACACTTTTACTAAGGAGAAGTTTTTTTCTTTTCTTTTTTTGATGGGTATTAAATGTTGAACAGCTTATTGTTACTTTTAACCCATTTTAACTAATTATTTTATTTATTTTTAAACAAAGCAAATATTCTGTTTTTAGCCTCTTTTAGGAAATTGTTTTGGTTCTCCAAGTGATAGACTGAGCCGAGCTCCAACTAGAGCTGAACATTACACTGACAAGCAGCAGCCTGCTTCCCTTTAACACCTCTAACAGCACACTGTCTGTCTGCAACAAGCAGATACAGCACAACTTTGTTCACTTTGTCACTTGCCCCTTTGGTTCTGTCAGCAGTGCTGCATGATACTGCAAATTTTGGTATTAATCCAATAACAAATAAATATGAGGTCACTGTTGCCAATACCAATATAGATACTCGTGCTTTTAACCTGTAAAGGCAAATTATGTAGAGGAGATCAGAGTGTGGTGATTTATGAGATGAGTCATCACACATTTTAATGGCCACTAAATCACTTTGATTTTACTTTCCACAATTATTAGTTAGCACAGTAATACACAAATGCTAAAATGCCTAAAAAAAAAATCTGAAAAAAAAAAGAGTTTTTCATGTATTTTGAAAGTGGATTTTTTTAGAGACCTGGAATGTAAGTGTGCGTGTCTCTGAAGCACTTTGGGTCGACTTCTGTTGCTTAAATGTTTAAACATGCTATAGGCCATAAACAAAATAGACGTGACAGTCAACACTAAAAGGTTCAGACATTTTTCATAGTCCATGTTTGAGGCATATTTGAACTTACAGGATAGAAACAATGTATCGTATCGCATTAGTATCAATCCAATACCAATACCAGCAGTGGTATTGATACTATTAATATTGATACTCCCACCTCTTGTTAAGCTGATGAATTGGTGATTGTCAGCCACTTCCAAACCATGAGGTGGACATGATGTTTGACATTACAATTATTTAGAAGCTATTTACATTAGTTTCCTACAGTCAGCACACATCTCATGGAAAAACTACGATACAATATAGTGACAATAAAATAAACCCCACTAACCTGCTCCTGCAAAGGGTCCATTGCAGTTTGGCTGATATACACTGGATTGTGTTGCAGCTTTTTAAAATGTATTTTATTTTATTTATTTATTTTTATTGAGGATGCTCAGTACACTGCTTAGAAAGGCTTCCTCACCTATTCTCCATTTTCATATGTCGAAATATAGCATCTGGCTCCAAAAAGTGATATTGGCATGTTTTGTATGGCCAGCAGGCAATGACTCCTCTGGATGCCAAAAAAGAAAAGATGGGAAAAACAACCCTAGGGCTCAGTTGATCTGTGACCTCAGTAAATGCTTCTATAATTTATGCATCGATAGTTCTACAAACCAGGTTATACTTAGCCTAGCTTTTGTAAGTCACTACCATTTGAGCAGGCAGTGCTTCCCAGTTTATCATGTATCTAAAATACTACAATGATGATGATCAAGTTAAGTCCAAGACTTCAAGATCTACAGAGAGTCTCATAGTCGAGGTCTGCCAGTTACAACCACCTGCATTTTGACAAGCATCTGCTGTTGTAGTATGCTTATCTGCCAAACCACTGGTACTTCCATAGAAGTAAAAAAAAACTGATGCAAATGGAAGTCTGAAACCGCTATGTCCATGCATAAAGGAAAATGTTGGAAAAGTAGAATGTGGATGGTGACAAAGTTAACATAATGCAAATATGTAACTTTTATATCCAGGGTGTCCAAACATTTTTCCAAGAGTAACATATTCATTAATGGAAAATCCCCCAGGGGCCAACAGTCCTTCTTGCCTTTTTTTTTTTTTTTTTTTTTTTAAACATAAACATTATGGTGCTGCCACCATGAGATGAAAAGAGAAATTACACTTTTTTAACATGAGATAAATAATACATTTTAAGGTAGGGTATAGGGGCCATATAAAATCTGATCTAGGGCCACGATTGGCCCCCGGGCCAGACTTTGAACATTCCTGTTCTATATGGTCTGGGCTGCTGGGTGGAATCTGGTGGTTTAGATTCACCTAACAAGCAACAGATCCCAGTTCAGTCCAGAGAGGAGACACAAATGCCTCAGGGTTTGCTTCATGAAGGGCATCCAGTGTAAAAATCTGTCAGTATCAAACACAGATCGACCTGCTTTGCTGACCCCTTTGTGAGTGCAGCCAAAATTAACGTTTTGTCTCACTAGTTTTAGGTACATGGAAGTGTTCAATGT
Source organism: Oreochromis niloticus (assembly GCF_001858045.2). Lineage (NCBI taxonomy): Eukaryota > Metazoa > Chordata > Actinopteri > Cichliformes > Cichlidae > Oreochromis > Oreochromis niloticus. Next base: position 29,936,475 of record NC_031985.2, on the reverse strand, counting down.
AAAAGCCTTTATTAATGTGATTACATATAAATCAGGTTTTTTTTAGCTTTTTATTTTGGCAAGTGCCAAAACTTTACCTTTCAAAAATTTTGGCATTAATTTGTGGAGATTGTTTTCCTGAACAACATGAAACCGATCTTACAGAACTCAGAGCTTATTTTCTGAAATAATCCAAACGCCTATGAGAAAAACCCACCAGTGTTTGGTTGAGGGAACCAGGGCTATGCTAACAAACTGTAGCACTTCATACACTTCCTACTTTGACTGGTTTTGCTAGGTTCTGCTTACAGATCTACTGTAAATACTCACAGAAGAATAATCAGAGAAAGCTTACCTGCTAATAAAATTTCTACAGTATTTACAACATTCAGTATAGCATATTATAATGTTAAAATGTATTAATTAGCATTAAATATGGTTTATAGTTGAGGGGAATGGTATTGCAAAAAGAAAAGACATAATCATGAAAGTGAGGCCTTCATGCCCAGATACTTCCTCCAGCTCTTCTGGGGCAATGCAAACGTGTTCCCAAGGCAACAGGGAGACCTAACTTCCAGTGTGTCCAGGGTCTGCCCTGGGGTCTCATCCCAATTGAACCTGGCTCGAGGCGCTAAGGAGGCACGCTAGTCAGAGGCCCAAACCAACATAACTGGTTCCTTTTGATGTTGGAGAGTAGCAGCTCTACTCTGAGCCCCTCCCAGACAGTAAAGCTCTTCACTCTGTGCAAGACACCCTACAAAGGAAGTTCATTTCTGCTACGTGATCCAGTAACATTTTGTGATTTTTACAGAAAGGCGAGCAGAGCCTATTCTATATGTAAAGACCACGTAACTACATCTACTTCTTGATTTTTTTTAACAATATAATAGCACGTGACATAGCTAACTGTCAATATCTACAGGGGTGATTCAAAGTAATAATGAAAAATGAAGGTGGAGTGTTGGCAAAACAACTTGTAAAACATATCTGATTTATTTAATAGACGTCTCATAGGCGTCTGTCTCCTCTCCGTCGTCATCACAGCTTTTCTTGCTAATGTTCTAAAGGAGTTATTAAAAACTTTTTCACACTCCATCTTCTCTACATCACATATGTTAGCCAAGGCTGTTAGCAAGATGCTACTCATCTGTTATGATGCTAAATAACTGAGGCTCGTCCACTTGCTAATGCTAGCTGTGTTTCCATACGAAGCTCAGATTGTAACTCTCGGAGCAGTGAAAACAGGGCCGCTCTCCTATCAGCTTACTATCAAACACCCGTGGTTTATCCACAATGCGCATGCGCAAACCAGAAACAAGCTGCTGGTCTCTCAGTTTGCCCAGTTCAAGTGATTGTTAACGGGAGGCCGATAGAAGCTTTGTTACAATAAAGAAATAGTCAAACAATTACAAATCTTCTTGCTTTTTGTGATAAGTTTATATGTTGATGATGATGGTACCTTAGGATCATCAACCATAAAGTAAGTATATAGTAAATTTTATCAATTGATTAGTAGAAAGAGTTAGGGAATATACATAAATATATTCATCTGCTATAATCATTACAGTAGGATATGAAATGAGATTAACATTTGGTGAAAAAGGCCAAGATTGTTGTGTAATACGCTGGATGTCAAAGTAACATTTTGAGTCACTTATGTCGTCAATGCTTTGCTTAGACATGAAGAACTCAAAATCACCTGAACTAGAAGAGGCTCACATCTTTAGTTAAATGCACATTGCAAAAAGTGTTTATATAATCTTATTATAAGATGCTGTATTGAGGTAGCTGTGAGTATGTGCAGGAGTGTGTGTGATAGTGAGAGTTGTGTTTATGCCCGTATGAGTACATCGTGTTACTTTGGTGAGATGAATCACAGCTGTGAGTGTGACTCATCTCGTCTCCCAAGTCACACAGCAACATGAAAGATACCTAATGTTCTCCGATCGAGACAGTACACACACACAGTGCACATTCATTGTTGGTCACAAGTTGTTCTTGTTTGTTTTGATCACATTTGGCTTTTAGTTCAGTTATTGTCTGATGTTTGATTTTTTTTTGCATTTTATTGTCGGACTGACACACTCATCATCCAACAATCTGCTCATGATAAAATATTACATTTTGTTTTGTTTGTTTGTTTTGTTTTGGTGGCTCTGTTATAATGGTTACATTGACCACTGCACTACAATACCTCTTGTATTCTAAGTTATAACCATAAATGAACTTTTTTTCTTTTTTAAAAAAATAAAAGCAACTACAGGAACTGCATATTGTGTGTTATGTTTGAAGAATATCTCCCTTTCTTCCTTTCTTCCTGTGGCAAAATCATTAACACATCATGCCTGCATATAACATCCGTGCCATCACAGGGACTATTTTCTCCCCCAGTTGTCAACATGCTCCTTACACCTTGAGCTCATGTTTGAGTGGCTGATTTGAGCAGCTAGATTTATTAGCAAGTGCATGTATGTGCATAATGGGATAGAAAAGTGTGAGCTGCGCCAGCGTTTCCTGTGAAGATGGTAGGCTGATACGCTCCACTGGCGGCGGAGCTCAGAGTGTGAGTCACACTGTTGTTACAGAGAGAACCATACAACCGAGGACTGGGTTGCAGGCCCATCCATCCCTCATGTGTGTGCGCTGTATCGCTTGATACTCTTGAGTCTACAGATTTGATATGATAGTGTAGCATCTTATCTGCTGTGGAGTACAAAGCTGGAATTTCTTTTAAATAGGGTGTTGGCAGTGCTCAAAGCAGCTTGCTTGGCATGAGAAGTAAATTTAAATCAATTCTAATTTTATATTTCATCATAATTCTCCACAAATAATTGTAAAAAATGTTCAGTATAAAAACAAATAAAGTAACCACTATACAGAATAGTTCTTTTCAGAATCATAAATATTATATTACCAGATCACAATTATTGGTTCATTAATGTGTCTCATCACTTAGATGATGCAGATGGAGATCGTTTTAGTTACATGCTGCTCGGCAGCACATCTGTAATAACAATGCATATTATAGTAGTAGAATTATATTTTAAACCCAGAAAATCAGAAAGCTGTTTTTTTTTTACATAAATCATTTTAGATATATTTTTAAATGGGTCTAAAACATGTTCAGTGCCTGACAAGGAAATAAAAACCAGGCTAGTTGCTCTGCAAGCCACTTACAAGCACAGAATAATGCTATTACTCTATACGTGGCATAATAGCATGTGGATGTTATTATGATAGCATCCACATGCTACATTAACATAGATATAATATTACCATGCTGATATTTTCAGGCATGGACATTTTAGCACCTTGAATTAGTGTGTTAAAATTCGCCCAGCTTTGCTAATTGTTCTGTTGATTATCAACTAAAATACGCTGAATTTTAAATGTGCTAAACAAAAACTTAAGAAATCCCTGGGGCGTAACAGTTAAAAAAGTAACAGTTTGCCCTGGGGCGATGATGCGTGTGTGCATCGTGTTTTGTGGGTGTCCTTTAAGAAATTAGTGAGGCACAAAAGTAAACATGGGGCTAGATTTGAAAGGTTTTCTTTAAAGGTCCAGTCAATCATATTTTGAGGGTGTTTAAGAGAAAAAAGAATATTTTACTTAATTAGACACAGAATAGTGTGTTATTATTTCTTACAATTCTCATGAAATTCGTATTAATCTATTAAAAATCTACACGAGCAGGCACCGGGTAGTGGAATATGTGGCTAGAGACCAGCCACATGTATAGCACACTAAAGGCAGAGAAGAGAAGTGGTAGGCATTCACGTGTTGTGGACGGACATTTAAATTCGTGCTTGCACCTCCAGACTCAAGACGTGAAGGATGATACCTGTTTTATCATCAGAGAAGGGGTTCCCTGCACCAAAGAAATGAAGACACAAAGGAAAGAGACAATGCCACCAGCATCTTAATAACATTTAATCCTCTCCCTCCTTACCTCAAAAGCCTGATCTGCTAAACTGAAGTCGGGGTTATAACAGAAAAAAAACACATGCATAAACATGCTCATTATTCCTGATATTGTCACAACTGGATCCTGGAGTGCCTAGAACTGTACAAATTCAGAGCCTTCATCAGGAACCCAATGGGGATTTGGCAAACAGCACTAGAGGCCAACTTCAAACCTATAGCACAAATCATCATGGAGTGTGGGATCTACCAAGGAAATGCTCTGTCCCCACTGCTATTCTGCATCGGTCTGAACCCCCTCAGTGAGATCATTGACAAGACTGTCTGTGGAATGGAGCAATCATCAGCCACCTCCTCTACATGGACGACATCAAGCTGTATGACAAGAGTGAACGAGACATCGATTCACAAGAAGCTGGAGACGTACCAAGGCCTGAGAGAAGAACTCGAGAAGAAGTGGAGGGTGAAGGTAACAGTGGGCACTCAGTGCAGTGACCCCCGAGCTAGGTGAGCGACTCCAGCAGATCCCAGAACAAATAAATCTGAGAACTCTGTCCAGAAGAGCACAGTCCTAGTCGTAGAGGACACAGGGTTGAAGGACAGACTGCCCTCAGGGGTGAGAGACCATCAGTGCAGTGAATATAGAAAAGCATGGCCTTGCCTCACCATTACCTATACAGCACTGACCTTGCAGACAGACTCCAGAAAAATGTGACCTATGTGAAAAACATAGAGCTGAGGGTGGGGAATGGCATTCATGTGAATTTCAGCAGAGGTGGAAAAGACAGCAATGCAGCAGCAGATAGAGTCTCTCTTCCACTTTCATTTGTCATTACATGCCCTCAGGCTGAAATTAACATTTGCTTCTAAAAGTACCAAACATACACAGGGCTCCATTACAATTGAAGCAACAGCAGGCAATCACATTGCCAATGAACCCATCAAAATTTTCGAAATGGTTACGGTTGACCACGCTCATGTCTCACCCATCAGGACATAAAGAGATGTTATTTCCCTCCGCAACCAAAACTCAATCTAAGCATTTGCAGTGGCCACATTCTTATTTGAGCAGCGCAATATACAACCCATCATCACCATGAAATATTCAGCTGCAGCCCACTGTGTGCTGCATTCGTGCAGGAAGCTGACAGATTGCCCAGTATTATGAAGAAAGTCATGTCAGTCAAATGTTTCTCTTCACTTCATTTCACTATTTTAGTGAAAGGAAAGTTTTGCTTTCTGGCAATATAGTACAGTGTGTACCAGTTTAGACAGAACTAGCCCTCACATGCACTCTCTGTTCGAGATGTCCTCTACCACCCCCAACCACTCGACCTCAGCTGAACTGATTTTAGAGGCTCTGAAGATGCAACGAGGTCTGCCGGGCAGTCCAACACCCCATTTCATCAGCTCAAAGTCTTCATTACCAGAGGCCGACCTCCTGCAAAAGAAAATCCGCAGAGAATATAAGGCAAAGGAAAGAAAACAAAGATGAGTAGAGGTATATTCTCCAATTAGACACTTCATTTACAAGATTCTGAGTGGAAATTGCAACAATTAAATCACAGAATACTGAATCGGCTCAGAGCAAATGAACAAAAAAAAACAGTGCTTAATAAGAAACCTGATAATTTCAATGAAAACAACCAAATTTAGAGTACATTAATGATCATTTGTCACATTGAGAGGTCTTAGGCTAACCCTAATCATCACTGTGGTTATTTTTGAAGTGATGTTGCTATGGTGCTGAGGTAATTAAGTTTCCTTATTAGAAACGCTTGAGGTAGTATTGACAAGAAAAGAGAATGAGACGTTCTTATATTTATAAAGTTAACTGATGAATCTGAATAATTGAAGCTCAGTCAATCATTTTCTGAAACACTTCAATGTTTTCTCTTCAGAAAAACTAAAGAATGTTTTTCTGAACAATTTCAGTTGATCACATGTGCTATTAAAAAAAATAAGTATTTTTAGGGAAAGCACAATTTGTCTGGTTAAAGACTTAATTGTTCATTATTGCAGTAATGCCAAAAACACATGAGCTTCTTATATTTTAATTACTCTCATGTTTGGCTAATCTTGCTTTATTATTAAAGATTGCTCGCAGTCTTACATCACAGCCTTTTGAACACTTTGAAACAACTTTGAGTGCTGGCAGGAGGTTAACAGGAGCTTCTGCTGGAAGAGAGCTAAACTTTGAACTACAAAGTTTTATCAAGACTAGTTTTCAGTTTTCAGTTGAGGCAGCGGGGATGTGAAATTCCAAACCAGTCAACCAGGAATTCTTTGCTGCTGAGTTTAGACACTTTGAAAGAGTTTGAAAACATGGCTTGAGGCTACTATTGTAACTGTTGTGCAAGTAGGCGCTTAGCAAGAGCTAACTCAAACTTCAGTTTACACATAGGTTTATAGTTCACACACTAATTCTGAACAAAGTTTGCAGTCAGAATGACTACACTAGAACATCCTGACCACCTGCACACAGAGCCTTTGAGCCTTGTAAGTTGGAAGGTGGGGCCTCCATGGATCCATCTTTTTTGTTCAGCACATCCCACAGAGGCTCGATTGGGTTAAGAGATAGAGGAAAAAATAAAAACAGCAAACAGATCAGTGCAGGACCGTGACAATTCGGAATTTCATTGTTTCATTGTCTCTGGCCTTTAGCAGTACTAGAATTCTATTCAATTCAATTCAGGTTTATTTATACAGCACCAAATCATAACAACAGGCACTTTAAGGTGCTTTATATTGTAATAATACACACTGAGAAAATCCAACAATCATATGACCTTATGAGCAAGCATTCCTTCCCACTGTTTCTTTGGCAACAGTGGGAAGGAAAAACTCCCTTTTAGCAGGAAGAAACCTTCAGCAGAACCATGCTGGAGGTTTCTAGTAATACACAAATAATACAGAAAACAACTCTGAGCACCATGTAAGGGTTAAGAGGCTTTTGCTGTGTTTGTTCACAGATTTTCTGTAGAGCTTAAGGTTTCACACCCGGTAATAAGAATCCCCGAAACAGACAATTTATACAAAAGTAACAGTTTCCACAGACACGAGGTGTTTACTACTTTCATTTTAACAGAACTCATAAGACCGCAGAGGCACCGGAACAGAAAAAAATATGTACAAATCAAAAGCTTGTGGTCTTAAAAACACCCAAACGTCACATGAAATCTTATATTTATAATGTTGTAATATTAATACACCTGCACGCCCACTTTGATTGGAGCAACTACTCACTGCTTCCCCGGTGGCTGCTGCAAGTCCTTCATGCAAAAGCAGGAAATAACTGAGTGAATAACGAGGACTGCAGAGCAGACAAGCTGAGGGGAGCAAAAAAAAAAAAAAATTAAAGCACTTCATCACAGGATAACTTCAGGAATACATTAAACATTAGATATTGGTGATATATAACTGTGTTAGGTGATTTTGGGCTGAATTTTAATTTCAGTTTTAATAACTTGCGAGAAAGAAAGAAAAAAAGTCTATCTTTCTTGCCCAACAATTTCATTTACCGTGTTGATCCATCTTGGTTAAGTATTTATGAGGGGAGGGTGATAATAAGGTGGCTGAATTCAAAGCTGCAGGTGTGCAAAGGCGGATCTTAATAAAGAGGTAAGTAGCATGTTGAATTATTATACTATCTTAAGAATAATGTGCTGTGAAATAAGTGGGAATGTGTGGCGCACGCTGTCATAACAGCGCATCTCAATGAGAATTAAATCTGAGTTTAAATGTAAATGTGTATGTTTAAAGGAGGGGGCAGCATATAAGATTACCCGACTTAGTGAGGCAACTGTCATAGCTGATAAGAGTGATGAATGGCAAATAAGGATTTTTGTGTTTAGAAGGTATCGTGGTTGGACAGTGTTTTCTTAAAGATTATCTCTTTTTCTTCCTTCCCTACAATGTCAATTTAAAGTCAATTGACAGGAGAGTCCAAACGCGTCGCTCGAGCTAATCAAAAGTTTGCATTGTGAAAAAGTTACCCCCGCCCTCCCTCACACACACACACACAGACCCCCTCCTTTGTCTGAAACCCATCAGGAGATTTGGCACAGTCAAACACCTCTGCGTATTTGCAGTCACCACTGGTTTGTTGAGCATTAAAAATGTTAATTGGAATTTTTTTTTAAAAAGGAAAGAAAGAAAGAAATATATCGCATTGCCATCCCACCTCCTCCAGTCACAGGCTGTCAAAATGCAATATTCCAAATTAGATTGTATTTGGATAATCTTTTGAACTGTAATAGGTTTCCAGCCTGCAGGCATATTACTATTGGCACATCATTATTAAACAAAAGTGACACCGAACCATCACTTTGCAGGCGGCGCCAGATAAACGCTCGACACCATGCAAATAATATTAGTTCTGCTTCCAGAGTCACTGGCTTATCTCTGGGATGCTATATTGGGTTCATATCCCTGTCGGCTGGCGAGGGCCTTCTGACGGAAGTGTCTAAATTTATGAGTAGCCCGTATGTGTGAGGTGCATGTATGAATAGGCTGCTGTGTGCGTGCGTGCCCGTTTGTGTAACGTGTGTATCCCACATTAAGGCTTTTATATGTAAATACTGTGTTTGTGTGTGTCAGTGTGTGTGTGTGTGTGTGTGTGTGTGCTTGCTTGTGGGCGTGTGTGCAAAAAGCAGCTCCATTCATATGTAAATAGGCAGTGTATGCGTGCCTGTATGTGCAGCGGCGACCCATATCATGGCGTAATGAGATCCGCCACTGTTGGTTACCCTCAGACAGCGGTAATTATGGCTGCAGTGAAAAGGAGTGATGCTGAAGGCAGGATGGACGCTTACACACTAACAGATTGAACCACACACAGGGCCTCGGTTCACACACTGACAGACCGGCTCCAGGCAAAATGACGACCCGTCCCGTTTGGCACCGGGATGGCAATATGACTCGGTTAACCACGTATGATAAATTAGACGTGCATCTGCTTTCTAATCAGCTTTCCAAAAGCTGCATACCTGGTCGAATATTCAATTCCAGCAAGACAGAGGACATTCGCAGACATGTCGTGTCAGTAAGGAGTGGATAAGAGGAGACAGCGTGACGCAATGAGCTGCCAATAAAAGACAAACAAGCAATACAAAAAAGAGAAAAGGCATTTGTCTTTTCATTCAGCCATATCATGGAACTCGTTCAGTCTGAAAGTGCGTCCAGGAACGCCAAATTGAACATTACACCTTCCTAACGGCGAGTGAAGTGCTCTATAGGTTTGGTGAAATGGGCCAAAAAAGCACATTCTTTACTGAAATGGGCAAAAACCTGGCTTGTAAAACAATGAGCGGTGCATTCCACAAAAAACATCATCGTTTCCATGGAGCTATTATATTCTACAATAAATTGTTAAAAATAATAACAGCAAGAGAGTGCAAACCTCCGAGCAGCTCACTCTCTGGGCAGCATTTACTTTTAACAGCATCGTATTTTGAATATATTCATGTTGGTTTCTTTGACATCATGACAGACGTTTACTTTGATTACACAAACATTATGTAGAAGTACGTCATGAATAATATGTATAGATGTCTAAATAAATGGACCTGAATAACTTGAGCTTATTATTTAATATCATACTGCAGTAAATTTCTGACTAACTGAGCAGCTCATTCTCTTTCTCTTGAAAATACTTTATTTAAAGATGAAACACATTTTGGGGTCAACTTGAAAGAAAGGCAGATGTGAAATGTAAAAGTGAGGTCAGAGGTCAAATGTGACACGATATTTTCAAACTATAACGCAGCATTTAGAATCCCCATATACCAGAATCATTTCCTAAATGCTGCAGATACAAACAAAGGCAATATAAATGTAAGCATCGTTTTAAAGTAAAAGACATTTTATGAAATTTGACCTTATTTGACCTTAAAGAAAAGGTCAAAGGTCCAAAATAACGCGATATTTAGAATCCCCTTATGTTGTCAATACAAACAAGACAGTAAGAAACATATAGCTCTGTATAGTATTATTGTCAATTTGACCTTCAGATCAATCTCTTGACCTTGCAGGACAGGTCAGAGGTCAAATGCGACATTTTAAATGTTTATACAGTACAATCTATAGATCAGGGGTCCCCAATCCCAGTCCACGAGGGCCGGTGTCCTGCAGGTTTTAGATCTCACCCTGGTTTAACACACCTGAATCACATGATTAGTTCATTACCAGGCCTCTGGAGAACTTCAAGACATGTTGAGAAGGTAATTTATCCATTTAAATCAGCTGTGATGGATCAAGGAGACATCTAAAACCTGCAGGGACACCGGCCCTCGTGGACTGAGATTGGGGGCCCCTGATCTATAGGTTGACAGTAAACACCACACTTGTAAACATCATAGTTTCTAAGTTGTAACGCTGGGTCAATTTTAAACCAATAAATCATTATGTTGACCTAGAAGACCTTGTTGGATGTAAGCAAAATTTTAACTGAGCGTTAACATGGCCCCACTCTACACCCCTACAAAGTTTTTTCAGAATTCATTCAAAACTTTTCGAGCTTGTTAACAGACAGAATGATGGCGCGCACGCAAGCTACCAAATACATAACCTCCATGGCTGAGGTAATAAAGGTCCTTTAGACTTTGACTGGCAATTTATATACTTGTTTCCTCTTGTGAAATCCCATAAAGGCAAAATCATTACATTGATTCATCAACTAAAGGCTAACACAGTGTAGCCAATTCCTCAGTTCCACAAAGTGTTTCTACTTACTACAAACATGGCTACTGTCATTTATTTTGAGTCAGGTACATATATTCAGTACAGCTGCTTTAAATACTGGCTAAAGCCAAAATGTGTATCTGGTCATTGCTAAAAATAGTCCCCAGTAAATTCATTGTTTATTTCTGTCTGAGTAACAGTTCCTAAAAACTACAGCGTCCAGCTGTTTCTGGAAGTTGTTGACTTAGCAAATTCTATATTTATGAGCTATGGTTAAAAATGTGCTTATTTGGAGCCAGCGAGGTTGGATGAAGCTACGTAAAGAAGTCAGAATCGAAGCACTGAAACACAGACTGAGCCTCTGTTGGTCTGAAACTAAATAGAATATCACCGCATACTCAAGCTGATATCGTTGCGTTGGTGTTGTTCTTGGATCACCAAGAATGCTGGTTCAGGTTCAACACTGCAAGTGACCAACCACAATATAGTGATGTCACAGCTTTGTGACATGGAAGAACCATCACACCCTAACCCTAATTATAGCCCCATAACCCTAACTCTAACCACGATCACATCCTTACCCCAACCCCAACTCTAACCGCCCCCCTTTGGGATTTTTTTCCTAAAAAAACAGGATTTTTCTACCAAGTCACAAAGCTATGACATAATAACTTGATTGGTCGGCTGCTTGATCCAGAAACAACAACAAAACAAGGATATCAGGTAGACCATGACCACATATAGCTTCATGCTTTCCATTTTAGAATTTGACTGGTTTAGGAACACTTTAGAATTAGAGAGTTCAGATGGGAAATAACTTGGGTTGTGACTATCATTTTTAAAGGCAATATACATGCTATATATTTCCTCTATGTTATATATTACTGCCAACAATCATCAACACACTGTTCAGATTTATCATTTGTCCAGCTTCTTTGGGATTAAAAAAAAACTCCATTAAAAACCTAAATCTTAACTAAAGGTCTATTTAATCCAGGATAGCATTAATGCAGGCAAGCTAGAAAGCCAAGCTCAGCAGCAATCCTGGCAGATCAGCTGATCTTAATATCAGATGACATCAGCTCATGCATATGGCTCAGCTGATGTCCTTTCACACATTCAATTGGTAAATATCATATAGGGTATGCCATTTAAGCTGCTTTAGCGTGCTTACAGTTGCCGCACATCTGCAAACTGCTTTGGAACCCGCCAAAGCCGCCGCTATGCCAACTCTTCATTTCATGCTGTATCTGACTTAAAGTCTGATCAGTTGTTGTTGATGCCTGCTCTGCTCTGCTCTGTGTTGGGTGTTTTCATGGTGGACTCCCTGCTTCTGACTTTCCTGCATACACATGGAAGGATCAGGCAGACCCACATGGAATCATGCTGCTAGATATAAACTACATCTTCTTTTGACCACAGTGGGCCCGACTGAAAGAGCTTTTTTTCTCAGATTTTCAGTTCTCACAACAACATTCTGCTGTAAAAATTTGGAGTCTTTCGGCAAAAACACCATAACTCACTTTGTAACATAAAACTATCAATCACTGGTCTTTTCACAAAGAAAGCTTTTCATGTTGCTGTTCTACAAATATAGATGCACATCCATCCAGTGGTATAAAATCCTGCAGGAAAAGTTTCTGTGTTGCGCTGTAACACTGCAGAGGAAACCAAAAAAAAAGATTTTTCTTTTTTTAAAAGTTGTTAAAATCTATCTAACAAACAGCCCAAAAAGGAGTTAAAAGAGCATGAATAGCTCTAACAGACATTACATACTGCAACGTCCTTTAGGTAAAGGAGTACACGTGTAGTATATGGGTGTATTGTACGTAGCCAGCATTCTTCTCCTGACCGCACAGACGTGATAGAGCAGATGTTGAATATTGCTGATGCTTAGATCTGTTAATGACTGCAGCTGTGGCCATTCAAAAATGCATATGCCCCTGGTCTTTGTGTGGGAGGGGCAGAGAAGGGGGGGTCTTTCCCTGATGCCATGGTTAAAAGTAAATTTGCCTTCCTATTATAACTGTTTATGCTGTGTAGATAAAATCACAGTTAAAGCAAAATGATTATTTACTGGATACATTTTTAATATTGAAATCAACAATTGGTGGTTAAATGTGATGGGTCATCAAAGCTTATAGGAAATAAACCTGAAAACACTTTTCATTGCACTCAGCAGTAATGGAAAGAACTCACGATTGATGGTAACATTATAGAGAAAAAGGCATGTCCCATCTTCCATTTGTAACATTTGTCATCGCTGTAAATGTCCTTGTCCTACTCTTTCTCCTCCAGAGAGCCCTGACTCCATTCTCCGATGTTGCTGACAGGCTGTTCTACCTGATAGGTGCTACATCCTGTTTACACATTGACAATCACGCTAGGCGAGCCCTGATTTATTCTCTTGGTACTTGCCTTGAACCTTTCAGCCACAGTCTCGCTCTCTTTGCATCTCTCCATCTCTTAATGCTTGTGTTCTGTCCCCGCTTGTCTAAATGCCTAATGGGCTCCATACAGACACGCGGTGTCTTTTATGGCGAGGGTCCCTCGATCAAGTGCACGTTTCCATGGCTCATATATGCAACACAGAGGGGGAAACATAAAGGATGTGGCAATATTCTATGGATGCAACCCATCGGCCATCAATATGTAGCACTCAGAGCAGCACACGCGCATTATCCATTTTCTACAGCTTTTTACTTCCATACTTCTTTAAATGGCAGATATATAAAAAGGCAGTTTTTTTCCCTCCAAATTGCAAAAGCTTGTCAATACTGCTAGCTTAGCGGTCCGGAATCGAAAATAGATCTAATCACGGTAGCTATAATGTAAACCGAAAATGAAAAAGCAACGCAAAGTTCTTTAAAAAGCAGCACTGCCTGTGGTGCTCGCTTCTTGGCATGATGTGAATGTAACAGAATCACTGTGACTCAAACAGCAGGGTGCCTCTTCCTTTTTTCTAAGAAATATATTTTATTCTTTTTTTTAGCAGTTTGCTTCTGACATTTGATGTGTTAAAAACACACACACGCACACTCACACACACCTTTGGATATAACATAGAGGATGGATGTTCAAAAGTGAGAAATTTGGACCATGAAAACATGGAAAGTGACTCAGAAGAATTTGCTGCATGCATCACTACTTCAACACCTACATCACTTTGTTTTTTCGGAGCAGCCACTGCACGAAGCCCTCACGAGGCAAAAGAGGAGAGTACGAACTGTGGATGCCAAACAGGCCAAACGAGGAGAAGAGTGTTAAACCTCCACAGGCAGCCCACAGATGTCGTGCCGCTCCTTACACCCAACCGGTGTGAGTGGATCAAACTGGCAGCCAATCAAATAAAGCTGTAATGCTGCCTACTTTTATTAAATCCACAGTGCACCATTGACAAAACAATAGGTAAAGAGAAACATGACACAAGGAGCGGAGGCATCCCAGCTCTGCAGCAGGCATAAGGTGTTTACACTGGAGATGCTGATTCACTATTTTCAATCAGCAGCAACTATCCAGTGATAGTTTTATTACATTCATAGTTCCCAGAAGACACTGTGCGCTCTATATTGTACAAGTAATTGTTTGATATCTTCTATGTATTTCAACAGCTGCTGTCTGTCTCAGAAGACACTCCTAATTAGCTTGCAGTGTATTCTTTACTTAAGGGAAACCTATGCGAAGAGGTTGCTCCATATTATTAAGCACACCCACTTCTCGTGCGATAGAGAGAAAGATCTTTCAGAAGATGAAAAGCGTGGAAAAGATCAGTGTCTCACAAGAGGCATGAAAGCTGAAGAGAAGATAACGGGACCCTGAAAACATTTGCGAGTAATTTGGCGCATAGATGAATTTGGTGAGATAAAGGCTAATTAAGGAAAATCAACAGATGATAGTCCTGTGCACAGATGTGAGTTCATTCATCATCCCGGGCGCCAAGATAAAGCAGGAATAATGCAGCTTCACGAGGTTCACTCATTACACAAATGTCGCACCATGAGACTGGTTCGCTCACAGACTTGTAACCATGTATGACTTTTAATAAATGAAAGCCATCTAGACACTCTTGGGATGTCCTTGGATTTCTGTTGAACGCCTCTGTCTCTGACCTATTAAAGAAAGTTTCCATCAAGCAAATTAATTGACAGCTTTAAAAAAAAGAAGAGAGAAAAAAGAAAAGCAGCAACTTATTATTTGAGACTGCTGGTCTCAGTCTCAACAACCTCTTCATGCACAATCCTCTAAAGCCTGGTAGCCACTGCTAACCAAAGCTTACAAAGATGTTTTCGGTATTGTGATGCCGCGCTCGGTGTTCCAGGTGAAGGGACTTTGACTTGGTAAGTGAGCATAGACTGTATACAAAAAGATGCATGCAACCTCATACATGCTATTTTGACTCCTCATTTTAAAGCCTCAATGCTACTGTCACAATGTTGGCTTTTTGAAGCTATAATTGGAAGGAGAGGGTGATGCGCTATCAGCTAATAATGCTAACAAGTTTGGTCATGCACTAGCATTCATTTACTGGCATAAACTTGCTCATTTGTGCTAATTAGCAGGTGTGATCACCAAAACTTGAGCACAGACTTCACGAACACGGGCTGCAAGTCACAATATTTGTCAGGTATATTCACAGAGATGCTCTAAAAGATATCAACACCTTATTCCTAGTGCTGAGAATCTTGAGCAGAGGGGAAGCTGAGCAGATGGTGAGGCTACCGTCACCTGTGTCATCAAATAAATAAACTTTAGTTTTTGGGACAAAGACTAAACATGGATGCAACCTCAGGGATGGAAACATGAAGCTAATCCAGAAGTACCTTGAATCTGCATTCTATGTGAAGGTCACCAGATGGCGATAGTTACAGTTAACTTCTATTAGTCCAGTAGAAGGAAAATGGCTTCCGTTTTGACCTCTTTAAACACCTTTCAGGTAAAGTACCATATCGCCCCAATACAGCATTCAGCTCTCAGACTGCGGCCTGACTTATGGCTCTAAGGGTATTTAAAAGCAGAATGGGAGGCAGAGTCTTCAGCTTTCAGGTCCCTCTTCTATAGAACCAGCTTCCAGTTTGGATTCGGGAAACAGACACTGCCTCTACTTTTAAGATTAGGCTTAAAACTTGATTTTGATTAAACTGGATCAGGTGAGCCTGAATCTTCCCTTAGTTACATTGCAGTAGGTGTGGGATCCTGGGGGAATCCAATGATGGATTGAGTATTTCCTCTTCTTCACTCTCTTTTTCACTCTCTCTGCATTTAATTATTAATTATTATTAATCTCTGGCTCTCTTCCACAGGATGTTTTTGTCCTGTCTTCCTCCCCACTCCCCCCAACTGGTCGTGGCAGATGGACTGAGCCTGGTTCTGCTGGAGGTTTCTTCCTGTTAAAAGGGAGTTTTCCTTCCAACTGTCACCAAATTGTTCGGTCATAGGGGCTTGCATTATTGTTGTTGGGGTCATTGTCCTGTTGAAAGATAAGTGGTGGTCCAACTCAGCACAACCTGAATGGGATGGCATGGATGCTGTGGTAGCCATGCTGCTTCAGTGTGCGTTCAATTTTGAATAAATTCCCAACAGTGTCAGCAGCAAAGCATCCCCACACCATCACACCTCCTCCTCCATGCTTCATGGTGGGAACCATGCATGTAGAGACCATCCGTTCACCTTTTCTGCATCGCACAAAGACACTGCAGGTGGAACCAAACATCTCAAAGTTGGATTCATCAGACCAAAACACAGATTTCCACTGGTCTAATGTGTTTCTTGACCCAAACAAATCTCTTCTGCTTCTTTTCCTAAGTTGTGGTTTCTTAGCAGCTATTTGACCATAAAGGCCTGATTCTCCTCTGAACAGTTGACGTACAGACCACATCTTGAAGACCAAGGGTTTGCAACACATATTTAGAGTTACTTATCAAGTTAAGAGTCAAGAGTTATTCATGTGTCACACATTTCAGAGATTCAGGGAGACTATTATTCCCAGAAGGAAATTTAGTTGTCGTAGCAGCATACATACAATAGACGTCAAGCACTCAGACAAAATGAAGTGTAGAAACAGAGATATTAATAGATAAATAAAGATAAATATATAGCTAAATATAAAGATATCAGTATAAATATAAACAGAAATATAAAAGGACAAAAGTATATGGCATGGCATATAAAAGTAACAGAGTGCAGTGAGGTGTGTTTAATCCTGCTCTGCATGTGTGGATCTGACCCAAGTGGATGAATTCCATCAGACAGTGAGGTTGAAGAAATCTGTTGCTGAATCTGCTCTTCACGTTGTCGAGTGTGTTACGGAGGGGGTGGGAGTCGTGAGTCATTGCCCATGAACTTGTCCATGAATATTTGATGTCTTCAGTAAAAATAGTAGTAAAAATAAAGAAAAACCATTAAATGAGAAGGTGCGTCCAAACGTTTGGTGTTGTAGGTCTTCAGAAACCAGTGGGCGAGGCCCATCTTTTATACTGCCCCAAATGGTCATCAGATGAACTGCAGTTATTGACTCTTCTGCACTGGCTTCAATTTTCAGCCCTTGAGGTTTCCACTTAGTGTACCTTGCACTACCAAGGTCAGGTGGGGGGGCAGAGTGGGGATGTGTGCAGAAATAATGGGGACCAAGATGGTCAGTCCCTTTAGGATCCTCAAGGGTCTCAAAATGACCTCTACAAGGTATGTGGAGTTCCTAACTGAGCATTTCTTGAGAAATGAGCTATGTGGAAGGAAATGATTTCCATTCTGGGCAAAGCACCATCCCATGTTACACAGAAAGCCACTGACTCATGGGTTGCTATGGGAATAAAAAGAAAAAAAATGTCATGGTGTGGCTGCCACTACGCTCTGACCTTAAACCTATGAGAACCTGTGGAGACTCCCTAAAACAGAAACTATGAGGGTGGGCAGCAGTACACCTCAAAACAGCAGGTCAGGGAGGCAATACTGACAACTATACATGAACCAAAACTTCCCGGGATTTTAGGAGGTCAGAGAGACATTCAGAAACAATTAAGAGGAACTAGTCTTGTTTTAAAAAAAATCCTTTCATCTCAGTTTTAAACAACTTAGATATTTTTAAAAATGAGTCAACACTATAATGCTTTTTTCCCTGACAGGCCATTGTGTTTCTTTCTGTCGCTGCCAGCTAAGGCTACGGACTGAACTCTGTGCGAACAATTGAAAATGGGCAAACAATTGTGTAATTAGTTGTGACATACTCTATGTTTACTTTGTATACTTACGACTTATTTCCTGAGCAGAGGAGCCAAACTGTAAGCTGGTGACGCCTCGGCAGAAAGAAAATTTCACTGGTGATGATTTCATTTATTATTTTTGTCAGTGAACTCCGTGGGCAGATAAGCATGATGAAACCAGCACACGAAGCTGAGTGGCAGAAGCAGCTGACATGTTTGCTCAGATGTGTCACTGCCCCAAAAAACACATTTCACTTTAGCAGTGAATAGTTAAGCAGAATGAGGTCACAACTAAACCCAGCTGAAATGCAGGGTATTTAAATAATGCCAATTGAAGAGGAGCTCAACAGTGAAATCAAAGCCAACACGTAGCTACAAATGCAGCTTCGATTATGAGAGTGGGAAAGACTGACTGACAGCAACAGAGATTATGCTACTTCTACTTGGACCTTAAGACAGAGATAACTATTTTTCAATGGCCTTCAGATGTGGCACATCAGTGGTTCCAAACAATTCTGTTTGATGCACCCCCACAGCTCATCAAGTATTTATCGAGTACATTTAACATGTACTCAATCCTTTTAGCTGCCATTTCAAGTAAGAGACTTTAGTTTAACTGTATTTATCCAATTGTTTTTGCTCAATAAGGAAAGTATTCAAGTGCCTCCTGATTTTTTTTCTCCAAACTACATTTTCAAGGGTCTACTGTCCAAAAATCGAGAGAAAGACAGAAAATCTAAAAAGTACTTTGAAGCTCAGCCAAACTTTCCCTTCATTTCAATTAATTCAGTTTCATTTATATAGCTCCAAATCACAACGACCGTTGCCTCGAGGTGCTTTATGGCCTGTATTTGTATAGCGCTTTACTTAGGTCCCTAAGGACCCCAAAGCACAACACAACATTCAGTCATCCACCCATTCACACACACAGGTGATGGCAAGCTACATTGTAGCCACAGCCACCCTGGGACGCACTGACAGAGGCGAGGCTGCCGGACGCTGGCGCCACCAGGCCCTCTGACCACCACCAGTAGGCAACAGGTAAAGTGTCTTGCCCAAGGATACAACGACCGAGACTGTCGGAACCTGGGCTCGAACCAGCAACCTTCCGATTACAAGACCAACTGCCAACTCTTGTGCCACGATCGCCTCCTACTTATATTCTAAGTAGTGCTGTCAGTGTTAATCTTGATAAAATGATGTTAACGCCACAACTGCATTAACGTGGCAAATCTCTGTTAGCGAGTTAGCACGGATCACCCTGTGTGTGGGGCTGCACGGCGCTAACGCGTTGACAATATCAGAGGAAACACTTGGTGACAGTGGGAAGGACAAACTCCCTTTTAACAGGACAAAAAACTCCAGCAGAACCAGGCTGATCGCACAGTACCTCGACTGTCCTTTATATCTGTGTAATGTTAGCAAAGCTGGTGATGCTGAAAACTCATTACTCCATGAAAACCTGCTCTTGAGTCTAAACACTGCACTGAGAGCACTAACAGGGAGTTTCTCCCATATTAGCTTCTCTTCACCGTCTCCCTTTGAAATCCAGAATTACATATAAAATCTTTCTATACCTTCCTCTCATGTACAAATGCTGAGTGATTAGACCCCATCTCATCTAACAGCCACTTTAAGCTGGACCAAAAAAGAACCCCTAGGTTAAGAGGGCCAACTCAATGCCACTACAAAGCAGGTTTTTAGCTTGATACCAAAAAAAAAAACGTTTCCGCCTTCATAAGCACTGTATAGTGGGTGATTTTTTTCCTCCCCCTAATTAACTCACTCATTTGAATGTTGTTAAAGCTTAGAAATTGGGTCATGATCGCTTTCAATGCCAGGTGTGCCATTTCCTAAGCTTGACATCTGCTAATCAGAGTTACTGAACTGAACCGGTGTTTGAGATGTTGATGGCTTTTAGTATCTAAGAAATATGATGTATATTATGTGTTATTGGCTGAAAGTGCAGTAATTCATTACTCTTATTTAGCAGGTATCCATGTCAGGTATCCAAGCCTCTAACCAAGCTTGCTAGCATTAGATCATAGCTTGGAACTACTGACAATCGTCACTTCTGGCTTTAAAAAAAGAAAAACAAACAAAGAAAACAAAAAATGCTAACACTGATGTTTAAAAATTAACATGCAATTTCACATCTTTTATGTACAGGCTATGTCCTGAAGCATTCCCCAGCTTTCACATTGGCCTGGGACCTCTGACCATGCAATGAGCAAATGTCTTTTTCCCCTCTTTCCCTAACCATGTATTTATACACTATTGCACGTCATTAACTTTGTGTTTCCTCTCTATAATCTGCCCTTTGCTTCATTTGTGCTCTTTGTATACTTTTTTCCTTCTTCTCTTTTCCCATTATCCCATCCAGTGGTGGCACTGGGCTGCCCTCGTTGCACTTGGTTTGCCAAAAGGGAGATTTTCCTCCCCACCCACACAGTTTATTCTCACAGATGATTGTTGGAACAGTGGGTTTCTGTCTCTATTTTGAGATAACCATTTCTATGACTCGTATAAAATAACTGGATTTAAGAATGAATGCAGGAAGTCACAAAAATCTAACCTCTTTTCAAATATTTGCAGTCACAACTCCACTGTGTGAAAGACACTGGAGGCTAACAAACCATTAAGGGCAAAAGTTACAGTTTTACTATTTTTATGTCCTGAGAGGCACAGAACACACATGTAAGGTAAAACATCTGTTAAATGCAAAGAAAAAAATCCAAATCATATATATCAGGCATTGGGGTCCTGTTATATTCCACAAAAAGCAGCAGCACAGTGTTGTTGGGATGCTTTCCCACTCCAGGGTTCAGGCAATAATTGAAGGAATCCCACTCTCTAACAGAGAGAGGTCTGGAGAGGAAAGCATCAGCCCATCAGTCTGTCGATTGAAGCTCAAGTGCCACTGCAGCATGACAATCATCCTCAAGCATATGAGTGAGTCCACCTGTGAATGGAATGAAAAATAAAAATGGAAACTGGCAGAGAATAAAAAAAAAATTCAAAGTCTGGACCAGAACCCTGTTAAGATGCTGGGGAAGTACCTGCGAGGAGTTCACCCTCTGATGAGGCTGCAGTAAAGAACTTCTGAAAGAAGAATTGGATAAAATTCCATCACAGCGACGTCTGAACCACAACAAGATATTGGACGTGGCACTGTTTGCAGATGTTTTCAGAGGTGCGGGTAGCACAGCTAGGTTTGATTGATGATTCTCGTATTGGATAACCGCGTAGCTTCTTTAAATGCAAATACGATTTAAAATTTGTATTTTGTATTCGCTCAGGTTGCCTTTATGTTAAATTGTGCTTGAAAATCTGACATCATTACTTTCAGATAAAATGTAAAGAGAAACTTAATTTATCTCACATTTATCCATCACTTTATGCAAGTGGATAAATCGTGGCCTGTGATTGGTTTGGTTTGAATACAGGAGCGGATAAATGCTTGTTTATTCAGATACAGATCCCAGAATGAAAAAATATCTGGGATATAGGAGTAAAACTGGGCATTTTGCATCACAAAATCAAGGAATAAAAAAAATTAAATTAAATAAAAGGTAAAGTTCAAAAACATTTCAGAAATGAATCCAAATCTACATATCTTCCTTTATCCAGGAGCCCAGTTCATCCATGGTGTGTGTGGGAGGACTTTTTAACCTCGGTGGATCTTTGCTCCATTAGCTGTACGTATCACCAGCATAAGGTACAGCATCCTTCCAAAATTACATTCATTTTTCACTTCAAAGTTCTAAACACAATATCCCACAATGACAAAGTGGAAAAACTTTGCTTGAAATTCATCAAATTTATTAAAAATAAAAAAACAAAAACATGTACAAAAGTATTCACAGCCTTTTCCATGACACTAAAATTTAACTCGGGTATATCCTTTTTTCCACTGATCATCTATCATCTGCTTCTACAACTTGACTGGAGCCCATCTGTGGTAAATCAGTCTATTGGGCATGATTTGGAAAGGCCACCTGTCTACATCAGGTCCTATAGTAGAATCACCAAAATGTCTACCTTCTTATTGAAGCAGGTGACCAAGCGGAGAATATTGAAGCGGAGAGAGGAGAACCTTCCAGAAGGACAAGCACTACTGCAGCTCTCCAACAATCAGGGTTGTATGGTAGAGTGGCCAGACTGAAGCCACTCCTCAGTAAAAAGGCACATGACAGCCCAGCTGGAGTTTGTCAAAAGGCACCTGAAGGACTCTCAGACCATGAGGAATAAAATTCACTAACCTGATTAAACAATGATTGAGCTCTTTGGCCTGAATGCAAAGTGTCACGTCTGGAGGAAACCACGCACCGCTCATCACCTGGCCAATACCATCCCTACAGTGAAGCATGGTGGTGGCACCATCGTGCTGGGGGATGTTTTTCGGTAGTGGGACACTAGTTGAGGTCAAGGGAAAGATGAATGCGTGAATGTACAGAGACATCCTTAAGGTTAACCTGCTCCATGATATATTTTTGTTTTTAATTTTTAAATAAATTTGCAACAATTTCAAGCAAATGTTTTTCACATTGTCAATACTTTCCAGATGAACTGTGGACTTTTATTTTATTTATAAACCTTTGATTCTAAACATTATAGCTGGCAGTAGAGCCATCCACAACGTGAGTCAGAGGATCACGATCATCCACTTAATCTCTACGACAAAAATAAATAAATGTTATGTGAGCTGCTTCTTTGGCCCTGCAAAGCAGAGGTACTACAAGGGATCTCCAGTGGATCCACTGTGATGTTTCCCTAGTCGCTGGGATTAAATCCAGGGTTGTGTTTACTGTAGGGGGGACTTTTGCTTGGCCAGGATGAGGGCTGGTGATGGATCCCCAAATACCATGAACAGATTGCAGCCCTGCTATGTGGTCGGCTGCTGCTGCTGTTGTCTTTCATGGCAGATTCCTTTGAGGCAGGAGTATCTGAAGGAGTCTGCAGTGAGGCGCTGCTCAATGAGCAATTTATATGTCCTCAACAAAGCTTCTTCTTCAGACCCCGAAGGCAGGTCTTAATTGTTAGACGTGATATCTCCACTCTCCCTCTCTGCTTTCTTTGACTGTTTTCTTCTCTCTCCTCCCACCCACCCTCCCTCCCTGCAGCTATTAGGAATTGGATTTGGAGCAGAACGATCCATTTAGTTTCTCTCCTCCATTTCTATCCCTCTCTCCCTGCTTCCACACCTCCTCTGTAGGTTTCTCTCATCAAAGCCCAGGCTTAATCTGTCTATTTTTACCTCAAGGAATGAAAGCAAGGGATGAGGTAATGCTTTTGCTGTCCATCAGGTGGGCAGTGGTGCATGAGCTCTCTGGTGTACATAGCATACGGAGCTAGTGCCACCACGTGGACCGAGATGAGAAGAGGTCTTACGAAAGCAATAGGCTGAGCATGTACAGAACTGCCTTTTCATTAACTCGCTAATAAAGATCAAAAGAGAAACACAGAGAACATGACAACAGATAAAGATGGACAAAATCCACTGATGATAGCTTTAAGATAAGCATGACCCACTGCATTGATTCATACAAACATTGTCAGGCAGTTTTAGAGAACTCAAAGCATCTTAAGATACAACTATAAAAGCAGAGCTCCCCCTAGTGGGTAAGCACAGTAAGTGACTATGACAAAACACAAGGTTTTATTTGTCAAATAAAAAGCAGAAAACTTTGATTTCTACTTTGATTTTTAAAAACATAACGGAAACTAGGCATAAGGCATGAAATCTGACCATCACAGATCAACTTTAAACCAGCAGAAAAACAACCCCAAAAAAAAGCATAGATGTGTGAAGGCGAAGACATGTTATTTATCAAGTTTTTAAAGATATGTTCATCCAAATACCAAGCCGTCATCCTTTCCAGTGTTTTACTAACTGTTTAACGCAGAGGTGGAGAAACGGTTTTGTTCATCATATAACTGTAGGTTCATGCACAAACGAAAGTATGAAGGTAGTTGCAGGCAGCAGTCTAACATCTGGGCCCACATTCATTAAGACTCTGGGAGCAGGAAATCAGACAGCTGTCACGCTGGCACCTCTTTAGTCGTGCTTTTGAAAATCAGGAGTGAAAGCACTGAGGGAGTGTTTTAACGTCAGTCTGGGTAAATGCAGACATTTCATCCAGATTTTCACTAATAACTAAAACTCCACATAAAAAATCATCTGAAATGTTGTAATTTAAAGCTGAGAATTGTCAGTATTTTCAATCATGCTCTAATTTGTATAAAGTTTTTCTCTTATGGGGAACCTTTATACAACTCTAAGAGGAGTTTTAGAACCAGAGAGTGGTCCGAAAACTTTTTTATTGTGGAGGAAAAAAAGAAAAAAGTAACATCTAATCCTGCTATTTACTAGTGGAACACGTCCAATCCTGCCGTCAGGAGAGCGGGCAAGAGCCGATGCATTGTGGAAGTTTTCATGTTATTTTTGCTGGGGAGAGAATCACTGAAGAGGCCCCTGCAATCTAAACACAGCACCAAAACCCAGGTGGTGAGGCCCAACGAGGAGGAGGAGAACGATGCCGGTGCTACAGCTCAGAAACCACAGCTGTTATCTCTGACTTTGCATAAAGCGGACAAACAAACAAGCTTGTTGTTGAATGTGTGGTGAGATGCAGTAACACCCTCAAAGGTACTTGTACAGTAAGCAACACACAGTCATTGTAATGCAAATGGTTATGCAAATGTGCTGCAATACGCTGGTGACGCGTAAAACTTTAATGGCAGTAATCTGGGAATATAAACACATAAATATGGGCCGAGATGCAAAGTGTCAACACTTTTTTTGCCTTTACCAACACTTAATGCTGGTTTGAAATGAAACCATACAGGTGCAACGACAGCAGGTATTGTGCTAGTGTCCATTAGCCTGAGATAACAACAGTACTAACCTTCCAGTACATAAGGATACATAAAATCCTCCTTTTTCAATCTGTTCTTTATAAATACATATATATAAATATTTGTGGAGCACACAAAATGTATCTTAATATTATAGTGGGCATTAAAAATAAAGGAAGGCAAAGAAAGAAAAAATTAAAAACATTATCTGGATCAGGACTTTATACCCTTCACAAAAGTTGTGCCCTTTCTCTACCTGCACATGAAGGCACCGTTGTGACAGCATTGATGGGTCTGATAGAGTAGGTAAAAAAGTGGCCTGAGTCTGTGAGTTAGTCGTCTTTGCTGCGGCTCTGGCCGTTGCAGCTCTGAGATCGGCCCGCGCAGAAATCCCGTGGATGGTCTTTAAAGTGGAGGCAGTCCAGAGCAAAGTGTGGATACTGCTGGATGTAATGAAGAAGATCATCTGGCAGGGATGGAGTGTGAGATTAAAACAAATGTTAACTTTACATTTTTACTAATCAACACACTAAACTTAAATATAACATGTAATATGTGGCATTTAAACAGCATATGTAATTAGCTCTTTTGTTTAGCAGCATTAGCATAATTACTCTGATCATTCTAGATCATTAGAGATCGGACTGAAAGTGGCTATTTTGTGCAGATGGGTTGTTTTATGGTAAAAATAAAAAGGTTCTTTTATTGGACAAGAAAAGATTGCTCACAGAGGCTTTGACAGTTTCTAGAAAAGGCAGATGGTGGATGTAAAATCTCGTCTAACAGATGGTATTTATTTTCTTCAGTAAAGCCGAGAAGAAATCAAATGTGACGGTGACAGCACAGACGAAGTGGGGGACACGCTGACAGATGCTGTCAATCATCTCTAACGTGGGCTCATTAGTACAATGGTCCTATAAATAATTTGACATCTCTGTCAATGTGTTAAAATGCTTAAAACATGTTACAAAAAGAAACAGGGTCTTACCATAAGTGATCTTTCCTGTGTCGGGTCCGAGCGTTAAGCTCACACTTAAAAGTTGCACTTCCTTCACTCCTAACATGATTTCCAAGATGCCGGCTAGCTCCTCCTCCAGGATTTCCCCGCTCTCCTCGCTCTCATACATCTGCGAACCCAGCACGAAGCATCAGCACAATGCTAGGAAACCTACACTCGCCTGCCACTTTATTAGGTACACCTGTTAAACTGGTTAATGAGCACAGGTTAATCATAGCGCAACAACTCCATGCATTTAGGCATGTAGACACGGTCAAGAGGACCGGCTGGAATTCAAACCGGCATGAGAATGAGGAAGAAAGGTGATTTAAGTGACTCTGAACGAGGCCAGTCAGGCTGATCTGAGACTTTCAGACCAGCTTCCAGCCAAACCATCTCAAACTGGTTTCTTGAACATGAAAATGAGTTCTCCGTACTCAAATGGCCTCCACAGTCAACAGATCTCAATCCAATAGTGGACATGTTGTGATGTGGTGGAACAGGAGAGTCACACTGTGGATGTTCAGCTCACAAATCTGCATCATCATGTCACTATGGACCAAAGTGTCTGGAATGTTTCCAGCACCCTGTTCAATCTATGCTATATAGAATTAAGGCAGCTCTCAGGGTAAAAGCTGATACTAGCGAGGTGTACTTGCTCAGCTGTTGGTCAGTGTATGTTAAACCAGAGTAAGCAGTATAAAAACTCTTACCTTAAAGGCCAGTTTGAGGGTTTCCATTGACTTTGTGGGTCGACGAACGGTAGACAGAGCGATAACGTAGCGTCTGACGTCTATCTGTCCATCTCTGTGCTGGGAACAAAAACACCTCAGTGAACAAAAGGAGCAGGTTAAGCCCCACGCTTACAGCACAAGTATTCATTGATCTGATCATGTTATCGATTGAAATGGAGGACTGTGTGTACATATGAAGTTTCTAGTATATTTACCTACTAAGCACTAACCCTGATTTTAACTTTGTGGTGGTGTCATAGCTCCCATATAGACAAGGTTTCAAACTAAATATAGACCACTTTTAGCCCAAGCACTTTCATTTAAATATAACATGTTCGTTTTGAGGCCATGGTCCTCGGCCAGAAAAGGGTGGAGTGCCCACTCCGGGTCAGGGACGAGCTCTTGCCCCAAGTGGAGGAGTTTAAGTATCTCGGGGTCTTGTTCACGAGTGACGGGAGAAGGGAGCGGGAGATCGACAGACGGATTGGTGCAGCGGCCGCAGTGATGCGGACGCTGTACTGGTCTGTTGTGGTGATGAGAGAGCTGAGTATATAAGCGAGGCTCTCAATTTACCGGTCGATCTACGCCCCTACCCTCACCTATGGTCACGAGCTGTCGGTAGAGACTGAAAGAACGAGATCGCGAATACAAGCGGCGGAAATGGGCTTCCTCCGAAGGGTGAGTGGCCTCTCCCTTTGAGATAAGGTGAGAAGTTCAGCCATCCGTGATGGGTTCAAAGTAGAGCCGCTGCTCCTCCACATCGAAAGGAGCCAGTCGAGGTGGTTCGGGCATCTGACAAGGATGCCTCCTGGGCCCTTCCTGGGCGACGTGTTCCGGGCATGTCCCACCAGGGGGAGGCCCCGGGGCAGACCCAGGACATGAGAGATTATATCTCGCAACTGGCCTGGGAACGCCTTGGTCCATCTCTGGACAAGCTGGAGGAGGTGGCTGGAGAGAGGGAGGTCTGGGCTTCTTTGTTTGGGCTGCTGCCCCCGTGACCCGGCCCCGGATAAGCGAAAGAAAATGGATGGATGGATGTTTGTTGAGAGGTCAGCATAGACAAAATCTACCCAGCCAACTATCAAGCCCAACCAATTGAAGTATTTTATCAGTATCAAATTATTTTTATTACTATTATTTTAAATAGGCTATGATGGTATTTGACTGCATTTAGGACTTTATAGCCACACAAATTTCAGTCTATGCACAAAGATGAATTTAAATTTAAAGTGGACTCATTACACTTTTCCAGCTGCACATTTTTATTCATGAAGAATTCTACTAGAGAAGCTTTGGATGACTCGTAGTTCAAAATAATCCTTATTTAGCTTATACTGAGCCTGTGAAATAATCCCCTTCCTTTAAGTTAGCTTCTTTATGGTTGGCTGCCTCTTACAAACAGATGAAGCTGCTGAGCTCACAACTAGCAAGAAAAAAATCTATTTGTTGATGCCTGTGGACCATCACAGTGCCTGATGTTCATGCCTCCATATTCATGTCAGACTGTAACTGTGTGATTGTTCACACAGTACAGAGAAAACCATCTAGTCTTAATTTAAGGATTCAGCTCATAAACTTGTTTTTTTTTTTGTTTGTTTTTTTAAGGAGTTTCTGGAAAATTATCGCTCCTTTGAGCACCTTGTAAAACCCTCTGTTTATTATTAGATTTATGTATCGGGATGCCACAAAGAAAAGCACGGTTAAAATTGTGGCTCACTATTAAAAATGTATCTTTTACCTTTTTAGGATACATACAGGCAGAGTTAAACCACACAAACCTTGTATTGTGTTACCGATAAAATGGAATGTTAAAGGCAGTGAATAAGACCTTTTGTGTGTCCTTGCAGAACTGGTTTTAAACTATGCTCAGTTTAAATGGTCACAACACTAAAAACAGATTCAATGACAAAAATCTAAAACTCTACAACTAGTTTCTGTCAAGAATGCAGGAGAAGAAAACTTTGCAATTTCTTCCAAAAGCCTCCAAACTTCCAAACATTCTCCTCATATCCTAAACATTCCTCTGTGGCCCGTCAGTCCTGCTCAAAATGCCTCGCCGCTTCCCTTCAAGGGCGGAATCAATCGAATTCACCCTGCAAAGCACATTAACTCTGAAGTAAAATTCATTAACTTTACCTTTTTTATTCTCTGCTATGAAAACTTTATTTTATTTTATTGTGACTTTCGTGAATTTCGAAACAAATTTTAAGAATTTTAATCGTTTTTATATTTTGCAGAAAGACAGAAAAGAACAGATTGTTATGTATTTTTCTGTGAAGCTCATTTTATAACTTTGTGTGATTATTTGAGTGTAGCTGGATCTTTAAAAAAAAAAAAAAAAATGTATCAACTTTTCTTAACATTAAATCCACGTTTATACATTTCCCTTTGCTATATCTTGTGCTTCCTTAATGTTTACCTCATCAAAGAAACTGTGAACTTCTTTAAGTGTGTCTGTAACAGGGAGGCTGAGGAACTGGGCAAAGTCCTCCAAACCCAGTTTGTCTCCCTGCAGCTTCCTGGCTCTCCTGGCCTGCTCTTCAAGCACCCTGTCTGTTGTTGCTGCTCTCAGTCTGTTAGGACGAAGCAAAACAGAGAAAAACCTTAAAGAAGCCAGATTAAATATGAGCAAGTCATACTGGAAACAACACTAAAAAAAAAAAAAAGACAGTACAAAGTGTGGAGTTTCCTTGGCCTTTTGTAAAACAAATCCAGGGGAAGAAAAGAAAAAAAAGAAAAAAGGGCGGTTCAACGTAGTTAAAATTATACTTGTAGTAAATTGAAGTTCATTGGGTTTTTTGTTTTTGGGGTGTGTGTGTGTGTGTGTGTTTCTGCTCAGCCACCAATAGGTGGCAGTGTGTACACACTTTTCCCAAAGTGTTGACTCAGCACCCATCAACCAGGCAGTTCAACCAGTCGTTCCAGTATCCCACCACTTACCCTAAACGACATATTAGCTGGTTGAACTCTAGGAGGCTGCTATAATCATATATGCCCAGCGGGCCGTGCGGTAGGCTGATCTCAATGTCATCAAATGACAGGTCTTTGAGCGGCAGGTCCAACGCCCTACGAGGACAGAGAGAAAGTTTTGAGTCAAGAACATCCAAAGCAAGCGTGCGTTGATCATCCGACACTTACTTGGCCATGAGCTTTCTGACGTTGCTGGCGAACAGCGCAGGGTTTTCTTTCTCCTCGTTCGATGGACTGTAAACAGGCAAATACTAAAGAGAGAGAAAGTTCAACTCAGTCTTGTTGTTGTGTCAAACCGATACTGATCATACTGCTCGGCAACATAATAAATGCTGTTTTGCAATAAGTCAGTTTGCTGACTTCTGTCATACGAAACCGCTCACCTCAATCTCAATGGAGTTATGAGGCTGGCACAGAGTGAGCCACAAAATGTGAAACCTGAAAGACAGAACAAACAGCTTCATCTACACCATGATGGAAATAAACTGCTTTTAACTTTAATAACAGAGACGAGAGACTGTGTGTTGTTGTTTTGTGTATATTCTATATAACACTGGGAATGCACTGGGAGTAACTGCATTGCATTCGTCGCTGGAGTCCATCGCACCCGACGACGATGTTTGCTTTTAACCAGCCCGTTACACATGCACCTCTCTGCTCTGGTCGGCTAAAAAAACGGCACCTGGTCCCTTTTTGGTGTGTTTTTTTTTTGCATGCTGTGCTTTTTTATTGCTCCCTGATGGAACAAAAGTGTCCTGAACACACAGCCTCGCAGACGTATCCCCAGCGTATTCCCACAGTGAGTGTAAAGGTGTGTGAGAGAAAGAAACACTCACGCTCCGGGACCTTTCCACGTCCATGTAATGGTATCCTGTGGAGAGAGAACCAAACACCTCACGAAGCAGTTTTATACAAATCCACAAACTCTTTATGTATCCAGAATCACTGTGAGGCACACTTATTACAGCATGTGAGCAGAGATTGTAGCCTGTATAGAAAAAAAAAAAAAATGGTGTAGCCACAGTGACACCACCTGTTGGTTTGCAGAATATTGCTTTTGAAGCCTCAACTTTGCTTTGTGAAAGCAAAACGCCTCACTTTATATTTTATAAGATGGAAATAGTCTAATATATTGTTCAAGGCAAGGGTCATGGCTATCACATTTAAAAGTGAGACACAAGGCAGGCTGCAATTCAAAATTGCATCAACCAATAGCGACGCTCCCCTGAAGGAAGGAAGACTGAAGTAAAGCTGTGGACTCTCCCCTCACCCCCAACCGAGAGAAGAAGAGGAAACTGTAAACAAAAAGACATTTAGTCCAAAAAAATAACCCCCCCCCAATTGCACAACACTTCCTGCGTGCTGCTATTCCACACTCAGTTTCATAACATGAGAGCTGCCCAACATGACCTGACTTGACCTCGCATCGAAGAAGGCGGCCATCACTAAATTAACAAATGCAAAGAGACTGAATGGAAGCAGATCTTGTGGTGCGCAGAGAAAAAGCAAAGCAAGAAGCAGTCACCCTGTCCTTTATTTTCACCTTCTCTGCCTCACTTAACTGTCTTGCAGCGCCACGGTGTCAAAGACGTCAGCGCAGTGAGTACACCGAGCACCACGGGAAACCGTGACAAAGGCTTTCGAGGGAATGAAAAGAAAAACGAGGTAACAGGAGATGCATGTTTAATGAAAGAGCGGGGAGACGTGCTGAGAGAGACATGACACCTCTGTGCGCATGTGTACATGCGCATGTATGTACGATGCGTGTGTGCGTGAGACAGAAACAAAGGATGAAATATCATCCCACTACAACATGAGCTCATTCAACACAAGAGGAACACACACTAATGCGAAGGAAAGAACCCATTGCATCACAGGCGTGTCAGCATGGGTGTGTATAGAGTGTACGTGGAGTCATTATAGACGTGACCTACGTCTAAAGCTGCAGGAGGAGCCACAGAATAGGATCAAAAGGAAGAGGACAGGATTTATGGTGTATACCAGTTTGTTTGGGTAGCGTAGTATCACTGGCTGCACTGGGAGTCCTGGGATGAAAGCACCTGAGGAAGACAAGAGGAGGAGGAAGGTGACGAGAGAACAATAATCTGGTATTTTTGCTAAACGTGATCGATTGTCCCCAAACCCAGCTCAAAGCTTTTCATTTGAATCCTACTTCTTTATCTTGAACCAGGCATGTCATAAGTCAGATTTATTTGTTTTTATAGAGTCAAAGAAACGGTGAAATTAGCAGTATTTGATGGAAAATGATGGGGAGGGGGTTTCCAAACAGATTTTATGAGAATAGAAAAAGAATAGAGTTGGACTGCATCAACTGGTTTAGTGAGTGATAAGATCATAACCTCAAAATAACATCGGGAACAGGGACAGAGCGTTTCCATTGAATTCTATTATATCTTGCTGATGATGGGCAAGCTGATAAAAGCTACATACAATATTTATCACTGGACAAAGACCTACTCAAGCTATTCAGTAGCTTATGAATGGATTGCAAAGGGTTACAAATATTACACATGAGCATCAGGCTCAGTTTACTAACTTTGTGCGTCTGCTGTTTAATGCTGGCCACAGATCATACAATAGGTTTTTAGAGTTTTGATGAATACATCTGCCTGATGCTGCTGTGAATGAAGCTGCTTATACCACACCAAAACAGTGAACATGTAGCTCAAGCTGAAACTCACCAAATCATCAAAACTGTACTATAATTATGAGCTGGTGTAGATTTAAAACCGGGTTTTCTTTTTCCAAGATTCAAGAAAATGTTGCTAGAAAAAAAAACTAGAAATGATATATCTAATATATAACAAGTTCCTTGTACCCTGTAAATGAAACGCATAAAGCTAACTACACAACAACCTGAAAAAATTACAGTAAGTAAAAGAAAACCAGACGCATGCATCATGAATCACCTGGCTCAGCGTGTATTTGAATAACAAGCCCTGGAGGCAGGGCGAGGAGGATTTTAATAGTTGTTTAATATCAGCGACGGAAAGGCTGATGAAACAGAGAGCTGACATATTAACTCGAGTGTAAATCAACAAAGAGTCTCCACCAACAAACACTGATGAGTGGCTGAGACCTGCATTTAAAATGAATAAAGTTATAATTAATCGAGTTTCTCATGAGACTGTGAGAACGTGAAGAGGAGTGAAAGATCTGCAGCATCTGAATGATAATGATAATGGGACTATAGTAAGAGGACAGGCAGACAGATGATGAAAGAAACGGCTCTATTAAGAGACTGAAACGAGAAAAGGACTGGACATAACTGCAGTGTGCATTCAAACACAGGTGGCTAAAGCACATTAACACACACACACACAGTTTATCTGTTGAGCTGGGAGCCAGTGATGAGATGTAACAAGAGGAGACACATCCAGAGAGGACCGGTAACACATCGCACAATGATCTAACCAGACACACACACACACACACACACACACAGTGAGTGAAAGCAGGACAGAGTGTGACCAACAGGGCTCACTGCGAATGGCAGAATTATGGACTGGAAGGAAGGGGATTAGACAGAGCAGGCAGGGAACAATGGCTGACAACGTCACGCATCATATCCACACACACACACACACACACACACACACACACACACACACACACACACGGGATGTGAGCAGAAAAGCAAGACCATAAAGAGATGAGTGCAATAGTTCTGTGTCCTGAAGCAAGTCACCGAACCTCCAGACCCGCTGGGTCAAAAGAGAAATTCATTTAACCAGACATCTACACCTCGAGCTGGCAGCTATGCAGTCACCTTCATTCATAAATAATCGTTTACAAGTCCACGCACACTACATGAAATGTATACTGAACAAAGCAAACAGACCAAGTGTCTCCATTAACACAGACACACCCACTACTAAGAACTATAACCAAACACAGTTCTCAGGCAACAAAGGCAACAATGAACCTAATTGTCACAAATGTTTTAAAGGGATACATGAAATTATTCATGTATTGGTTTCATCCTTTTACAAAACAGTCTGATCACTTAAATGTTTATCAGAGAAGACAAGCAAAAGGGGAAAAAAGGGGGTTTCAAACATAAGGTGCGGGGGCCAGAATCAGGCCGGCCAAGACTCCAATCTAGTCCACTAGACAGCTTTAGAAAATGTGAAGGTGCACATAGATTTTGAACTTAGCTGTATTTTTACCCCCACCACCCAGTGCCATCCATACTACACGTGAGTAATGAACTAATAAACAAACACAAAAACATCAGATTTTAGCAACTATTTGGGGTGTTTTGTTTTTGTTTTTATCTACTAAAGTTTACTTTAAAAAAAAAGAGAAATGTTTCTGTGATTTAATGACAACTTTCTATTTTGTGATTACACGATAGTCTGCACAGTGAAATACCTGAACTTTTTCTGAAATTTTACACATTAAATCATGCAGTTTCACCGGTCGGTCTCACTTACACTCAAAGTCAGCTGTAGGTAAATTGAGTTTACTGGACTACGCTGCTTGCAACTAGTCGGTTAGTCTGTTGTTTGGAAATTGTGCAAAAGGGCAAGATGGTGTATGTGGCAGGGCATGGTCTGCGGTGCCATGCCTGCCATGGTTCATTTAAAGTGGTGCCGAAACCCAGGAGGCCGCATGGCGGAACCGCGGCAGGGGAGCAGCTGGCCCAAATGGTGGCCGAGCTAACAGCTACACAGTGGGAGCAGGCGGTGGTGTCAAGCTGCCAGCAGGAAGAACTCCAGGACCGGATCGAGCGTGGGAGGCAGAGGATTGAAAATCTGGCAGCTCTGATTGGGTTCTGGCCAGCACCACTGCCACCTCCACCGGCATTCCCCGATAGCGAGGGAGTGGAGGAGGTCCAGACAGTTCTGGCACCCATCCTGACCCCCAGGATGAGGCCAGGCAGGACGCAGCCTGCCTCCGCGCCCATACCCACTCCTCAGGTGGGAGTGGCTGCTACCAGGCAGGGGCCTGCACCTGTTCCTGCTCCCCGGAGGAGGGCCACTGAGGAACCACTGGGCCCACCACCGACTCACACACCTGCCCAGCCGGAGGTGGAGGACGAGGCGTGTGAGAGACTGGCGCAGCCAGGGATGGAGGTTGAAGCGCCTGCCAAGCTTGAGATGGAGGTCGAGGCGCGCGAGGGTCCTGCCAAGCCAGAGGTCGGCGTGCTGTCCGGACCGGCCTCACTTCCACCGTCGAGCTGCCTATGAGGCCCGCCTCCTGGCTGCTGCTGGACATGCAGGCGATCCCCAGACCCACCTTGTCACCAGCACCACTGGATACGTGGGTGGCCACCTTAATGGACACCTCCCGGTAGCTGGGCCGGGGGCGCCAATGGTCAGGGCTGATTCCCTCTCCGCTTGCTTGGGGGGAGGGTAGGTTTAGCCAGATGGCTCCCCGGCCTCAGTCGGGCGATGCGGGTATGTGGCGGGGCGTGGTCTGCTGTGCCGCTGCAGGGAAGGTGGACGCACCTGAGCGGCATCCGCAATCAAACCTCACCGGCTTAAAAGTCTGTGACTGTTTAATGTGGTTGTTGTTGTTGGTGTGTGTTAGGCTGGTGGCTGGAAAGCTGCAGCCTAACACTGCAGTGTTACAGCACCAGCAACTGTGGAAATAAAAGTAGATGCTGAAAAGCAAGCAAACATGGACGGGTCTGCTGTGGTTCATTTACAGTGTAATAATCAACCTTTTACCATCGAGTGAAAATTTCTGACTTGATGGTGGGTCTAGATGGAAATGAATGAGATTTTATCAAAGTAGTTTGCATGCATGACGAGTGCAGGGCAGTTTTATTGAGAATCAGTAAGAATAAACAGACAACAAGTCAGGCTACAGTCAGGCTAAAGCAGGAAGTGGACTGAATACATACCAGCCTTGAATAAGATTAGACCCGACCTGTTGGTGCAGGTCCCCTCCGGGAATATCATGATCTGTAACAGACACAAATCGCTCTTCATTTCTTGTTTGAATTTGCTCTCGCTTTTAATTTATCACCTTTAAATTCTCGGGTGTCAGCTGAGATTAGATCTCTGTGCCCTTATGCGTATATGCATGTAGTTTACCTGAGGCCACTTCCCTCCAGAGCACGCTCTCCGCCTGATTTCCTCGACAGTTTTTCGTCTCGAGTCTTGGTCTGACCGAAACACGAACACTGGCCTGATGTAGCTGATCAAAGCTGGGAGAGGATGATGAAGAGGTGGATTTTGGAAGTAAGCCACAACAAGAGAAATAATAATAATAATAATGATGATAATAACAATATGTGGATTAATCTTCAAAACACTGAATAAAAGAAAACTGATGGAGAGTTGACTTAACAGAATGCACAGTCTTTGTCATTCTAAAAAATAAATTAATAAAAATAATAATAATATCTGGAGGCATCTAGAGCTCAGCTAAATCAATTTAGTTACCTGTCTGAATGCATTCTGTTACATTGTGCATATGATGTACATTAGTATAGGAGTTTCAGTAAATGTGCACTTACTGCCCCAGACTGGGATGCTCCTGCTTTCCAGTTTGGTGACTATGGAGCACATGGTCATAGTGACTGGGATGGCATCAAAGTAAGAAGAATGTGGTGCCACAGTGAGGATGGGCGCTTCAGAGGGTTCTACCCGTTGTCCCTTCACTTTGATCCAATGGAAACCTCCGCAAAACCACATGGCCCGCATGATCGCTCTTAGACACAGGTCTATAAACCTGACGAAGGACACACAGACAGCTGCAATTTTCTATAGATCAGGGGTCGGCAATCTTGGGCACTCGTGTCACAGCTGGCAAGTGAAGGGTTAACTGATGGCACGGCACGGAGTGAATTAATTTGAGAAGGTGCATTAAAAAAAGAAATATCTACGGCCGGGCCACTGGTGCACATCGCAAATTAGCTCGCAAAGACACATTAGTTGTGCAACTTCTTAATCTTAGCTAACAACCCCAACTACCGGATTCAACTTGTAATTGGCTAAAAATCACTTAGCCTACCGGTCAGAGGGACGTTGCTTGCTGGCAGTGTTTTCAAGCGATGTTGAAATGTACACTTCCCGACACTTCAAATACCTCAGGGAGCTGTCCGCTCAGTGCAGCATCAGCACCACGGAAATACATGGATACATTCGAAGACTCGAGACAGAATTCACAATGAGTTTTTGTGACTTTCAGGTGTATGGACCAATGTTTTCTGATCAAACCAGAAAGCTTTAACGAGCAGCTGGATTTGTCTCACATTAACTGGCTGAACACAAAGGACATTGAAATGCAGCTGATTGAACTGAAAAGCTTGACTCTGTGGGGGTCAAAGTTTGCAGAACTACGAACGCAGCTGGAATCCATGTGCGTGTTCATGGAGCTTGCATTTTCACCTGCTGGACATCACTACCTGACAAGTTTTACTGTCTTAAGAACATTGCAGAGGCCTTATTGACAGTATTTGGCTCCACATGTCTGTGTGAGCAGATTTTCTCTCACACGAAGAGTGTCGTCAGGTCTGACTGCTGGACACTCAGAGCAGACCAGAGATCACATTAACATGTGTATCCCTGTATTAACAAACATGCCATATTGGCCCAGTTTATTTTTTCTAATCATTGTTGTGAGGAGACCATAAATAGCATTTGCATTTTCTGCTGTATAGTTCCTTTGCTGTTGGTGTTCTTGTTATGGATAAAAAGTGTTTGGGTTTTTTTTTTCAAAACAGCTGATTTGC
The DNA here is from genome assembly GCF_001858045.2 of Oreochromis niloticus. NCBI lineage: Eukaryota > Metazoa > Chordata > Actinopteri > Cichliformes > Cichlidae > Oreochromis > Oreochromis niloticus. The sequence goes on along the minus strand of NC_031985.2, from coordinate 29,899,431 downwards.
CAACATCTGCGAACAACTATAGATCGATAAAGTTGTTCTGTATAGTGTGTAACTGTTGATATAGAGCGTTTTTAAATTTTTTGCTAATGCAATGTTTGATATGGCACATTGACTTCTGAGGAAAGATGGCACTCATCATCAGAAAGGTTGCCAACCCCTGCTATAGAACATATTTATCTTCAGATGGTGAGTGAGTGGCTAAATCTGTTCATGTTTTTAGCAACCATTTTTATTCCACAGTCTTTTTCAGTAATGTTGTTTTCTGTGTTTTAAGTACAGCAATGGGCTCGATATTTTGTCAGTAACGAAGAACCTGTAAAAATGACACAGTGCTGCATTCTAATTATTCACACAACTAACATTTGTATAAAACCATACCAGCATGCTGATGTTATACTGAGCAGACAGTGGGCAACAGTCAGCATCTCAATTTATAATGCAATGCAATTTACAGGACGCTGAGATTTTCACACATTTCTGTCTAATCCCATAAGTCTTAGTAGCACATGCGTGCTTTCACACAAACATTCACAAACCCACCTCCTCCACCACGACTGCGGCTCAATCGCAAACTCCGAACGTCCCAGAGAAGCCGTGAAGGCGAAGGGCCACGCCAGCAGCATGAGGAAAGAGACCAGCAGGAGCCGCACAGGAAAAACTGTAACTGACATGAGTCCTATCTGCAGGGACAAAACACACAGAGACACAAACAGTTACACTGCTGCTGCTATTCCGCTGCACTTCAACAACATGGAGTTTACTGTAACATCCTGCTGTGTTTTAGCCAACTGTCAAAAAACAATAATTAGCATAGCATACATTCCTATACAGCTGAGAAACATGCTATTACATTTTAGAGCGTCAAAACTCCATCTGTGCCTTCAGGAGAACACAAAACCACATAATTAACACTAACTGTGCTTGTCTAATGGCGCTTTAAACGCCTAACACAAATCAGCGGTTTGCATTATCAATGCCGATTACCTAAAGTAAGAATAAAGGGAGGATATAGGCTTAATTGCGTTTGCATCTAAACAATTAAAAAACTTTTTTAAATGTTTGTTTCAATACATTAACAGCAAATCATCCTAAAATATACTCTTATTCACACACAGCCCTTTCTACAGCTGGTGTCGTTTGAAACCACAAACTGTATGTAAAAGATCCTATTATTTGTGTGTTTTTGGGTGTGGCAAGCCCGTGACTCGCAATTTGCTACTGAATGAGTATGCACGGCATCCTCAGGCTCTCAGTCAGATCATCTTTGTTCCTACAAAAACTCCAACAGCTACATTGCTAATATCAAAGCTTTAAAGAACAGCAGTCCACAAATCAACCGATTGAGCCATGCTGACTAAAGCCATCTTCTTCTACTTGCAGTGAAGACTGAAGAATCATTCGGTATACAGGAGAGTTCATGGCCGACTCAATGATGGCAAGGTGTCTAGATCATGTCTTAAAAAAAATCACCCCTCTGCGCTGTGCTTCACAGTTGGTGTGAGGTATTAGGTGTGCTGATATGCTGTTTTTGGTTTAAACCAAATGTGGCGTTGTGCTTTTTGGCTCCACTTTGGTCTCATCTGTACAAGGGACATGGTTCCAGAAGTCTTGTGGTTTGTCCCGTTGAATCTTTACAAACCTAAGATGTGCTGACATGTTTCTTTGTTTTGTTTTTTAAGGAGAAGAGGATTTCTCCTGGCAACTCTTCCAAACAAGATATATTTTTTCATTTGTTTTCTTCTACTTTTATATGCTTTATGAATCTGTGGCTCAGCGGTAGAGCAGGTCGTCTGCTAATCAGAAGCTTGGTGCTTTGACTCTAGCACCTCTAAACTGCATGTCAAACTATCCATGGGTATTGCCCCTTCGATGCATCCATTAGAGGGTGTGTGTGAATGAAGCTTGTCATAAAAAGTTCCTCAAACTTAGTTGAAAAGTATACAAGTACAGTCAATTTTTACCATTTCGTGAATTTTAAAACAAAACCCCTGAAAAGTTCTGTCTGTTCACCAGAGTTCACGATTACACAATCTCTGGGATTACTCATGAATTACCTTAAATAAGCCTCAGATCTGAGTTATCTGAGAGTTTTATTGCCTAATGTTATGACCATAACGGATTCTGTTAGTGTTTCTGTTTAGTAAAGGTGATCCATAGTGACTGGATGACTCTCATTGGGTTTAGCCAACAAAAGTTCACGTGTGTTGGGTTTAGTTCGCAATTATTTTACATTAATACGAAGGTATGAATTGTACAGGTTAAAACTACAGGAGGATAAGGATATAAATTGAGTTGACTGACCTGTCATGACTTTTCTCTCACTGTGTAATGACAGAGATTTGGCGTGTTTGCACCAACAGGGTCACAAAGTCACGGCCTCAAGGGTAAATTCAAACTGTGTAACATTTAAAAGCTCCTTCGTCTTGCTCGTCTGACCTCTATTTGATCCTTTCATTCTACACATTCATTGCGCTCCACCTGTCATTGAGCTCCGGGCCTTCCTACCGCGTATCCATCCATCAGGCCACCCATCAGTCTCTCACTCTCCATTCCAAGTCGCTCAGCTGCACCTTCATTTATCTTGCTGTTCTTCCTTGTATAGTTTTCCTCCTACTTTGCACTGGTGTGTTTTTTGTCACCCCTCAAGGGAGTCATATGTAACCTCCCCCTCCCCTCCTGCCCCATCTTTCTCTTCTTCCCTGTGTAGTTGTCTATCTGGAGGAACCCAGGTGCACTCTTCAGGGCTGCATTAATAAATAAACAGCAATAGGGGTGATTTATGATGCTCGAACGCATCTCTCCACCCATCCGAGCTTGTGCGTCACCATCAGAGCTTAACAAGTCCATCTGGGAGGATCTGCTGACATTTTCTCAAGAGGTGGCATAAGAATAAGCAGGGGCGGGGCAGAGAGGTGCAATTTCCAGTGTTTTATGAGAACGCCTGATCCTTGGCTGAAGATTCGAAATTTGCAGTAGAAATGCACTTCAAGAACGCTGAGCTCACTTACAGCACACAGAATAAAAGTGACTACAGATCAACAGATGTAGATTTTTTTTCTTATTGTACATTAACGCACAATTTGTCTATGGCTCAATTGTTCAATATTGAACATTTTAATCTTTCACCTACTAATAAATGTACAAACAACTCCAATTAAAGCAGTCACTGAATTTCACTAACACTTTGTCATTTCACAGTAACTGATGAGGTTGCTCTGTTGTACCTAATGCTAACGAGATTCTAGGAAACTACAATCTTGACACACATACGTGTACATCCCTACGTATGGTTGCATTAACACTTTCAGGAGGCATTTAAGGAATGCAGTGACTCAGTCCATCTTACTTCTGACTACTTTCACTTTCTAAACACACAAAGAAACAAAGCAAAACATCTGACACGTGCCTTAAATGTGACCAAAAACACACAGGGGTCAGGCCAGGCAGCAGAAGCTTAGCTAGATGTGATGGAACAATATTCATTTTAAAGTCTCCTATAGGTGTTCAATTAGGTTAAGAGCTGGTCAATGCAAAGGCCATAGTATATAATTCATGTCATTTCCATATTCATTAAACCAGTCTGTGACCTCTTATCAGAATCAGAATCAGAAGACTTTATTTATCCCCAAGGGGCAATTAACAAACAATTGCCCCTTGGGGATAAATGCCCTATAGATCGGGGAAATGTCATCCTGGTAGAGACCACTGCCATCAAGACTGAAATATTTTATCATTTCTGACCTAAAGTCCCTGGCTCCATAGATGCACAATATTTATTTCTGGTTGACATATGTGACCTAAGTTGCACTTTTAAAAGTTTCACTGCCAGTGGTTGTTAGCAAGTATCTGCAGACCGGTCAGTGTCTTCGATGCAGACTAGTTGCATCCGCAGCAATCTGATAGTACCTAAATCAATCACAAGCAAGTTTTTGGTATAGCACCCTCTTTGTGACCAATTTCACGCAATACCCAGAAACCTCAAGACACCACTTGAGGGGAATACGCAATCTCAGGGCTCGGCCTCTGGGCCTCTATGATTGAGGCCATAGGAGTGACTGATATTGGGATATCATGATGTGTATTTCAATTTTCAGAGGTTCAACAAACCACCTATTTCAGAAAAAATAATCCTCATATAAATGGTAAACTTGATGACGATTACAACAGATCAAAATTTACTAAAATATTTTAATACTTCAGCTTACACACCATTTTCCCAAGATACATTACTCCCCTGCGTATTGTGGCTCGCTACAGTTTTAACCCGTTAGGAAAGTAATTGCTCTTGGCTAATTGTTTTCATTGAGGCAGTGAATGCGTACCCAGGAAGCACTTAACCTGTCCTACCATTTGTCATATTTTGGCTGCCCGTGCAGCAGGAACTGAAGCCAGGCGGTAGCAGATCAAAGTCAAAAGAAACAACTTTATACACACACACACTGTTAAAGCCGTGTCTGGTATTAATCCCCATCCATTCGCCGGACATCGCAGCTCTGTTTAATGTCACAGGCATTTTGTTTGTGAGCTTGAGAGCTGGCAGCTGTTGGCCATTCAGTAATGTGTGACTCAGCTGGAATGAGCTTCATTTGCTGACCTGGTTGGTTTACAGTGCTGTGATCATGTTTGCTGGGAAGTTAGAAGAGACATTCCAGGAAGAGCAGCACCAATCTATTGTCTATAAAAAACAGATTCATAAGCATTAAGCAACCCTGCAGCCATATCTCTAGAATCAAAAGCACTGAGGAAGTTGTGTTTTGTCGCTTTCGTTTCTTTTCCTTCAGGCAAAACGTGTGTTTGTTTACACGAGCGTACAAACCGTCCACAGGTTCTGCAAGTGGAAAAACGTCCCTCTGGAAGCAGGCAGCAGGAGGTGTGAACCAGACAGACACACACATGGTCAAGTTTACCTTCGATGACCTGCTGCGGTCATATTGCACATGCCGACCAAAAAACTGACACAGTCAGGCACTAATAAGAGCGATGCTGGTGGGACGGTGGAGTTAAAAGCTTTCAGCAAGCCAATGTCAAGTGGTTGATAATAAACACACGCAGGACTGTTTTTTTTCAGTCATCTTATCTCGGTGGATTTGTTAATGGTTAGGCAGTGAACCAATTTTCAGAGCCTTGTATGTTTTGTTAAGCATGAAAGCAGACACCTCTGGAGCCTGGAGCTATGGGAGAGGAAAACCTGAGGGGGTTGATCAGGGCTCTCTTCATGTTTTCACATATACCTTTAACTAGATAACATGATTTTCAGTTGATCAGTAACTTGTGTTTAGGACACTGCCATGCTGTCAGCAGACCCTAAATCACTTAAGACAGAAAATCTGCTGAACCGCTTGATTAATGAGGAATCATTTCATCCATACTGCTCTCCTCCAGCAGCGAGCCAACTGATGCAGGAATGAAGCCACAGCTGTCCTGCTGAAGAGTCTTTTCTACATTTCCATGCTTTAGAGCACACGCCTTGCTTAAACTATACTTTTCCCATCTTTGCTTTTCCTACTGCTGTGCAGGCTTTCACCACTCCGGCAGCCTAATGAGGACTATCTGAGTACATATTAAACTTGTTTAGCCGTCGGCTAAAACTCAAGCGTAAACACAGCCCAACTGTGTGTGCACTCACTGAAAGGAAGCAGCTGGAAATGCAGAACTGTGGCCTAACAGAAGTGAAGTGTATGTTGGGCTGATTAGCGTGTGTCACTGTGCCAGCTAATCAGGTCAATATGACAGTGCACAGGGTTTCGGTCTTGCAAGGTCTTCCCATCCACAGCAGGAGTGCCATTAAACAAAACATTAAAAAAATAAACAATGCAAATGTCCTATATGCAAAAGACAGTCAATTAAGATTCAAGACTGGCTTTACACACCCATCAGGGAAAATGTGAGGAAAGTGGCCGACTCCACAATGACACCACAAAGCTTCAGATAACACCAACAATGCAGGAAATGGGTTGCATGGCAGTTACTGCTGTGTGGGTAAGACTGCACAGGTGCTGCTGTTTATCTCTGAGAAAACAGAGTTCATTCAAAAGTTTAAAAGACAAAAAAGGACTACGTTTTCTATTGGAAGCTCTTACTCTTGCGTGATTTTCCTCAACACTGAATGAATTCACAGCATGTTTTTAAATCCGCTATGACACAACTTTAAAGAAGATGGAACTGCTTTTTAAAAGGGCACCGAAACTAGATTTGTCACCACACGGTTTTTGTCCTTTTAATCTATTTGTCGTCATTTAAGCTGAGTGTCGGTCCTTAACCAGGAAACAACTTTTTTCCTGGACAGTCACACAGCATTATCACACTCATGTCGGTTATTAAAACCCTATCCGTGTTCTGTGTTTTCCTCGTCTGTTTTTATTCCAGTCAACATTACCGAATACTTAAACACAGAATAAAGAGTCATGAAAAAACAGCGTCATTAAAGTGTCGGTAAAGTTTAGGTGTAGGAAAGTCACTAAATAACCAGCACACTGTGGTACGAGGACGGAGGAAGATATCTATCTAAAATCATCTTAGACAAACACAGTTTATAACTTGTTATTATCTTTACTGTCTTACCTTTATTTTTTCTGTCATGGTCAATTTGAGCTCGTGCACGAAAGGGTTTTTACCCCCTCCTGAAGGGCGACTGTTAGAAGGCTTCATGCTGAACGACCTGATCCGCAAATAATAAACGAAAAATTGTGCCTCAGTGTGTCCGGTGACTGTTTCGCTGATTTTATTCTGCTGGAGAAGTCTTCCTCCTCAGTCTGTCACTCTGTCACGGACACCGATGATGCTGACTGAGTGGAGAGGTGTGCCGCTCACCTCATGCTTCAGATCAAGCCAGTTACATGAAACCGGAAGAAGCGACTGTGTTTGTGTTCCCGTTGTAGGTTTCAAAATAAAACGAACGCAATTCCTCCTCATTGTAATGACGTAAAAGTGAACAGAAAAAATCCCATAAAACTGAACTGAGGTGAACACCATGTTATTTACCGCACATGAAAAAAAATCATTGCTTTTTTTAGCCTTTTAAGCTGGAAGCTCACACGTATAATCGAGCCTGTTATGCAGTGTTGGGACTAACGCGTTATTAAGTAACGCGTTACAGTAACTACGTTATTATTGTGGTAACGAGCACGGTAACTAGTTATTATGCCAAAACCAGGAACGCGTTACTCGTTACTGGGATTTAGATAGGCTCGTTATTCGTTACTTCGTGTGGTGGATATCACGGAGCTTCCACAGAGTCAATAACATTAGCAAGTGGTGGAGGCCAGCAGGTGGATGAAGGAAAAGGGAGGCAAGAGGAGAGACCCGAAGCGGCCGCCGGTCCGAGTGTCAGGTGAACTGAACTTCAGGTAAGAAGTTATGACCTGCAGTCTATCGGAGTCAGATATAAACCAAGTTTAGGTGGAGTTTATTTTCGGTATGCTGACATTTTCGTACTGCGTGCTAGCTAGCATGACGGAGTTTATATACAGCTGTGTGGGTGCTATGTTACTGATGTTGAACTTTATTTTGTTCATAAGGTTAATTATTAGAGTTGCCAACCGTCCCGTAAAAAACAGAATCGTCTGGTATTCAGAGAAAATATTACGCGTTTCGTACTGAGGTGAAAAGGAACACAGTTTGTCCCGATGTTGTGCCAAAAAGTGATTGCCTGCCAAAAAGTGATTTCCAATGTTTCTGTGTATTTTTTTTATGGGTAATATCTTTACGTATCTTCGTAAATAGACTTCGGTGAACAGGGTTTAACAAGGGGTTATATATAGAATTAAAAAATGATCTGTTTTTCAAGTATCTTTACAACTCTGTGTTATTGTACTTACATTATAACCAATCCGCTCCTTTATCCCCACTTAAAATATTTTTACTGAACTATTGTAATATTTGCTGCCATTTCTGCTGTCCTCTTGGCCAGCTTACTCTTACAAAAGACATTTTTAATGTTAATGAGATTTTTTTAACTGCATAAATAAAGGTTATATAAAAGTAACTGCCAAAAACTGATTGCGGCTTCTACCTTGTTACACGAATGTTGTTTGTGGCTCAAGATGACTTTATGTCATCCATAAGGGATGCATTTGACATATATTTCACATATTATAGCCCAACAAGTTACTTATAGCAGTTTAAATACGAGCAATCAGTTTTTGGCAAATACCGGAAATCAGTTTTTGGCAGACAATCAGTTTTTGGCACAACACCGGACTTCAGCTACAATGAAAAAGACACAAAGCTGAAGCTGCACAGCTGCCTCTTCTTCTCTCATTCTCTCCCGTTTCTACTTCAATCACGAAACTGATCAATGATCAGCTGATCGGCTTTTCTCTCTTGTTTATTTATCGCCCACTTTGCGCCAGAAAGAGGAAACCAGCGGATGTCGCGTTAAACAACAGCAGCACGTTTAAGCTTGATCAGCTGGTGTTAGAATTTATTTAATATTAATTTCTAGTATCAGCTGATGTTTGCTGGAGCCACAGCTGTAAAGCTGCTGGTCATGATATCGGTTTGGTTATCTGGTGAGAGGGAAACATGCAGATGAAACCAGGAAATGTCCTTACTGAATCATCAGAGCTAAACAGGTGATGGAGAAACAGGTTTACCTTTTAGGTGACATGAATGAGTTGAAGGGAAGTTATGAACTATTTCTGAGAGACAAATAACACCAGGATGCTTTTCTATGTAGCTGACAGCTGGTAACTGTGCAGGGGCGGATCTAGCAAAGTGTTGCCAATTATTCTCATTTAAAATGTCTCGCTTTTAAAAAAATAATTATCTGAGTCTTACAACAAACAATTGATAGATTGATACATATATACCATCAGAACAGTGTACATCACTGTCACAACAGTGTTTATTTTCATTCAAAGGCTTTATGATTTTTCCTATAATGGTGGGCCGGTCTCTAGTCAAAATGCCAAAATGACAATTTTTTTGTCCCAGTCCAGCTCTGTATGCAGCTCATCTGCAGTCTGGTGTTACCTACATCTTCCTATTCAGAAGGCAGAATTTCCGAGTTCTGAGTACAATCAAAAGCACCACGACTGCAGTTTTTGTGTTGGATGTAAAAAGCAGGCTAGAATCATGGCGGCGGTCAACGACGGTCCAGGCGTGGGATTTCTCTCGTGGAAATGTGCACATTATTTTTTCCTTTCTATTGGTAGGTGGCACAGTGCACATGTGGCAAGTAAGCAAGATAGAAGACTGGCAGTCTGGCTGGGTATCCAGTTACGGAAGCAACACATTAACAAGAGAATTCTGAGTAAAACCAAAGTTACTTTCCCTAGTAACTAGTTACTTTGAAAGTAACGAGTAACTTGAAGTAACTGAGTTACTTTTTTAGAGAAGTAACTAGTAATGTAACTAAGTTACTAATTTAAAGTAACTTATCCAACACTGCTGTTATGTATACCGTCGTGTTGAAGCTTTTACTTTGAAAGCAACGACAGTGCCGGGCAATCAAATTTGACAAATCTGCCTTCTTATTATCGGTAATCTGTGACAGAAGACTCTGAGTTACGCCAAAAAATGTCCGGTGATTGCCAAAAATAATATATAAATATTTAAACTGTTGTAAACGAGGCCTATAATTTGCCAAGCATATCTCGCATGAATGAAAACGGTATTTTCCTTTAAATCAGTCTCACATTTAAAAAAAAAAAAACGTCCTTTTTCAAGTGAGATCTCGTTAAGAGGACAGCAATTGCAACAAATATGACGTAATAGTTCTATAAAGATATTTTAAGTTGCCAAAAAGGACTGGATTGATTAGAACGTAGATACAAACACAAAGAGTCATAAATATACTTGCAAAACAGGTAGTTTCTTTATTTTCATATATAACACGTTCATAAATTATGTTGACTACAGGCTCTTTACCAGTATAAAACAGATATTGCACATTATCTCTACTAAAACTAATACACCAACATGATTTTGATTAGAAGAGTATTGAGAATCAAAGGCACTGCTTCTTTGAGGACCACCAACATGTTAGCCAGATTATCGAGCGGCGGTTGCTTCAGTAAAGAACTAAGAAGTTAGTGGTATGATCTAGATGAAGTGATGTGCAAGTGATTGTAGCATATTCATTTATTTGGTCAGTTATCAAAAGCAAATTGATAATCATAATCACGGCGGCGAAAGAAATCTGAGCTCATTCTTTTCTAAGAAGCTGAACCTGCTGTAGGGACGTTTGAAATAGTCACTTGCAGATGCTCGCACACAGCACGGTCTCACTAGCTGTGGAATGTGCCTCTGAGATGCTTCGGGTGATTTGCCTTCAATGAAGTCCAGTAGGCGTTTGAAGTCCTGTTTCCTCCGTCTCTATTTGATCCACCCATCCATTTCTGCTGTCTTTTATTTTCTACATGCCAGCAAATGCCCGTGTAATCAGACTCTGTTGATCCTCAAAGCCACAGATGGCTGATTTACATTGTATCCTGTGGCTGACTGTTTTTTTTCCTCCAGCTTTGCATTAAGACTCGTTTACTGGCCCACAGCAATGACTAGCTGAGTGTGCCAGGTGAACTCAGACTTACCTATTTGATAACCTTCCACAGCTCACACAGAAACAAAGGAATCATTTAATCTGTGTTTCTTTGACCAAATGCTTTAGTGGAAAGCCATTGGATGGTCCCAAACACTGGATCAAACCTTCCTGCTGTGCTTTCGCGAAATTAGAAGTGTTCAAATAATATATGTGCATGTACACACGTTTTCTGAATCCCTGATCCTCCATCAGCAAATATTAACCTTTAGGAAACTATTCGAGCAAAGCCAGCGTACACTCAGTGTTTGTTGCCAAACATCTTTCAACCAGTTTGGTTTCTTCGGCACTTTGGGACTGAGTGTTGCAGTCAGTCAGAGCGTTTCTCTGCATGGCCCCTTTTCTGGCCTTTAGTAAACATACAGTGGCAGAGAATTTGCCCAAAGTTTTGAATGTGACTGGGAGTTTGAAAAGCGACCGTCCATGATGCACACTTTGGCTCCCTCTTGTGGAAGAATGATGGAACTCAGTCTGATGTTGTTAGAAACTTCAGTTCCACCACATCCCAAAGGTGCTCTGTTGGTTGAGATCTGGTGACTGTGGAAGCTGTTTGAGTACATTGAAACTCACTGTTCAAGAAACCAGTTTGACATGATTTGAGCTTTGTGACACGGTGTGTTATCCTGCTGGAAGCAACCATAAAGGTCATAAAAGGAGCGACATTGCAGTAGATTGGTCATAATATAAACCAGGATTGTTCAAAATGCAAGAAAAAAAGGCATGAACATTTGCATACTGACAGATTAAAAAAAAATACTTTTTCATATAAAAACAACACAAACAGTTTTGATCAAAAATCAAAGTCCCCATCTTCTTCCTGTTATTGGCCGCCATAAAAATAAAAAAGTGCCTTAAATATTGCAAATTTGTCCAAACAAATACATGAAATATCTATATGTTGCTCACACACTGCACACTGACCTCTGGAGAGCCCTCGCAGCTGAATAACCAGCATTGTTTGGCAGAGATTTTTAACACTTGCAGTTTGTACGGTTTGCACTGTTTTTTATTTTATGTGCAAAGGCTGGGATGTGTGTAATGGATTTTAGTCCTCTCAGACATTTGTATTTGTCTTTTGGGGGGGTGCTAAATGTCAGTAAGTGTAACCATAAATGGGTTTTCAATGCCAGTGTAGGTGTTAACTGGTTAATTCTATTGCATTTAAAAAATAAATGATCGTTTTAAATTGTCTTCATAAAAAAATACCTTGTTATCAGTCAGTGCATGCTGTGCAGTGTTCATTTGTTCGAAAGATTTGTCTTTTTTGTTTTGGAGATTTTTAAAAACAAGACGGTGGTGGAAGTTTTGGTCAGAATATTTGGGTCCTGATTTTAAAGAACATAGAAAAACCTAGTGCACAAATCTTCCTGTTTTTTTTTAAATTTTGTTTGTATTTTTAATGATTTTTACATAATGTACTGCACTGGGTGGGTTGTGGTATTTATACTTAAGAGTCCAAGAAAACATCTCTCACACCGTCACTGCCAGCCAGAACCAGGATGGGGCCATGGTTTTATTTTGTTTATGCTGAATTCTGACCCCACTATCCAAATGTTGCAGCAGAAATGAAGACTAATCAGACCTGGCAACATTTTCCAATCTTCTGTTGTCTCATTTTCATGATTCTATGTGAATTGTAGTCTCAGTTTCCTGCTCTTAGATGAGGAGTTGCACTTGATGTGGGCTTCTGCTGCTGTAGCCCATCTAGTTCAAGGTCAGACTTTACTGTGTATTTAAAAATGCTCTCCTGTATACCTGGGTGTTACCGTTTTATCCTCCTATTAGAGGTCTGAGCCTCTCTGTTGACCTCTGGCATCAGCAAGCCATTTTCACCCTGCTGCTTACTGGATATTCGGTCTTTTTTCATTCTCTGTAAACCCTAGTAAGGGAAATTGTTAGTGGGCCGCAGTTTCTGTAATACTCTGACCAACCCGTCTGGGACCAACAACCACATTGCTGCTATGTGATTTTCTGACCATCTACAGCTGAATCACTCTACCTAATAAAGTGGCCATTGAGTATCTATGTATCTATCTATAGTACTGTGCAAATGTCTTGAGCAAACTCTCATTGATTTATATTTTGTTTGGAAAAAACATGGGAAATAGGTTCAAAAATAAATGTAAATACAGTATATAAGGGAATAACATTGTTTGTTCAATCCTCGCAAGCTTTAAAATCGATACTTGGCATGACCATGTTTATTCTTCAACACAACCTGAACTCTTTTAGGTCAGCTTTCTTGTCATGCCTTTATTTAGTCATTAGGAATAGTTCTCCAGGCTTCTTGAAGGACATTTAAAGCTCTTCTTTGGATGTTGGCTACGTTTCGTTCTGTTCTCCATCAGGATGATCCCACGCTGCTTCAGACCTTGTTGATGCAAAAATACTATTCTACTCCTGTAAAACTTTGTTATCGTTGGCATTTTTTAATAGACTCAAGATGAATTGAGTCAAGTTGAGACAAAATTACTTCTCATTTCTTTAGTTGAGTCACTTACCCTAAAAAAAGTGAGAAGTAATTATGTCTTTTGAAACAGGCTGCCAGTAACAAAGTGCCTAAAGACACAGTTTACAGGTTGAATGATAGGTACCAGAAAATGGTCAGGTACAAGAACTGGACTGAAAATAAATGAAAAAGAGGCCACTGTCTAAAGAAAAACTTTTGAAAGACCTTCACAAAGCCTGGTAACTATCGCTCAAGACCACATTTTCTTTTTAAATGACAAAAAAAGCCAAAAAAACCCCACCTAGCTTTGGAATCAAAATATGCAAAAACACAGGGCGGCTCAAGAGTTTTGCTCAGTATGCGTAAAAAATGTGTCTTTTTTGTTGTTAAGAGAGGAACTGAAGAGAGGTGAGAAGATTTCAAAGTATTTTTCAGCCAAGCAATTTATTACTTCAGCAGTTTTCGTAAATATCCACGCCTTGGGTGCAGTCACCCCCACGCTCGTACATCACTTCAGCCCTGCCTCTGCTTGTGTCTTGGATTTGTCTTGCAGAACACAAACAAACGTCCCCTCCTTATAACAAAGAAGCAGTCCTTGCAGCGCCTCTTCAGGGCAGTTTTGGTTTTCATTCCCGCAGAGGGCTGTACGCAGGGAACGTGCCGGCACTGTCCCAACAGAGAGGTTTCACGCCGAGCCGGGAAGCCAGAAGAAGGGAGCTGGATGGAGCTGACGCTGGCCGATGATGGGAGAAATGCACGAGAACCGCCGCTGAGCGTAAAGAGAGATCTGTGAACAAAGGCTGCCGGTGAGGAGAAGGTCAGACGCCACTGGCTCATCTGGGCCACTTGCCTAGCTAGGGAGGTAGCCAGATGCTTCAGCAGGAGGGGGGCCATGGCGGAAAAGCTGCAAAGAGAATTCCAAAATAGATATTTTTTAGTTCTTCATGTTGTGATGCAGAGCTGAAAAGATTAGTTAAGTTTTTCACTAGGCAAGTATTAGCCATTCATCAAGCAAAAACTATTGAAAATGTAAGTTATTGAAGCTCCAGGTTCTTAATTGGGTGGATTCACCATCTGTTTAAAATAAGTGCATTGAAATCTTTTGGTCAGGTGAAACAGGGCATCCAAAGAGGTCATCTTAGTCTGGGAAGGTGTGACTGGTACCTGTTCATCGTTTTTGTGACATTTCATTGGGAATCAAACTGTCACACAAAATCACAAAACATTAATTCATGCGGACCTATCCTGTGGGTCCTTAGTTTCTCATCCGTATGAAACATCCCGTTTTGGCTCCCTTGCCCCTCCCTTTGAGCCCGCACTCTTCTAATTGGCTGCCCCTCACAAACCTAAAGTTTTGACAGGAGGCGGAGCTGCGTGCCTAAGATGACCACATTTGGAATACCTGTCCTAACTGACCTCATACAACGTTTAGAGTAGAAAAAAAAGTATGAAATTTGAGTTTTTTGGCTCACAGTAAATTCTTGCACATATGCCGACTTCTTTATTTGAAACTTCGGCCTTTTTAACACAAGCATCACCCATTGCAACCCTACATAAATGAGAGGAAATAACAAAAAGCACAATACACCGCCTTGAAAAACGTTCTAATACTATTGGAGATGAACAAACTGGGGCAAACAAAAGTAATTATATTAACATGTTTTTTTTAATACAGTCAGCAACATATTGCAGAATAAGCACTACTCATGAGACCTAGTACGTGAAACATTAACCAGCTACACACCAATTTAATAAATTCTTCCATGGGCCTTTAAAAAATGATATATTTAAAGGCTACTACCTTCCTTGTACAAGAAAACTCTGTACATGTAAAGATTACCACCCGGTGTCCACACAACATAGCTATGTAACGGCCAAGGAGACGAGCATGTCAGAGCTGACCTGCTAGCACTAGACTAAATAAGCATTCACACAGTCTTGCGCAGAAAACATTACAAAGTCAAACAACACAAACAAACCTTTCAGAAATCACTAGAAGGTTGAATTCATGGGGTTATGCCCCTGTAAGTACGTGTTAATCGCCACAACAAGAACCACACTGCTTTCTTGCTTCAAGTACATACAACAGCTTCCGGTGTATGAGAGGATAGTGAAGCCCTTATTTTTGCCTTTCAGGCAGTTTCCTCTCGCTAGTTTTGTGGGAGAACACACCCCCTCCTCCATACTAACAGTCTCCGATTCCGTCTTTTTAAATTTGAACTACTTAAAATTTTATAATATATGTCAAAATTAATAAATGCACCTTGCCGAAGGCTTGCCACCGGTAAAGGTTCTTTGAGCCTGAAAAGCAAGACTCGGGGCGAAATTAAATTACGGTATAAGCGTCCTTTGCGAGGCAGTCTGGGAAAGCAGGTTGTTGTAAACATGGCGGCCACAGTGGGCAGAGTTCTGTCCTTCAGTAAAAATGTTAAGCTGCTTGTTTCGCCTTTGAAGCTTTCTGCTGTACCTGCTCACCGTTATAGTGTAGATGTTTCCAATACCGGCGAGCCCATCACTCACACCGGACAGGTGAACTGAAAACTGCCTCTCTGTTACTGTTATTTTACCCGATGAATCATTGTTAGCTAACCTTAGCATAGTGTTACTGACGCCAGCAGCTCCATAGCTGTAGCTCCAAATTACTCTGCTTATAAGATGTTTGACATTTGAATGTTGGTCACTGATTATATTGCATACACAATATGCAATATAATACAATAAATATAAATGTTTCATTTAGTTCCGCTCTTAAAACAGTTCTCATAATAGGACCACAATGTTAAATCACAGATAAACAAAATAAAAGGGTGCCTGTAAACTGCTGTGTGTAATTTTTGTTTTTCTCCTAGGTGTTTGATGAGCATGATTACAGGAGAGCCAGATTTGTTGGCAAACAGAAAGAGGTAAGAAATACGCTCTCTACAATTTGTTAATGTGTGTATTTATTGGCTAAGCTTAGTGTAACCCCTGCTAACTGGGTTTAGGGCCTAGGTCTTTCAGATCCAAGACCAAAACTGTGTGAATGACTTAGCAAAATCAAGAACTGAGAATTGTAGTCTCAAAGAAGACGAGCACTAGAATCCTGAATGGACTGCGAGGTTGCAGACCAAGAAAAAACTTCAGTTTTTCAGAAGATACAACTTTAAATTAGACTGAAGTATGCTAAAGACAACTTGGAGAAAGATTAATGCATACTGGAAGCACGTCCTTAGGTCAGATGTGGGTCGTCGCTTTGTCTTCCAACATGACAACGAGTCAGAACATATGTTGCTCCTGGTGAAGAACTGCCTCCAAAAGACCAAAGTGAACGTTATTGACTGGCCTGCACAAAGCCCTGATTTGAATCCCACTGAAGACAAAGGTCAATGCCAGAAGATCATGGAGGGTTAAAAATTGTGACTCTGGCAGTTTTTGTTTTTTGCGAAATAATTGTGTTTCTGTGTGCAAAGTAAATTAATGTAGGCATCCAAAATAAAACTAGGAGGTTTGGAAAAGCTGTTTTAAGTAGCACCTGGAAAATACTTTAAAAAAACAAAACAACAACAACAAAAAAACATGCACATCAGTGCAGAGTCCCCATACCACACCTAGCAACTTCTTCGTCAAATTTTGGAAAGTACTTACACAATTGCTTTGTATTGTTGTTTAAAGGTGAATAAGAACTTTGCCATCAACCTGGTGGCAGAGGAGCCAGTGTCTGACATCGAAGCCAGAGTGGTATCTTGCGATGGGGGCGGAGGAGCGCTGGGACACCCCAAAGTCTACATCAACTTGGTAAGACCCTGCAGACACCATTAAGATAAAATTATTTCAAGGTCTTGGTATTCATATCACTGGGATAGGCATCGGATAGCATGAATCTCCTAAACCTAGCAGCTTTGTGCAGTGAGGGTTCTCAGAAAACACAAAGGTGCTGTTGCACTGATAAAGTTGGCAGCATGATGGTTGGCACCATCGCCTCACAGCAAGAAGCTCCTAGTTCTGAATCCTCCTTTCTGTGTAGAGTTTGCCTGATGCCTCTGTGCCGCCTCTCACCCTCGGACAGCTAGGACAGCCTCCAGCCCAACCACAACCCTGAAGTGGATAAGAAAAAGAAAATAGACAGATGGAACGATGAAGTTTATTTAGCACTGAGGTTGAGTGATGACTCCAAAAGACTGTCAAACTCCGTTTCCCAAAATGTTGGGACGCTGTATAAAATGTAAATGAAATTCAGTTTCATATTTGGTGTAATATTTGATTGATGATGGTATCCAAACTCGGGGAAAAATATTATTTTATCTGAAAATAAATTGAAATTGATCAATTTCATTTTTTATGGGTTTTTTTTCCCCCTTTCTTTTGTTTTTTTTTGGAACAAAGTTGGAACAGACCAAACAAAAGACTAAAAAGTTGCGTAATTCTAAAAAAACCAAAAACCATTATCTCACAATGGCTTTTATCTGATTGGCCATTTCTGTAGGCACAGGACGAGGCCATAAACTAATAGTGAAGATGGCTCCGTCTCTGGAAACAAAAATAAGCTACCGATGCTATCCAGACTTTTAAACAGGACAAAGTGTACATGTATTCTAACAGCATGGCTTTCTGAGTCTTTCTTCCACTTACCCATTTCCTGGTTGGGGGGGCTGAATCCTATCCCAGCTGCTACAGGTAGAGCGGTGGGTACGCCCTGAACAGGTTGCCAGTCCGTTGCAGGGGTCACACAAAGAGGCAAGGATTTCAAAACTAGAACAGCTGCGCTCTTCACTTCCTGAATGTGTACAGTGTGTTAAATAGGATTTGAATAATATGAAGATCATTTCTTTTGTTTTTTTTGCTTTATAAATCATTTTTATGTTCCTCAATGTCCCGACTTTTTACCAACAGTGTGGCATCATTGTTAAAATGGATAAACTCAGCAAATTCTGTATGATTTCATTAGGCACAATGTAGGTTGGAGTAGAACAGTTGGAGAGATTATAGCCCGACTCTGCACATATAATCTGTAATATTTTATTTAGAGTGTTGTTTTAATCTAAGATCATTTAATGTAATGTTCCCAAACTGTAAACGCTCTTGTTTTTTGTCTTCAGGATAAAGACACAAAAGTGGGAACTTGCGGCTACTGTGGACTACAGTTCAAGCAGAAGCATCATCACTGAAACATTTCCTCTTTGCTTCTCTGTGTAAATCACCATATTGGTCAATAAATTATATCTTGTCTGAGAGTTCATTCTTTGTAATTAAGCATCCTGGAATAAAGACAAAGACTGCACTACACAAAGTTTTGTAGACAGTCAAATGTGTAAAGGCAGTTTCTAATTATTTCTCTTGTAGATTTGAAGGCGAAGCTCTGAATAAGTTGCTGCTCTTACTGTAGATTCACCGATGCTGCTGTACGTTTGGTTAATAGGATGCAGTTCCACCCTGTGACAGCCAGAGGTCAGCAGAGTCCTGCATGGGTGTTTATTCTGAGGCTGGAGACAAAGACTGAAGGGCTTTCTTTCAGGAAATAAGACAAGTTTTACATTTTCTTCTTTGGACACAGCAAAGTTAATTTTTTTTTCTAATATAATGCATTGAAAGGTGATGCAAACTTGTAATTAAAATCAATGAAAATACAAGTAGTGTAAGTTGCACCAAAGTGTTACCTGCTTCAAAGTTAGGATTGTTTCTTTAGTACATGAAAGAGATGATAAATAGAGGACTTTTGTCAGTTGTTTACAATGAAGAGCACTAAAAGGACCTTAACATTCCTCCATCGGCTCCCGACGATCCGCGCTGTAAGGTCTTGCTCTGCCAGGATACTGTTGGGGTGGGGGTGGAGGGGCAGCCTGATAGGACACAGCAGCGCGGAACAATACATGTTTGAAGAAGATCATATATATATTTCATCAGGCTTATTCTCCATAGACCTCTGCATGCCAAATTGGCCTGCGCTTGGCTCGGGCTCCAGACAGCACTAGCCTGTTCTGTCCCCAGTGATGCAGGCAGTGGAACTGCATTTTCCACACCATGGAGCTCAGGTTGGGAAGAGTTGTCAGGCTGATATAATTGGCCCTGGTGACTCCTGGAAGTGAGGCTTACGCTGTAGTTAACCTCATCTATAGTCAAGACCACAGTGGATGATTGAAGGGGAGAGAGGTGCACTGTTAAAATGAGGCAGGCGAGCCGGGTCAGTGTCAGAGAGCTGACTGGTTGGTCTTGCGGTTGGTAAGTCTGAGTGGTTCAGAGGCGGTGGTTGGATGGGTTGGAGGCATTGCCGGGGGCAAAATCTTCAGATGAAACTGAGCGTGTGAATCGCACAGTGTTTTAGTCCTGGGTTTGACTGCACTGCTTCATTATTCAGCGCCTTTAAATGCGCTGCTCCAGCATAATGTAATATTCTTCAGCATCATATATATATATATATATATATATATATATCAAGGAACTCCAGATTGCAAAGGTGGATTTAACCAATTTGCAGACTGGCTCATTCATGGGTGCAGTTTCCAACTGTCAAATCAGCACGGGATTGAACTCTACATCCACTTACCTATTTTCCTTCTCCATAATATTAGATCGTAATTGGAAATATAACCCTTAAGCATATTATGACCTACAGTGTCGGGTCAGACCATGCAGACAAAGATAAGCTCAAATGAGACTGTAATCACACTGAAAATGTCCCCACCACCGAGCCTCACAGTAGATAATGGAGTTAAATGCCACAGAATTCCTTAGCACGGCGTCCTTCCACAACAATCACTCACTCCACACAAAACATCCTCCTCATCGCTGTAATTGCCCTATTAAAATATTTCTCCTTGAAGATGTGTCACATTACAGACCCCGCGGCTCATTAAGGAGCTCCCTGCAGCCAATTATCTGAGCCTCCATGTCTGGAAGCCAGTGTGACCAAAAGGGGCTCAGAGGCAGATCTGGGAGCAGCCTGTCCTCCTCAAATCTACACCTACTGTATGAGAGTCAAAACAGAAAACTGACCTTTGGTCATTGTCTCGGGGCGACTCCACTCAGCTCCACTTTAGAGTCAGGTGACAGAGCGTCTGACCTTTACCATGGAAATAATGACTTGTTCTTGTGCCAGGAGCTCAGAGGGTTACCGCAGGGAGCGAGACACCTCTGGCGACATGTGACAGTTTTTGGAGGAGAGAGTTTGCACTCAGCACTTTGATAGCCCCGGAAAACCAAAGTGTGTGTGACAAGACACAAGCGACTTAGAAGTGTGTGTATATCTATGCCTGCGTGTGTGTGTTTGAGTGTGCAACAGAGACATAGTGTTGAAAGGAAATAGGTGTCAGACAAGAGGTGCAGAGAGGAGTAATTTAAAGTTGTCAATACTTCCTGTGCAGACATTCCACCTGAAATTTTAAAAATAAAAGTGATTGTGAAAAAAGGGTCCGATTGTGAAGGGAAGAAGAAAAGAAATAGAATATGAACAAACAATACATGTTAATGCAAAAACATTTGCAGCTTACTTTCCAAGGTCACTAATAAAGCCCTTCGCACATGTCTCTGTGTCAACTATCCCTCGAGACACAAAGAGCCCAGAAGCTCCCGGTGCTGTGAGACAGACAGGTAAACAGTGAGTCTAACATTCCCCGACCTGTGCAGCAACACACTGAGTCTTAATCACATTATATGGCCCAGGGAGCAGGCCTGCGTGTCAGACTGGCTGTTGAGTCGTTCGACTGTGTCGACAGCAGACAGAGGAGAGGTGAGACAAGTGGAGGGACAGAGGGAGGGAGAAGACGGAGGAGGGAATATGGAGGACGGGGGAATAAGTTGGGGAAGGAGGTAAGAGGAGACACGACATAGCTGGAGCAGTTAAAAGGGAAACGTGAAAAAAACAGACTGTTAAAAAAGGGATACAAGAGAAATGTCATGACGAAAAGATTCATGCTCAAAACTTTAGCTGCATTTCTAGTTTTAACATTTTTGACTGTGATTTCACTCAGTGTTAGGTTTACACACGATATCCTCCCCAAAAGCATTTATTTGAAAGAACTTTTGGTCTGATTTGACACTTTAACCGTTAAAAGAAGTCTTCATCTTCAGTCATTCTTCTGACTAAAATGTCATTTCATTTTTGTAATAATTTAGATGTCTAAATTCTTTTTGTTACCATAAAATTGTAGCAGATTAAATCTAGAGTTAATTTGTTTGACTAAAATATAAAGTGTAAAAGATTTATCTGGTTTTACTGGTGAGAGTTGCTCCACACGGTTTACAAAACAGGGAGCTGGTTGTACCGTTTCGCAAAAAAGTTATACCGTTTAGTTGGGGCAGATCAGATGTGTGTGTCTAAACCTGTTTCTGACTGGATCACTTACAAACTAGTCCCACCTTTCTACACAACTTCATTGGTTCTCATTGGATCGCATCTCTCCAGATTATCTTCATTTAATTTTTAATCGCTTTTGCAAGTTTCAACACACTTCATCATAGTTTTTGTCCTTGTGCCTTAATTTTTATTTAGTTATAATCAAACTAACCTTTTCTTTTATCAGAAGAATAGGTTGTTGATGACAACTGTAACTTAAAATTATTGTTCAACAAAATGAACACTGGTTAAAAGCAAGCTGAGATTTTTTTAAATGTCAACTTTGCATTTATTTATAACCTTTAGTTAGCTTTAGCTCAGCCTATGAGTGAATTGTTTTTCTTTTTTATTTAAATGAAGCTAACATAGAAGTGTAAAAAATAACTGCAGTTCCTTGAAAAGCCATTTAAGACTGGGTTAAAAATTTAAATTAGTCCAATAGACAGTGTAAAAGATTGATGTAGCTACCTTGCTGATGTAGCTCCCTTGCTGATGTAGCTACCTTGCTGATGTAGCTACCTTGCTTTCCTTTTGGAACCTCAAATTGAGTGTTTTCTCTTTTTTCTCTTTTTTTGACCGTGAAGCCACTCCCTCATTGACAAGTTGTTAGCCAATGAAATTTCAGTTTCATATCGCAGATAATCCTCCTTTTTTTTTTTTTTTTAACATAGTACGAGTAAGATGTTGTCTGATTGTTATTCAGGTGACTCAGGAGTGACATCATTCCTGAGTCAGTGTGCTCCAATGGTAAAGTCAGAGCGGGCACAAAAACCTTTTTTACTTCTTAGCAAGGTAGAACAATTCAAGCATCACTACCAAAAGACAATAATACTTGTTTTGGGAGGGATTAAAACGACTGCTGCAGCACATCCATGGATAGAGCCAAGTCAATGCTCTGCCTGTGCCACAAGTCACAGATCCGCAACAGAATAAAGGTTCAACAGTTTTACTACTGTTTGCATTCACTGCCTCCATCTAGGAATGTAAACTTTAGGTTGGTGAGGCTGCTCCGACTTTCCAAACTGGAAATCCCATATCATTGAACGTTCCAGATGAAGATTTTTACTTGGAACTAGTAAATTATAATTTCCAACTTAATCTGGAACACATCAACAGAGCTGTTTGTCTGCTAATCAGAAGGTTGTTGGCTGAATCCCTGAACAGTCTAGTTTGGATCCCGATGCATTTTTCGGGAGTAAATGTTAGAAAGTGCTTTGGAATAGATAAAAGCACCTTATGAATATGTTTGTCACTGGGTGAATGAGAAAGCCTGAGTGTTCAACTGAGTAGAAAGGTGCTATAAGTGGTGAGTGCTATATGGTGGTAAGTACCAGTCCATTTACCTTTTGCAGAATGGTAAATTTTTTTTTTTTAAATTAAATCTGACCAAAAAGGAGTGAGCCCATAAACTCAGCAGGAAAGTGTTTACTTTCTGGCTGAAGGTTTTGTCCCATAGATTCTGTAGGACCATTGCTATCAGAGAGAATGCAGATTTAAGACACTTCTGCATTGGCTTCGTTTTCCTAACTTGGAAGATACATCAGTGTTTTATGGTGTCTGTAGTCAGTCCTCATAGACTCCTTTTTTTAAAATGTTCAGATATACCACATTAAAACTTTGCTTACATGTACAAAAAACACTTTGTTCTCTATAGCTAATTCTTTTTCTAATAGCTAATTTGTTCTTTCTAGCCATTGTATGGGGGATGAATTTACACAGTTCAGTCCTCTAACCCACAGGTGTCGAGGGCCACTGTACTGCTTGTTTTCCAACTAACCTGCCCTTGTAGCTTCTTATTGGCAAAGCACACCTGATGCAGGTAATCAGCAGCAGGTAAGGCAGGGATATCTCAAAAACAAACACGATGTTGGCCCTTGAGGACTGGAGTATGACACCCCTGCTCTAACCTGTTTTATGCTTAAAGTTATATCTTATCAGTTGTAACTGCATCTGAGTGACAGTTGTTTTTTCTTCAGTATTTAGTCATCGTAAGACACACTATGTTTGTCGTTCAGTCTCTCCAGTTCCTCATTCAGTTTGAAAGCTGTTTCCTGCTAGCCAAAATCAGACTGCCATCCAATATGCTAGCACTGAATTACTGCAGTACCTTGCTAACCAAGCTAATGTTAGCTAATAGCACTCCAGTGCTACTCTGTCATCCAAATGTGGTTTTAAATGTATTTAAATTAAAAGAAAAAAACGAAACAATTAGAAAATGAAAGAAACTGGATTGTAACACCAAAACTACCAAAGGCTTTAAAAAGGCAGTCCAGAAACCAAAGTATGATGGCTTCACTTCTTTTTTTTTTTTTTTGTACTCAGGCTATGCTAATGTAATCAACAGAGAATTATAACCAACAGATTGTTCACTTTCCAAGAGCTCGACTATTTGAAATGTTTTCCAGCTCTTTGATTTTGGTTTTTAAGATTATAGCTCTAGCCTACTATTTTGGTTCTACTTTGAGTAACAAAAAAGGAAAAAAAAATGAGCAAATTGTAGTGAGGCAAACTTGCAACCAGCTAGTGAGTACAGTGGAGTGTTTATCAGCAAAATAGATGAATCATTTTCTTAGCAGTTATTTTAGACCACAATAGAAAATGAGTAATGTGCTCAGTTTTTGGTGGCTGTAAACTTCCAGTGAATGCTAATGTTGCACAGTGGTTGAATGTGTAAGTAACCAACCTTTAGCCTTGTTTTAAATGTACTGTGGTCACAGCTTCTTTCTGCTGACCCTTAGTTGATAATAAATGTGTTATTGCTTGTTTGAATTTCACAATAAGTATGCAATTATTAATGAAATTATATATTTAAAACACAGGCACAAATACTGTATTAAAAATAACAAGCTGGACCTTTTCCTAACCAAAGCTAAGTCACGTTAACACCATATAGCACTCACCACTTATAGCAACTTGATAAAATGCATACTCCTCTCCCCATACTCCCCGTTCTCTCTACCAGAGGAAAAAGGTTTGTCTCAAACAGCTAAGGGTGAGTGCAAGTATACCCTTGTATCTCTTTCCCCACTTAGCACAAAGCCAACCTCTTATCTGGCTGCCATTCCGCGTCCTTCACAACACTAGCACTTCTTCTTTTGAAGTCAAATCTGCCTCAAGATTTTTTTAAGCCAGAAACAAAATTGTACCTGTTCTAGTTCATTAAATTTGGATTGAAAAATGTAAAAATTTGAGCGAAAATATGAAAGATATATCTGCAGCCTACCAAAATAAGATCCCAACCGCTGGCAAGTGGGAGAAAGAAAACTTTCCAGAAATAAAAAGTCAGATGTCATTATTTATCATCTTAGATCTTACTTATTTATGAAGCAGAAACAGAATGAAATTCTCGGTTGAATTCATCCTGAATTATTTAATCTGAAATGGTTAATTCCATACAAAGCCCAGGCAGATCCCTCCTCTGTTCTGATAAATACTTTATCACTGCTCCTAAATCGAAAACAGGATGAGCAGAAAGATTGTTGGGGGGGGTGAAGGAAAAAGACAACAGCTCTTCACTGTTTCTTGTGCTTTATTTGTGAAATTTGTGGAGGTTCCTTTAATAATTAAAGTTGATGAAAACGCATTTTTTCTTAAAAAAAGAAAAAGTTATTTAGGCTAATGATAACTGCCTGATTTCTGTTTATTATAGCAATCTTTTCTATTTATTGCCTGCATGAAAAAGAAATCACCAGAGGGGATAAAGACGTGACACTTAGTTAAAATTACTTAAGAGCTTTTATGAAGCATTTTGCTTGTGGTGGATTTTCTTGCAGTCCCAGGTTGACAAAGTCAAAAGCCGCCTAATGAAAAGGGACGCATCGCTGATTGCAGCTATATCTGGAGCCGAGGTGGAAGTGGCATCGATTTAACAATTTAGCAGCACCCTCCTCTGTGTGTTTCCATTAGTCACGGCTGAATACCACTCACATTCCCCCTTTCTTTCCTTCAAAACACACACAAATACCCTGTCTGTGGCACACACACACACACACACACACGCACACGCATCCAAAACTGCCGAGGTATATTCCTTTTCCCCTGAACTGGATTTATATCAGCTAACATGATGCTACTATTGGTTCCAGACAGCGGGCAGCTAATGTAAGGGCACAGTCGGAGAACTTTGCCATGCTAAGGAACACGCCTTTTATTTCTGTGACTCAGTGCATGTGCAGGCTATAGTGCAAGTGTACAACACTGTATTTTTTCATGTGTGTGCATCATACAGCCTTGGAGCAGGGAAGTGTGCAGTGACAGTTGATCATTGATGGAGTTTGCAACAGTCTGTAACTTGTAAGAGAGCATTGGGGATATCAAATTGCCACATTAGGATCATACACCGATAACTGACCGTTCACTAAAGTCCTTCAATAAAAAAAACAATTTTCCAATCATAGCTTAGCAACTGTGACTATGCAGAGCGCGTCTGCCGGGCTGCCGGGTTTCCTGAAGCAGTGTGCATGGGTCTTTAGTAAAAGGAATTCTCTGCATATAAAGAGTGTGGTGTCTTTTTTAAACCATTTCCTATACGAGGAAAAACAGTGCAACGGGGGATGACACTGCTTTCACTTAAGTTTGTTAGCATGGCTCAGTCTGGATTGTGAGCTGGTAAAGATGCTGACATTTTACTCTAAGCATGAAATCTTTACCCACTGTCTTCAAGCCCGCAAAAACAATTGTTGAACTAGAACTGGCGGTCCTGCCTTAAAACAAAACGGAAACCTCAACAGGCAAACGGGCGTGGCTTTTAGTGAACGGTCAGCTGATCAAGTCACACAGTCAAAATATCGACTTTCACTTTAAGTCGAGTTTAAGTCAGTCTCTCCCAACGATGGCTTGTCGATGGACTACAAAGCTGAAGCAGACCGCCCAATTTCAAAGGACTGTCCGGGTGTTCTGCTCTCTATCGTAGCTTCATTTAGGCCTTTCCATACCTCAGCCGGCTTGGGCTGTTGGAAAGGAGGGCCGTGGAAAACGCCATCCACCCATTCTCTGAGTGTGGCGACCGGAGATTCCTGTTGCCTTTCTGTCTTGGTGAGTGCCATGTTGGTCGGATACCCGGGTGACGAGGAAGTACCGGTTGATGACAGCATACACGGCGGGTACTCGGACTGCAAGCTGGCATCCAAAGACACAGCAGTGTGAGCGATGGACCAGATTTTGGGTTTGGCGTCTGTGCTTCGAAGGTCTGCATTAAGATAGAAGGAGCTGCTTTGGTGTTGGACCGGTGTGAGTTTGGGGCAGTCAGGGGACAGTCTCTCTTTTCTGTGCAGTGTATCTGGGTTGTGTGCGAGATGCACGTGGGGCAGCTCTGTGTTTGGGTTCGCTTCATTGTCCTCAGGTAGAAACTGTGGCTTTGGATCACAGTCAGAAGCATCGGACTCCAGCAGGTCGAAGTCCTCAAGATCACTCTGTAGGTCTGCGCACTGTTGCTCTGAGAAAAACAAATGACACCGACTGTAAAGAGTCTGTGCATAACAGTCAAAGCTCGGGAAACCATGAAACAAAGCAAACTTTGCTGGCAGACTGATTTAGGACTTGCGTACCAGGAAGCTCCTTGTCACTTTTAAGTGGCTTCTCAACTTCATCACTGTCGTCTTCACAGCCTCGGTCATCTGAGCTTTTACAAGCCCGCGGTGACCACGTCACCTTGTTCTCCTTTTTCAATCTCCTCCGTGCATTTGCAAACCACGTAGACACCTGAGGGAAGGAAGGAGAAATCAGAAGCGAACTTAAAGTAATAAAAGGAGCAGAAGGAAGGTCAAAATATGGGAAAATGTACTATTTGTATGGAATGAGGAAAAGGTGAGAATCAGACACATCATGCGACACAACCAAAGTTTCCCGATAAACATCAAATATTTTACAAGAACCCACTTGCGTAAGCGTCATTCTGGTGATGATGGCAAGCATTATTTTCTCCCCCTTAGTGGGGTAGGGGTTCTTCTGGTGCTCCTGCAGCCAAGCCTTCAGGGTGCTGGTGGTCTCTCGGGTGGCATTTTTACGACGCGAAGCGCCGTCTGAGCAGGAATAACTGAGCCAGATGATGATAATCAAATAAACAGTTAGCTCATACCAAAAGTAAGTGAAGAACAGAGGGAAAGAAAATGTGATATTTGTAAAACATGGTATTATAAATTCCAATTAAATTTGAGTAAATTACAATAAAATACTATAAATATAATAAATATTATTATAGTCTAACACTGACTCCATAAACATGCTACAGACAGGTTTTTCCCCATCATTCTGAAGTAAATGATAACGCTGACACTGATATTTTACAGTTATCATGTTAAAAATATGTTTTAATTTAAGAGCAGTGAAAGCATTCTTGTTTACTTACCCATATCTGTCATAAGGATATTGTCCAAATGTGTATTCATAAGGATAATAGGCAGGAGTCTGAGATGTCCCCACATGCACAGATGCAGCTCCTTCTTTGTGATCTAGTGGCCCCTGAAAATATTGAAGAAATGAATGCCTAATCAAGGTTAAACACACTTTTATTTATTTATGTGTTTTCAGGAATGTTCCTGCACAGGAGACCATCTTTACACCTTTTTACCTTAAGGGCAAGACTAATAAGAAAAAAAAATCCGGAAGTGAACACTTTGAAAGGAATGCCGAGAAATAAAGAGTTAGAAGTGAAGTGCGACACTCACTCTGGAATAGAGAGTGGCGTCCGTAGCGCAGGTGTTGTAATAGCTCTGGCTCTTTGGATAAGGGCCGCTGTAGACTCCGATGCCTGCTCCTGGGGTGAGCTGGTGGCCCGGTGAGCGCAGCACCGGGTGGGACGGGGGGGTTCCCGGCTCCAAGCAACCGGCCAGGGAGCCTGAAGTCATCAGAAACTAAGGAAAAATGTATGAAACGAACTCATTAATATCCATAAAGGAAAGGGAATCTGGTGTGTATAGAAACTATGTTACGTACACTGGCGCTTAAATGTCTCCTTACTTTCACAAAGGAGCAAATGTTTAATCTCAGTTTTTTTCTCAAAAGCAAAACAAAAGCTGGAATAAAACAAAGCACCGACACGCCGATTTTGTCACATTTACTCCAGTCATGTGTGAACGTGTTGGTGGACTTTTTTTGACAAGTTAAAATCGATTTATCCTCCTAATTTAGCGCAGGTCCTCATCAATAACATCAAAGACAAAACAATATACTACCCGTACCTGTGGCGTGGTGGAGTAGGAGTATCCCAGCTGAGAGTAAGCCATGGTTCAAATGTGACCAAAGAGGAAATAAGTGGAGTGCAGACGTGGAGCGACTTCCAGCAGCATCCGTGCCAAACGCAGATTTAAAAAAAAAAAAATATTTTAAATTATTTTGCCCTGACACTAGTTCAGAGATACTTTCCGGTCAACTTTCCAGTTTTTTTCTTTTTTTAAAATTGGAATTTCATCTACCATCTCGTCCAAAAGTGGACAGGGGGACATTTACGCAGCGCTTTCATTTTACGCACAAGCGCTGACGGACTTTCAAAGTAACTTCTCGGCTTCACCCGCAGTTCCACCTCATCCACCAGTCTGCTCCTGCTCTTTAAAGTGTCCCTGCTCTCTTACAATCCAACGCCAGTTTGTGTGTGTGATCAAACCACGCATCTCTCCGTGATGCGCTCTTTGGTTTTTAAGGCGCGTCTGTCTGACGTCAGCCCGGACTCCACGCGAGTGTGTGTGTGTGTGTGTGTGTGTGTGTTGTAGCTCGGTGTTCATATCAAGATGAAGAAACTCACTCCTAATTAATTCCCTCCCAGTTTCCTTTCGCCTCTTATCCAACAGAACAGCTCTGCGCAGCGATGCTCCCGAGAGTCCCCAGGCGTAAAGAGAGTTGTGATCAATTCTCCTCTCTCAATAAACACAGGCGCACAGCTGCACACGTCCACGCACGCATTTACACTGGCACACAGCACAGCATGGCCAGAGGGGGTGGGATCGGGAACGTGATGCGTTGACACCACATTGACACGGGATGATTGATGACTACAACCTGATATTAGCATAATCGTTTTGCCCTGTTGTTTAGATAACTTGTCACCACGGAGAAATCTCGCTGTCACCCACATATTCATGAGTGGGGGAATTTCAGGTCTCCTCCAAGCAAATTAATCAAAGAATAAACATTCCATGCATTCCCTTGAGTAAGCACCTTTAGTGGCTGAATGGCTTGTCATGTTTTTAATAACAAACTCTTAAGCTGCCCCAACGAAGTGGAAACGGTTTTTTCCCCTTCCTCTCTCTTTCTCTCAACCCACTTTTCATTCATAGGGGAGGAGGAAAAGGGCAGGTGTGAAAGGGCTGTGAGGATAACAGAGAGGCTTATTGTACCAAAATATTTGGGTACACATTTGTGGCAGAATGGCAGAATAGAACTTTTGTGATGTATAAGAAAGAAAAGAAGAAGGACAGATATTAGGGACTGTATGCAAATTTTTAAGATAGGAGAAGGGGCAGAAAGAGTGGTGATTTTGTTTTTTGTTTTCTTCTTTTGTTTCTGTAAAATAAAATATTGCAAATGATCATGCAGTGGTATGGGACAGACATTTGATGTTGAATCTACCTTTAATAAATGCAACCAGTATAACCATCTCTGCAACTTTAGGACTTTACAGAAATCTCACATATAACATCTTCTTATGTAACTGATAAATACAGTTTTATTTTAAAAATTGTACAGCCTGACTAATTTATAGGCAAGCAGATATTATTGGACATTTGCCAATCGACTGGTATCTGCATTTGTATCAGCCGATAAATTAAAATTAAAAACATAAAGAAGAGATGGAAGAAACACCCTTCAGCCGTGTTAGGAGTGATGATGTTGAATATTCTGGCCACCAGATGACCCCTTCAACTTCCCTGTTAGCAACACGTATTTGGAACGCCTTAATCACAACAACCAGTTGACCTGAACTGAGTCGGGGTAAGTGAGTAAATGGATAACTGCACATAACAAATATTAGGGTTCATTAAGTTTGTTTCGTGTGTCTGAAAGAAAAGAAAAATATAATGGTGATTATATAGGATCATCACTGTCATCATCATCGGCGATTTATTGAAAAATGTGCAAACATACATGGAAATACAGTATGTAAAGCAAAAACGGAGTTTGTACAGCTTCAGTATATACAAGTCAATATTTGGTATGACCACTTTAATTCTTCAACTTAAGCTGAGGCAACAAAATATAAATATATTTGCTGACATATCGGAACACTCAATTTTAAAGTTCACAAACTGGCTACATAGCAAGATAGCTAGGTGTCAGTTTTACATAGATTAATTTTGTGGTGACAGGTGTCGCCCCCTTCTGGCCATAAGAAAGAATACAGCACAAAAGCGCCTCTGTACTGGTTTTCAGACCCAGAACTTCTGTCCACTTTTTAAATACAGACTTTTAATTCTAACCACATTTAATGCTTTTAGCCAGACTGAAAATTTATAGTGACATTTTCAAGCTAGGAGATTGACATTCTCTAAAAAAATTACTCAGTATATCACCTTACTTAAACTGGGTCTAGAGGTCATAGCAACAATAACAGGAGCAGCCTTTCATACAAACTTATGTCTCAGTTTTACTTCCTTGTGGATGTACACATGCAGCTTTATGGTTTGCTTGGAGTTACTTTGAAGATCTGTTCTAACCATTCTGAAAATTAAGTCTTAACAAATCACCATGAGAAATGTCGCATCAAGAGGGTCACAGATTCAGATACAGATTGCAAGAAATGTCAGCCTAAATCTAAGAAGAAGATAAATTGGATTCCGTTCAAAACATATTTGTTGTGCGTGTTGGTTGTATATGAACATATTTTCTGGGAGTCAAGATCCTTAGTGCAGATCTCGAGTTTTTCACCTGTTTTGTTTCTTTTCCCACAGTCTCTTACACTGGGAGACAGGAGAGGTTTTAAAAAAACAAAAACTTTCCGTGCAAAAATCCAACATGAAGAAATGGATGTGAAGAAGAGGAAAAACCCGAGGAGGCAAACTTGGAGAGCTAAAGAAATGGTTAATAGTCAGGGGATCTGAAATGGAGCGAGGGGATGTGGAGGGGTAAAAGGACAAAATATTCCCAGTGCACCCAGAGTAAGGCTGGAACAACAGAGCTGCATCACCAGAAAGCATCTCGGTCCCCACAAGGGAGAAAGCATCTGTGTACCGGCTCTTGATTGACATTCCATTTGTCCCATGAAAGGTGCTCATATACTGAACACGGACTAACTGTCTCGCCCTCATCTGTGCTCAAAGCTCGGAAATGAAGTTATCTCCCTGCTCTGGCGTTGCACGTCTTCACACAAAACATACGTCACTCAAGGAAAATGGCAATTTGTTTATCCGCTGACAATGAACACGGGTGTGTTTAATGTTTGTTTGGGATGGTACACGGGGAAATAACTTGTACGTTTATTTGAATGAAGAGACTGTGCAGAGCCTGAATTAAACTTTCAAAGCTTTGTACCAGAGTATTCCACAAATAATGATTATAAACTGCACATAGATAGACACAACAGATTCTGTTATTTCAACCAGCTACTTATATATTAATATACGGTCTGTTTATAAATTCATAGCATTCCTGCGGTATATATTTCTTAAGGCTCTGCGTTCGTTAGACCGTGATTATGTCTTTCTGATCTCGTTCCCCTCACATCAATCATTCATTCAAGATGCTCCGCAGGAAAAAAAAAGAAAAGAAACATTCTTATTTCCTCCCTCCTGCATCCAGCTCTAGCTATTATGCAGTAGGTGGGGCGTGGGGGTTAATGATAGAAGCATGTTAATGTGAGAGGAGGAGGGCTAAGTACCACACAAAGTGTTTGCAGTGGAGGGCCAAACAACTACAATCACAACTTCTTTCAATCACAGCGCGTCCCATTTGAACATTTTCCACCTTAAAGTATGAAATCTATGCAATTTTAATCACTGTTTAACATGTAGATGCTTTTTGAGCCTTCGACTTGGTTTTAGCTCTTAGTGGTTGGTGCTGGAGGTCCCAGAATGAAATCAGAATCCCTCTAATCCATTTTTTTACACCACAGTGAAAACTAAAATAATTTGTCTCCAGGGTCATGAAAATGCATGTAAATGCCGCACCAATTTTCATCATTAATTTTCTGTGTTTATCTCAAAATATTATTTTAATATATATATATTTTTCTCTTTGTTCATGTGAATTTCTGCATCACAAACAAATTACTGATCCCAACCAGTTTCGTGTTTCTTTTACTTCGATGAAATGACAATAACAAAGTTACATGGTGTAGACATTACATGCAAAAATGTGCCAGTTGCCACCTGCCACACACACTTTTTATAATTGAAAATTTTTACCAAAAATCAAAGATGTGACAGAAATGCAGACTTTAATCATTTTAAGTATAAATCTACTGATTTCCCATATTTTTAATATATGGTCCTTTGCAGCCAATGAATGCCTAAACGCTAGAACTCATGGTCGTCACAACATGCTGTGTTTCCTCCCATGAGATGCTCTGGTGGACTATTTGTTGTTTGTGGATCTCTCTGCCTTCTGTTTTGTATTTAATAACTGAAAAGCTGCTCTGTAAGTTTGGTATCAGGTGGCTGACTTGCCTTCAGAAACACTCGGGTTGCTTTCGCGATATCTGTTTGGACTGTGAAGTGCTGTTTGATCAGTTTTGCCATATTTGGCAGAATCTGAAGAGAGAATATTGCCCT
Source organism: Oreochromis niloticus (assembly GCF_001858045.2). Classification (NCBI taxonomy): domain Eukaryota; kingdom Metazoa; phylum Chordata; class Actinopteri; order Cichliformes; family Cichlidae; genus Oreochromis; species Oreochromis niloticus. Next base: position 29,866,435 of record NC_031985.2, on the reverse strand, counting down.
GTACGCTTCACAGGTAATCCTGCTACCTCTGTCAGCACTCACAGTTTAAATGGTAATTACCTTTTTGTGTTATCAACAGTTAATGCACAATAATTTTAGCAACCAATCGAATTGTTTTAATCAGCTCCAAGTTACATGAAAATGGTATATATGAGTCTTTATAGTGTACATCTACATGTCAGTCATGCTTGCGTGAGCAAATAATAAAAGTGACCACATAAACATCCTAAGTAGCTAGTTTGAGACTTACTTGTAGGCACATTTTTACCACTGGTCTCTGGACAGAGCAAGGTTAGTTGTTTCCCCATTTTATAGTTTCTAGTGTTTTTGTTAGGCTAAGCTCACCAGTTTAATTGTTTTTAGTTAATAGGCTAACATTATAGGGAAAAAAAACAAGTCATTGAATGTTAGGCTGTTTCTTTAACACCTTTTTCACAAGTTTGACAGAAAAATTTAATGTTTCTTTACACCAGTGCCGTACAGTGACTTTTACAGAAAGGCAAGCAGAGATAATGACTTAAACATACCTTTTTAATGATTTTGCACTGCCTGTCTTTTTTTTTTTTCTTCACCTTGCTGCACTCCTTCTTGGCTTATTTACAATTAGCTAACAATGGCAAGTGCTAAAGGAAAAAAAAATCATTGAGTAAAAGTAACTACAAATATGGAATGTTTTATCTGAACCACTTTTAAAAAATGAAGACTTGAGAAACTGTAAAGTCAAGTAAAACATAATAAAAATAAAATAAATTTTTATGTTAGACTTCTTTGTCTCACAGTGTTAAACCAGCAAGGCGAATGACAATGAGGGTAACATGAGGTAACGTTTCCACCTCACGTCCATGCTACTGCTCTTTGAGAAAAAAGCAGGGATGTTCAGGGAGGAAGAAGAGGACAGAAGAGGATAAGCAATAAATGGATCATGAGGAAAGAAAATAGCCCTTTCTTTTCCACCACAAGACACGGTCTACAGAGGCTGCCTCTTGTTAAGCACGATGGCACCAACCAAGTACAAGTGCAAGCCAGGCTCGACCTGATCCACAAACAAGGCTGCCAACACCAAGTAACCTGTCTGACCACTGAGTAGCAGCCATGCTATCTCTGCGTGCTGCTTCTCTGCTCCTGTCTAATAAGAGCCTCATGGAAGATCTGGAGCTGCTGAACTCTGAGTGGGATACTATAAATGCCCTGGCCTTCCTCATCAATGATGTAAGACAGAGGAACAGAGACAAGCTAACCCTCTTAGCCAATGTGCAGTGTGTGTGTGTGTGTGTGTGTGTGTGTGTGTGTGTGTGTGAGCGAGAGAGTCTAAGAGGTAGACACGGACAGACACAGGCAGAGAGCGAGACAGGTTTAGGCTACAGGAAGCTCTTAAGAGTGTGTACAGTTTGCGTTGAGCCCTGGGAGGCCAGCCGTATTCCTCCCTATCACTTCCACTTCATTACGTCGGGAGCGGACATACATTATTCAACTCCACAAGCCTCAGTCCACAGGGACCGATAGAGCCTTTAACAAACACTTTAACCTGCCTTAACTCGCCCATTGATCCTGTATTTATTTGTCCATTATCTCTCATGGACTGCCTTGGTTTGTCTTCATTTATATCCCCCTACTGGTCTCAAAACAATTACTCAACCTATGTGACCCGCATTATTATCTGAATTAAAGCTTTGTATTTTCTAAAGACAGGCTTTACTCTCTCATTATTTGGTATTACCACAGATCTCAGAGTCTGTATCAAAATTGTGCGAAAATCAAATATTTCAGTTTAAATATTTCGGTTTTCTTTCTTTCTTTTGAAGGAAAGATATTTCATGTGTGGGTTTTTTTTTTTTTATGTAGCTGTGTTTTAGGTTGGTTCAAACCAAAGTGGGATAAACTTGAATAATTAAAATATTAGAAGTATTTTTGAGCTGCTACACAGAACCTGGGATATTGGTTATTATTTCAATGGTAAACAAGATAACCAAGGCTAAATTTCAGAATGAATCAGAACATCACAAAGTAATCAGTCTGCACCGATGTGCCCGCCTTAGAATCACAGATGAGGGGGAATACCATGATAACAGATTCACTATTTCACATTTTCCCTGGTGTGTCGGCTGCTGCAGTTCCACAGCTTAGACCTCAGCTGCCATCCTCTGGCAGTCTAGAGAATTACACCCTTATGACAACGCTGGTGGTGCCTGTGTGTGTGTATTTGCTTGTGTGTGGTGGTGTAAGCCTGAGGGTGCAGCAGGCTCGGTTTGCAGTTGTTATTGACCAGGGTGAGGAGGTCAGCCACAACTGTGTGAGTGACTAAAGATGACACAGTAGATCTGCTTGTCTGCATGCCGTCCACTTGGGTGTGGTTGCAGATTTCATGTTACATCCATGGATGGACCTCCCAAGAAATTTGACCACCAGCAGCGTCTACCCCAGCTGAGCTTACACCAGTTTGTTTGGGGTTTTTCTGCCCAATAAGCATATCATGCTATCAAAAGTGCAGGAGGCCAAACAATTAATACAGCAAAGATTAATTTTAAAAAAAAAAGTCTTCTTCAGAAATGACAATATCTTAAGTTTTAATCCACATATCAAACAGAAATATGGGTTTAGGTAGACAAAAGATATTAACTATGGCATCAATCTTCATTTCCACTGATCATCTATTTCCCAGGAAATGCTGCTAACTGTCTGATCTCTGCATTCCACATCTAGAGAGCTCAGCAGCTCCCGTGAGAGCCTTACTGTGTGCCATGACTGATCACGTGTCATCAAACGCATTTCACTAGTATAAATCCACACCAAATGCCTCAAAAACCTATGCAATGCAGCCAACAGAGAAGTCGCATGTGATAGCAGTCGATTAAGTGCTTCTTTCTGGAGCGCTGACACTCCCCGGAGAGGAGCTGGGCAATAATTTCCTCAGATTGCCCCTATGGGAACAAGGCTGCTGGTTTTCTATGTCCACTCCAATCACATCTCTAATGGAGAGGCGGGTAAGCATCTGTGACAGTGGGAAACCAGATCTGTACTCCCCCAGTGTGTGTGTGTGTGTGTCTCTTGCAGATAAACAGTTGGCAGGTTTCCCCTTTCCCTGTGCATGTGCGTGAACACACACACACATCTGAGGAGGGGAAATGCAAGCTGGACAGGGTTAATGCACTCCATTAAGCTCTATTACCCTAAACGACTTGGGCAAATGAATGAGGACTCACATTACTCTGCAACTGTTTGTGTGTGTGTGTGGTAGAACGATACAGTGTATGTACATGCACGTGCATGCATCTCAAGTGTAATTAATCTGCGAAGATATGTGACCCATGAGCCATCTATCATTATTCACAAAGTAAAGACAGCAGGGGGGGAGGGGGGCTTCACCCTTTCTTACTGTATCTTACCAGATACCATGATATCGTTTTATTATGAATTTAAATGTATTTTTTAAGCTATTTTTTTAAAAATATGTTGTTTAAAAATAGATACCTCCAATTTAGAGGTAATGGAAAGCTTTTCTATGTGTTTGCTTGGCAGTGCCGCAGTTTGAGGCAAAACATGCTAACATGTTCACAGTGACAATGCTAACAATGCTAATGTCACGAGCTGTATTGAAAATTTTGGGGGGAAATATCTTCAGTCATTTTATTTTACTGTATAACAGGTAACTTGTCTAAAAGCAGTATGACCTAATATGACTGATATATATTGCATTCAGTTTGTACACAAAATATCACGAAGCTAAAATCGAGCACCAACTGCACCTGCTATGTTTCTTGTGTTATGTATAAGGTCAGTTAGGGTTGTGGCAAGGGAGCAACCAGAAAGTAGCTTTTCTTGGAGGGTTAGCTGTTTCACAAAAAGTGAAATGCTGCTAGCATTAGTCAGCTAACCTTAATTAGCCATAAAGTGTGTTGATAAGCTGAGGCTGCAGTGTAGTGTTGTAGTTATTGAAAGGGATGTAAGTCACAGTCGATTATATTAAATCACTGGTTTTTCATGTGTAATTACCAGGGTAATAACACCTCTAATGCTAATGTTTGCCAGGTGAATATTTTACAAATTAGTCTGTTAGTAGCTTTCATGAGTTTTTGTTTTTCTTTGAAGCCAAGAGCTCCATTAGGAAAAATGAATAAGAATGACTGTATAAAAATTGTATAAAAATGCTAACCATATTAGCATTGTCTGCAAATGTGCCACAGTAGACTAGTATGGCAAAAGCTCAAGGTTGGTTGACATGGAAAGCAAAAATCAATGTCCACCATACTGAGGGGTTCCAGGTTTCAATTATTTCACACACAGGTGAGTGCACCACTGCTCTTATCAGTTACATTTAGCAAAATGCAAAAGCAAAAGAGGAAATTATGGTTCAGCTGTGGTAGCAGCTTGTCAGTTCATTGGTAGCTACAGAGTGCCCATTTACCTGCAGAGAGCATATTGTCAGCTAGAGGCAGGGTTAAAAGTATGCGGTACAACTGGTCTGTGGGGTACTCAATGCTCAACTCAACTCAAATAATAAAAAAATACCCAAACCTCACAAAACATAACAAAAGTGATTTCAGAGATACAACAACGTGATAGAGAGCATGTCTCAGTACAAACCTTTGATTCTTTTGGCCTCTGTCACTTCAGCTGTTCCGTCACATTGATGTATTTCCAAAAACACTTCTGTTTTATTCAACTTCAGTTGTGTTTTGTGTATTTTTCCAGCATTTTTCTATTTTTGCTCGTATGTTCTTAAGTCGGAGTGCATTTGATCTGTCTGGGCCACCATACTAATAGTTCCCTTAGCATAGCAATTATCTGGGTAATTACAGCTCATAAAGATGCCTTTTTTCTGTAGTTTAGTATTAGACCCATTTAAATTGATGCTGTGTCTAGAATATGATAGACATAAGTTGTTTGTATTGGAATTTTTACTTTCTTACTGTCTCTTATCAAGTACACAAGGCTTTCATGGCTTAATAAACAAAAACTGATTAGTATAGCTTTCTAGCTGTTTCCATGCTACAAAAGTAATTTTTCACTATAAAAAGTCAAATCATGGGTTAATGGTGTTCGCGATATCCACATAGACCCTCAACAAGCATTCGCGGAGTCCCCACAACATTTTCCCAGATATTCTGAAAACGGTGGCACAAATTACAGAAATCCCCAAGATCTGATATTTCGGGCAGGTTCTCCGCCCCTCTCTAACACACCAGCGTGCCTCAATGGATGCTGAACAAAGACGCAGTGAGTCCTCAGCCCGCCTTTAGGACTCTCCCAGCAGTAAACTAAGCTAAGTTTCGACGCTATAACAAACCCGTGGATAAACATTGTTTCAAAATGGCTGAAAAGAGCCATCGATGCGAACACCCTACCGCAAACCTCCCCTTCGCTCCTAATCTGCTTCCTCTCTCAGATTATTGCTGTGAATGGGCAGACAACAAGAGAAAAGACTTATCACTCCCACTCTTTCATAGCATTTGTTGTGTGTATTTTCCCCCTGTATATTAAATTTGTCTGCTTTTTAAAGGCAGTGGCGACGTTTGCTGTTTGTCTGTACGGTACTCGCAGCTGCAACGCGACAATAAAACAGGCTAAGCAGCAGCACTCTGTAAACTCAGTATTGTGGAGCTTGTTGAATTACCCATGAGTTTTGATACTTTGCTTTTGTGCGAATGCTTAATTCCACTAATCCCTGCGGAGGAACAGTGAATGGTCTAAATTCCCTATGATATCTTGTCTAGGCTAAACATTTGCTCACTTACGTATACACTGGGTACAGAAAATTATTCTTTTGACAACATTACAACAGATTTAACCCAGTGCCCCGCTTATCCTGCGATGACATGCATTAGCTTCATTGCATTGGGAGGTACATTTCCATTTCAAATTACAGCTCAGCAGTTAGCATCCAGACACACACACACACACCGTTTTGTTTTGTTTTTTCTGTAGCTTGGTCTTGAGCTCCAGTGTTAAAGAGTTTTACATGCAGAAAGTCCATTAAAAATTCCACAAATATTAACTACCATGTTAATTATTACTTCTCCAGGGACTTTAACCGCGTGTCAGCCCTTTTCTTCTCCAAGCCCCTTGAGGTCAAGCTCTGTAAAGCCTATTTGGTTATCAAACACTGACCCTCCCTAACTCTCATTTCTCCCCCACACACCTCTCTTGCCCTCTTTTTCTTCCCATGGCCTTTTTCTCTGCCTCATCATCCCCCCTTTCTTTCTCCTCCCCTGCTCATGTCCCTTTCTGTCCGGCTGGCCCTCTCAGCGGGGCTATAGAGTCCTAACTTGTCTACATTTACCCCCTGCGTTGGATGACCAATGGGGCCGTTGAGCAGAGAGTCCCTCCTTCGGCGCTTCGCCATTCTCCGCAAGTCAGCTCATGCTCTCTGTTTTCACGACCTCTGACCCTAGGCCATGGCAACTGTGGCAGGAATGTCAGGAGTGATTGGCAGGATAAAGAGTGCAGGCCCTCTCTCCCGCACAAGCGGATTTGAGACACTTTGAGGGGTGAACAATGGCGGATTTGGGCTCGATTGGATCACTGATGAGCTGATGACTGTCAAAAGAGCACGTCGTCTTTACATAAGCCCGATTATCTCTGCGTGGCGGAGGAGCAGAGGGGTAACCGCTGTAGGAGGAAGGGGCAACCGGTGGGGATTTCACCCCCATGCCGAGTGCTTCGAAAAGGGGATAGACCTGCACACGAGGGCCAGGCTTCGAGGCTTGGACCTCTCTCATCCACTGGGGGCCTTTAACAAATCTATTCAGGCGACCGGGAGCCCTCATACATGTGGGCATAATCGCAGGAGGATGGCAAAAGAGTGATGACGGGGGGGCTACGAGGGGGGATGACACATGGAGGCGATCATTGTTCAATCCCTGAACATCCCATCAAGACGACAGAGGAGCAGAGAGAAAGGAAACGCGAGGATATATATAGAGAGAGTGAGATGCTGACAGAAAAGAGCAGTGGGACACGCAAATCAAAGCCAAATCCCTTCCATAATCTGCCTTATTAATGGGGATTAGAACTCACCAAAGAGCCTATATCAGAATACCAAAGCACCAATAAAGACTCTGCTCACACTGAGAGTTTGAGGAGTTGATATGACTCTAAAAACTCCGCACACAGAGTCTTGTGTTGTGTTGTGTTTCTTTTTATAAACTGTTGGATTCTACCAGTCGAAAAGTTTCAGGACAATTTGGACCCTAAACTCTGATGGAGTTTGCTTTGGCACAACAAAAAAAAAGAAAAAAACAAAAGAAAAACCTAATCATATTTTGGATCTGCACTGCTTTTTCCACTCCTTTCATAATGCAACATGTTTTGGACACGCCGTGTAACAGATATAAAAAGGCCATTTGATGTCATTTTCAGCCCCATCATGCTAAGCTCACTGATTTCCAACTCTGAAAGAATAACATATTGTTCGAAAGAGTGAAGGGGTGTGCGAGCGAGAAGAGCGGCTGATATTCTCCTCAGCGGTGCTGATGGCAGTCTGTCAGAGCTGGCAGAGGAAATGAAAATGGCCTCAAGTGTCTGGCTCCCGTCCACGCCGCTCTCACATCAATGACAACCCTCGCTGCATCATCTCTCCCTCCCTCATTTGCCTTCTTTAGACTTAAATTTGCTCTTTCCGTCCCTCGTTTGCTGACACTCTGGGTACGTGGGTGGGAAAGCAGAGGGACAGACGAGCGCCGTGCAGACTTTTGAGAAAGCGTCACCAGTCACGACGCTCCTCTTTTTTTCCCCACACCTCGTACGCACGTCAGATTTACGGCAAGGTTCCAACATCGTTATGAAACCACACTCGGCGGCCTGGTGGCTTACCTTAAAAAACAGGTTTCAAAAAAATGGCCTGGCTTTCTCCAGGAGTGGCAAAATTTGCCTGCCAGCATCTCTTTGAGATAATAAGCACTTTATATTTTGTCCACAGGAAAGCAAAATCAGAAAAGATGTTTTTTAAGGGAGATTTTGAGTCAGCTAACGGCTAACATACTCCTTTAAGACCGTTTATGGGCCATAAATTTGCTACAGTTTAAAAATGAAAGGTTTAGTTTTTTGTGTGTTTTTTATATACATATAAATTTGAGTGATTCTTACTGGATGATTATGTGTGCTGTTTCATGTTGTTCTTTGTGGGGATGATTTCTCGGGAGCCAGCCAGAGAAGGCTTCTCAGCGGAGACAACAGAATAACTGAACTGAACTCGACCATTAATATAATGATAATTGTAAAAAACTTATTATAAAAAAAAGGGCTAATGTAAAATTTCTGATTTTGATCACTTGTGCCTATATTGTTTTTTAAACGTGGATCAAATTTTTAGGATAATCTAATAAAAGTTAGACAAGACAAACTGTGATGTTTGAGCACAATAGATCAAATATAAGATTTTAAATTTATAATGTGATCATAAAGTATTTTACTTGTTTTTTTTAGACAGTCTGACTTAGAAAAACATATATATACCTTGGTGATGGGCATTTTTGGTCTTTATTCAGATTGTGGTCCTAAAGATGAAAAAACTATAGTACTTGTGGTCTTTAAACTAGAGTTCATAATAAGTAGTATGTGATGCCTGGATTAGGGTTACTCCTCACTGCTTTGTGTCTAAGTCCAGTGAAGAGTCAATTAAAAAAAGAAAAAAGTGTATCTTCATGTATTTTATGTCTCAGATGAAACCTTTCCAGTTTATCAAAATAAAATAAAAAATGACCAGATTTGCAAATTTGTGCTTTTCGCCTCCGATTGGATGGATGTCAGGATGTCAGCTCTTTGCAAACAACAGCTCCAGCAGCTGCTCGGCTTTCAAAACCCGATCCTGCAGCAAAGGTTTGCGTATCGTACCTGAGAGGTGGTGCAGACACCACCGTGGGGGCAGCCGTGCTCTACTTTCTCCGAGAGTCAGGTGGCAGCATTGAGCCAATCTCCAGATTCACAAACCTGGTGGCTCTGATTTTATTTTCCTCTCCTTCCAGAGCACGATTTACATTCAGATCACCATCTAACTGTATTTTTGCTCGATGCCCAATCTGGACCCCATTTAGATTCATTTCCATTCCACAAAACAGTTTAACAAAGAAATCAAAGTTAATGCACAAGCTGCTGTCCTGTTATCAACTGTTGATGTTCAGCTGGATGGCAGAAAGCAGCTATCTAACATATTGCCACATATAGATTTTTCCACCTTTCCATATATGTAATTTTTTTAAACCCAAATTTACTCCCAAATTTGTACTTCTATAGACTTCAGCAGTACTTCACTGCTTAAACTTCATCATACACTTTACAGGCCACATTTTAACAGCCCCTCGCTAAGGCCACGTCCCTTCTTCCATCTAACTAGTAAGTGTTAATAATTTTAAATATCAGACTTTCAAAGACTTGTAGCAAAGACTTCAACAAACACGTCAATCTAAATTTTATCTGCACATAAACCTGGAGCTGTCTGGGCCCCTTGAGAGGCCCCAAACTGTGCCGCTAAACCAAGCATCGGACCACAGCTTTGAAAACAGTCGCCGTTAGCAGCTCTCAGACCCCCCACCATCTTCTCTCTCTCTCTCTTTTTCTCTCTATGCACCCCCTGTCTTTGGGCCTGTGAACGTCAAGGATGCCACAAAGTGACACACAAGCCCACCACCACCGCCCCAACCCCTTCTCTCGCCTCCCCCGTGAGCTGCTGCCCCCATACTGGCTTGCTGGCCTTTCCTCTCCGTCTGATCCATATTTCAGAGGCGGCAGTGGTGGCACCGAGGGGTATAATCCAACATTAAAGCGAGGAGGCCTGGGCTGAAAGCACAGGTGCAGGTTCACAAGGTCCTGGAAATCTTCAATTTTCAATTTCCGCAGCGTTTGCAGTGGCTTCCAAGGCGCGGGCATAAGTCTTCGAGCTTTGTTGGCGAGAGTGCAGGTTTCAATAAAACTGACTTTCCTGGTAGTTTAAAAAATAAAGGAGCTGACACTGCACGGTTCGTGTGAAACAAACTAGACACAGGGACGACGAGGTCAGCTGGAGATTAACTGCAATATTTGTATTATATGTATATTAATATAGATATATAATTACCCTTAACATACCAAATACTCTGTAATTCACTTGAGCTCTTGAAGGAAAACCTACTAAAGGAGAATTTCTCTGCATACATTAATTGCACTCTCTGTACTGTACTGGCTACTTATTGTAAATTTATGTTATAAAAATCCTAAATTCAGGCACTAAAAAAATAATAATAATACTAATAATAATGGGTGCTTAGTTGAGGAAGTTTACAGTGCTTCTTAATCTGCATTTTGCCCTTTTTTCTTCGATTTCTTTGGCAGGAAATCAGTCCTCTCTTATTAAATACAGGTGGTGGGATTTTCTTCAGTAATAAAGCGCTATAATGACATTTATTTAGTTCCCAAAAAATATATTCTTTAAAGACAAATTCATATCCTGTATTTACAATTTTTTTCCAAGGTTTCCATTCACAACAGAGGAACAGAGGGGGGACATAAGAGGACATAAAAGAGAAATACAAGTGATTCAGAGACTAAAAAAACAAACAAACAAACAAAAAAACGCGAACATCTCTTTTTCATGTGGAAGCTAAACAGTAATACTACAACAGGCCACCCAGTCCAAAAAAATATCCTTCGTTAAACTGTTCTCCATTAAATAAAATTATTCCTCTCTTTTTCTTTCTCTTCTCATATTGTTGTTGTCAGAACTCGCTGTGCTGCTGTCCCGTGGTGAGGTCTGAGGAAAGAGAAGAAGAGGAAACTATTGCTCAGAGGTGAATAAAGTCTAGACATTATAATTATATTATCTGAAACAAATTTGGCAATTTTACTCTTAAAAAGAATCCTTAGTTTAAACTAACGAAGCAACTTTTTTAACACTTCGAGTTTGTTTCCTTCAAACGGTGTTAAGCTGTATTTATGCAAATTAAAAACCCCACTATAGGTAAATTGTTTTATGTCTTTTCACGCTCTGCTTCATTCATGATGTTGCCATCAGGGCTTTCTTTGACATACATTAGCTTCATTCACAGGGGGGTGAAGGGGGGGCGTGAATAAATAGCGGCAGATTATTTAAATGACATAGGTGGCGATAGCTCATTGTTGGAGGATGAAGGGGGGGCAGGCTGGGAGGGCTGGGAGGGAGGGAGAGGCGCAGAATATATCAGACTCCTGCCTGACGAGGCGTTAAAGTGGGGACTCAATCGTATGATTTATGTGCCGAGTTCTGCCTCCCGAACCAGTCAGGTGTAACAGTGTTTACCTCTTGCTGTAAGGTTCATTTAACGTGGGGCACGTGGAAAAGAAATCGAGGCTGATGGTGTTATAATGCCAAAATTGATTTGAAATCACCTGTCAGTGATCATCTGAAAGGGGGACTTCAGGGAATCGGGCCTGTGGTCGCTCTCTTCATCTGCGGAAGGAAAGAAAACAGTGAGTGACAAGGTGTTCGTGAAATTACCTTTGAAAGTAAAGTGAAACTGCCCTGCAGGAAGGAGAGCTGCTGTTGTCGCCATTTGAGTAATTCAACTGAACAAGTCCTATAAATACTTCACTTAATAATAATAATAATAATAATAATGATAATGATAATAATAATAATAATAATAATAATAATAATGATAGGCGTTGAAATCAGGCCCATACCATCTCTTTTTGGACTGAAGCTTCCTGATGACTCTACATCGCTGTCGTCTTCTGTACCCGACGTTCCCGTGCCGACCGCTGCCGGTCGTGCGTCACGACGCGCAGCCGGCACTGCGCCGTGGACGGGCAGGTGTCCGGCCGGCGCCCCTGCCAGGAGCGACCTCATGTTCAAAAGAGAGTTGGCATTCAGAAAAGCTGCGTTGGCCCAGTTGTGCAGCTTGCCAATCTGGCACGTGTATATTCCGTGACCCGGGAGTAAGGCAGGGTGTCCGGTGGAGGCCAAAGCCGCGTGGTGCGCATGGGCCGCGGGGAAGATTTGTTAGAGCTGTCGGGCGCCGTGGCGGTCTCAGCCAGAGACCAGATTTTAGGTTTGCTCTGTGCTGGTCTCTGGCACTCCTGCCTGCCGGGCGAATGTTCCGCGGGAAGCTTGACACTGGGCGATTTACCGAGAGAAACACCCGCCTCTGCTCCTCTCAGGGCCTCCGCAGAAAGCGTCCTGCTGCTCTCCGAGCTCTTCGACTCTGAGGCCTGCTCGGCGGCGGACAGGCCCGCCTCGGCCTCCCCCCTCGCGGAGCCACGCTCCCTTCGCGCTGCTCCTCGGGTCTCTCGATATCGACGGTTTCCAAATCTATCTCCTCCTCTTCATCTTCGTCGTCGCTGCCGTTCTTGCCGTGCTCGTGCTCGTCCTCGTTGTCGCTGCTGAAGATGCGGCCGTCCCGGTCCTCGGCGCTGCGGCCCCAGGTGACCTTGTTCTCCTTCTTCAGGCGTCTGCGGGCGTTCGCGAACCACGTCGACACCTGTAAAAGAAAAGTGCGTTTTTAAGCATTATTATTCAGATGCTGCGGTTTGAAATCTGTAGATGGGGAATTATAAAACATTTATAAAAGACATTTGATTTCATTTATTATTCCCGAGCTCAGATAAAAAAAAAAACTGAACTGAGGGTTTTTTTCTCTGCAGGTGTAATGCGGTGTTATTAAAAACAGTCACATGTGGGCCAACTGAGTTCTCATAACAAATAGCAGTGCTATTGAAGGACATTAAAATGAAGAATAAAACCTTTAAAATAATGATTAGTGATTTATTTTAAGTGGGCCTGGAGGCTGATGCCCACCAAAGTGTGCTGTTAAGGTGCCAGAAAGACCACTGAACTGAAACATTTTATACAAATTGAGCTCTGAAAACATCCCACGTTGCCCACCTGTGTGAGTGTCATTCTCGTAATGATAGCAAGCATGATCTTCTCTCCTTTGGTGGGGTAAGGGTTCTTCTGGTGTTCCTGCAGCCAGGCCTTCAGGGTGCTGGTGGTCTCCCTTGTGGCCGTTTTGGCCCTTGACGGGTCCCCGTACGGGTACTGGCCGTAGGGGTAGAAGCCTTGGGCGGTGTGAACAGGTAGAGAAGCTGGGTGGGACCCCGGGCTGTCCTTCAGCTCATACTGTGAGCCCTGGAATGTTGTTGGGAGAAAAAAAATGGGGGCAACTTGTTGAGCAACTCCAAAGATATTTGCGCCTCAAGTTCAGAAAATATGTAAACAGCAAAATCCAAATAGAAATTTGGAGCAAAAACTTTTTGCGTGAGAAAACAAAACAACAACAACAACAACAAAAACATACAGATTTGAAAAAATCAGTAATTAGACACAGATCACAACAAATATCCCTAGTGTTTTTTAGGTCGCTTGCAAATTTCTATGATCTAGGCCTACAATATTATTTTGTTTTGATTTTTATTTAATTCAATATTGATAAATGCCTTTATGCTAAAACGTGCAGCCTGCCACAGTAGACAGGTCCACATTTATAGAAAAAACAAAAAAACAAAACAATATTATATTCAAGCTTTCAAAAACCATAACCTCAAATTAAAGTTGAAGTTTAGTGTCACGCTCCCAGAGATCGTTAATTTGTGTTATGTGGCTATTCAGTGCTCTGCAATTCACCCAAGTATTTATAACTCTAACACATAGATAATTAAATATTAATTATTAATTTTTCTCAATAAAATTCACAGAAATTCTCTTTAAAAACTAACAAAAACAAAACGAAAGACCCGCGCATTTAAATGGTTCATGTTGTATTTACGCATTACAGTGAAAAGCTCAGCCTGACTATTTTCTTATGAACACCTGAACGTGTATCATCTCTCACCATCTGGGAAATGAGGGCGAGGTCTGTGGCTCCGCTGTACGGCAGAAAGGCACTGTAGTTATGAGCTGCCCATGGGCTTCCGTACATCCCCAGCATGGAGCCGACAGCCGCGGCGGTCGCTGATGAGCTCACGCCGCCCTCGGTGGTTCCTTCCCGGGCAGAGCCCGGCCGCTCGCCTCCATACACCTCATGGGAGGCACTGAGGAACTGGGGATACCCCAGCTGAGGGAAAGACATGTCCGGAGTACGCGTGCAGTAAATCTCTCCCAAAGTCACAAGTGCGAAAAAAAAAGAAAGATGATGCAGGAAAAAAAAAAAGAAAAGAAAGAAGGAATCCCCCAAAAAGAAGAGAAAAAGCGGGACTGTTTAAAAAAAAAAACAAAAAACAGGATAACCCCCACTTAAAAAAAGAAGAAACTGTCAGCCTTCACTTCCACCGAGTTGTGTCTCAGGAGCAGTTTGGCACTTTCGAGTGCGGAGTTGATGCGTACGTCTGGCCGCAGGAGCTTCTGGATGTGGAGCTGAGTGACTGATTGGCAGCCTACTTAAGCACCAAGCTCCTCCTATGCCCGGGGCAGGCGATTAGTGCATTGGTTAGCCCAGGTCGTCTGCGTGTGTGTGCGTGTGTATTGATGTGTGTGATTTAATTTCGACAGTCTTCACTGTGTCTACCGAAAAGGTAACCTGTGTGTGTGCGCGCGCATGTGTGCGCAGTGTATGTGTGTCCTGCACAATGAATTCATTAATTACTACTACTACAATAATAATAATAATGATAATTATAATAATAATAATGATAATTATAATAATAATAATAATAATAATAATAATAACAATAATAATAATAATCTCTCCGTATTTTGGTGTCATTTCTCGGTGCTTTGATTGCTGACTCGTGGGGTATGCCGGGACATTCCTGGTCCAGCAGATGGGCCGGGAGGCATTGATATGGTCGGCCAGATCCACGAGGAATGTCCGTGATTATCGACGGAAGTCAGTGGAGCATATTTTTTCAGAGCTGTGGAGATAAAGGAGAGTGGAGGTAATGACAGAGATCGAAGATGATAGGAGATGGCAGAGATACGGAGCGCACGGGAGCTGTGGAGTGGAAAATGACAGATGTTTGCTGAGAAGAATAGACTACTGTACTCTGCTAGGCCCTTGGTATCAGTTGCAGATGTCGCAGAAATGTTAAAGCTGCTATTTGAGGTATGAGATGAAAAGTGGTGGTGGTGGTGGGGGGACCATATTTATGTGGGAGAAAGTATAAAAATGGACCCTCACGTATGGGAGGAGGCAGGCTGATGTGTCCTCATTGACAGGCTTAACTATCAAAACACACAGCAACTGTGCTTCTTTGAACACACACACCTCCTTTCACACACTGTGTCACACACTCTATCACACACACGCACACTTGGGCAGTGCTAATGAGGTTGAGCACCCTGCACCCTGCTCTGTGGCCCTGTGGCCCTCCTGGGTCCCCTCAGAGGTTAGCGCTGTAATTACTCCATCCCTATAAATACAGATTCATCATTTCACACTCTGAGCTCCTGATGAGCTTGGCTGAGCCGAGAGAGAGAGAGGAGAGAGAGGAAGGGGAGGGAGAGGGGGAGGGAAGAGGGGTCTAATGATTTAATTACAGTGCTTAAAGCCCACTCTGGCTAAGTGATGGTCCTCTCTCTCTCTTTCTCCGCTCTCTTCCCTCCTCAGCGCTGGCACCTAGAGAGCTTTACTCATGAATCTCAAAGCTGTTTTTCCTAAACACATATTATGACGAGCCCCGCCGCCGCCACTGCTGCTGCTGCTGCATATGTGTGTGTGAGAAACAGAGAGCGGGAGAGGGAGAGGGAGAGAGGATGCTTAATCTCCATGGCATTTTAAATGGCATTCATGGAGAGCGCCTCTATCCTCATTGCCAAGGTAAATGGAGCCAGGGGACTCTCCATTTCAGCTCGATAAAAGAGCAATGTTAAAGACCCTCACCATCCACCCCTCCGCCCCCCCACCCCCTCTCTCTTCCTCTCTCTCTCTCTCTCAATCTTTGCCGCTCTCTCCCTCCCTTCCTCACTTAAAATTAATGTTTTTCTCATGACAGGGGAGGGAAACGAGACATATCCACCATCTAATAGGATAATATAGCCCCATTCACCACCATCACCACCACCACCACCCCTCCCTCCCTTCTCTCCCTCTTTCTCTCTCTCTCTCTCTCCCTCTCTGCCTTTGTAGCTGCCTGATTTCCATAGTGTCTCTGTGGAGAGGCAGTTAATGAATTCCTCTGAGCTGGAGAAAGGGGGAGAATGGTTTGGCGGTTTAGAGAGAGAGAGAGAGAGAGAGAGAGCGAGAGAGAGAAAGAGGGAGGGATAGGGGGAGGAAGGCTTTGAGCTATGCCATTCAACTTCACAGCCTCGGCCTGCTTGTGCATTCACCCTGTGCGTTTGTGTGCGCCGTGCATGTGCGTGTGTGTGTGTCTTTTAACATGAACCTGCTAAGACTACCAAATATTTAGACTGGCCTCAGACCTCTTTTTATGGCGACGGTGGATTGAGGGATCTCAGGAGGCAGCTTGACTCTATTTGAATCCCATTCCCTGCTATTAGCTCGGCCCAGACAAAGGAATAACTTACCGCAGGAAACAGACGAATAAAGTCCCCACAATCCACTCGCACTGGCCATTTCCTCTTGGGTAATTTGCAGCGGGGAAAATGAAGAAACCTCCAAACATCACAAAGCTTTTTTTTTTCTGTGTGTTTGCTAACAGTTCAACAAAGGAGAGGTGGCAACAGTGATGCAAAAATGTTTGAATTATTAACTTGTTTGGCATTCGTAGATACTGTTTGACCTCAGATTTGCTGTTCACAGAGTCCTACATTTGCAAGAGTGACAGAAAATTAAAGGAAAATGATCTACAAAAGTCATCGGTCTACAAGTGTGGGGGAGTAGCATTACAGCAAAAACAAATGTACACACACCGAGTGTAATATCAGTGATTGCACTGCAGTATTTTATGCTCTGAGGATCTTTGGCAGTGGGACAAAGTTTACTTTTCATGCACTTCTCCAACTTCAATTTTTACTTATGTTTTTACTTGTTATGTTGTTTGATATGTTTAAAATGTTTTTAAAATATATTTCTATGATATAGTGAC
This sequence comes from Oreochromis niloticus, assembly GCF_001858045.2. NCBI lineage: Eukaryota > Metazoa > Chordata > Actinopteri > Cichliformes > Cichlidae > Oreochromis > Oreochromis niloticus. The sequence continues at coordinate 29,849,509 of NC_031985.2, read as the reverse complement.
GAACAATCATGAGGATTTCACACTTTTCAAACACCATTATTGGTGAACCTGATGCCATGACTGTATGCTGTCATTACTGATGTTTGATGGTTAGTAACTTTGGCCGAACATCTACCAAAACAGGAGAAAGTCCAAATTTCTCTGTATGTGCGTCTTAAATTAGTACTTTAAACCTGTACATATCGGTAGTATGATTCAAAATCCACATGTCACCATTTTATTTGGAGCAAAATGTCCTACAGTGGAATAAACTAGTAGTAAAATTATATTTACAGTATGTTTCAGCTAAAAACTCCACAGTGTTATTCTCTGCCTTTTATAAAATCTGTATGTAAAAGTAAGTCGTCACTTCCTGGTTTCAAACCTGGATCTGCATTCTTTCTGATGGCAAGCAGGGGGCGACTCCTCGGCTTACAAACAGCGGTCCAGTTGAATAGAAGTCTATGGTAAAATGCCAGTTCAGCTCCCTTGCTCTATGACCTCATTAAATACATTTCTGATGGATTTATGGTCTTATTTGCTAGTTTTAAGTCTTTCCAAATAAAACTCCACAAGAGTAAACACAGATGAATTCAGAAATCCCGACTTTCCAGTCAGAATTTTCCCATGGTAATGTCCCCTTAAATCAGATTTCCAACTCAGAAAGTTCAAGAGGCCCCAATAACCTCTGATTTCACAATCCATGTTGCAGACAGTGTGCACAATAAGCAGCAAAACAATAGAATTTGTAATCTGTAGTATCACTGGTGTGTATTTGTAACGTGCTAAAAAAGCCACACACAAGAACACTGGCCAGCATGTATGCAGGAACACGCAGTAGTGATGTTTTTGTATTACTAGGGTTGCATGAATAATGACTATACTTTGCTGAGTACCCAAACAAATCATGTTTTTCTTTCATTTTCCAAATACCAGTACTAGAACACAGCCAGACTGGCGTCAGTCCTATCGCTGACACCTGACTTCCAGTGGAGGTGGAGCACAACATTATCGTGTAATTGACAAGTTGCTAGTAGGCTTGAAGATTTAGCTTGATGCTTCAAGACTCGAATTAACTAACGTGTGGGTCATAATCCAGCGGCTAATTCCATCTTTTATAAGATAAATACACAAATTAGAGATGTGTGACCAGAAATGGATGATTTATAAATATATAAGATCACAGTTTGAAGCTCACAGTATGGGGCATGTTTATGGGCTGGTAAGATGTTCATATAGTAACTACTTACATAATACAATCAAAGCTGAAACATATTACACTGTATTTAATCTCAAACCCACATAGTTAATGGGAAAGATATGTTAATACCAAGAATATTTCAGTACACGCATGTAATGCATAATCTACACAGAAAGAGTCAATAAAGATCTTATTGGTTTGTATGCTAAAGTTAGCCGCTGGTGAGCTTACATTGAAAACTTGCCTGGTTTAGTACAAAAGCTTTAGATTAGCAAGTTTTATAAGAAAAATTTCACAACAAATAAATTCCACTATGAATTATTAAGTGAAATTTTTTTTACTTGTACACAATATTTACATTATTTATATATTTATGTATTTGAGTGTGAGTGTTAGATAGAAAGTCTTAAGCACAGAGAAAAGAGTTTGTATGAATGCTATATAAGAACCAGTCCATATGTCTGTTCACAGCTACAGAACACTGGTTTTTACTAACATTTGAACAACCAGTCGGTTCACAGCTAAACCTTTACAGTGTAGTTGACAATGTAAACACTGAAAAACCACAAACTGCACAGGCACAAGTATCAAAGTCTGAACACAACACAACTGGAATAATAACCCCAACAGAATTAGTGATTTAAGGTTAAGCATTAACCATCCACTGAAGGTTAGAAAAGTCAGGGGCAAATTATAAAATCGAATGCAGAATACAGAACTGCACTCTTCAGCAATGCAGATAACCAGCCATTCAACTTCAAAAACAAGTATAAATGAAGACAAATGCACTCAGTTAAATTAAGTAGGCTAACTGCTTGTGTTTACAGGGTACATTGCTTATCACACACATACACTCAACTTCAGATGGCTGCAGTGATGAGTACCTTGCCTACAGACACACGAACATGCAGAGGATCTGGGGATTGATCTACTGACCTCAGTGGATCCACCGACAAATCTTGTGGTGAGTTAACATTAATAATAATATTCTTTTCTAATTTTTATGTGTATGCGTGTGCATTTAACATTGAATAAAATTTTATTTATATAGCACGAGATCTCAACAACGATCATCTCAAAGTGCTTTATATTGTAAGGTAAAGACCCTACAATAATAGCTAAAGAACCCCAGCAATCAGACAGCCCTATGACAGCTATGAGCAAGCACTTGGCAACAGTGGGAAGGAAAAACTCCCTTTTAACAGAAAGAAACCCCTGGCAGAATCAGGCCCAGGGAGGTGTGTTTACAAAAATAACATAAAAAAAATCAGTGGAATTTTTATCACTTTTACTTTTGCTATGTTTTATTGCAAAAATTAAAAACAAAGAAAACAAAACAAACACTACATGAAAGATAACCCATTCACCATTCGTGCAAAATGTAAATAAGAAATCTCTTTCTAGGGTTATCTTCTTTCAGTTCAATTCAATTCAATTCAATTCAATTCAATTCAATTCAATTCAATTCACTTTTATTTGTACAGCGCCAAATCACAACAACAGTCGCCTAGAGGCACTAGGCAAGGCTTTCAAGTAGATTTATTCCTTGAAGAAATGAGAAAGGATAAACTCTCCAATCACATTTAAGAAAAAAATGACACAATGAAGGATGATATGCTTTGGAAATAAATAAAAATGATGTCATCTGATTGTTACATTTCTTCATTCAGCTTGTTAGTTTGGCTAATTAGTTAATCTTTTGCTGACTTCATAATCAATTTCCGGGATGTCGGAGATTGCAGAGAATGAAGAGGGAAGGACAAGCTGCAGGTAGATAAAGAAAAACCTGTCCTCACCTACTTGACAGCAAAGATAAGCAGTGATAGATTCAGCTCTGACCTGATGTTAAAACAGATGGATCACTCTGATGCATAACAGATAAGCCTGCCAGCCTCGGGTAATACATCCAGCAGTCAAATGATCCCTCACACTGAGCTCGTACTTATTTTTTACTCTGTAACACTTTCCCCCCTCATAACGGTGATATTTGACATACAGCACAGGAGATGTCATTTCTTAATGGCTTATATCACCTATTATATCAGTGGCAGTTTGACCTGACAGCAGCTCGCCTGGTGATTGAACATTTCGACCCACAGGGGAAAGCCACGACAAAAAGCCTATCATTAGCAATTAACGGGCGAGCCAGCGTTTGTTTGTTAACAGCTCCTTTAGAAGTCCAATGGGGCTCATTTGCAGTGGATGGCACTGATAACAAACCCTGACCTAGAGCGGTCTGGGGTCACTTTGAATCCGTCAAAACTGTTGTCTGCTTGGGAAACTCAAGTCTTGTTGTCTTTTTATTCGCTGAGAGCTGCCGTTAAAAACTGTTCCATCATTCCCTATAGAGAGCGCGATAAAAACAAGCCATGTTCAACAAGATTGCTGACTGAAAAAAAGGTGAATTCCCTCCTCCTCCTCTTTACAGAAAGACTTAGCGGGGGGCTTTTCTCATGGCCGGGGATCTGATTGTTTTCTAAACGGATTATTAACTCTTTTGTTACAGTAGGGGTCACTTTAATGCTTCTTAGGGCCCATTAGCATTGCTTTAAAGCGTGTGCACACACACACACACACACACACGCAGATTGCTGTGTTCTAGGATTTGGCGTTTCTTGTCTTTGTTGTTCACGGTGGGAGAGGAATGATACCGTTATAATGCTGTTAAAGACAATACCTCAACTTAAAAGGGGGAGTTTGAGGGAAGGGATGTGTATGTGTGTGGGTTATGATGAAAAGGTGCCCTTAGGAAGACAAGTGAGCTTAATGCAATAGTGCTGACTTCAATGGATACCTCAAAGAGAAGTGGCATTACACAGTCCTCTCTGCCGAAAATCCCCTACAAGTCCTTGAGTGAAAGAAGGATCAGCCCAGTCTTCATTTAAGAACTGACAGAGATCACTGAGCTGGAGGAGTTAGGATCAACTCAAAGCACCCACAGCAGATATTGTTTATCCAGTTTTTTTCTTCTTTACAATATTTGCTTTATGCTCATCCAATAAGGATCTATTAATGGCAAAAATAAGCTACCCTTGGGAAAATCAAAGCTATTCAGTTGAGGTCAAAGCATCACAGGGCCACAGAGGTGTTTGCTCTTTGGCTCATATTGACCATATGAATGTGAGATTGCAAGTTGGGGGGAGGAGGGCTAGAGACCCTCGGATCCTGGCTGTGTGCCTCCCCGAGCTTTGAGCTGCCATTCTGGGGGAAGGATAAAGAGGGTATCTCTTACAGGCCTGACCTCCAGCCACCCCCTCCATCAGAGTTAGAGGTCAAAGATCAGATCAATTGGCTCCCTATGGCCCACACGGCAACACAGCTTAATCACCTATTAACTTCCAGCAAAGAAGGAAAGATGTTGATCTGGCGTTACCTTTAATCCAACTGATTTCAAAGCTTTAGGCTTACATAATGTTGTATTATGTTGTGGTTCAAATGCATCACATGTCAGATATAGTGTCAAAGTCAATTTGCAGATATAGCAACATATTAGATGTATTACAGTGTAATTACTGTGTAATTACACCAGCATTTGTGTGACAGGCTAATGCTGGCCTTTTAGTACAAGTTAGAATTGCTAAATATATTCAAAGATTTCTTAAGGGTTCAAAAAAAAAGATGTACCATGTGCCATGTTTTATATTGTTTTGTAAATCATTTACTTTTTACATTTGTAATTCAAAAGACTGAGAGATAAATGTCAACTTTACATCGTAGCTTGGGCTCATGAGACCATCATGCTCACGGTTCTTGCCCTCATTATCAGCACATGCACACCAAAAGTGCTGTCACATCCGCTTGTGCAAGCTATGCTTTGGTGTCATTTAAACTGGTTGTGTAACTTTCTTTTTCCAACCTTGTGTGGGTGTCACTGCTGCCAGGGTCGTATTGTACCGCTTACATCGGTACCCACACCCTAAGTACTGGTATAAATGGTGACGGGGCTGCGGTAACGTCATTGTTTTAGTAGGGACATGACTAATGAGGTGACCTTAATAAGCCCATTGGATGGTAAATTGATTGGACCACTTATTGCAGCTTTGGCACTTTGATCTCCTGGCACCGTCAAATGCTAGTATGTCCTTGGGCAAGACACTGAATGCAAAATAGCTCTTGACAGCAAGCCAAAACCGTGCGTGGTAGCGCTGTCATTGGTTTTTGACTGGGTAAACACTGCAAATTGTTCGTAAATGCTATGCAAAAAAAAAAGAATGGATAATATAGAGACCAGCATAGCCACAGCCCATTTACCAATACTTTTCGAATGGACTCATTGTTCTTAAAGGTAACTTTAACTTTGACTTTAAATCCTCTTCCTCCACGCCCCATCTTCTAAATTAAAAAGAAAAGTTCTCCAAAGGCCACCAAAAGCCATTCTAACCATTCTGGCTTTGAAATGCAGCAAAAAGTTGTGCGGTGGCTACATTTATCTTTTATATGGGTAAAAAATAACTTTAAAATGGCTCACCCCACCAGTTTACTTCTTTTATACAATCTAGTCGTTGTTTTAAGCTAGCAAATACCAAACCACTTTGTCCACTAAACTCACACAGGCCAAACTGGTATTTACTGGTGATGAAATTTTTGGTTAACAGGACTGTTAATGCCCTGTTATTATTTTTGTGCCATGGAAATGACTATAATTATTTCAGGTGAGATCAAGTTTTAATCCTAGCTAGCCACATAAATGATAGATTCTGTCAGAAAGCAGTTTTATTTTCAGTTTCAGCACGAACATGCTCTTCATTAGCTTCGAGTCTTATTAGAAAGGAAAATCCACCCTCAGTATCCACACCATTCATATCCTTGTCACAAATATCTGCACACTCCCTGAATAAACCAAAGGTACAGTAAAGCAAACAGATACATGATCTTGAACTAACTGCAGAGATGTGCCGCTGGGTGTGCTTCCTGCTTTTAAGCTCTATCAACTTCCTTCTAAACTCTACACCCTGCGAAACATCTCCACCCTGCAGTGAGGTTAGTCTAACCTACTAGCTTAAAAAAATGCTATGTATTGAATAGCTTGCAGCACACAAGATCCCTTTTAACATATTTAATAGTAAGTTGCTCATTTGTTTTGCAGAGGCAGCCCTCTGAATGGTTCAACATATAAGTCATATTATTACGCCATCATATTCATACAAAGGCATTTTTCCATAATCTCAATCAAGATTGATTGGTTCTAACGCAGACAAGAATGATGGCTCAATCTGCAACATTTCATGTGAATAAATGTTTGTTTGCAAATAATATAATTCAGCTTATACCCACTTTATGAATCTTTGCACTTGCTAATCTAAACACCTGGCGTCTGGTAGGCTTTCCTGGGCGAAATCCTCTGGCACGCAGGGAAGTGATGGGCTTTATCTGTTTGTCCAGAATCAACAGAAGAAGAACTGGGTAGTTTGCATTGGTACATCTAAAGCGATGGCAAGAGCAGCACACCTGCACAATCACCTTGCTGAATTTTCAAAAGAAGGATGGCGACACGACCGAAATGCATGATTGACAAGTGCACACTGACTGGAGTGGTGATGATTTGAACCTGAAATATGTTACATAAGAGAGTGAGGAAAAGAGAAACATCAATATCAATTATAGAGGGAAACTAAATGAAGCACGGGGACTATACGGTGACTGTGGGGATGTACACAGTGGAGCCCAACACAAGGCCAGACTGTCACATATCTGCGTAAAGACTCAATAACAGAGAGTCTGTCTTGCTGCTGTCTGTCAAGCCTTTGAGAAGCAACAGTGGAGGTGGGGAGCATGCATTCCTCACAGCGGCTCCATGCAGCTCGGCCAATTAGCAGCTGAGTGGTTTGTTTAAGTCCAAGTGATGATGAGATGTTGTGCTGGGAGGCAGCCCAGTTCATTAAGCACACCGTTGTCTCTGGTTTACTCAGCTTGCCGGCTTTAACAGCCTCTCAGTGCTTGTTTACCAGTCGCAAATATGACAGACTGTATGTCTATTTGACCGTCTGTTTGTGCGAGTGTGCATGTGCGAAGGTGACGGAGGAGGTGGTGTGTTTGCGTGGGGGGGTGCGTGTGGGGGTGCATCTGTGATTTAAGGCGCTTTACAGGAGGTGGACACTTGTGCGATATATGCAATTCAATGTAAAAACTCTGCGAACACCTCAAGCATCATCCAAAAAGTTTAACCAACAGTTTTGTGACAGTGTCAACAAAAATTAACATTTCAACTTAACTTAGGTGTGGAAATACACTCCTTCCACTCATTCGGAGTGCTGGATGAAAAAGACTGATCCAGAATCTTTTCTTTTTTCTGAATGACATTTTTATATAGTTAGGTTCATAAATATCTGGACAGTGAACCAGTTTTGGAAATTGTGCCTCTGTACACCACAACAGTGCATTTTAAATCAAGGAGTCAGTATGTGAATAAAGTACAGACTTTCATCTTTAATTCAAGGCTTTCAGTTATAGTGCCCAATAACAAGAACACTTGCCTCAGTTCACTTTATCTTGAAAATTAAAGACCCTACAATAATCGAGAGAATACCCCAACAATCAGATGACTGCTTATGAGTAAGCACTTGGCAACAGTGGGAAGGAAAAACTCCCTTTTAACAGGAAGAAAGCTCCAACAGAACCAGGCTCAAGGAGAGGTTTCAATTCCAGTTGGGAATGAAGGGAAGGAAACAGACCAAAAGACACACGGAAGAGAGCCAGAGATTAAGAGCTAATGATTAAATGCAAAGTGCTGTATAAACTACAAAAGAGGTGCATCATGGGTGATGCAATACACCTATTAAAATACTCAACCCCAACCAAATGATGTTTTTATCGCCCATTTTTCGAAACTCAAAAACGATTGGACAAACTAACACAAATTTAAATTTAAGGATTGTTTAAATATTACATAAAAACTCCTTTGCAGGCAGTGACTTCCTTAAGTTTTAAATATCTGCAAATACTGTCATCCCATGTGATGCTCTGCCAGGCCTTTATTTTGCTTATTTGTGAGTCTCTGTCTCCAGTTTTTGCATGTAATAACTGAAAAGCTTGGTCTATTTGGATGAGATCAGGTGACTGAATTTGCAGTTGACTTGAGAAACTCTTGGCCTGCTTTTGCAGTGTGTTTGGCTCACTATCCATTTGCACTATGAAGTGCTGTCTGGTCAGTTTTGCTGTTTTTTGGTGAATCTGAGCTCTTCACACTTCTATCAGCAGTCACATCAACCAGAAGCAGGAGTGGCCATACATGCCCAGGCCATAACATTGCCTAAACCTCGCTTGACAGATAATGTGGCATGTTTTGGATCAGAAGCCCTTACTTTCTTTCTCCATAATTTCCTCTTTCCATCATTCTGGTCTATTATTGGTTTCATTTGTCCAATTATTTTTTTCAGAACAGACTGCATTAGATTTTTTTTCTGGTCAAATCTGGCCCTTTTGCTCTTGACTGTAAAACCAATGGTTTGCATCTTGCTGTAGACCTGTATTTCCATTCATTAAAGCATCTCCTAAATTTAGACATTGACAGTGATAAGCCGGCTTCCTTGCTAGTGTTCTTCATTAGTCTACATGTTGTGAAGGGGTTCTTCTTAACCAAGGAAACACATCTTAAGCAATAAGCCTCACCTGACCACAAAACTGCTTATTAGTCAATTGTTCAAGCATCTTTAAGCTAGGCTAACTTATAACTGGCACCAGTTCAGATTTAAAAGAGCTGTAAGAAGGCGGTATTACTCGTACACAGTTAACTTCACTTTAGGGTGTGGTTAACTAACAAACCTTCTGCACTTTAAAAACGAAACTCTTTGAGATGGAACAAAAGACCCTGTCTTGCACATTAAAGTGAGATATGTTACATGCTCATCCACCTCCCAGTCCTCCACGCCCATAAGGGCAACACACACTAGCAACATTAAAAGTTCCACACCCATTGTTTTCTGTGTACATAAGGCAGCAGAGAGGCACCATCTCGGTGGTTTTAATTTCATGTTGATACATGTTAAAGTATCATATTATGCTACTGTTGTACAAAAAGCATTAGTGTGTAACACCTCGCCCTGAAGCTAGCATTGGGCACATCCTTTTTATACATGTACCAAAAAGGTATTTGTTTACAGTGGAGGCACCCACTGGTACAACGATAGATGCTGCTGCCACAGTGTGCTCTATATTTACTTCATTACAGTATTTACCAAGCAATCTTCTGTTTGTACTCGAGAAAATGTTATCTCACAAAATGATCATTCACTGGATGAGAGGAGCCTCAACTGTCACAGGCTAGCAACTTTGGCAAAGAGCAACTGGGATCCAAGTTTTTACGACTTTAACACGGTTATGAAACTAATATTCACCCTTTAAATATTGACATTAGCCTTATGAAAACTATTCATGTGTCCGATTACTTGATAGGAATTGCCTTTGCAATGTTATCCACGCAAGTAAACATAAGGTTCTCCTGTTTGCCAACAGAGAAGCACAAAGCCACCCATTCATTTGTGAATGACCATATTAAAAACTCCAGGCTACTTTTGTTTTGATCGACCTTAAGTATTATCGCGATAGTCTAGCACTGGCTAGCTAGCTTAATTAGCGTGGTTAGTAATTCATTCTGATGATAAATCAGATGGTAATCTTGGTTAGTGAAAAACAACACATGCCAATGAAAACATGAAGAGTGGACCAAATAAAACAGAATATTTTTCTCAAAACATGGATGCTCATAATAACGCATAACTCCGAGCCTTAATACAAGCTATGCTACACTCAGACCATGGCCTTGTTGGCTTTGAAATGGTTGTTTCAAAGACAGGTACCAGGTCTGTGACCAGTTAGTCAGCTGCAGTCTTCAAAGTAACTTTGGTTTGTCAAGACGACAATAAAACAAAGTCAGTCTGCTATGAGTCTGCTGTAAGTTTGTGAATGATGGGGTAAAGATGGCAATTACAAGCAATCTATTTGTAATAAATCAGCAAAACTTCTATACACAGAATTTACATTGACTACTTACCTTCAGAGTCCAGCCAGAACCTCATAAATTTGAAAAATTTCTCCTCAAAGTGAAGCAGTTGCTGCAGGATGGTGAGTTAACAGCACAATTACATAGGTGCTCAGCAACCTTGGTTTTATATATGCATATAACCAGAATGCAACCAGTTGGCAACCAGCTGAGACGACTTCTCTCAAAAAGATACATCGCAAACAAGTTGTGCTCATTGATGCAGACTGACTCACACTGATTGCAACATGCTAACAATCTGTCTGCATTTATAAACGATACAGCAGTTATTTGCAAATCCTCACTAATCTGTCTGAGAGTGATTGCAGTCAGTCCAAGTTAGACCTTGATTTTTTGGAGACAGGTTGCTTCGACCAGGCAACCTGTTTAATTTCCTTGCAAAAGTTGTTGCCAAGCGATTGAGGGAATTGCACACTCAACCTCTGTGCAACCAGTTAGTTACCCTAATTGCTATCAGTCTCTGACAGCAAAAAATGAAATTAAAAAATCAACACAACCACTAGGCCACAACAATATTTCTGAAGTTTCAAGCGGGGTTGTATCCTATTTTTACTCTAGTCTGACAATACACCTATTACAACACTCATCCCCATACTATTATCAGTAAGGTGTAAATTAGATTTGAGAGAAAGAATTCATTTGCTTTTCTTTTGTACTGGGCTCTATACATAATTATATTACTAACATTGGAGACTCTGGGCAATGACCTTCTTTTGGTCAAGTGGTAGTTAGAGGAACTACAGATCAGTCAACTTTATTCCCTGATACTGAGAAAAACCCAGCTATTGCACTGTTTACACAACTTTTCCACAAGAGTCTCTATTATTGCAGTAAAGCATAGAAATGGGGTGTCCCTTACTGATAAAGCACCTAGAGTTAGATATGCAAATAATTTTTCCATAAAGAAGTACAGTGATACTGAATGCCCTTGCTTTGGTAAATATAAAGGTTTTATCATTCTGTGCCCAACATTCATCCTGCATGTGTAGCCTTTTAGCTCTGCTTGCAACCACACTGTCCAATAATCAATGTGACTGATGCCTCTTTGCACCACTTGGACAAATATTAGCCCAATAGTAGCAGTTAAACTGCAATTATACCTCCCCTCCTCCCTTTGTTTTCTCATTCAACACAGTCCATCAACCAAGTCAAACAAGCGACAATATAAGACCAGAGGATGTTGACCTAATGAGACCCAAGCGCACTCTACTCTTACTGATAAAACAGAGTGAGAATCACCCACTTTTCTCGCCGCAACACTCTTTTTCTGTGCAGACAAAGGCTGATTACGGATGATGGAAGAGAAGGAGAAGAAAGACTTGCAACTTCTCCTTTTCCATTTTCCCCCCTTCCCCCTGAAATTTTTTGAAGGGCGGTTTATTCAAGATGTCACAGCTGCCTGCGTCTTAGTTGGAGCGTTCAGGAGGGTCACGGCTTTCTGCCTGCCTGTGTGTGTTTGCATGTGTGTGTGTGTGTGTGTGTTGGAGCAGTTCTTAAAGCAGTAATGCAGTGTCCGATGACAGATCACTTCATTCACGCAAGACGAGGGCAATTACTTCAACCATGACAGATTGCCTCAGCAGAACTGAGTTTAGGATAAAACCTCTCCCTCTCTCCCTTTATATCTCCCTCACCCCTCGTCTCCCCCTGTTCAATAAGGAATCTTGTGGTTTTCCCAGCTAATGACTTCCTCCTCACTGTTACACCATTGTGCGTGTGTGTATGTGTGTGTGTGAGCAGGGGGTGACAGTACCATCTGTCTGGCTGCTGTAGCCCTTGCCCCTGCCCAGCTGGTGGGCACTGAGTAATGGGAGAGGACTTCCTCATCTCACCCCCCTGAGACACACACTCTACATTAGTATGCAACACCTACTGTCAGAGTGAGCCAGAGAATAAGAGAGAAGAGACAGAGTTTTTTTTTTCTGTTTTAGAATTGAAACCCGAGCAACTCAGAGTGTCAAGTGATGAGAACTGAATGCTCCGAGTCTTGAAAAATTGGCACATACAGCAACAATTTCACCGCGCGTGTTGGCTTGTGAGTGGCAGTTTGAGGAATGTAAATGAGCGCGTACTCAAGCGTTGGATTGGCTGGAAGGTAGAGAAAAGGTGAGAGAAGTTAAAGAAAGAGTGGAGGTGTAATATAGGTCAAGGATAAGGGAAACAAGTGCTATGCTGCTTTATGTGTGATATGATTACAAACATGCCAAAATACCAGAGACTGTGATTCTTACCTTGAATCTAATGTACTGGAATCTACTTAGGTATGCTGTGACAGCCAGAAATGTCTAATTATTAATGTATTCATAAAGGGCAAACTAGGGCAAAATAATACATTTGTTGGTTTAACAAATGTATAACAGGTTTACGTTACACAAGTACAAAGTAACAGAGTCTGATCTGAGTTAGCTAATACTGAAACTATATTCATGTATTTAATTAACAGATGCAGATATATGTTACATTTTGATGAGTGTAAAACAGTTTGGCTGGAGTCCACATTTAAAATAAGCCGTTACTCACTTGTTCAACTGCACGACAAGGCAAATATCTAATCAGCCAATCGCATGGCAGCAAGTTGAGATGGCCAAGATAATGTGCTGACGCTCGAACTGAGCATCAGGACAGAAAAGAAAGATGATTTAAGTGACTTTCAAGGTGACATGGTTGTTGGCGCCAGACGGACTGGTCTGAGTCAGAAACTGCTGATCTACTGGGATTCTCCCAGACAAACACTTTACAGAGAGTGGTCCAAAGAAGAGAAACTATCCAGTGAGCAGCTGTTCTCTGGGCCAAAAAATCTTGTTGATGCCATAGAACAGAAGAGAATGGCCAGACTGCTTTAAGCTGATAGGACGGCAACAGCAAATCAAATAACTACTCATTACAACCAAGGCATGCAGAAGAGTTTCTCTGAATGCACAAACATGGATAACTCTGAAATAGCAGAAGACCACACCAGGTGCCAGTCCAGTTAGCCAAGAACAGGAAAGTGAGGTTACACCTTGCATGATTTGGGCTGCTTAGTACCAACTGCGCATCATTGAAACATCACAGACTACCATTGTTCCTCACCATGTCCATCCCCTTATGAACACAGTGTACCCATCCTCTGATGGCTGCTTCCAGCTGGACAACATGCAATGTCTCAAAGCTCGAATGATCTCAAATTTCATTCTTGAACATCATAATGAGTTTTCTGTCCTTAAATGGCCTCCCCAGTCAGATCACAATCCAATAGAGCACCTTTAGGACATGGTGGATTGATGGAAAAGGAGATTCTCATCACGGATCTGCAGCTAACAAATCTGGAGCAATGGTCGATGCTGTCATGTCAGCATAGTCCAAAATGCAAAGAATGCTTTCAGCACCTTGTTGACTATATGCCATGAATAATTCATGTGGTTCTGAAGGCAAAAGGGGGTCCAACCCAGTACCAATGATGTGTAACTAACCAAATGACCAGTGAGTTTATAATGTACTTGTTTCATTGCATGTTGTATAGAGCGCTTTGAGTACTCTGAGAGAGTAGAAAAGCGCTATATAAGAATCAGTCCATTTACCATTAGTGACCTATGTGTTGGTGCACACTGGCAAGATGTTGACTGAACTGTAAGTAATCCATTTCATTTTTGACATGTTTGGGTGCAATCCACATAGATATTGCCAAGAAGCATTGTTACAACAAAGTAATCATCGACCAAACACAAATTTCCTTACTTTTTGTGCTACGTTTATATAAAGCAAAACATGAAATTTACTTTTGGTGGAAAAGTTTGAACACATTTATTTTCTATATTGGTAAAAAACTGAAAAAGACAGTCCGCAATGACTGACTTTAAGAAATTGGAAGCTGACATTATTTAACAAAAAGAAAATTCAATTAAAGGTTTATATATCTCAGGAAATTGCTGGAGTGCTTTGCAGTGCCTTCTGCGACTCTTTAGGGAAATAAAGCTCAAATCTGAGTGACAATGGCACTGATGATGTCTCAGCTTGAGCTTGGAGAGTTTTTAATCACACAATACCACATGAACAAGCTTTGGGCCAGAGATATTTTGAGAGAGCAAGATGGAGGGAGAAATGGCACTCAAAGAATTCTGAATTCAAACCTATGGGAGAATTCCTCAACAGGAAAAGTGGTGATAAAACTCCTGGGTGGAGGGTGATGCTGTATTTATTAGATTTGACAGGTGACAGGCACTTCTATATGTCCTGCTGACCAGTAATGTTAATGCTAACCTTACAAATAATCTATGTGCACCTCCCTAGAAATGCAAAGAGGGAGCATGTGTTGCTTTTAGTCATATATATCTTTTTCCTTTGACAAAAAAAAAAAAGCTCACCACAACCTCAAGCGGGAACGGAGCCAATAGAAACACCAGGATACGACCACATGTTAATTAACATGTAATGCACCAGCACAAGCACAAATGCCGGCGTTGGCCACTTACGTAGGTTACATCATAGGCTCTATAAATATTGCTTGCAGAAATCTAAATCAGGCCTTAGGATCTTGGAGGACTGCACAGGAGCCCCCTCCCCAACGTTTGAACGGAAACGTGTATGCAGGCGGACACATTTGCAGGACCATAAATTACGCTTCAGGCTTGGACTGGATTTGATTCAGGAAGACACTGAACATCCATCCATCCATTTTCTTATCCAGTTCAGGTTGACGGTGAGGCTGGAGCCTATCCATGCTGTCACATGGTAAAAGGCAGAGTGCACCCTGGACAGGTTTGCCAGTCTGTTGCAGGGCTTGATAATGAACAAGACACACAAAAATAAATATAAGAGCAGCTGGAATTAAACATGTTAGTTTGGCATTTGACAGGAGGTTTAGACTCCTCCAACATGGCTGATTAATGTTGTTTCTTTATCTCCACGCTGGCTTCATACACCGGCTTGGATCTGCTGTGTGTTGGCCAACAGAGTGTAATGCTGTCCCCCTCTTTCTAAATCTATCTCTCTCTGTTTCTATTTCCCTTCCTCGCACGCCATCCAGCCCTTTCTCTCGCTCTTCTCCTCCCCCATCCCTTTCTGTCTTTCTCTCTCTCTCTCGCTTTCTTTCTCTAACCCTCTCTCTGTCTCTGTTTCTTTCTCCTTTCAAGCGTGGAATCATTTAATTATCGCCTATAGCTCTTTTGGCAGGCTGTTGAATGCCCACCTCTCAAAGCCTGGAGGAAACAATTTACCCTGGGATATCACACACACACACACACACACGCATGCGCGTGCACAAACATGCAGACTTCAAGGAGAGGATTTATTACAGCAGGTCCATCCGCAGTTCACAGAAATCTATCACCAATCCCAGATTGAGGAAACATTTCGGAGGGAAAAAATAACACATTAGCCAGACCAAAAAAAATGTTTGGGGCACTGCGAGGATCCGGAGATACTTTTGCATATGCTTAGAAAGTATTTTATTTATTTATTTATTTTTTACAGTTGAGGGTTTCGGGCAACAGTTCACGTGTGGGGGACTGCGAGGTAATGATTAAATGTCGTAAAGCATTTAGAGCGTTTAACTCCCTATTATCAGAACAGTAGGAGGTGATTCATTTAGGACGCTTGCCTTGTTGTCTGGGTGTGTGTGCTTCTGTGTGTTTCAAATGGGACCCCGGTTGGATGAAGGAGCCACATCGCCCATAGAGGAGAAGGTGAACAAAACGCAGAATGGAAAAAGAAAGGGCGGAAGACAGAAGAAGAGGGGAAAACAACTGGGAACTATTGAGAGGAAATTAATGGCCCATCTCAGACTGTCAGCATTGTTATTGTTTAAGGGGCTCTGGAGGGAGGGGAACGCTTTAAAATGATGTCTGCCGAGAAAAAGAGCACTAAAAAATCAAGACAAGGCTGAGAGAGGGATGAAAGGGAGAAGAGGGGCGAAAAGGCTGTAAATTTTCGACAGAGCTCTCAGTTCATTACAGGGTGATCAGAGACGAGGCAGGGCCAGACAAAGGGCTTCAGTGTTGTTAGCCAGCTCCGTCGGTGTTACACCGGGGTCAGCTCTTTAACTCGCGGGCAATGAATAACCGGGCTTTCAACTGGGACAATGGCATGCCAGCTTTCCCCAGCTCTGGGTAGGACCTGCCTATTGTTGAGGAGTTGAACCGGGGAAGTCACCAATCTGTAGGAACGCTGACAAGCCAAATGACGCGACGGACAAGTCGAGGAAAGGAGCTGCAAAGGTTTAAGTTGTGTGTGTGCCTGTGTGGAAACCTGAAGGTCAAGATTACTCCATCATCACCGTGTCATTAAAGATTAAAGTGTGCAGCGCACAGGGACCTCAAGAATTCCAAGGCCTCAGTGCGCTAGTGCTTACTGCGGTTTCTCTTACAGGTACCCGCTCAAAACATGGACTGAAACAATCCCAAGAAAACCCCATGAATGAGTCAGCTCCTGTTTAGGCCAATCAGTAACCACATTGTCCATTTACTAAACGTAAATGACCTGTAGTAATACAGCTACAAATCCTGAGTAGCCAATCAGCTGTCAACCAAGCAGCATAAAGTTAATTTTGCATGTGGTTAACTGGTGATTCTAAACTGCATGTAGTTACAGTGAATGGTTGCCTATCACTCTGCGTTAGCCCTGCAACAGATTGCCTGCCTGCCTCGTGCCCTTGTGACAGTTGGGATAAGTTCTGGCCCCCCATCAGCCTGAATTAGATAAGTGGAAGAAATGGATAAATTGACGGATTGACTTTCTAGAATCATTTGTGAAAGTGGGAAACTTAAGTATTTGACTTATGGATCCTCCTGTTTTTTTATTTAAATACAATCCAAATTACTGAGGGGAGTTGTTGAGTATATCCTAAACGTTTCTGTCAGTTAGCGCTGCTGTTTTTGCCACTGTTGGCTTCTGTTAGCTGTTGTTAGCCTCTGTTAGCTGCTGTTAGCCGGCGTTAGAGAAGCTTTCTTTGACGGGGATCAAACATTGTTGGTCTTCGATAATGAATAAACTCTCATTTGATTTTAAGAAAATGGTTTATTAGAGGAAGAGAGTGATTTTTAGGACACTCAAGCCTAACATTAATTGGTATAACGTTAGCTTGTAACCAGCTGTTCTTGTTGGTTAGCCAGCTCATTGTCAGCTGTCTGGAGATGGAAGGGTTGCATGTCTAATCTGCTGACAGTAACTAGCTGCAACAATATAGGGAATAAAGAAGCATGTTTATGGACGTCTTTGAGCCCTGACTTCCCTTCAGGAGTTGTGCTTTGAGGTGAGAAGGAAGAAGTTGATGTTTTATCCAAAACCGGTCATGTTATCTATTTCCTTCATGTTTTTGCTTCATCGGTGACTGCGACCCCTTCCCAGATAATAAAACATGTATAATCCTTTGTATCTTGAGACTAAACATGCAGAGACAAATTAAAATTTGCCTCCAGCTCAGGCGAATGCCTACAAGTTCTCTTCTCCTGCCATCGACAATGCCCATCTAAGCTACTGTTTTCAAGATGGCGGGGCAACACAGTGGCTTTAGCAAACCAAGGTCTGCTTCTATGTATTTTTAATGGACTAATTCTACGTTTTTGAGAATGTATCAATTTGTTAGAAGATGTAATTAAACACTAATTAAATACCCTTATAAAAACTACTGACTGCACCTTTAAGTACAATGCAAATCATTAAAGGACCCAGTCTCAATAAGGTTTTATCCAATATAACATCAGTGATATTCAGGAACTCGTTTTAAATCCAGATGCTGTTTTAGGCTGATTCAGTGATGTCAACTGTGGAATGGGACAAAACATTATTTCAACTAAATAAATAAATAAATCACAAATCACATTAATCTTTTTAAAAGTACCCTAATGCGAAGCCTGCAGCTTGAGTAAAATTGGATTCAGCACAAATTTTTCAATAACACATCGGCAAAGTTGTCCAGTCTTCCTTTATCCAATAACCCCGAATTAAATCAGTGCTCTCAAACAACAACCTGAAAATGTAGTTAATGTTTTTACCTTCTTGAGGCGAGATTGTTGCGATTCCTTTCTTTGTGGTATGAAGGAAAAGTACTCTCTCGTCTACATCTACTGTAGTTTAGGATACAGCATCTCAACTCCTTACCAGTTTTAGCAGCCAGTAGCAAATAACCACAAACGTCTCTTCATTACCTCCCTTTAAGGTTTAGAATTGATTTTAAGATTTTACAAATCACTTTTGGTTCATCTCTGGGTCTGGTCCCACGCTACACGCCATGTGAGACACTTTGCACCTTAGATCCTCAGCTGGGGCCTTTCTGGCTTTTCTGAAGTCAAGAGTTAAATCTAAAGGCGATCCTTTTCCCATCACGACCCCTTGGGTATTGCAGAATCACTTGAAAACACTTTAAAAACATTTTTTATAGAATTGTTTTCATGGGATGCTGTTTTTTGCCCTTTTATTATTTTATTTGTTACTGTATTTTTGTGTCAGCTCATTGTTTCCTTACACTTGCTTTACTGGTTTTATCCTTCTGTTAGTGTGCATTAATTATTTTGACATTTTGCATTTTTAGTGCGATGTTTTCATCTGTCTCGATTGGCTTATTTTTTTATTTTCCTTGTTTTGTTTCTGGCACTAATCTCTGGCTTTATGTTTCAATATAGCATTTTGTTTTTTGCTAATTTGTGAACTAAAGCTATTAAAGTTAATATTGCTGCATTTTTATTATTGTCATTGTCATTTTAAAGTTTTGCTGCTTGCCGGTTAGATTTCCAAAAACATGTCTTTCCCTCTCAGTTTCAGCTCTAAGTCTCGACTAAAAGGACAATTTTTTTTCCTCCTCTAAAATGGAGCTTTTCCAAAGCTGAAAATGCCTGCATGTGGTTTCAGTGTGCACGGGGTAAACAGAGCTTTTCCAAAATGATGATGTAAGCCAAGTCACTCAGGATCGGGGCTGTGTGCCACATTGTCAGTTAAGTAAAGAATACAACCTTTAATCACCGCTACCTTTTATTGTTATTGTTCAGTTTAAATGTTAATTTAGTCAAATACACGGCAGAGAAGTTGCCATTAAACAGCAATTTTAGGTGATTCTGTCACATATTGTTAGATTCTTTAAAAAAGAAAAAAAAAGAAAAGCACTGAGGAACATGCAGTGTTTACTGAAAATATATCAACATGAACAACAGTGCTGTGAATTTAGCTCAATTAAAACAGAGGGAACCATTAATGGGAGGAGAGTGTAGTAACAAGGATAAGAAGACACATTTTTGTTCAACTGTAGCTTTATCTGTGATTGGATATTTTAATTAAACTGTAACTGATATTTCAATTTAATATCATTAACTAAGATTTGCTGCTTCTTTGTTTGTTCCATTTAGATTTACCAGTCCATCCACTTTTCAACTCTTACCAGTGGTCATAAGATCTCAGTAATAACCGAAAGAGTAAGGTTGTGAATATAAGTGGCCAAAATGAGTCTCCCTCTGTAGGGTGGCTGGGCTCAGCCTTCGAGATACAGTGAGCAGCTTGGGCATCTGGAGGGATCTTATAGTAGAGCCGCTGTTCCTTTGTGTTGAAAGAAGCCAGCTGAAGTGGCTCAGGCATCTGGTATGGATGGCTCCTGGTCGCCTCCTCTTGGAGGTTCTCTGGCACACCCAACTGGGTGATGACCTGTGTGTAGACCCAGAACCCACTTGGGAGATTATACATCTTGTCTGGCCTGGAAATGCCTCAGGATTCTCCAGGAGGAACGGGAAAGTGTTGCTGGAGGACATCTTGAATACTCTACTTAGTCTGCTGCCACTGCAACCTGACTTTGGATGGTGTGTGGAGGTGATCCCAGTCCTATATCAAATCTACCTTAATCCATGCCTGGATTTTGAATCTACTGCAAAAATTGTTTCGGCACAAAAATTAAAGCTTAATAAAAAGAAATTAAAAGGTTTTTCACTCTCATATTCAACAGGGCAGTCTCAAAAAATCTTAAATATATTTTTGCAGAGTTTCAGAAATATGTCTGATCTTCTACATCAGAATCCCGCACGAAGGTGAGATCTGAAACATCATTTAACTTATTGAACTGCAGTCATGCACAGAGAACTACAAATCACAGCATTCTGCTAGAAAGCTTGATATGCAGGGCATCTCTGAAGAAGTGTTTTGCTTGTGGCTTGTGGGCTTTGCAGCTGATGACACAGCTGCTGTAATTGGCTGATAGTCCTAAGTGAAAAGATCCTAACTTGACTGCAGCTCACTGCATGAATCAGAAATTAAAAGACAGTCCATGATGCTGTGAAACATTAGAAAGGTGAGCTGTTTTCAGGTATTTATTGAAAGTCTGCTGTTCATATAGGTTTGCAGAGATGTAAGAACACACAGATGATGAACCTTCCACAAGAAAGCAGACAAAGCAGGCAAAAGTCCATCATCAACACAGACTGTTTTCTTAGTTTGACAAGCAGAAATATACTGTAGCTGCCTATTTATTTATTCATGTATTCGGTTGACAGCATTTTTGTGATGTTGCATTTCGAGATTATTGCATATTAAATATTTAAGTTGAGTGGCATGCCTCGCTGATGGTGTTATTCTATCTAGGGATTTATTTCTGGAATTAAAAAGAGGACTTGACCGTTTGCATTTTGAACAAAACATGGAAAAATAATATTTTTTATTATTTCAAAATTTTTTTTTAAATATTCTTGTTGGTTACAAATCAAAATAATTTAGTTAAAATTTCCAATAATTCTATAAACATCCTATAAACACACTAAAAGACTTCATAAGCCAACTTTGGTTCCTGAATTCTTTTCAGAAACATCTCCCTTTATGTATGTATTTTTGTCATTAATCACAGCCTGCAGGTCAGAAAACTTGCCTGTGCCTGAGAACACACAAAGCCTTTAAAGACTGCAATCAAGATCATCTTCTCTGGCATGTCCAGAAAACCTTTAGCATCTACTTTCTCCTCAAAGTGATCGAGTTTTATCGAAAGGATCATCACTAGAGATGAGGGCCGGATCTCTTGTTACAAGGTTACCACTAGGGATTTTTCTGGCAACTAATTTCTTAGTTGACTAGACGAGAAAAAAAGTTACATTAACAGACAAGTCTAAAACTAAGAAACACTCAGATATCAAGTTACATTTGAGGACCGTGTTGAAAACCATCTAAAAAAAGGCATTTGAAAGCATTAATCAGATTCTTCAGTAATGAATCATACAATAAATGCTGCTTAACTGTGTAGCAGCTTACATTGTGCATTATGATCATTGTGCGCTATACTCCAAACAGACAAGCAAAATTAATTTATTCAAAATAAACTGATGTTAAATATGAAATTAAAAGACGGAACAACTAAATATTCTCATGTTTTTAGAATATAACAAATTAACATGTAAAAATAATAATAAACTGCAACTGAAAAGTGTTGCACATTATGAATGATGCACTACAGTTAATGACACCCAGCTCTATAAAAGTTATACAAAATGTTAAATCATAACAATACAATAAATCATCCATCCTTCTGGTTTCTTTCCCCCACTGAAGGCCGGGTCGCCGCGGAGCAACTTAAGCAGGAACCCCAGACATTCCTCTCCCCAGCCACCTCCCATCCCAGGGAACACTGCAGCGTTCCAGGGCTCCAGGATATAACATCTCCAGCATGACCTGGTCTACCAAGGGGCCTCCTCCCTATAGGACATACCCAGAACACCTCAGGAGGTGATCACATCAGCTGCCTCCTTTCGATGTGGAGGAGTAGCGTCTCTACTCTGAGCCCCTCATCACCCTACGATAAGGGAAAGTCCATCAAACCTTCGGAAGACGCCAATTTGCGCCCTTTATATCTCCGATCTCATTCTGCCGCCTTCAGAATAATTAACAATAATAAGCCTGACAAACAGATCAGGCCTAGATTACCAGATTTATGATGTCTTTCTACAACAATGTCAGGGCTGCAGCTCCATCTGGTGGAAGGACACAACAATTTCCCCGTATTGTGTATCAAATACAATTACTTTAAACCACCTTGTAGGTCTGGTACCGACTAGTGGCATTGTCCACAATTAGTCAATCACACATCCATAGCTACAACCAAGCAGTTTTGAGCAGTTTTTGACTGAAGAGTTAGCTTCCTGTGAGGTACGGAGTGAGGGTCGCAGCTTGCTCGTCCGATATTTCTGGTATTCACTGGGCTGTGCACCATATACCATATAACTGCCAGGGTGAGAGTGTTGAGAGATCTAAAAACAGCAGCTAGAAGTGAACGAGAAGCCGATCTTCAACAAGAAATTGGCCCAGTTAAAATAAAGTAAGCTTTTTACGAGCCGATTTTTCAGAACTTTTTGATTTGCACCTCGTGTATCTTTAAAGTCAGCTATTCCTTCCAGTCTCAAGCTGGTTATGTTATCTATTGGTAAATAAAGAAAACATATCCCAGCTGCTTGTTTGTGTTTGAAATCTATTCAAACATGTCCTTCTGTCAATATTGTGTTCTGTTGGTGATGGACACCTGCCTGCTGATTATTAACTGTCATTCACAAGGCGATATTTACAGCCCAGCATCGGCATCCCACACATAGACTCCAGTACATTAAAGAAGTCTTTCGTAGTGCAGCCCTCTGACTGATTGACTGCACACTCCAGCCTTGCCTCTTAACACTTGATTCAGTCCATCATCTTAAACCCAGAGTGTTCAAAATGTATTCTTTTTTTTGCCAACAGCTGTGAGATCATTTAATTTGTTTCCTATGCAAATCGAGTCATGTGTGGGATACCACCTGAAATCTGAAACATTTGACGGACGGGTGGATGCACAATTACTTCACCCTCACTGGCAGAGGAATAAAAAAACTCTTAAGCTTGCAGTTAGTGCACACACACACACACACACACACACACACACACACACTACCCACAGACACAGAGCAGCTGTCTGAGGCAGGCAGGGTCAAATGGTGGTTAATTAGTCCCGTCACCTGCTCAGGTCATCACACCTTCAGCTCGGCTCGGCTGAATAATAATCCTGCAATATTAACACTGTCACGTTGGCTGGGGTGCTGGAGTGAACCTGTTGTTGATATAATACATTACATCCTGCTGTCTCGCCTTCCTGACACAACACACACACACGCACACTTTCTCTATCTCTCCTGTGCTTCCCCAGCTGACTGAAGGGCCACCAGAAACTGTCACTTAGCACTAATGACTGCAACAATGGTGTGTGTGACAGGTCTCCTCTCCGTCTCTATCCTTGCAGCGGCATCACATGCGATTCCGCAACGTCTCGCTTCCTATCTGTTGCTGCTCCCTGTAAATTATATCAAATGTGTACCACTGTCGTGGTGGTCTGTCAAACTGCGAACCGGTTTTGAAATCTACTCTCTGAAATGTGTCTCATTAGCCCGATCTGTCTACATATTCCGGCAATGGGAGTTAATGATGTATTGAGACTATTCTTGGGGTGGGAAACAGTAGGTTTCGGCATCAAAGCGTGCGCCAGGAGGCTGTTTAGTGTTTGTTTCTCCGGGAGAGTCACTCTGCATGGAAAACAGACAGGTGCTTCACGGACACGGGGGGAAGTGGGAATGATTTCCCATCTGTCTGCTCCATAGAGAAATAAGAGGACCATCTTATATGAGGTGGAGCGCATCTCCTTGCAGTGTGAATGGGGCAGAAAACCTGCCTTCCGCTCCTCAAAGTCCAACTTGGAATTCTGGTTTCAAATAATCTGTGACTGCCGGTCTTTCCGGGTCCTTCTGATATCCTTATTACTGCCGTCCATTTATGCTTACAAATAAAGGGGAAAAAAGCTACTTATGTTAATATGGATTTTTGATGCAGATAAATACAATAAATTTAGTCTAAGATACTTAATGTGCTTCCTCGCAAACAAGTGTACGCACACACATGTGGGGGATAGAGTGCTGGATGAACGCCAGCCAAGCCTCATTAGCTCCGAGCTGCCTCTCTGGAAAGACAGGCACAGTGAGAAAGGAGAGGGGAGGCGGGGGAGTGGGGGGGGTGGTAGATAAGAAGAGCAGCGTTGAAAGAGAGTGAGAGGAGGCAGAAGGAGAGAAAAATCAGGTTTACTGAGCCCAGCACGGTGACCTGTTGGATTAAGACTATTAGAAACCCATCTGGGGCTGCTTGACCACTTCACTGTCAGATCCTCCCCCAGCAGCCGCTCACCTGACCCCTACTGACACAATGCACCCCTGGGACACTCACAATAACACACACACACACAGACACTGAAATGCTCATGTCACTCCTGAAATGCACACGTTATTATATGTGACAGATGGAGAGGTGACCCTTAGGTCAAATATAGCTCAGATTTAGGGGATTGTTTTGTAGCGGCGTACAAATTTCATTTGGACATGTGGACAATAAAACTGCATTAGCTAGTCACCATGGATGTTCCGGGTGACCCAGTTACTACTTCACCAAACAAGGGAAGAAAAAAAATGAGCCGACTGCTATATGAAAGTAAGAGAACGGTCGAGTTAAAATTGAGCGCTGAGGTCTAAGGAATGAGGTTAAACATTTCAGATTTTAAAAGAACGCGTTTCATTTCACAGACGTGAGTTGGGAATGCTATCGCACACACGATGACAGATTACTGTGGCTAATGTTAGCATTGCTAGCATTGCGGGTTAACTTGTCAGCACCTGTGCAGACAGAATTAAGGTACATGTTGTTTCGATTGAGTAGTTGTTATCCACTGTTTTGATTTTTCCCACCATACAAATGAAGTTCTGGTAGTTCATTGCCCAGACTGTGTTGTAATTATTAAATAAAGTTTTCATTATTTCACAGAAAATTTTGGGTTTTAAAAACAACAACAACAAGAAAACAGAAATTTCTTTAGCAGATAAATACTTTTCTGTCATTTAAATGTTTATCTATTCCTTAATGGGAGGTGGGGGTCTTTATCAATAGGAAAAGCTGTAAAACTTCTGAAAATAGAGTTAAAAGTTCCAAATCTATGTGCTCCTTCACATTTTATAAAGCCGTCTAGTGGCCTTATGTTTCGCACCCCTGGCTTAAGGCTACTGAAGATCAAGTTAGTTAAACTGTCAGCTTGTGTGCAAGCAGTATTGAGTTTAACAGCTGGAGAATGAGGTGTCACTTCAGGGAGAAAAGCACATCGGTCTCATCAATTAGTTCCAATGGATTAGCGCGTTCAGTCCCAGACAAGTAAACCTGCTACAAAGCCCGCCTTTTTCTGACAGGTTAAACTCTGAAATTCGCTTTTGTGAACAGTACCAAACCTGACATTCAGAGATGACCTCTTCAACTTAGTCAGACTTAATTTTCCAAACTACATGAAACTTAATTACTAGATGTGTTTTATCATCAATGTTGATCATGATTAGTGACGTGTGTCATCATCCAGTTGTGCAGAATACATGTCTAAAGAAGTTGGTTTTACAATGTATCCAGTTTTCTGGGCCTCCTTCTTTCTTCCTGCTTGTATAAAGTAGGTGTTCCACTTACTTAGACAGGTGCTTGTAATAATGAATCAAACACTGTGCTTGATTTGTCTGCATAGGATACAGTTCTGCAATACAGAAATGTAGTTACACTATCTCAGCTTAAATTACTGCTAAAAGGAGACAAAAATGAAAACATTTAAGCGTTTAGCTATTTGGTTAATGGCTTTAGCTGTACTAGGGACACCAACAGTCCTCAGCCTAAGGGCATCATTTGTTAGGAGATGCTTGCTAATACTCAGATGGTGCCAAGCAAGCTAATGACAAACAAATATCTCTTCTTAGTAAAACTAGGCCTGGGCATGTCAAAGAAGAGCTGGATCTAATTTGGTTTGTTGACATAAAGGAACTGGGGTGGGAAATGAGTGCTCTTAATACACTATTGTCCTTTTAGCAACAAAACTAAAGCTGTGTCCCAAAACGTAGGCTGCATCCTTCGGAGGACCCGGCCTACGTGAGCCGGGTCCTTCGAAGACCGAGAAGTGCGAGGCTGTGAAATGGGACGGTCTAGCCTTCAGATTTGCATCACCGCTGTGTCTGTGGAGTTTAATAAACTCGGCCGTCTGCTCCTTGCTATCTAAAATATAACAGGACACTGCCGTAAATTCTCGACCATCTCACACTTCTGTTTAATCAGTTTTCTGTTTGACGTTTATTCAGCTG
This sequence comes from Oreochromis niloticus, assembly GCF_001858045.2. Taxonomy (NCBI): domain Eukaryota; kingdom Metazoa; phylum Chordata; class Actinopteri; order Cichliformes; family Cichlidae; genus Oreochromis; species Oreochromis niloticus. The sequence goes on along the minus strand of NC_031985.2, from coordinate 29,823,231 downwards.
TGTGAAAATCCCGGAGGAACCCACCCGATGGATTAATGAAGTTTTATTTAATCTAATAATCTAATAACTTTGATCTCAGCCAAACAGATTTTCTCCGGAACAAATAAAACACAGAAAAAAGCCAAACAATTACATTTTTAAGTTATCCGAGTGACTTATATATCATGCTTAACCTGAGTAGCAAAAGAGCGGGGGTCTGAAAACAATGAAGCCGGGAGTCCGCTGCTCTCACCGGCTCGAGTGACCATTGAACCCCCCGGCCAGCTATCGAGCGGGTGGGTAACAGACGTCTCCGAAAATATTTTGCAAATATGTGATGTCTTAATAAACCAAGCAGATATTTGAAGTTTACACAGCTACTTTCTCGCCTGAAAATGTGTTAAAAGTTTATTTTGTGACCCAGAAAGATTGATAAGAGTAATTTTAAAACTTAGTAGCGGCCACCATTGTTGGAAGCTGAAATTGGCTGGGCCGCGCTATGAATTCTGGGATATGGTGGGCCACGAAGGACACACCCGGCCCATCCTTCAAATTCGGGGAAATGAAGGACGCATTTGTCGGCCGCATTTGAAGGAGTCGACGAATTGGGACAGCCTTTGTCGCCTGGCTGTGATGTAATCGGCCTTCAAATGCGGCCTCCGGAGGACACAGCTTAAGTATTTTGCTAGCTTACAGGAAACTTCTTGTTCTCTCCCTTTTAGTAACTATTTATCAGATGAACAAAGACGGAGTAACTTAAATGGTGCAAAAAGAAAGAAGCTCAAAAAGGTAAAAAAAACCAAACAAAACAGTTCAATTCAATTCAATTCAATTCAATTCAATTCAATTCAATTTTATTTATATAGCGCCAAATCACAACAAAAGTCGCCTCAAGGCGCTTCATAGGTACAGAGAAAAAACCCAGCAATCATATGACCCCCTATGAGCGAGCACTTTGGCGACAGTAGGAAGGAAAAACTCCCTTTTAACAGGAAGAAACCTCCGGCAGAATCAGGCTCAGGGAGGGGCGGGGCCATCTGCTGCGACCGGTTGGGGTGAGAGAAGGACTGTGAAATCATATAACAGATGAAAATAGCAATCGAGAGTTTTTATTGTCACCATTGTTGGATTTTTAAAAACTGATGTGACAAGAAGAAGCAGGTCTGACTGTGACACCACATGATCATTAGCTAACTTTTTGATCACAAGTCATTAGCCAATTAGCATACCACATACAATTCTCTATTTTGAAATTAAAAAATATGATAAAGTAAAAACTCTGCTCATTATTTCTAGAGATGTAGAGGATATGTCCTCCCAGTCAAGACAAGTTAATTATACTGATCGTTAATCGTGTGCACGTAAACTCTTCTTCCAATGTTTGGGGTGAAATTGTCCTCACTGCATACGTTCGTTACGTCAGTCATACATCGGCATACTGTACTTCCACCTCAGTTTCTGCTAATGCTATACATGGTGGGAATGAAAAAAAAAAACTCAGTCTAAATGTTATTGTATGACTTTATTTTATATGTATATTTTATTGTATTATGTATTTATATAACTCAAAATCACAACAACAGTCCCTTTAATCTGCTTTATATGTAAGACCATACAATTAGAGAGAGAAAACCCCAACAATCAACACCAGCCAAGCACGTGGCGACAGTGGGAAGGAAAAACTCCCTTTTAGCAGGAAGAAACTTCCAGCAGAACCAGGCTCAGGGAGGGGCGGGGCCATCTGCCATGACCGTTTGGGGGCGAAGGATGGGAGACAAGACGAAAGATACAGTGGAACAGAGCCAGATACTGATGATTAAAGTGGATTATAAACACAAAGTCAAAGCTCACCACATTTAATACCTAATAAATCTTATTTGTTAATTTTATAAAGCTGTATAAAAAATTATAATGCCTATTGAATGTGCCTTTAAATCACTGTAAACACGTCCTTACAGGAAAGTGTTAAAAAGACTGAAATGTTCTCCACAGGTTTCTGTTCTGTCTTTGTTTTGTAAGTGCAATAATTTCAATATGGACCCACAGTTCCTCACCATCCTCTGTGTTTATCTCTCTCTTTCCTCTCACTCTCATCTCATTAGCCTATTTTGCTTTGCTGAAGGGTACCAGTCCCTTCTGGGAAACTTTTGTGGGTGGTTTCTTTGGTTTGAGTTCATCTTAGGCGGCTGAAAAATAATACTGCTGGTTTCACTTTCGGAGCGGGGAAGAGCCTCGCTACATGAGATTATGAGCTGTGAGGCTCAACGCAGACAGACGAGCTCCCAGCTGAATCACTCCACATCAAACCCTTCAATCACCCACCATTTACTGGGCTAAGCACAGTTGAGAGGGCTCCCCGTTGCTCCGTACACACACTTGTGTACACACAAACCTGCTGCACAAATGCTCACACAAAAGAGAATAATTGGTTTTGAAAAATGCTCTTGTACGCATGGACATGCACAGGCCAGCAAATGCATGCACACACACACACAATTAGATCACACATGCGAACACATACTAATGAGCAGCCATTTAAATATGCAGCGTGTCTTTGAAATGAGTTAAATGCAAAAGAGAAATATTTATTAGGTTGATATCACTGTTTCTGTGCAAAAGTGCGGTCTGCGCAGGCGAGAGTGCAGTGTGCGGATGAGCGCGTGTCCCGACGGTGGCACCACAGGGACAAAGTGATTAGTGATATCCATCCGGCAAATCATGCACAAGCACATCATTACCATGCTTCCCTCTACCCTTTCCCTCTCCCTCCTCTCCTCTCATCTCGGTCTCTCTCTGGGGTGCGTTCACTCCCAGCGCTCCTTAAGTGTTTTAACGTGTTAATAATCATTAGGCACTGTTCAGTCAAGTGGGAGAGGTGGTGATAGGATGGATCGGGGAGGAGGAGGAGGAGGGGTGGGGGTGTAATGATTGCCTGACCTCTGACCTGCACCCCTCGACCCTCACCCCCTCCCCGCTCCCCACCTCTCCCCGCTCTGTGTTGTGCCGCTGGCCTCTCTCATCTCGGGGGTCCATCAGGGACCTATTAAGGGCTGTCTCACACTCCGCCACCTCACTTAACTCTGCCTTGTCAATATGCTACAGCATGTGTGTGAGGGACAGAGAGACAGAGAGTTTGTGTTTATATTCACCTCCCTGTCTAGGAAGCCAGTTTCTTTCCTCCCCGTCTCCCCCCTCCCTCCCCCCTTTTTCTGTCGATCACTTATTTTCTGCCACGTTTTTTTTCCCTTTCTTTTTTTTAACCCCTCTCACTTTCTCTCTCACTTTTTCTATTTCTCTGTGACTCTCCCTCTCTCTTTCTCTCCTCCCTCCCTCCGTCCCCCTTGCTGCGTCTGTCTTTGGAGATGCTAATTCCCGGTCCGGGGAGACTAGATGAAACAGAGCTGAGTTTCTCTCATTAGCTGACACAGATGCCGAGGCGTGTGGACCTGAATAACAACACCCTGGCAGGCTGCTGCCTCCCCTTCCCTTCCACATGCTCTGTTGACGATCTCACATTCCAGCCATATTCCCCACAAAGCTCAGAGTGTGAGTGAGTGTGCGCGTGCGTGTATCAGTCTGTTTGCTTATCTGTATTGCAAGTTTTCTTGAAATATTGCGTATGCTGCAATGCCATTTTTTAAAAGATCTGGGGGATTTCTTCAGGGAGTCTGGGTAATTTTTAAAACACCTTGAGTGAGCTATGTAACTTCAACAAGAATTTTTTTTCAAGTTTTGAGACATCAGTAACATTACAACAAACAATCAAGACCATCGTAAGTGAAAAAGTTGGCAGCCTTCATGCAATACTTCACAGCGGTTGCATATCCAGGACTGGAGTTCAGGACAGGCCGATTATTTCAGAGTAGTGTAACGAAAAGAAAAGTTGTTTTTTTCTGACTGTGATTGCTACAACACCTATGGATAGTAAGAAAAACTGTGCATACACACACAAACAGAACAGTCTGTACTGCTTGTGAAGGTAGAATTAATCTCATTCGCACGTCAGCTCTCACATTCACAGTTTTCCGCTCTTTTCCAGACCTTCAGAATCCTTTCGGCTTTGTCACCTTTCACGACAGCCTCTTGTATTCTTGTCTTGGTGTGAACTCTAAATGCTTCTAAAACCTTATCAATCCTGGGACCAGCTGCAATCCTCGGCTTCAGTTCACCAGCGCAGTAGCATTCGCAGGTGACCCTTCATCCTCGTCAGCCAAAGCACCTGAGCCAAGAACAACAACCACAACACTAAAGTGCTTTGACTGATTCACGGTGTGTGACAGATCAGGTCAGGTCATATTTCTGTGAAACTGAGTTAATTGTTTTTCAGAGCAAAGCCAAGTTGAAACAAGAGTAAGGGACCAAACACTATATTTTTAGCTTTACAAATGACCTCAGTGGCTGGAGGATCTTCCCTCTTCTTTATGCAGGAACTAGCATTTTGACTAAAAACAACAGTCTTTCTCTCCTGCACCTTTGAGTGATGCAAGTATATGGTATTGTCCAAAACACTGCAGTCATATTCATTTAACTTAGTCTTACTTAATATTTTCTCCTGATCTTCCATACCCAGGTACATTGACTCCATCCCCCTGTTGTTTAAGAAACACTGTGGTTTAGATGGAAGAGATGTTGCAGCACCACAAACAATGCAACGTTAACTTAAAAGCAACATTTTCGTTTATTTTCTTCTTGCTTCATTGTTCATCCACGCTCAGTGTAACCATGTGGAGACAAAATGAAGACAATGAAACAGGAAGGTAAAATGCTGGTAGACTTCTCTGAGCTTCAAGAGAATCGTAACTCTTTATAGACACAAGAATGATCCTAAATTAACAACGACCTATCAACATTACAGCTGGGCAGGACTAAACCTCTGCACCCTAGCTTTTACTATTAGCCTTAGACGTTAGCGGCCGGGTTAACATTTGTGGTTTAATACTTCAGCATTGTAGAAATGTTGAAAGCACAAAACTCTTCATAAAGACTGGGTCTTTAGGATGCTTCACAAAGTTTGGTGCACTGTTGCACGACTATTCAGAATTTTGAAAGTGCCGTAAGGGCCTCTATACAGCGAGCTGGCTGCAAAACAGTGACACGAAATTCCAAATTTATCGGCTCTGAACCTGTTGTGTAATGTTATACACAATGAAAGCATTGTGTTTTTGCAGAAAATTCCTGCTCAACAGACACACTGTGAAAAAAATTTAAGTCGACATCAAACAATGAGTCCTGATGTTTCTAAACAAGAAAAGGAAGAAACGGAGATTCTGGGTTCATCTGATTCTCAGGAGAAGGCAGCAGCAGGGCAAAGTTCACGGTTTGATCCTGGACTTGAAGCTTTATCACGGCTGCTTTCGTGCATATTTCAGGATGTCAGTGGGGCAGTTTGAACTCTTGTTGGCAGAGTTTGGATCACATCTTAGGAGGCAGAGAAATCATTTCAGAGAGCTGATTGACCCAAAGCAGCGTCTAGCTGTGCGTCTGAGGTAACACAGCAACGTATCACTGTATATTCAGTACCAGTGTGTGTTTTAGCTACGAGCAAACACACTTGTTGCCAAATGGGGTGATCAGGTTGAAAAAATCGTAAAGATCGAGCTTGCTTCGAAAAAAGAAATGGCGTTGAGTTGTCCTGCAAAATTAAACAGTCGGTTTCCATTAAGAGCACTTAATGCATATTTTTAACAGTCAAAATATTTGCACGGATTTTACATGTGCAGTGTGTAAAGGCCTTTAGTATCTGTTTTGGTGACATGAATATGTTTAAAGCTTTTGTCAACCAAAGACCGTTTTCATCTAACAAAAACGCCACTGACCTTAAGATGAGAAAATCTGGCGTTTGGCTCTTACCCTCAGGGAGTCTTTTGAAGTCTTTGGTGCAAACACACATGTTTTTAGATAAACTTAAATCCAGTGTATATAGTCTAATAATTATATACATATAATTTAATTTTCATCGCTATTACTTTATCAGCACATAGTGTATGGAGGCTTTTTTTAATGTAATGTTGAGTTTTTCAGTAAAGATGTGCGCTACAGTAACATGTGGTTGAAGTTCCCTCATGACAGCTTGTCTAAACTGTTAAATCACTTTAAATGAAATTTTAACAAGGCATTTTGAACAAACTCCACATAAATATGAATATATTTTAGTAATTAATTTTTAAGTAATCTCGGAATGAGCTTCAGCAGTGGGAGTCTACAAAACCTGAAAGCTGCTTAACAAAGTCAGAGCCAGTCATTAGCTGGGAGATAAAAAAAACCCAAAAACAAGCCTTTCAGAAAATACTTGAAAACATGACAATGTTGAAGAATGAACACGGAACACAGCAAAAACATTCGACATGTACTCCACGTAGAAGCCGAACAAAAAAACACAAGCTCTGCGACAGGCAGTAATCCGGCGTTAAACCAGATCCACATGTTAGTCAGATGATACTTTCGGGCATTTCTGCGCTTCCTTGAGAGCCAGACATGACCTCACCGGCCAGTGTATGTCATCATCACCGTCATGTCCTACCTGATCTCCACTTCTGATAGTCACCTCCCCACAAAGATCTGCCCTCTCACGCACACGCGGCCGTACATAATTCAACATTCATTTATTGAGGCCTGGCTCCTACCTTCTTGCATAATGGATCAAAGAATATTCTGGGTTTAGCTGCAAATTTGACTATTTTTCTACTCGCTCACACACTGCTGCTCCTACACACACACACACACACACAGGACTCTTTAACTGAGAGATTGGTCTGAAGTGACAGTAATGTAATATTAATAGCCGGGGGGATGACAGTCTGTCCCCATTGTGTTGATACCCGCAGGCTTGACAGAGCTTTGGTCACACATCCCACTGCTGTACATCTGCTAACACTGGTACAATAAGTCCTCTCTGTCTCTTTCAATCTTCTCTCACTGCCTCTGTTGTTTTGCTTGCAGACTTGAAGATTCAGGGTCTTCTCTGCCCAAGAGCTCAGAATGAACTTAGCCTGCAAATAGCAAAACACATGTGTTATGATAATTAAAATAAAGAATCTGTTGTTCCCATAACAGTTTAGTAATGTCAGATACAGTCATCTTATTTAATAAAAAGCCTGAAATGGAATTTTTTTAAGTCTCTGTGATCATAGCACTAACGCAACAATATTTTCTATCAAAAAACTAAAATACTCAGCTAACACACACTGGTGATGACTCAGTGGGGAGGGGGGTATGTTTCTGCCACAGACTGTATTAAAAAGATGGCCTGTGAGTATGTGAAGTAAAGCCAATTTAAAGTGGCTTAACCCTGCAATCTTTCAAACAGCCAGCAGGGGGAAATGCCTCAGGTTTTAAATGTAAAACACCTCCAGGTGTGCTGTCATGGGCCTCTCGGGGGTTGCGGGGTTGGCAGCAGGGTCCGATTGCTGGTAGCTTAGGGCGTGGCTGTTTTGTGATTACCAAGTTGCTTCCATATGAGCATCCAGTGCTTCAGATTTCCTTTGATTTTGTTCAGAATTGTCCTTTTCAAAAAGAGACCCTAAAGCATTTGCTGTTCAGTTTTCTTTTCTTTAGCCAAAACATCACATTTCATATCGAAATGAATAACAGGTTCACGTTGTTTACCAAGCTAGCTAGTACTAGCTTTATGGGCTCCAGGCTCTCATGCAAATATGTAAAAGTGTGGTTTAAAAAAGGATGCATGCAAGATGGCAACAGCTAAAATCCCAAACTCGAGCTTTTGAGACCTCAAATGCCAATTTAAAGTATTCCATCTAATTAACATGCATGTACAGAGACATTAACTGTTAATATGAGGTCACTTTTGCAATTATTTACCTCAAAGTTAATTTTAGAAACTCACACAGAATAAACCTGAATGCTTTAGGTCAGAGTTTACTTATCATATGAAAATATATGTGTATTATATTATATTTTCTGGTCTGAATGAGAAGAAAAAAACTTTAGCATAAATCAAATCATTTTAATTTCATTTCATATTTTTGTCATGCCATCAACATCATCTCCCCATAGCTATGATGTGATAATACACAATTTCATGTAATTGTGATGTGGAAATGACATCAGTCATCAATCAGCCGTATTAAGTCTATGGAAAAATAATATGTGGGTGTAAATTTGAGCCACTGCTTAACACTGTTAGTATCCTCAGCTGCCCAAACACCTGCAGCTTAAATCTGCGTATGATACGAGCTTCATGTTGCATGTTTAAAAAGCTCTCATCACACTCCCGCTTGTTGCTCAGATACTTTGAACAGAGCATTTTCTGCCAAATCAAACTGGAAAAAACATTTGCTATAAATGTCACTTTCTTGATGTAAGTGTCCGGGGCCATTTCTGGACACTTTGGCGCCCTAGGCGAGACATCCACTGGCGCCTGAGGGGTCTGAATTTTTCACTACAATGATTTATTTGTAATAAAGTCGTCTGAATTCAAATGTAACTTTCTACAACTTCTGTGTCATACCATCAACATCGCCCGTCAGCATCTTAACGCAAACAGCAGTTATCTTCCTGGTTGTAGGAAATTACCTGATTATTCATATCACTGTGCTGGTTACAGGTGATTGTGATTCTTTCACACTGCAGTGTCTTGTTTATCTAACGAGGGGCTGAGACAAATATGGATGACAGGACCTGTTCTATAAAACAAGACCCAATTTAATTCATATTTTACATCATTATGGAGACTATTAAGTGCCGTTTAGGCCGACACTAATAAAAGTTCAGACTGTTTTACATCTGCAGTACTGAGCATTCAGAAAATACATGAATTGTCTTCTATATTATCATCAGGATTTTATAAAATCAGTGTACAATCAGTCAATTCAATGCAGATCTCTTATGCAGAAAATCCTGCACAGAACAAACTGCTCTACTCTGCTAAGACTTCAGTTCTGTGAAAAATCATCATTCATCACAAAAACGTATCAAATTATCAACATTCTTGAATGCATTTGCTAATGTATAAGCTCATATTTACTTTACAAGCTCAGTCTATGGTGTCGTTCTGTCACTAATGCCCGCCTCGCTTCCTAATATTTCCACCTTTATCTTTTGGCACACCCTTCAGTGTGGTTTATTTTGTAGGCACATTAGCATTTTGGGGATGTAGAAATTTAATTGACTTGATTATACTTTGATTAGTCTGTGAAATATGTCATTAAAAGGAAAAAGTGCACAGGGATGTGGTTTGACTTGAACACGGTGATGAAGTGAAAGCGGTTCTCAGATTTCCTGGCCTTCAGTTATTCAGCGCACAGCCCTGACGTGCGCAGCCATAGCGTTCTGGCCTGAAGGATAAAGGCCCCTTTCCTTCAGAGAGAGGGGAAAAAAAGAAGGAGGGAAGACAGCGCCGCTTTGACTTAGCAGTTTTGTGCCCAGGACCAAAGAGAGACAGAGGAGACGGGGAGAAAGATCGGGTCTGTCTGCCTTCAATCACACGAGTCCAAGTCAAAATCCCCATCTGAGACACAGATGCAGACGAGCGGAGATGGAGAGAAGGGGGGAGGAGAGGGAAGAGTGGGGGGGAGAGAGGACGAGGAGGAGCAGCAGGGGAAGTCATTATCACTTCCTAACCTCACTCGCAGTCTAATGTATTCAAGGGGAAAGAGTTAGATTTGTTCCCTTTGGCAGCCGACCGTAAACAAATCGATTCGAATGGGAGAGATATAAAGAGCTGTTTATAGTGCCACCGCATCTGCGAGCGTGTGTGCGCTCGTGTATTGTCACTGTGCTTTAGTGTGACACAGTATGGAAATGCCATTATGCACGCTCACTGTTCGGCTTTAGCTTCTGCTGCAGCTTTCAACTGTACATCTCATGAAGAATAACCGCGAACCAGCCAGTGTGTGCGTGTGCGCAAACTCGTGCACGGTCCCACGTGGCTTTTTTCCCCCCTCTCCTTCTTCTTCTGTGCTTTTTTTGGCGGGTTTTGTTTTTCTACACCGTCATTGGTGGTCCGCTGTCGGCCGCGGCCTCTTGTTTGAGCTGCAGTTAGCCGGCGTCTGGTTTAATCGAAAGTTCGAAGAGTCCCAGCGCTGCTCCCGGATCCGGACTGAGGGGGATTATTGTAATGACTCAAGAGAATGGGTGTGTGTGTGTGCAAGTGTGTGTGGGCAAGGGTGTTGTCCCTTGTTGAGAGACGGTTCAACAGCCTCGAACTCATTCAGGTAGAAGGGGCTTTACCAGCCAAACATCCGCACAGGGCGCCACTTGTCCCGATTTGATTTTGGACATATTTGAGGATCCGTCAGAAAACTGATGAAAGGAAAATATAGAGCTAATCCTTGTTAAAATTAAAGTTTGTGCAGTGCACGCGCACACACACACATATATATAAATACATACTCGGGCACACACCCTGTAAGACATGTGTAACCTAAGTCTGTTGTGATTCCTGTCCTGGTGAAGCCTGGAGGAGTCTAGGAGAGGTTAAAGAAACACTGTGCAGTGTGAAAACACACTCATGAGGTGTGCTGCTTGAAATGGGACACGCACACACACACACACACAAACACACACCAGGCTTTGATTAGTTGGGTCAGCCTGTGCTTGCCAGTGAAACAGTATTCACTCAGGTTAGGGAACCTCGCTTAATAAAAGGTCATCTCAGCGAGGCGGCCATTTTGAGGATTACTCCTCCGGTTGGCCTCGGTTACCTCTGAGACGCTGCGGTTCAGAGGTCAGGGTTGTGAACTGTTACAAAAGAAATGCAAAATGTCGGGCACACTCGCTCGCTAATGAACAGAAAGTCTTGGATTTAAGTTATTAACTTTTCAAACTGAGACTCAGGCATGAAGAGAGGTCGCTGAGGGGGATCCAGAAAATTGAGGTAACATTGAAATTATTTAGAGTTGTGTCTATTTCAGGTAATCCCACGAGGAAATGAATCATTTCTCAATGGCTGACTTAATCACCACCAGCAAAATACGGCACACGGGGGAAGCCGACACCTGGAATCCAGATGAATTGTTTTTTTGATAAAAGGATAAGTTTCTTGAGCTTTCTTAACAAATTGCATCGAACAAAGGCCACAGTGGACTGACCCTGGACAGAGCCTTTTTGTCTGTGGCTACTAATATATCCCATTCCTCGGTGCTGCGAGACAGTGCTAACCTGCTTCTATAAATCGATATGAATTTATCCACAGCTAAAAAAAAAAGTCCCAAATATATTCATAATATATAACACAGAACTTGATTATGATTTCCCCTTTTTTCTGTCATGTAAAGTGAACGGTGCTGGATGCTCAGAAAAAACATGATCGATAACAAGGGCAGTTTATGTACAAGTAGGTGAGCCAAAAGACTTCAGACTGCTCTAAATGCACCCTTTCTGAGCTTTTTTTTAAACTCTTGGGTCTCTGTGATGTCAGTGAGAGAAGATATTCCTAATATGGTCATCTTAGGCACAGAAGCCCCATCTACTCTTATTGGCTGCCCTTCTTATTTAGTTTAAGAAGGGCAGCCAATCAGAATTTGAGCTGTGAGCCATGCAAAGCTAAAGTCCAAGAACAGAAACATGTTAATAGTTACGAACTAATTTGTAACTAGTTACAAATGCATGGTACGGAAGTTGAAAATGTTAGTAGTTAGCAGTGTTTGTCTTTTATTTTTTTTCCCCTTTGACAACAATATAGAACAAAGAAAGTTTTACACTTTAATGTGTGTTTGTTTTAGGTTATATAAAACCCCCAAAATACATGTGAGATTACTGTTTTATTTATTTATTTACCTTTTTACTGTTGGAATATCTGGTCACTATAAGGTGGTAATGCAGCGCAAAAAGCCTTGGTTTCTGTTAAATGAACTGTGCATACAAAGGTGTTATTTCTGTTCTATGTGATGTGATGATGGCACAGCTAATAATGGCTGCTCAGCTGCAGCCAATCCAGCGGGTGCATGTGACCTGTTTCGAAGAACTGTCTCCTCGTCCTCTCTCTCTCTCTCTCTTCCACACACACACACACACACACACCCCAGGATGGCTGACGCAAATGTTACTCCTCAATTATTCAGCCACTTTAAATGGCAACCCGCACGGGCAGAGCTGAAGCAGGAAAGAGCAAGAGCACCACTATAATACATAAATACATGTATATGTTACACAAAGTGTACTGTGGTATTGTAAGAAACTTGATTTCATTTTAAAAGCCAAAGATCAAAGAGCCAGCGCGCGACTGTAAACAACACGCGGCAGCACATATTTGTGCAGTGACGACAGCGCCGATGTGTCGTGTCATTAGGTTGTCACTTCGTGATTTAAGGAAGCATATTGAACAGATTTAGGAAGACACGGACATCAGCAGATTTCCTGAGTGCGCAGCACTCACTCTCACATGTTCCTGATTCAGAAAGCAACACGAGAGCGCTTCATATTCCTACCGTATGCATTCTTTGTTCCACACCGTATGTTTGCTTGGGATGATAAACAATCAATCCCAGCGACGCTGAGCCATCAACAGATGAATAGTGATGAGGTCGGGGTAAATATTAGTCATGTGCTGATCGCTAGGATGATAAATGCAGAGAATACACACACACACACATTTTCACCCGTCGCTCCGTAGCTGGGATCACTTAGTGGCTCTGCTTTGGGCCAGCGCAACTTGGAAAGTGTGGCAGTGGTGTCAGCAGTGTTTTGTGAAAACTGAATTAATCAGCTCTGGATATTCCCTCCTTGTGATTTCATGGCTAATTTCACCTTTATTTAAGGCACACACACCATAACGTGTTGAGGATGTAAGAATAAACTGCAACAACAAACACCCCTTCAACCTGTAATAATAAAAGTAGAGACAAACAAGGCCGTGAATTCCCTCCACACCAAGCTGGATCCAGAAGAATATCTTGGTTTCGATTAGTTTGTGATATTTAGTTCAGAATAGCAAATTAGCTTATTTTCATATGATACGTATTTGTGAGGATCCCTCCATCCATCCGTTGTTTTCCATGGGCGAGGGGCAGGTGCACCAGTCTATTGTAGGCTTATTTTGAAGAGCTAGTGCGAAATGTCCAGTCTTTGCAAAAATCTTTAAATCTGGGTTCCAAATCTGGAAGTTAAACACTTCTGAGTCATTCAAATCGATAACTGTTTTAGTAATCCGACTACCAAACTGACAAACCAGCCAGACAAGCTGAACCAAGTGCTCAGATGCATCTGTCATCATGTTCCTCTAACTGCAGCATAGAATAATAATAACAGAATAATCTGAATACTATGCGCTGCGTGTATTTTGATAAAGCTTATAGTTAGGGCTGGATTAGGTGACCCTCAGCCCTCCCTCAGTTCCGCTGTAATAGGCCTAGGCTCCTGGAGGTTTCCCATGATGCACTGAGTCCTTCTTCTTCACGCACCTTTTCACTCTCTCAGTGTTTATGCACCACTTTGCATTTAATCATTAGTTAATATTAATCTCTGGCTCGCTTCCACACTGTTTCTTTTGTCCTTTCTCCCTCCCCTCACCCCTGATTCTGCCGCAGGTTTCTTCCTGTTAAAAGGGAGTTTTTCTTTCCTACTGTCACCAAGTGCTTGATCACAAGCAGTCGTCTGATTGTTGGGGTTTTCTCTGTATTACTATATGGTCTTTGCCTTACAATATAAAACCCCTTGAGGAGACTGTTGTTGCTATTTGGCACTATATAATGTGAAATTGAGGTTTTGACAAAGGCTCACAACTAATTATATATGTTTTTATTAATAATACAACAAACAAAAGAGACTTAGATGTGTGATAGTCAAAAACAGTGAGGCAAAGCCAAAAGTGCCACAAACAGCGATAACAGCAGTGTTTGAAGTTAGGTATGTAAAGAAGCGCCTATATTTTACATTAACTACATTATTAGCATTATGATTTATATGCGCATAAACTCAAATACATATGCCGGGGTCTGCTTTCAGGTGTGGATTAATGCACACAACTAGGGTCTATATTTGTCACATGCTCCAGAGGAATGAGCTGTACAGTATCTGTTTTTTTTATTAGTTACTGGGTAATATAGTGCATGCCTTATTAGAAAGTAGGAGGAAAAGATACAGTACAGTGACAGTGGATCATAATGTGTGTAGCGCAGCAGCGATGAGAGGGTTTTAAAAAGGGTGTCTGCTGTAGTAAAGGTGAAAGGTCGGAGTCAGGGTGGGTGCTGCAGCACCTGGTTAACTCCCTCCATCTTTGTATTTAATGCAGCGATGATGAGATAATCCACCCACTTCTACACCATAAAGATGTCTCTATCCTCTGGCCCTTATCACACACACAAAACACACACACGCCGCGACATCTAAGGCTCGGTCCGTGCGTTTGAGGTACCAATCTCATAGGAACAGCTGTAGCCTACAGCCTATATGGAGATAGAGGGGACCCAGTCACCCTGACCCTGTCACCCCGCACACACTGCACAAGCTCTCGCAGAACAAGAGGCGAATGCTGGGGGAGGCGGCGGTTCACTGGAGCTACTTCAAACAGCTCGCTATAGAGACCTAGAGAGCATTATCTGATTGAGGTGTCTGCACACAGAGGTGCTGAAACAGCTTAGTCCACTGCTGAGTAGGAGGTGAGAACAAAATAGATGGTTGTTGATGCAATATTAAGCTTTTCGAAATATCCATCCTAAAATGAATCAGCGCTCACACACACAGATGGTGGGTAAAGTATTACAGAAATGGATTTGGAGACGATTGCGCATCTTTTTCTCAAGATTGATTTGGTTGATTTTTTTCTTTAAAAAAAAAGACAACATTTCCCACAACCCCCCAGTTTTATCCCGCTTGGTGGCAGTTGTCTCTCTTTGGCTTGCTTTGATTTTCCAAGCGACTCACTTTTCACTTTTCCCATCAAATCAGTTAAAAAATGAAAATATTAAAACAACTTGTAAATTAACAAATATTATAGAAGTAGCTGAGACTAGTCTTTTTTATTATTATTATTATTATTATTATTATTATTATTTCTAATGATTTTTAGTCAAAGAAACAAAAACCTTTTAGCCACATTTGCTCAAATGTGAGGGTTTCAAAAAGGCTTTTCTTCGACACGTTGTTGGGAGATCACAGGCGACTGTAACATTTTTGACTTTTCATAACTCACTCTTAATTTAAAATACAATATCAATCTTTTTAATAGAAGAACTCTGTGTGAATTAATTACTCATAAATTGGACACATTTTCACTAATAAGCAAATGACCCAATTCAGTCATTTTAAATTTAACACAAGAAGTCATCGTGTTACATGTTTCTTTACCAAGGACTTGTGCTGTTGTACCACTAAAAAATAAACCTCTGTATCTTTAAAAAAAAAAAAAGAAAAAGGAAAATTCATTCAGATCTCCTTGTAAAATCTGTGCAAGTGAATCTCTTCAGCCACTTGAAATCAGCCACACTGACGGTGAAGCCGTGCTTTTGCTGACATAAGTAATCTTAATACATCCTGTGAAAAATGATGTTTTTCACTACTTCTAAATGTCATTTAGTGGAACATGTGACTCTGGGGCAGTTCATCATGTTTTAGCCGCCATCATAAAATCTTGTATGCTAGTTAGCAACAGCTTTGCACAAGTTGCACATCATTGTTTTTGACTGAGAAAAGTTAGGTTCATGCAATTTAAAGTTGCCTTTTTTTTTCAATTTTAAGCAGAGATTTTTATACAAACACACACTGACTAAGAAAAAAAACCTCAACAAGATTATTTTTTAAAAATACTATACAGTATATTTAGAGAAGCTTAAAGTAACTTTTCTCAAAATGAACACAGCCTACACGTTTTAAAACAAAATGTTTTTGACTGTAGTTGAAACAATTTATTTTGCACCAAAATATTTATAACATAATCTTTTTTTCCTTTTTTTCTTTCTTTTTTGGAAAATTTTACAACCATATAATATTTTCAATTATTATCACATTTACAATATGACAAGTGCAGGTCAAATTCTGATGTAATGTGCTGCTGCAGATTTATGTATGTATTTTGACTGGTGAAATTTCACCCACTTACCTAATTTCAGCACAGTGATAACTTCCATTTAACCCAATCCTACTAAAAAGACAAACTTAATTAAATCCACTGCTGGAGCAGGTGAATATATTCAATCAGTACCCAATAATGCAATTAAAAGTTTCCCCGGCAACCCGCTGATCGCCTCAGATTTGAGTTGATTGTGTATCCTGGTGCGGTGATGTGGTGCAGAGAAGCTGATGTTAGCAGCAGGTGCTGGGTATCATGTACCTGAGCAGGGCTCCAGCTAGTGCGTATCACAGCAGAGCGGTGGCTGTTGATTATAAGGCTCTGCAGTAGGGATGCTCATTAATCACCTCACTACTGATAATCTCATTTAGTGCTGCCAAATTACCTCAGGCTATCGCATGTGTGCTCGCCTGGTGTGTGTGCGACTGTGTCAACATTCACCCCTAATTATGCCCCATTACTCGCACTCAACCCCAAGTATTCGTTCCACCCTCGTTCTCACCACAAGCACATCCACTCTGCAACACACACACGGTGTCATTGATCTGCAGATAATAGTCAGCGGCGACAGCTGAGGGTGGATCTGTGAGCTTTAATGACTCTGTAATTACTAGCATAAACAGCAGTAGAAAGCGGTCTCTGGGTTACACTCAGATGTTGGTATCTGCTGCCACCTTCCAGTCAGAGTGAAAAGTGACAAAATTAAGATGTAATTTAATCTTACACACGGCAGATGGCAATACTGGATCCTGAATGTGGCATCGGCAAAAGAGCCACTTAGGTCAGGGCCGTCAAACCAGTTTCAGCCCAGATACGACTTATTTTGATCTCAGATATGCCAGAGCAGTAGAAAGAGACAGATGTTGACCTTTACACTACAAATCATAATATTCTGTATACAAATGAGCTTAATGTGTTTTTATACCCACACCAAATTCACAGTCCTCAGCCAACCTAAATTGCCTGTCTTTGGACTGTGGGGGAAGAAACAGAAGCCTCTGTGCTGCATCCAAACAGATAAATGGATTTAAACCCAGGACCTGCTGTGAGGCACTAGAGCTGATCATTGCACAGCCTTTCCTACCCACAAAACCCATTCCATAATTCCATAATCCATTTTTCTTTAATTTAAAGAAAGCTCACATTTAATGAACCTTTCATTCACCAGACAGCACCATGATGCTGTGGTCTGCATCAGACCAGCTGTATCACGTTCTATGTTCTCGCTCTTACCTGTGTGGGTTTCCTCCAAGTACTCCGACTTCCTTCCACACTCCTAAAACAACCATTTGGATCCTTTGGCCTGCTGGCAGTGGTCAGCCTCACCACCAATAAAATAATAAATGGCCTGTATTTGTATAATGCTTCACTAGTCCCTAAGGACCCCAAAGCACTGTACACATCCAGTCATCCACCCATTCACACACTGGTGATGGCAAGCTACATTGTAGCCACAGCCACCCTGGGGCGCACTGACAGAGGCGAGGCTGCCGGACACTGGCACCACCGGGCCCTCTGACCACCACCACTAGGCAATGGGTGAAGTGTCTTGCCCAAGGACACAGCGACCAAGACTGTCCAAGCCGGGGCTCGAACCGGCAACCTTCCGATTACAAGGCGAACTCCCAACTCTTGAGCCACGATCGCCCCAGATGAATTAGATGACATGCATCTCAGAAATGACCCTTCAGGCAGGACCCTTTTGGAGCTGTCTGCTCAGTATGATGTGCTGGTGCAGCATAGACGTAAAACAGTCAGCTTAACTTAAAAAGAAGTGCCAGTCAGAAAGAGCAGCACACTTAGCCTGTTTGTATTGTTGTAGCATATGTTCAGCTTAAGTGAAATGTTTGTCTAATTTCTTTTTTTATACTTTTGCTTGAATATAAAGACAATCCTGTGAACAGTTTAGTATCTTAAACTCATGCTTACACTTGTAAGCAAGTGTAAGCTAATTTATTCCCTCAGTTTTCGCTGCTGTGCTCAGAGCCACAGCACACCGTAAAATCTCAGATTTCAGACCCACGTTTCTGGATCTTGTAATCTGGATAGATTTGTTCCCAGACTAACCAAACACTTTATATCACATGAAGGAATGATAGACTGTTACTGATAACACATTTTCACTTTTTTATTTGAAAGATGAAGCATTAATTTACCTCAGTAGCATCAATGATTTTCCCTTTTGCAAGTTTTTGTACAGTCATACCTAGAGACTCTCTGTCCACCTCCCTTCACTCGTTTACCAAAACACATAGTAAACAAAGTTAACGATTCGTCCAAATCATTCTATAGATACTGCAATAACTGTGGCCAGAGAGAGCTATCACTTATTTTCTGTTAAACACTGATCAGCTAGCATATTGCTGTAGTAGTGGCCAGATTTTTGTTTTTATATGGTGTAAATGACTCATGGGGAGAAAGCTTATCTGCTTGGTTCTGTTATTTACTATTTGTCCATCATATGTTATTAATTAGCCACATGAGTTGGCTAATTCCTGATGCCAAATCCTGATACTACATCAGGATTTGGTGTAAAGCTGTTGTAGTGAACACGTGAGTGTGTATAGGAGCGGTTTATAAAAAAGAATGTGTACATATATATATATATACAGAGAGAGAGAGAGAGAGAGTTTGTATCTCATCTCTTTTTATTTATTTTTTGTATCACAGTAGCGTGTATCTATCCCCTTTTAATCCACCTAACCCATCTCGAATCTCACCTTCATTATAATTCTCATTCTGTGTGATCCAGGTCTGCCGAATATCATTACTGACTTCAAAGCGGGATACGGAGGCGGACTTTAATCAGAAAGTCCCAGCGATGGCGTGCCTCTGTCACCTCTGGGTAGTGTGGTGCAGCTGATTCCAGCCATGAATATGGAGATGGAGTCCAGTGCATGTGGGAAAGATGGAGGAGCAACAGCGTCGAAAGAGTTTCTGAAATGTTTCTGAAAATGTTAAAGCTGCCATTTCCTCCAGCTGCTGATGACCACCAGGGGGCAATCGTGTTACACCCAGTCCTTTTCCCACTGCGCTGATATTTTCAAGGTTGAATGAGGACTTAGAAGGAATTCTTGCTTTCTTTTCAAGAGGAATTTTTAATAAATGGCAAAATGATAATTAAGGACATTTGAGGCTGATGTACAAACAAGCTAAGAGGGTTGCTAGAGAAACAAATCCAAGCATGAATATTTTCAACAATGCAGGGCATCTCATTAGCCATACAGCAGAATAAAAATCAACGTGCCCTGACATTTAATAAAACTCGTAATACTGTTATGAAAATACATAATGTATGCAAAGGAGTTTCTTTTTTTTTAATGAAGGCAGGAGGAGCTGTAGAAGTTCCACACTGGCTGCACAGAGGAGAAAGAAGTAAAAGGAAAGAGGGAATAAAGAGAGATGATAGTTAACAGGATAGAGAAGGAGCACAAAAGGACAAGATTATGTGATGAGGTGATAAGGTGTCCTTGAATGTTGAACTGTGTCTGCACCCTTCATCCATCCCCATGGCGACTCGGATGCAGACCTGATAAAAATGCACCGGGGCATCAGCCTGCCTCCCATCCCTCCCCTCTCTTACTTGTGTGCCACATCGTTCCCTGCTCTTATCTATCATCATGCTTTTGCACTAAAAACCAAGCACACACTCACCCTGCTTCCTCCCGCATCAGCCAGATAAACCCAACACACACACACACACACACACACACACACACACAAACACACACACCACTCGAGCACTCTTTCTATTGTCTCCATTTTCTGCCGAAGAAGCTGAAGCTCTTTTCATCCACAGCTTCCTCTCAGCCTTCTCTTGAGGAATTATGACCCCAGGGACTTAATGAGTGATCTAATTTCTGCTGTGCAAACAACGCATGTACTCTGGCCCACAGGCAGCTTTGAAGGCTACCTATGTGTGTGTGTGTGTGTGCATAATGGAGTGACAAATTGGCTATTTTGTTCTAATAATAACATATCGCAATGATTTTCCACACCCGTCTGATTGATTACCATGCCAACATCAGCCTGGCATCCACACAGCTTCCCTCATCTGTCTGAAAAATCACATGTGACACGAGTGTGCTTTGTGTGTTTAACCCTCGTTTTAACCAGAAACTAACTACAAACACAGAAAGGGTAAGTCAATATCACTCTCAGTCTAAGCAGGGCTCCAAGTGAGATGTCTATAGTGTCATTGCAAAAGCTGACAATGCTTATGTGCATGTTATATTTATGATTTTTATATTTTTGTAAGAATTCCAAATAAACGGGGTATTGTGTGTAGAATTCCTGTATATGGATTTTATTGGCTGTGTGCAGTTTGAGCACAAAGCCCTGACTCTGCTCTGAACGCTCCTTCCTCTTTGCATTCGTCTCTATATGAAAAAGCTACTTTCATCAGCTTTGATTAGAGTCTTGCCTATTAAAGAATTAAACAGCTACCACCCACAGACTGTATTAAAAAGATGGATGCTGTCTCTGAGTCTGAACAGTGAAGCAATCCTTCACTTCCTTAAACCTGCAATTGTTTTTTCTAATAACCAGCAGGGGGCGACTCCTCTGGCTCCAAATGAGCTGACTGTATAGAGGCTTATGATAAATTCCCCCATTTTAGTATTTCCCTATTAATTATAAATGGAGTTGCACTCAATACTCTCTTTGTGTTTATACGCCACACTGCACTTAATCATTAGCTTTTACTGGACCTTTCTTCCTGTTAAAAGGGAGTTTTTCCTTCTCATCGTCACCAACTGTTTGCTCATAAGGGGTCAATTTATTGTTAGGGTTTGTCTTTGTTAATGTAAGTCTTTACCTTACAATATAAAGCATCCTCTGTTTTTGTGATTTGACTCCATATCAATAATACTGAATTGAAAATTGAACTATCTTGAATTCTGATTGGTGGACAACCTGCTCTACATCCCGAGCCACAGCCTTTCCCATTTATGATCCTACTCTCCAGTCTTATGTAATACAGCATGATGTTTAATTATAACTTTATATTCCCATTTAGGGTAAATTAGACAACAAAACAGGATTTGCTTGAATCATTGTCTCACAATGTGATTGGTAAGTTAGGGTCTCACTCAGATACATCCCTTTCTGCAGTTTAAAGCTGCAGAAACCAGTGGGTGAGGTCATGCCAGCCATGTCAGCAGCAGCACAAAGTATCCATGCCAGGTATTGCAAAGCCAAAATATACTTTGGGGACAAGGGGAAGATCCAACATCGAACTATGTTGTTTTGCATCACACCACACATACACACACACACACACATAAATATATATATATATCACCCGAGACAGACTCACACAGAGATGAAAAATCTCTAGCTGTCTCTCTTTGGTTGAAACTTTCAGGCATGTTGCACTTTTCACCACATTCCTAATCAGTGATGTCACAGCAGGAGCTTTCCATCAGCTGTCAAAGGCAAAGCACCTGCTGTGACATCACTGATTGGAGTGAGAACTGAAGCGCTGGAAAGTTTCAACCTGCAAAAACAGTCGAGGAGGAGCAGTTGTGATGATTTAGCTATTAAAGCTGCCCCTCCGTCAAAAACTTTACCGTGCACGTATGTTTACAAGGCTCAATCGGGATTGAATGCAAAGCAGCGCAATTCTGAATTTTTAGCATCCTTAAATTCATCTGTTCGGTTTTACAGCCCACAGCTTTACTCTTTTGGACCAGTCTCAGTGCTTTCATGGACATGTTGTCATGCTAGCATTCTCCTTACCCAACACTAAAGAGCAGAACACAAAGGATGGAGTGGCCATAGTATCATAGGTAATCAATGAATAAAGTAAGAAAGATCGTAATACTGTGCTTAGATTCACCTTCAAGTGTTGTCAAATGCTTTAACCAGTAAGTCAAATACAGCTCAGGGGTGGCTGACAGTTTTCCTGTTCAGAGCAGTGATCATAAGATGGTCGTTACCTGGTTTAAGCGCAGCAGAATCGTCGTATGTGCTGTTAATTGGAGCCCACAGTCAGCAAATACTTTACATTATACTGTGGTATATTCAGGAAGGCAGCGACCCTGCCTAACAGTGAGAGCGTGTTTAATTGATGTTATTGGAGGGGTATTTTTAGGCAGCTTGCATGGCTCACAGCAATACATGAATATTACAATGGTTTTATCCTAATTATCTCCCCTGGCCATCGATCCTAGCTGTGAAAATCGCCATCACTTCATGGCTAAAGCAGCTAACCTGTTAAGATACGAGAGTGGCAGAAGGAAAATGAGAGGACAAAAAGCGAGTGTAGGTCTGGATTTTTTTTTTTTCCTGTTCCACTTGTTAGCACTAATGTTTTATTGCAGGTGTGTGAGAACGTGTTGGATAAGTGCACACTTAATGGGGTGAGCGAGACCCCGCTTCATCCGGCGGGTTTGCTGCGCATTTGCTGTGTGACTCTAATGCCCTTGTCCTCACTGGGAATAAATGGCCTTGCATCGTACTCTAGTCCACGGAGAGCAGAGTAACATTCATTATGTGCTCGCTGCAGGGTACGTCATCAAGGTTGGGAGGAGAGGATGGAGGCTCAGGTTTGAAACGAGAATAGTAGAGGTGGCGGTGAAAGCACTCTCCACCCCCCACCCCTTCTGTCCTCCCATCTCTCTTCCCTCCTCTGCCTTTAACTGCGGTGTTTATCTTCACGTTTCCACCAGCCCCTTTCATCTTGTCTTCCTCCCCCGTCTCCTCCCTCCTCCTGCTCTTCTTCTTCTTCTCCTCCTCCTCTCTTTCCCCCTTCCACCCCACTCCTCTTCTTTGGTTTCTCTTCCCAGACAGACCAGAGACGCAGAGAGATCCCCCCAGACACACTAGATCAATGGCGTTGATAGGAAGAGCATCTGAGAGCCAGGAGAGGAAATTATACGGCTGCGCTCACCGCCAGCAGATTTCTTATTTCCAAAAAAGCCTCTCATTCCACCCTCTCATCTTGATTTCCAGAGCTGTGATAAGTTCCACTGATTCAAACTCAAAAGGAGAGCCTGGCTGGCAGCATGATGGCACCGCGCTCTCCCTCATTGTCTCCTGTGCTTTGTGTGAACAATACCTACTTAATCAAGCTTTTACTCTTGCCCTAAGCTAATGAGAGCGAAGCATGAGCGTGAGCTGTAAGGCAGCCACGACACTGCTGGGAATAACTGGGGAGAGCATTTGTTTTGTGCGGTAGCATGCCGTCTCTGTCATGCCCTTGTGTGACCTCTGGACATATTCAGGATGTGTGAGTCTGTGCTGGAGAGCGAGGGGGGCGGGTAATGCTGGATGAGTGACAGAGGGGAGCATCTGTTAGGGAAGCGCACTGGTAGGCAGTTCATACATTATTCAGTAAATGGAGGAATAATACAGGCAGGAGGCGTGTGCATACAAGTGTGTGTGTGTGTCCATGGGCGACTCATGCTTGTGTTTTTTATGGCGTCTGGTCAAGTGGAAATATGACCAAATGATCAATAAATGAGGCGACATATTTGTCATGTAAGCAAAAGCACCTGCTGTGTGTGTACTAAAAGGTCAGAATCAGCTTTACTGGTTAAAGTATGTGTTAGCGCTATGTGATACTCCAAGTTTTGGGGTCGACCCGATACCAAGTAAATACAGGGCCAGTTTGCCGTTACCAATTACCAATAATGGTACTTTTACTTATAAAGACAGCTTTTATAAAGGAGAGCAGTGCACTATCATTTATGAGATGAATCATCATCAGTTTGCAAATTCTGAACAGATTTTAATGACTGCTGAACCACTAAATATGAGTTCAACTTTCCACAGTAATGAGTTAACACAATAAAACTCACCTTTCATTTTTTCATGTACTTTCTAGCTGTTTGTTTTTTTCTTTTTTGGAGATGTCCGTGTCTGTCTTTAAAGCACACGGGTTAGTATATTTAGACATTTTTCATATATCATGTTTGAGGTGTATTTATTTCCAGTACTGATACAATAACTGATTTTACCTATAGCAGATATTTTGATGACAGAGATCACAAGTCATAGCCCTGCCCTTGATCCAGCCCTACTAACATGGAGCTCAAGCACCACTCACTGCACTGTCTGGGAAATGAACCCAGGTCACAAGACCGGGAATTCCGTGTGATACCGCTACACCAGCAGTGCTGACAAGTCTGAATATAGTCTATAGATAATCAGTCTGCTAAAACAAAATAAAAAAAACCAAAAAAAAATAACGGCTATGCTAATTAACAACATTTAAATGTTAGCCAACGCTCAAGATCTGGCATGAGCCAAGACTGAAACATTGCAGGGCTGTAACAGCGGGCTCTGTCTCTGTGCTGGGGGTCTGGGACTGAGTAGCATAAATAGCATGAAATATAGGACCTGGGGTTGCTTGCAGAAGCAGCAGCAGCTGATTGCAGGCAGACGCAGCTTAAACAGTGTGGCTTTTGTGAGATTTGCCAGCAGGATGCACAGGGGGTTATCGCTGGCTGTTTGACACCCTGGCTTGTGATAGCTAATGCTAAGCTTTACGATGAGTTTTTACTGTGAGGTTTTGTACGAGGTTAATTTATTTCTCTTTGAGTTCAAATTTGTTCTGACTTTATCCATGAAAAAGTGACTCTCCCAATATCAATGACTGGACATGATCTGCTCTGCCCTCTGATCCCACCATTCACTCAAAGAAAATCACAAGAAAGGAAAAATCACACACAAAGGAGACAGTGTTGGACTTCAGCTTGTGATCACCAGGTCACCAGACTCAGGTTCTCTTCTATACAGTTGTCATTTATAAAGTGCTCTACAAACTCGATATTACAGCGAGGAGGTGGATTCTCCCGTTTCAGTGCAGCTACCAGCTGGCATTGCTTGCAACAACGAAAAACCACTTTCTGCTTATGAGACAAAGAGTGAAAGTGGAAGGTATAGTTTTAAAATATAAAACTCTTTTTTTCAGCCAGTGGCAGCACAAAAGTCACACATTCACTGTCTTTAAAAACTGATCATGGTGCATACAATTCAGAACTTTTCAGAGGCAAATATGTCGCATAATGCATGCACACACTGAAAGCTTTGTGATTTTCTAAAAAGGGTGTCCTCAAAAAACGCATTGCAAAAAAGAGACAAAAACAGAGAGCCGATTAACCGGGAGCAGAGTTTAGCTGTGTGTCTGAGGTAAAACTGTTTTATTTGACTATTTCTGTATCATTGTGTATTCAGTACCACTGTGTGTTTGTAGCTATGAGCACAGTTGTTGCTAACTGCAGTGATCTGATTGGTTAGATGTGTTTATTTGCATGTAAAAAAATCTGAAAATTGGGTAAACTCATCCTGCAAAATTGTGTGGTCGGTGTGAAAGGCTGCACGAAGAATAGGTGAGTGCAAAAAATATTTTTTCCAACTTACAGAATGCTAACATTCTGGCATTAACAAAAATTATTCAAATTACTGAAACTGAACTGCATGAAAATCTTATCAAAGTGTATGTTTAAGTGTGCAAAAAGCTGAGTGTAACCTTCAATGTTTATAGCCTGACAAGCAAAGAGAATTTGTACTAATTTCTTTAGATTTAAACAAAACAAAACAGTTATTTGAATTCAAAGTTTAATTCTTCCTGTATTAGCAACAAGCTTGTAAGTCTATTACCTCCTTCAGTGCACTTTGATGCTAACAGGCGACATCTCTGTTTGCCTTTAACTATCTGTCCTTTCCCTTTCTTTCACGGCCCCCTACCTCAGCATTCCTCAGACACCGCGTCAGGGGGGTCGTGGTGACATTGTCACACCGACCTCTGACCTCGTCCAGTCACTGAGCACGTCTCCCCTTCTTCCTTCTAGCAGAGCAGCTCTCTAGCTTTTCTTCACGTGACTCCATCCCCCCACTTTTCATCCCAGTGACCTTCCAGTCAGTGGCTCAGGAGTGCCACTTCCTGCCACAGTCCAATTAAATCTTTCCCACAGTGCGCTTCTTTTTTCTTTCACTGGGAAATACTGCACACCCTTGATGTCTGCAAGTTAAGTTCATATTTTTAACTGCCGTATTTGCCATATCAATTATATTCTTTTTTCCACTGGTCAATACTCTCATTGTGTCCAATTCAATGTTATTTATATAGCACCAAATCACACCATCACCTCAAGGTGCTTTATATTGTAAGGTAGACCCTACAATAATACATACAGAGAAAAAAACCCAACAATCATATGATCCCCTATGAGCAAGCACTTTGGCGACAGTGGGAAGGAAAAACTCCCTTTTAACAGGAAGAAACCTCCAGCAGAACCAGGCTCAGGGAGGGGCGGGGCCATCTGCTGCGACCGGTTGGGGTGAGAGAAGGAAGACAGGATAAAGACATGCTGTGGAAGAGAGGCAGAGATTAATAACAGGTATGATTCAATGCAGAGAGGTCTATTAACACATAGTGAGTGAGAAAGGTGACTTATGATGAAATACTCAATGCATCATGGGAATCCCTCAGCAGCCTACACCTATTGCAGCATAACTAAAGGAGGATTCTGGGTCACCTGATCTAACCCAACTATATGCCCCAAATTTTCTCTTTTATTCTACTCTATTTCCTCACGTTGCTGCATTTCACTGCAGGCGTTATAGACATTCTTTGAATGTGTGGTTTATTTCTTTGTTGTTTGAATTCAGAATGGGGTTCACTCCCTCTCTCTTTTTTGCTCTCTGGAGTCAAAACACAGAGATCAGAAAAAAGGAAAGAATAAAACAATGGCACGAGGAGACGCTTTTGTGGTTGTATGATTTCTCTAGAGGAGAGATCAGGTCTCTTTCTCAGACAGTAAGCTGCCCTGTTATACCTCAGTTTCCTCTGACTATGTGGTGCCTGTAGATAGAAGCCCTGACTTCTCTATTAGCTTCAGATAACACACCATATTTGTATATACACAAATAAATACAAATGGATGCACAGATTTAAAAAAATAGCGTAAAAATTTTGATTGTCCTGAATGAAGTGCTTCCTGCTGTACAGGTAAAAAACAAGCAGGAGTCTTTACATGTACATGCAGTCACCTACTATTGATTTCCATTAACAGAAACCAGGAAGAAGAAAATTTCATTCCACATAAGTTTCCTTTAACGGCTTCAGCACTGCTGTCAGTAAAGAAAGTGATGAATACATGTGTTTCATTATTCATTGCTCCTCTCATTTCTGCAGGCTGAGTGAGTGCGGAAGATTTCAGTCACTTTGATAATGCTCTTATTTCTGTGAACATGTGGATAACTTTTTAAAATTTTCACATTAAGAGATATATACACGGTCATCAATAAGCAGATGATTTATAGATTTATAGCAAATCTTTAAGCCACTGACCTTTACATTCTCGTTCAGGAGGAAGATTAAAAAAGTAAGGAGGTGATTGGTCAGTGTCTCACTGTAGAGACAGCCCATCGATTTCAGTTTGGTTGATGGAATTAAAATTAGATTCTCCTGCTTCAGTACAATTTCTAAGCTACTGATTATTAACTTATTATCTTTCATTAGGTTAGCAGGTCGACTCGGTGCCTCCTAATGTGTTTGAAATAATTGTGTTTTCTGTGGGGTTGCCACTAGTAATCAAATGATATGTTACTACTGGCTTACATAATCAATTCTTGCCAGTCCATTACAGCAGTCGTCTGTGAGCTGTGAGTGGCAGGCAGCGGAAGCCGGTGTCAGTTTGAGATGAGTGAAAACATTACAGGGATTTCCAGGGGGGGAAAAAAGCTTCCATATTCCCTGATGTCATCTTGGTCAGGCTAAGCCAGCGTACTCGGGGGGAGCGGGCGGCTAAGCTGTTAATTGAATTTGATGGTGCATCTGCTGCCTTATGCGATGACATAAGACGCCACAGCCTACAGCCTCGTGTTTTCATACTTTATCTCTGCCTCGTCTGTTTTAACCTGATCTCTGTTCTCTCTATCGCTCCATCAGAGCATGCAAACATATGGATCGAAGGACTGCAGAGCAGACACATACACATCAATTTTACCCACATACTCTCAGATAGATGTGATGTAATGCATCAGCTGACAGCTGTATCGAAGGTTCTTCGGTCTTGACTGAAGGTGACAGTGAACAGCTGGTTGCATTTTGAGATTTAATAAGACACGTGCTGTTTTAGAAATCAGCTGATAGCTAGCCACTGTGAATGGTCATATAGATAAAATGAAGTCATTCCTTTACTTTGGTCATCAAGTATTAGCCCACTGTAACCTGTCTGCATGTTATCTGATGCTGAATTTTAGCTGTATATTAGAGCTTTGTGGACAGAACTTACAATGCTGTGCAAAAGTCTTCAGCCACTCCTTCATTTCTTAATATTTTGCTGGGAAAATGGGAAACGGCTGCAGCTATTTATTGAAACATGCGCGAACATACATGGAAATATAGGATGTGAGGCAAAAACAGAGTTTGTACACTATGGTCACCTTTTTCCTCAACACAGCCTGAACTTTCAGAGGTGTGCTTTCCTTTTCATTTCTTTAAATTGTCTTCAGGAATAGTTCTCCAGGCTTCTTGAAGGACATTCAAAGCTCTTCTCTGGATCCTGGCTCTCATTATTGCTTCAGTAATGTTGATGTCTGGGTTCTGAGGAGGCCAATCCATGACTGATAGAGTTACATTGTGTGTTTTTCAATCCAGGTATGCTTTTACTGCATTGATTGTGTATGTGGGATCAGGCTGAAAAGTGAAGCACTCAAACAGTTTCCTGATGGTCTTGGTGGATCCCATGGTGGATCACAGTCTGGTGGTGTCCCTGAATTGTTTATTCACTAGCTGGGCCCACGTCCTCATTTTAGGTTTGACAGCGTTTTAGTAGGTAAAGGTGAATGCTTGGACATGAATTGAGCTGCGTTTTGGCTCCTTTGGCTCCCAGGCTTGGCAGATCCCCATGCACTAAATTGGAGTGAAGAAGTTAAAGAATATAGGGGAACCGGAAGGAGCGTGTTTGGAGGCGTGGTCCCGCTCCTGAAATTCCAATACATAATCTCCAATTATTCCATCAATTTTTAAAAATGGCTGTAAACACTCACTGTTGTGTCTCTGTCATGACTTCTTCTTTACCTGCTGACAAAATGTAAAAAATTCAAAGTTGGATATGTCACTCCATCAGACCTGCTCCCACTGATTTTCAGCCCAATTCTTATGTGATGTTGCATGCATCAGCTTTTTCTCCCCTTTTTCTTTCTACGAATGGTTTCTGACGACTCTTCAGTAAACAAAAGATGGTCAACACATAGACAAATGAGTAAAAGTATGTATGGTTTCTCTTTTTTAAGCTTTTCCAACATTTCAGGTTTTTGGTTCAGACACTTTGTGTTTAACATTAAAAGTTCATATTTCCTGGGTTATTATCAGGACAAACACTGGCAGCATGTCTACAGTGCGGGATGGCAGCTTGCTGGCCTGTTTGTAAGGAACAATGTGAGAGTGGTCACAGACACAGACACCAGAGAAAAGATGAGGATGAAAGGAGAAGATGAATGAAGCTGAGGTGTGGAGATCGAGAACAAGAAGGAAAGCGAGGGTTGTGGAGAGATGTGAGCGCTTTGCCCTGGTTCAGTGAGTATTGATCCGGTGTCAGGTCCCAAAAGATGGATCACGAACCCTCCTCCTGCCTTCTCATCCTCCATCTTTCCCCTCATGTCTAGTCCTTCTCCCTCCTCCTTCTTTCTTCTTCACTCAGCCATTCATTTCAGTGCTCTTTACCCAGGCCTGGCTGTCAGTAGAGCAAGAAAAAAGATAAAGATTTACATTCCTTGCTGTCTTTTATCCCCTCCTGCTATTCTCAAGAGCCAAAACATCTCTTTATCTCTGTCCATTTAGATCCTACCAAATATATCCATCTCCCTTTTCTACAGGTACTCTCGTATTATCCCTGCCTTTTTGTGATGTAGCTTTCAGCAATAACTGCTGAACTGTCAGCAGTTCAACATGCATAGAAATTCACTAACCATCTGACAAACAAATAAAAGGACATCCAACAACCTCAGGTTCACTAAAGAAAGGAATAGAATAAAGAAAAATATCTCTTGCCAGGGAAGCCATTGTCATCCATCAAAAAGGTATATCAAAATCTACTTTCTGCATTCGCTCCCTCCTTTTTATCTCCCTACCTTCTATTTATCATAAGCTGATAGTTTACAGTAATGGATTAATAACTCAGTTATTCTATAGAGGATGACCCTGGTAGAGGATGTGGCGCTCTGCTTCTGTTATCAAGCGGCTGCAGGATTGTTTCAGAGGATAACAACTGGCCAAACCCTATGACTCCCCTCAGGTTTGCTAGTCTGGACTGAAGTATGAGGGGGAGCTGTACGGTGATGAGGGTGAGACGTAGGCAGGCAAAGTGAGACTAAAGAAAAAGAGATAACATGTAGATTGGATAAAAGATGAAAGAGGTATTAACGTGTGCTGTTAAAGAGACATTATATAAGGAGGAGACCTGCACTTAAAGAATCTTGAGCATGAATCTACAGGGAAACTCTCAAATCCTAAAGATGGAGATTGCCCTGCAGCAGAAGTACTGCAGCACTTCTGCTGATGAACAGATCCAGTCTCTCACAAAAGTGAGTACACCCCTCACGTTTTTGTAAATATTTTATAGCATCTTTTCATGGGACAGATTGAAGATATGACACTTTTATACAATGTAAAGTAGTCAGTGTACAGGCTGTATAACAGTGTAAATTTGCCTTGGATTACATGGATTACCTGTGGTCATCAGGTGTCACATGTCCTTAGTCTGCTTGTCTTCAGAAAACTGTTTGCGGGCTTTCTTGTACATCATCTTTAGAAGAGGATTCCTTCTGGGACGACAGCCATTTGATGCAGTGTGTGGCGTATGGTCTGAGCACTGACAGGCTGACCCTCCACGCCTTCAACCTCTGCAGCAATGCTGGCAGCACTCATACATCTGTTTTCAAAAGACAACCTCTGGATATGCTGCTGAGCACGTGCACTCAACTTCTTTCATGGTGAGGTTTGTTCTAGGTTTGCTGTGTGGTCTTGGCCACTGTGCTGCAACTCAGTTTCAGAGTGTTGGCAATATTCTTATAGGCTTGGCCATATTTATGTAGAGTGACAATTCTTTTTTCAGATCCTCAGAGATTTCTTTCCTAGATGTGGCATGTTAGACTTCCAGTGACCAGTATGAGAGAGCGTGAGAGCGACAACACCAAATTCAGCACACCTTCTCCCGATTTGCACCTGAGACCTTGTAACACTAACGAGTTACATGACACCAGGAAGGGACTGGTGACTACTTTACATTGTATGAAAGTGTCATATCTTCAATGTTGTCCCATGAAAAGATATAACAAAATATTTACAAAAAATGTGAGGGGTGTACTCACTTTTATGAGATACTGTATATCATAGCTATTGCAGTTGCTAAGATTGAATTCATTGCAAATTAGATCTAAAAATGGGGGTCTAACATGTGGTCAATTTATACAAACACCCTCATATATACTCACAAGTGCACTATACCCTGCTATTATGAGATATTTTTTATCTGCACATGTTCACTCCCAGTGTTGTAAAATCTTTCGGGAGTGGTTGTGTTCACTGTACCTGTAACCTTCAAGACATCTGCAAAGTCAGAGTGGGAATGAAGGAAAGAAAAAAAGAAGGCTAGTGAGTGTGGTGTTGAGACTAGAAAACAACACATACAGACGAGCACATGCGTATAAACCACCCAGCAGAGTCAAAAAGTCCAGGCCCTGAGAAATGTCCTGCAGCGGGGTTTCGAGTACAGCAGAGACTGAATCTGCTCCACATGACACATGAAGATGAATGGAGAGAACTAAAAGAGGAACGGGAAGAAGTGCGCCTCTGCAGTTCTGCCTACACAACAGACAGATCTGCATGGCTGCATGTATAATAGGACAAAGAAGAGGAAAGAGAGGACCGAAGACAAGGAGGAGGGAGAGCGAAGAGGAAAAGGTGGGGTGCTGTGATTGGTGCTCTCATTTCGCCGTCACTGTGTCCTCTGGATGTTAGGACAGGAGGTTAGCATCAGTGTGTTTGTATTCCTGTCGTTAGCAGCTCCTCAGTGTATCATCAATTTGCTCTTGTTGTTTTGTGTTAAAATTAGTATCTATCACAATCAGATACGCTGGCTCACAGTGGCTGCATAAGGCGAAAAAGAACATTTGCACAGACTGAGGGCGCAAGTTGTTATGATACACATTTATATCCTCAGTGCAATTTATTTAAATTAGTGTGTCAAGTGTGCGCTTGACTCAGCTCAGTCATCCAGCTCATTCTTTAACCTACATAGTGCATCGTGTGTATTTTCCTTAACTGAGCAAAGCTGAGTCAGTGAGTCATTCAAGAGAGGCTAGTCCCCGCACTGCACGCTATGAGAGGCCTAAGATGTGCTCAGGAGGAACTTTGCAGCTAAGGCTCACCATATATCCAATGTAAAAGCATGAACAGGCTAAAAGGGGGGAGATCAGTAATCCTGTGCTTGGGAACGATAGAAACTTTACTGGGTCTAAATTTCCTGTGTTGTTGAAAGAGAGCAAAATGGAGCTATGAAGGGGATCCATCTGTTTTTTTAAGATCTCCAGAATCAAGACTGATTGTTGTTGCTCAGTGTTGGTGGGATGTTATTGTAGCTGTTCTTAATTCCTCTTGTTCTCTTGTTTTTGCTGCCCCAAAGTGGCCTGAGAATTAGCAGAAACCACATAAGAAGGATTCTTTCTTACATTTGGGGCCAGTTATTTAATGGCAGCATCTTCACAAGCGCTAAATATAAATCTGGCTAAATGATTGATTCTGTGTCCAAATAAAACCAAGAAGATTAGCAGCACATATGTATACCCGTGGTGCTTGTGCCCATGTTTGTGTTCATGCATACATGTAACAGTATGTGGAGGGACAAACAGTCACAGTGAAGCTTAAGCTCGATATGATGAGAGTCAGCAATCAGAAAGATAATCAGATAACAGTTTATAGTGAGCGTAAGCATGTGTGGACACTTTGTTTTAGGCAAAAATGACGCACACACAGTCATGTTTACTGTGACTGCTTGGTGTTACATCGTTCATATGGTCATATGAGTCACGTGTTATGCAATAGTTTAGTTGAAGCCTTCACAGATCACAAAATCATAGAGAAATTTGTATAATTTTAGCATTTGCAAGATTTCATAATGCAGAGTGTTTGTGTGCCTCTTGCTATCTTTTATGCTTCCTGATGCAGTTTATGTAGAAAATGACTTTTTTATCAGCTGAAGAAGTCCAAGGTCCCCACAGTGATCCATCTACCGAAAGCAATTTCGCGAAAGAAAGCCAAATCCTCTGCTATCTGCTTTGTTGCATTTGTCTCTGTAACACGTAATCGTCCTCATCCATCTTCCTGACATTAAGACAGGAAATTAATTATGAAGCCAACTTCCTGTTTAATGAATCAACAGACACACAAATACACATGCATTATAACCGGAATGAAAGGGACAAATTCATGACTGCACTCCATGTGCTTGGCACTTTAATGCACAACACAATGGATACCCTGCACCCAGATTAACAGCACATTTAGTGCTTTGTTGTAACACTGTGAAACAAGTCCTCAGACCTGAAGTGCCAAACAGGTCGTATCACCCACTGACACGATCCGTGTAAGCTTTCCAACTACTTTTCAACAATTAACTGCTGAAAAAGAATTAATAGTTGGTTAAAGTTTTACTAGTTTTAGACTAAAAAATAACATGTTGAAAACAGGAGAACCGCAAGGGAAAGGTCATCTTTTGGGTTCAAATAAGGACTTTGCTAAGGTTGGAGGATTTCTTGTCAAGGTTGCAAACCTGCTAGAAATAATGCTGACCTTTGTAACGTGAAACAAAGACTAATCCATCCACCCTGGCCTCCTACAATGACTTTCTGGCTCTTTAGTTTACATTCTTGAGCTTGACCTTGGTCCTGACAGAATATTACCATTACAGGGTTTTGTCATTTTAACTTAAACCAACATTTTGGGGGCTTTTCCTCTTTTACAAAAGATATTTTCTGTAACATTAAACCAGGATTTAGAATAAGCTGCTATCACAAATTACCTCAAAGCTATTTTACATATAGGATGGCAAACAAGGATTACACAAGACTAGGAGACACACTTGCATGCAGCCCTCAGTAAGGGCAAGAGTTTGTAACCTCACATCAACAAATCTCCATGTAGAAGCTGATTGACTGAAATGTCGGCTTGATCAGCAAAGGGAGCAACAGAAGAGATAGAAGTGTGGAAATAAAAACATCAGAGATCATCAAATGGAATGAAAATGATTTCTGTCTCATCTGCAGCGTGGGCTAAGCTAACAGATTACAGCCATGTGATCATTGCTACAACATAGACATGGTTCTTCAAAGCTCTGTGTAGCACCTATAGATTAGAAACAATGCACCATGTGAGGTGCTGTAGATGGTAACCTTTACTTCTCAAACCAACTCTTCAACAATGACAGGAAACGAGGCGACCTCTGCATGACCTTTATTTAATTTAGGACAGAGGAAAAGGTACACAGCATTGGAACATGTGTTACAGTGAAACTTGGGGATTTTTGTGACTGGTTACTGTCGTTAACGGCAGGCAAATGAGAATCTCATCCAGCTGATGAGAATTCAGAATTACAAAGTGCATTAAATGCAATAACCAAACTACATCCACAATATTTCATAAACAGAAAGGAAACACATAGGGATAACAAAGACTGTGGGACAAGATGGCATTACTGTAAAACAAAAGAGTTATCAAGGAATTATACACAGGAAGATAACAAGACACAGGTGAAGGTCATCAGGGACAATAACACAGGGTTGCGGTAAAACTAAAGAGAAGATACAGGTTTATCTACCAAAACAGGAAGTCAGAACAGTAACTACACAGGAAAACACAGACACAAGAATGAACTTAACACAGGGGAAATCACACAGGAGGATGAGACTGGAATCACTGAAGGAGCAAAATAAACACCAGAGCAAACTGCAGCTAAGAACCAAAGGCTGACCATACAGGAAAATCAGGGAATAAACAAAATAAAAAAATAACCTAAAAATATTTTTTTTAAATATCAAAGTCCAGAAACTTAAACACACAGTGAAAAAGCCAGGGGTGATGACGATTTACAGTACCTGTCCTCATGTACTTCACAGTAGCTGCAGCTGTGTGTCCACACCGGGATCATTTTGCGCTCACTGGACCTGCATCACCCACACGTTACCCACAAGGCTTAGCTGGTTACATCTCAGTTACTGTGTGTGGATGATGTTTGTCATATTTATAATTAGACGTTCGACTTGGACTCTGATTCAGAGATCTTCAATTGATGTTTGAAGGGTCGACTTTCGACGCGACCCAACATAAGACACAGCAAAACAGGAGACAATTAAACACAAAAAGGGAGAGGGAGGAAGACAAACAGAGAGGCTTACGTAACCATACCTCCAACTATGAATAATGTAAAGTCTCTGTTTACTGTTTTCTATGAATAATTCACTGTTCTAGTGTGTGTCTGTGTGTGTGTGTTGGTGCATATTTGGTTATGTGTTTAAATGTGTGTGAGAGACAGAGAAAGACAGAGAGGAAGATCAAACAAACCTAGACAAACACGGGCGAGGTAGGTTCTAAAGATTTGCTTTGAACTGGCAAAGTAAAGAGAGAAAGAAGCAGACCGAGGTGAATCAGAGAGCCGGTCTCCACTTTACACGTTTCATTTTCTCACCCTCTGATCTTTCTCTTCTCTTGTTCAAACTCTTCCACATCATGAATGATGATGACTTTGTTTTAAGGCCGCTCTCCATGCACCTCTAGGATTTTTCAATTTTACTGACTACTGGGATTGGACCTGCTTCTGTGTGTGGACCACTTTCCACCAATAAACAAGCTACTCCTCGGGTACTCTAAAAACTGATCAACCAGCTCCTCCTCCGTCCCTGCCAGCTAAATATCACAAAAGCCTGAGTCAGGTGAACTGAGGATGACTTGGATTTTCTAGTTTTCTGTCTGTAAAAGGACAGCACATTAACAAAGCAGAGCCAAGTAAAAAAGCAGCAGCATAGAGCGATGGCCCCATTCAGTAAAGTAGCCGTCCCTGTGTTTGCTTATTCAACTGTAAGACTCAAAATGGGTCAAACATTATCGGATACATAAAAGTGCCATTAAGAGAACAAACTGCACACAGAACAACAGAGTCACTTGTCTTTATACAATGCTATGAAGGTGAGGCGTTGGACCAAGTAATTCTTAAACCTCAACAAAAATGTTTTGATCCTGAGATTGAGCAGTGGTTATTAAATGAACTGCTCGAGTCTAATTTCCCACTTGATCCATGTTGTGTTTTTGACTCAAGTAACTAGAAAACAAGAGCTGGGTTGAGAGCAAGGACGACAAATCAAATCAGCTCCCATACAGTCAAAGAAATTACAAGAAACTGATTCATTATTTGAATAAATAAACCTTTGATTTGACAGATTACTGTTTTTTTACTCAAAATTATTGAATTATTAAATTCATGTTTACTGATAACAAAGAGGACAAAGGTATTTCTTTGTGTAGAATCCTTTGCTAAAATGGCCAACTGTGGAAATCTGAACTGATGATAACAACCTGGTACAACAAAACTACAGCTAATTTCCCCTTTAATGAAAACTGTAGAGGGATGGAAATCACAGGTTTAAATGTCCACTTGTAAAGTTGCATTACAGTGTTAGCCATTTTTTATTTCAGTGTGTTAAACTTTGCTAATTCATTGCAAAACACCACATGGAAGATGGATTGACTCAAATACACAGCCAGAGACAGTAAACTTGAAAAAAAAAAAAAAACTACCCTGCAAGAGGCTTTGATTCAGGATATCCATCATTACATACTGCTATTAGTGATTGTCTCACATGCCTCTGAGACAGTCCAGCAGGGTGCAAGATGCTAACAACCAGGGCATACATAGAACGCCACAACCAAGTGGCTGCCATAGTATACAGGAACATCTGTGAGAGTATGGTCTTAAAGTCTTTAGGTCAAAATGAGATATGCCCCTCAAGGTGGTTTAGAATGACCAAACTAAGATCCTGTGAGATTTCCATTTACAGACAGACAAACTGGGCATGGTAGTGGTGTACAAGCAGGGGAGGACAGCCGTAGTGATAGCTGTAGCTGTGCCACGTGATAGGAACATCGGGAAGACAGAACATAAGAAGCTTGAGATACAGCAAGAAAAGTACCCAACACTTACAGTATTCCCAAACAGAGATTTGCGATCATCTCTGCAACATTCCATGGAGTTCTGGGGCGGTGCCTCTGGATTTGCAGACTGGGGTGATGGTTCCCCTCTTTAAGAATGGGCACTGGGGGATGTGCTCCAACTATAGGGGGATCAAAACTGAAGGGGGGTCTATGCCAGAGTAACAGGGAGGAGATTCAGTCAGTCACTCGGATTCAGGAGGGACAATGGTCGGGAAACACTGGACCGGCTCTTTATACTCTCTAGAAAATTCAAACTTCGTGTGAGTTTGCCCAACCAGTCTACATTTGATTTGATTTATTGACCATCTACCTTGGGGTATCCTGTCGGGGGGTGCTTCTGGTGTCTGGCTGATTGTTACAGCCCATTCAGTCGCTCTACAATGGCAGCCAGAGCTTGGCTAATATCACTGCCAGTAAGTCGGGTTTGTTTCCAGTGGGTGTTGGAATCTGCCAGAGCTTGTTCCCGATTCTGTTCATAGTTTGGTGAGAATATGGTTCTCAGAAAAGGGTGGAGGCCCATTCTGTGACAGGGATGAGTTACTGCCCCAAGTGGAGGAGTTCAAGTATCTCAGGATTTTGATTACGAATGAGGGAAGAAAGGAAACCATGATTGACAGACTAAAGACACAGTGGATGGATCATTTCAACCCATCAGCATTCATACAGAAACACAAAGATCAGCCACACATATGGATATAGATATGAAGGCATACACATGCTGCTCCACCCACACACTGGATGAGCGATGGCACTCCATCTGGTCCTCATACTGCTATGTGTCATAGTAATCACAGGGGAATGACACGGACACAGAGGGATGAAATAAAAATGAAGAAAAAAGGACCGAAGATGACACAGATCAAGGTGTGACGGCAGGAATATCTTTGTGTGAGCAATTTTCTCATCCTGCCCAGAGCTATTTTTTTAAATCTCTCCCAGCTTGCTCCACACAGCAGGTGCACAAATATGCTCACTGTTTTTCCATTTCTTTCTCCCTCCTTTGTTTTTTTATGTGTGTGTATGCCCTTGTTCTATCATTTCTTTACTGCTGACCTCCCTTTTTTTAACCATGCTCTCAGATTATTTGTCCATGCTGAAAGGCGACAGAATAGACACTTCCGAAGCTTTTTTCCCTGTCTGTCGCGCTCCGCTGTGCTGAAAAATAGAAAGAAACAGACATCAGAATCACTCTGTCCTGCTATCGTTTGGCTGCTTTTGAAGGTCTAGCAATATGAGGTGTTTTCATAGAGGCTGTAAAGATGAGTGAGTGCTTTAGCTCATTTACCTGTTCTGTCAAAATCGAGACAAAGAGGTAAAAACCAAAAAACAAAAAAACAAAACACGTGTGTAATGGCAGCAGTCCCTGTGTAACCTTTATTTGCCCCTACAATAGAAGTGTGGATTACAGATGGGGATATTTTTCACGGTGCATGAGCACACAACCCAAACGCACACGCAAACTGGGTTTGCGCTCTGTAGGAGAGCTGCTGGTCAAATGCATCCAGCTGAGGAAGTCACTCCGCCACCATATGTCACCCACACACCCAATCCCCAATCCTCATTAGTCACCCAGCCTCTCTCTTCCTCAGCCACGAGGTCCTCTAAACCAAACCGTCCTCACCCCTCCCTCGCCAGCCCATCCATCTCATCTCTTGCTCTCTGCTTCGCAAAACTATTCCCATTCATTATAGGGTGACATCATCGCCACGCAATCTGACACTGCACTGCAGCACGGCTACTCCCTGAATAAGTAACCCGAGAGGCCGACCGTCTACAACACCGACACCCAAAACTGAAGTCGACCTATGGCTCAAGTTCCAGTTCACTCATTGTTGTTGGACAGAAGACCAGAAAAACACTGTCTGGCTCAAGGCTCTGACTTTATTGATTTAATTTATTACAATCAAAAAGGTTCGAAGGTCATAGATTATAAGTAATGCAAATGAATGATCAGGAATCAGTCCATTATAAATGACTATATATGTTCCAGTAATTCATTTTTTTTATTTGAGGTAATGTGTTTTTTTTATGTAATCACCAGAAGAGTTCATGCACATTTATCAACAATTGTACAAAAAAGACAATATAATATAACTACACGCACCCTCCTATTGCATTCTTTGGTAAAAATTAATTTAATATTTTTCTCTGACACAATAACACTGGATGCATAGATAAAAACAATGTTGAAAAGCTGCTACAAAGTAGCACAAACCCGTATCCTGACTCGACTCCGCTGATGCTGATACTGGCTCTCTCCACTGCCCATACACGAATAACAAGACAATACAGCAACTTCACTTTGGGGCTTTATGACTTACCAAATGTGTTTGTGTAACAGAATCCGATATTACAGTCTTTACGCCTTATAGTCAGCTCCCCTGTGGGTAATTGACCTGTAACCTGCAGAGCACTTTGGTGTATGACAAAGTCTGGAGAAAGAGAGATGCTACCAGCCGTGACCCAGGATGTGGAAGGTAATTCAGTCTGAAATCAACCTGTCAGCACTTACGTCTAACAAGGTTTACTGTCTACAGTCTTTCCCAAGATTAATGGTATTCACTCTGTATGACACATTGCACAGTGATGTTAGTCTTTTCAGTTGTCAGTCAAAGAAACCTGACATCATAGCATCAGTGGTGACACTGAGTGAACTTTCTCGATGCTCTGCCTGAAACGGAACTGGCTAAACTGGACCGTAGCAAATCATCTCTGCCATTTCATTTACATTCTTGTTTTACTTTATTGCACATGTACTGTGGGTGGACGTTTTACGCTGGTATTTCTGTGAGCCTGAAGCATCTCTGTAGGTGTGTGTGTGCTTAGGTTGAAGTCCAAAGGCTTAGGCTCTGAAGTCCAAAACACAACAAAGAAGTGCAGAGTACAAAGTGGCTGAGATGTGAATTTAACCACCAAATCCAAGCTTGTGGTTCTTGGTCAGAAAAGGGTTGATTGCTTATTTTTGGTGAGAGACAAGTTGCTGCTTTAAGTGGAGGAGTTCAAGTATCTTGGTGTCTTCCTTATGAGTGAGGGAGAAACTCAGCCAGTGGCCTTCTACTCCCCGTATCTACAGTGAGCAACACTAGTTTACTATACAACAGTCCACCGATCACTAGTGTCAGCAAAGGCCAGGCTTCAACTCCTCATAAGGATAGCTGGATATAACTTTACTGTCATGGTGCTGGGTCATTTGATCCAGTGTTTTGAGTTTTCTTGTGTTTTTGTCATTTTGTATTATGATTTATGTTTAAGTCCACTTTGTTAGTCTTAAGTTTACTCTATAGTACCTATTTTGTTCTGTTTAGCTTTGGTTTATTAGATTCCCCCTTGTGTCTTTTCCCTCTGTGTCTCCCTCTGTGTGCCTGCGTTTATGTGTTTGTGTGAGTTCCTGTAACTTGTTTCCCCTCCTTGTGTTTTATCCCATCATGTTTAGCCTATCTATGTTACCCCAGCCCCTCATGTCTGCTCTCTCTCCCTCAGGTTCCTTCGCTCCCTCTCGTCTGCCTCTCCTTCACTCCTGCATCATGTTCCTCCGTTTCCCGTTTTATTGTGAAGGTCTCGTGTTTCCATGTTCATTCTGTTCAGGTTTGCTTCCCCTGTCTCGTTATGGTTATTCGCGTCAGCTGTGTTCCTCGTGTGT
Source organism: Oreochromis niloticus (assembly GCF_001858045.2). NCBI lineage: Eukaryota > Metazoa > Chordata > Actinopteri > Cichliformes > Cichlidae > Oreochromis > Oreochromis niloticus. The sequence continues at coordinate 29,782,434 of NC_031985.2, read as the reverse complement.
TCTCACTTCCTTGTTATCCTTCTGTGTATTTATGTCAGCGTCTCCCTCGGCCCTGTGTTGCGTTCTCCCTCATCCATGGTTGTGTGTTTCCCCGTGTGCCTCATTGCCTGTTAGCTATAATTTCTCAGTCTGGTTTTGTATCGTTTTGCCATTCAGCAAATAAAGCTGTTTGAGTCTGCGTTTGGTTCCTTTCCTGCCTGCACACAGCCGAAATCATTTACCATGATAGGACATAAACTAATGGTAGATAACATTAGATTATCAACCATTGAAAACTGCTAAGACTGCTCCACCAGTTTCCTCCTCTCGGCCAACCTGAAATCAGCTGAAGAACTTTTGCAATGCAAGTAACATCATATTTGTAGGTGTAACTTGTTAGTACAATGGTCTGTCACACATCTCATGTTGACTCTTTCAACCATGGTGCATCATAGAACACCACAGGAAATCATTCCTACCTGTGGCCAGGTAGGAATATTAACATTTAATTCAATGTGGGACTTGTGAGCGTTTCTGGGATTAATAAAGCATTCTGATTCTCAGGTGTCTTAGTTAGGTTTGCCTAATTTTCTATGTGCCCACTCAAAACAACAAGGGGACAATAGGTACATCAAGGCAACACAACAACAAATGAAGGAACTGATGGTTGATGGAGCAAGCAGACTCACATTCTCCTTGAACTCCCCCCCACCCCACCTCCCAGCTGTCACAGACGGTGCGTTTGGAAAAGGTTCAGCAGTTTAATTCAGCGAGGGGTGGTGGAGTGTGGCGCTGATGGGGCTGAAGTGAGTATTTAGAAGAAGGGGGCAGAGTAGGGACTGGAGTGCCGCACTTGCTTTCTTTTCTCTTTTGTCCCATTTACGACCATAATTCATTTCAGCATCACTATGGAAACTGAGAGGCTATAATCAGAGAGTGGCGTCCTAAATGGGGCCTGAACAAAAAGATAATAATTAAAGTAAAGGCTAGAAACACACTGTTGACTTTGGTGAAAGATGTGAAATTTAAAAAAAAAAAAAAGAACACAAGTAATGATTTTGCATTGTTCAACGTGAAAGACTGGATAAATTAAGTTGTGAGTTTAAGTGCAATTTAGGATCCTTGATCATTTTGGAGTTATTATCCTGGAGACAATAAATAGGCAATCAGCCACTCTTAATGAGGACGTGATTGGGACCACTTTGGTGAATGAAAGGCTAAAGCAGCTTTGCAAAGACTTAAATCACTTTCATTGACTGGGATAATTTCAGCAGAGCCAGTGTCGCTTTGTGTCCAGATTTTGCAGCGCACTGAGTGCTGTCAAAAAAATACATCACAAAGAAAAAGCCTAAGGTTTACACACACATAGTTAGGTACTCAAACATACACCTCTCAACACAGGGAATGTTAGCAGCACATCACGCTGAGTGAGGAGAAGAGTGTTTTAAGATAAAGAACAAAGGAAAGGTTTTATAGCAGGATTAGAATATTAGAGATTTTTATACCTTTATTTGGAATAATGTCTCAAACACAGGAATTCTAAGAATCACCCAAAGACCTGAATCAAACTTGGTACAGTTACAACTGAGAATTTTAAAGAAAATTGCTAATTACTAACAATTTGTCACCATTAGGAATGTGCGACACATAATAAAAGACAGAATGGCGATGGCCCCATCCTGTGTGCGGTGCGCCTCATATGGTCAGCTACATAAGTTTTCTGTTATTTGTAGATGTTGATCTACCTATAAATCATAAGCCTACATAGCTTTATTATTTGGAGCAGCATTTAAAACTACACATTTAGACAGTCTCTAAAGGAGGACTTTAAACATTTTGCTGCAGGTCAGACACTTTAACCCTCACGTCAAGGCGGAGAGGGTTAAAGCGCGAGCGTGGACCCAAGAGCAGGTTCAGACGGAGGCTCAGAGTAATGTGAACGACAGCTTTATTTACAACACTAGAAATGGTAACTTGAGAATATGAACTATAGCTTTGGAAATGAACATGAGATAGGTGCAAAGAGTCTAAACATGGGCTAGGAGCATGAGCATGAACTATGGTATTCCAGGACTTGGGGTGGCTGTGAGCATAGGCCGGGATTAGCAAAGTTTGGTGGGGAAACAGTGGTTCGAGAGCTGGTGGAGTTTGCAGGTGGAGTCACACAGGAGGGGGGAAGCACTGCTGTGAGGTCTGGGTGAGTGCGGTAACGAATAGATCCAGAGTTCCAAACGCTGATGCAGGCAGGTGAGGGTGGAGAGCATACCAAGGATGGTTATCGGCTGCAGTGGAACAGAAAAGACCAGCGTCCAGGTGACCTTGTTTATTGCAAGGTGCCATGGTGGGGTTCCAAGAAACAAATAGGTTAGCAGACGATCTGGCGAAGGCTAGTTGTGAGTGCTGGTCTTAAATACAGCTGGTCTAATGAACTCCAGGTGGGAACCCTGGGAGGAGTGATGATGAGTCCACCCAGAGGAAGAGCGCCAGGCACTGTGGAAAAACACTGTGACTCACCCAGACCATGACACTCACATTAATATCAATAATAAGGGTTTTTACTTGTAACTATAGAAATGAAGATATTTGTGTACATGTTATATTTTCTTTAAAACCGCTGCTCCTCACAGTGTTCACTGGACATGTAACTCTGACAGAATAAAATATGACTGCTTTGGTCAGTTCAGAGTGTTTCGTGAGCTGGATGGATGGATACACAGACACGCTGTAACGGCTTGCTTTTATTAACCGAGTTTATGTTGGATGATTCAGGTTAACACAGTGTGCTGTTTTTCTTACCTTCATGCATTAATTAAACTGCAGTTTGTGGTGTCTTTTTAGACGGCTGAATAAATTAGTTGTGTTGTTTCACGGTGCAGAAAGAACCCTACAGCACTTTTTTTTCTCTTTGGTTATCATAGCTTGTACTAAATCCAACGTATTTCTGACAGATCATGACTTTGAAGGACAGGTCCTTGATTGTCCCCTGTGCCAGACATTTGGTTTCTATTGTACATCTGTCTTTTAACGTAGAGTTACTCATCCCGACTAGTCCAGGAAACGTTAAGCTGCACAGTGACAGGGACAGCTCTGATTGGCACAAGCAGTCACATGGCAAGGCACTGGTTTTTACTGAGAGCTTAATTTGCTTTTGCCTTGCTTTTAAATTGGTGCCTGCATTCCAACTATTGCACAGTCATGCTCATTTAATTGTGAGATGGCAAAATCGTGACTGAGATTCAAATTTGATTAACTGTGCAGCACTTTAAGCCACTTTCACATTGGCTACACTTGTCAGACCTGAAGGCTAAATCTTGTGACTACAGTCAGTGGTGGAAGACACCTTGTACAAAATAATATAGAAGAAGAAAAAATGCTTCAGTTCTTAAATTCTGAGTTTTTTTTGATTATGATTATTTTTACTTTTAATGTTAAAGGATTAGTTCATGACTGCTCTGGATAATAAATAATAACGTGCTTTCAGACGCCCAGTTTATTAGACATATTACACATGTTAAACGACATGTAATTACTAGTAGTGCTGTTATAGAATTCATAATACCCAAACCGCATCAATAATACGCATAGTTTGACAATGCCACCAAAATCTTCATAGTGATTTTAAAGCACCGATGTCCACCTGGCATATTCAATTTTAAAAAAATGTTTTAATTACACTATGACCTTTTGCAGAGGTTGGGTGCAAATACATATAAATCTACATGAGGAGTGAAAATAGAGGTTAAAATAGTCTTTAACACATCAATTTTAAAAAAGTCTAGATGCCGTCTATCGAGATTTGGTGCATGAGCTTACACGTATAGCGCAAATACATAGATTTTTATTTTTTGAAATAGTGAAATCTTCTGGCATGAGTGAGATGTTATATGCACAGTAAACAAGTAAAGCATATCTTAATTTTGCATTTAACAAAACTGTCGGTTTCCAAAGAACCACGACTTCAACCTCTCAGATGAGCAGGCAGATTGATGAGATATGGACAGACGCCCCCTCACCTTGGTGAGCAGATCGGTACCGCAGCAGGACAGACGGACTCATGTCCAATGCACCCTGGGGAGGTGTGTGTGTTCAACTATGTGCATGAGTGACAGACGGCCAGTCTGCAGCCCCCTGCAGACGAGGAAGAAAGAGGCAGAGGGGAAAGCAGGAGTGGGTGAGGGGCTAAAACAGTACACCTAGAGAGGAGGAGAGAGATAGATGAAGGGAGGATGATACTGAGGGATGATGATGGAGGACCCTAGCAACGAAGCAGGGGCTGAGGTGGGAAAGAAGCAGAGGACAACAAAATGTTAAAGTGCTCGGCGAGAGAAAGATGAAGGAAGATGAAAGTGATGCTGGACTAGAAGGATAAGGCAATAAAGAAAAAAGCAGCGAGGGGAAGGGGGAGGTGATGTGAGAAGGTGGTGTAAAAGCATGGATGTGTGATCGAGGGGGGTTAGTTTTCGAGAAGACACAAAGAATAAGATGAACATATTTTCTCTGCTTTTATCCTACTTAGAACATCAGCACTACTAAAACATCCACCTTTTAGGGCTCATGTGAAGCACTGATTATTTCAATTATGCACTTCACACACAGGAACAGGAGCACAGTTTTGGGGTTTTTTAAGAAGGTGTTTTAAAGCAACACGCTGTTTGTTTGCACTGAAAGGTTTTTCTGTCTTGTGCCACGGTCGGGCTAAATGTCCACACGCTCACCCAACTCTGACCTGAAAAAGCTGAGAGGAGACAAAGACGCTATCCTGGTATCACACACCCGTTAGCTCCAGATAGCCTTTGCAGCCAAATGCCATTTTTGTTGCTTCCTGTGTGTTTTGTTCTGCTGCTCTGACCTTCACATCCCGAGTACGAGTTATTAGTTTATGTCAGTGTTGAGTCAGAGATTTATTGTCTTACATCAAATATTTCACATCAAATACACACACACACGTAATAAATTAATCCTAACCTTTTAATGTAAGATTTTTGTCTTTTAAAAAATGTTCTCCCCTGTCTTGGTCAGTAGACAAAAGAAAAAAAATCTGAGGATAAACTTAAAAAACAGTTCTGTCATTTTAGTTTTTCTTCAAAACAGTACAGGGGTTAGCGTTACTTCGCACAATCAGATGTTAACGGAATATTTATGGACTATTTGGTGGAAAAACAACATGGGTGGGGCTAAGCTGACACATCAAATTGCATAAAAATCAGGTGAAGGAGAAAATATCTTTCATAACGTTATTCCCATCACAGAGTTAAGTTATGTGTGGAACTGACTTTGCACGATCACATCAGAGTGTATGTATGACTAATGTATTTTTGATTGGTAGTGATTAACAAGCAAAGCGAGCACAGCATCTGTGATTGTATTGTTCTTGACGCCAACCACCTCCTACCACACTGGCAGGAGTCCTTCCACTGTAGCTTGTAATGAGGAAGCACTGGAGCAATTAAAGCAATGCTGACTTGTTCATGCTTCACTCTGCTCTGATCGGTTATGGACAGTGTGAAAGGCTTTGATTGCATCCATCAAGACGTTTGAAGGTACTGAAGTCGCATACAGTGTATCTGTCATTGTGAAGACACTATCCAGTATTATTATTTTGATACATTAATATGAAGAATTTAGTAAATCAATCAAAAATATTGATTTTACTGATTTACTTTAGCAGTTTGAGTATAAATCTTAATGCTTGGACTTTATCTTATGGTAAAGGCTTAAAGATGTGGATAGAGTTTAATCATTGATCATGGGCTTTGTACGTAGCCAAAGATCCAGGTCCAGGATCCAGTCATCTGACAACCATCTGACAACCACTGGTTGCTAGGGAAAAATGTGTATTACATAGTCAGCTAATGAGTGGCTGCTGGTGGCTGCTAACGTTAAATCAGTCGCAAAGAGCCAACACAGTCTTGCACCCAAACCTACTTGCGACTGCTTTTCCATTGTGGTAACTAACAGGTTGCTACAGTAGTGGAAGATGCCAACTGGTCTGCAAACACTCTCTATCTACTCTCTAAAACTGTGAAACTGTGATGAGTGTCTCAAATTTGACAGCCTTCAAAGCAAAATCTCCATCTTATGAAATGTGTTGGTTGTAGCAGTACGGCACAACCTTTACTTCTAAGGTGAGCGTTTTCTATTTCCAGTTTGTATTTCACTTTTTTGAGTTTCACTGCGGCTTAAAGAGTAAATGGTGAGTGTTTTGAGGCAAATTGGTGCTTATCATACTGCCACATACAAATTACCATGTCAGTGTCATACCCACCAAAGCAATCATTCATAGGTTTTTGGTGTGGGACGCTCTTTGGACTGCTTTTACCTCGGCACAGCCAGCAAGCTCCAGCAAACAGTCACTAACCGGTCAAAGAGTACACTTTTTTTCCATAGCGACTTGGCGTTCCCAGGGCATTGCTGATTCATATCTAAAGTGGGAGTTTACACACTGTACATCTAGTGGGATCCAGAGATAATGAAGAAATCTCCACAAGCTCCATAAAAGTGATCCCGTTTGTGTTTTTATTTATTTAGTTATTTAACTAAGTTGCATTGCTGAAACACAAAGGAGATTTGACGGCCATGAATCAAATTCTCATCCCGCCATGCCAAACCATTATTGAGGCAATCTGAATTTGTTGATGGCTGGTGACCAGGAAAAGTTAAGAAACAACAGCTGAAAAGCTTGGCATTGGCCCAGGTATCAGTGAAGTTTGCCTGTTTTCTCCATCAGTGCTGCCAACTGGTTTTCTTTTAGCTGTTGGTTTCCAACAAAGCTGGAAGCTATTCTTTATTTTTATAAAGTTTTTTTTTAAAAGCATTAGAGCATTGGATTGTAAAATGCTAAAATACAAAAAGTAATCAGGAATGCTCAATTGATATGTTACATTTAGTAAAACAGCGGAAAATGTGGAATTTTACGGTTACATTAACAAATGCCTGTTTGGAACTAGCCAACATCCCCTTGCAGTGCAGGTGAAGGGCAAATAAACAGGTGATTCAGGTCAAAAACAATTAGCTGCAATGAGTCAACAATGCGCTATCAAGTGTGCAATGAACTATCAACATCATCACCTTAAATATAAATTCATGTCTGCTAGCCTTGATGTAACCTAATATTGACCATAGACACCATGTGTGCTTTGCACTGGTCCAACATGAACTTCGTCACAGTACTGCAGACTAACCACTAACTACATCTTCCTCCATCTCTTAGTCTCAGACATTAATATTTTTTCTCACCTTGAGAAATCCACCACATGCACATTTAGCTCTCAGACAAATTTTAACAAACTCAGCTGAAACAGTTTACTGTTACTCTGTTTATGCTCGCTCTTCTTTGGTAGCTAGCTAGATGCTAAAGTACCAGTACTGTGACTTTTTGTCTGCACTATGAATCCATGCAGACACGAGGAGTAAAAAGAGGGTGGGATATCATTATTTTCTTATTACTGTGAAAATATCACTGGAAGCAACATGGAAAAGCTAATTTTATCTTACAAGATTGAATTACTCATTGATTACTATGTAACTGAGGGTGCCAGATTGTTCCAACCTGCTTTAGCCCCTGAATGTACCCCTAGCTAAGGTTACCAAGCTAGCTAAAAACATAAACATTTAAATAAGATAACACTGGACAAGGTTTTCTTTTTTTTAGTTGTGTTTCATTAAGCAAATAACTACAGCAGCCAGTCAGCTGAGACAAACTGATATCATCACCATCATCATAAACAAGACAACAAAAACTCAAACTGCATCAGTCTAAACTGAACACTGCTGGAAGCAGAAACTGAATTTTAAATTTATCTAAAGTCCAAAACACAAAACTGAAAGTATAACTTCAACACAGCACTTAAAACATGTGCTGCACATTGTCACTTGACATCACCAAATATTACAGACAATTAGGCTATCACAACAGTAAATTTGTCCCCACCTTCTAAAAACAAAAATGTCAAAAGTAAAGATGCAATACAAAATCCACCAGTGCCACTATGCAACAGTGCGACAGCAAAGTGCTGCTCTCAGCTCCTCTGGAATAAAACACACTTTTAACCATTTCATTACAGCCAAGGACAACAAAATTGATTTTCTCCCCTTCAAAAAATGTTTGAAGCAGACCTGGATGTAATCTAGAACTGAATAATAGACATCAGCCAAGTGCAGTTTTCACCAAAGGCTGCACAATTACACATCAGCACGCGCTCACACGTGAAATGGTAGGGTGGTGTTACACTGTGCATCGAGAACCTTTTACACTTTCTTCCCCATTCTTGGTTCAGTTAATGGTCTTATCTAACAGGAATCAAGACTGGGAGGGGGGAAGGTGACTCAAACTAATGTGTGTGTGCATGTGTGTGTGTGTGTGTGTGTGTGTGCTACTGTTACAAGGTTGAGTCTGCTTAGATTGCTCAGATCAATAATGCAATGAGAGAGAGGGGGAGAGAGCGCATCGTGTCTAATTTGGATGACTCACAAGGATGCACTGGAACAAAAGACAAAAGAGGAGAAAGAGAAGGAAAACAGGAAAAGAACGAGGAAGCAAAGGACGGAGCGGACGTGATGAGGAGTGATGAAGAATCCATCTCTGAAACACAACGGAGAAAAAAACTGAGACAGTTTAGTCGAATATTGATGAATATTTATTAACCCTGCTGTCTCTCACACCAACACTTTTGCTTCTAATAGTATTTTTAACACATGTGACTGTGAATATTTTTAAATGAGACACACTTTGATACATCTCATGATGACAGGTGCCATATGGTATTGTTAAAGTGGGACACGTAAAACATGAACACTGAACGCATCCTGCACAACCGTGCACTCCAACCAGAATCTGGCTCTGTGGTAAAATGAATCCTTTGGAACTTAGCTGTAGGCAAAAAACTCTGTCTCTTTACTTTTTGTGAACTCTTTACCTTCTACCTGGTCCATGTCTGTACCTGGTCTCCCTGAACGAAAACATAATTGCTTATGTTTTTAAAGATGTCTACTTCTAAATCCAGACAAATTCAAAATAGAAAATTGGAGGGTCTTTTAATACAAAGACTACCACTATAACAATTAATGTAATGTCTTTTCTTTTGCTGTTAAAGGATCCATAATCTTTAGAATTACAATATGCTGTTAAAAGTATTCACTCCTCTTCCTTTATAGACATATGAACTTGAGTGATAATCCCATTCTGAATCCACAGAGTTTAATATAATGTCGGCCCAGCTTTGCAGCTATAAAAGCTTCAACTCTTCTTGGAGGACTTTTCACAAAGGTTTGGATTGTGTTTGTGGTCATTTTTGACCATTCTTACAGAAGCACATCTGTGACGTCAGACAGTGATGTTGGATGAGAAGACCTGGCTCGCAGTCTCCACACTAATTCATCCCAAATGTGTTCTATCTGGTCGAGGTCGGGACTGTCACGGGCTGGGTCTTTGACCCAGCATGCTGAATCTTATTTTGTAATTTTGAAGTTCTCATGTTAGTTTGGTGACTATAAGTTTGTGTTATTCATATGTAGGGTTTAGTGGAGGTTTAGGTTAACGATTATTTATCATCTGTCTGCTTGGTTTCTGTGTTTCGTTCCTTGTCTAGTCTGTCATGTGTTTTAGGTCTGTTAAGCTTGTGTTGTCGTCTCTAAGTCTCCATGTTTCCTGTTTTATTTTCAAAAGGCTCTTGTGTTCTGTGTTCTGTGTTCATGTGGTTAGTTTTACTCTCCACTGTGTCATTATGTTTCATTCGAGTCAGCTGCGTCTTCATGTGTCTCCACTTCCCCTGATCACCTCATGTGTGTATTTAAGTCCTCAGTCTTCCTGTGTTCGGTGTTGCATCGTCTGTGTATCCACCTCATGTCATAGAACTCATAGTTCAGTTCATAGTTGTCACAGTGTCACAGTCTAGTTTGTTTTCTCGCTTTGATTTTTGTTTCATTTATATCAGCCGAAATAAAGGCTCGCCTTTTGTTAGAGTTAATTCAGTCTCCTTGTCTGTGTTCACACCTGGATCCTGGGACTGACTGGCCTGCACAGAGTCAAGTTCTTCCACACCAAACTTGCTTATGGACCTTGCTTTGTGCATTGGTGTGCAGTCATGTTGGAACAGGAAGAGGGCATCCGCAAACTGTTCCCACAAAGTTGGAAGCATAAAACTGTCAAAAAATAATTTTGGTATGCTGAAGCAGTAAGAGTTCCTTTTACTGGAATTATTTTTTATTTTATAAAGTTTATGCTTCAGGTTTGGTGAATGAAGTTCCAATATTTTATTATTTATGCTTTTTAAGCCCATGCTTTAAATACATCATAACTACAAATCCTTCTGAAACCCTTCATCGTAACTCATGTCAACACAGCCTGCAATGACAGCCATTAGCCCATTCAGTTTCCTTCTATGTATTTTAGGCTGCTACTTTTCTGCCACCCTTCATCAAATCGAATGAAAGAGAATGGATGGACTTGAAAAAAGAATCTCCAATGCTAACTAATGTTTTAGTTAGCAGAGAAATACCATGCACAGGTAAAGTCTGGTAGTCATGTCAACCACTTACATAGGCTATGCAGATTCAATGCAGAAGTAAAAATTAAGCTTACTGTTAAGTTTTTATCTTTAATTTGAAAATTCACCTTTTTGGACCACAAGAAAGTAGATGAGGTATGGTAAAATAAATTCAGAGTGGCGCAGTGGTATAGTGGGTAGCACCAGTGCCTCACAGCAAGAAGATTTGGGGTTGGAATCTACAAGCTGACCAGGACTTTTCTGTTTTCTCCAGTTCCTCTGGCTTTTTCTCACAGTCCAAAGACATGGATATTTATGCAGGTTTGGAGGTAACTCTAAACTGGCTGTAGGTGTGAATGAGATTGAGAACGGTTGTTCGTCTCTGTGTTGGCCCTGTGGTAACTTGGCGATTTGTCCAGGATACACTCTGCCTCCAACCCTATGACAGCTGGGATAGGCTCAAGCCCATGAATGAGCAGAAGATGGATGCATAAAATATACAGAGAAGTAGCCTAAAGATTATAGACTTGCCTAAAAAAATCATGACCTATTTATCTCTTTTTACATGCTAGTAATTAGCCAATTTTAATAAGTAGAAATATCATGAGTTTGAAACCAAATTTTGTGCTATCAGCCTTTTATTATTCATGTTCTTTTTGTGTATATAGAAGCTCCCTACCCCCTCTCGCTCCTTCAGCTACCGTATCTGGGTCAGGGTAACAGTCAGACATGGAAAGAGCTGGGTGACACACAAATGTTTGTTCTGTTTTAACACTTGTGCACTGTATGTCCAGTGTGTGCAGCAGTCCTCTCCGGGCCTGGCAGACTGGCCAGAGCTGCTCCTGTGACACACTTCTCTTGTCTCGACTGGCTGTTTGGTATGTCTGCAGAAACTGAGTGGACCTTCAGCTTCAAACTGTCTGGATTAACTGTACGGACTAAGGCAGTGTGTATAGATAAAAAAGAAAAAAAATTAGGCAAATTGTCCAGCAGCCAGTGTTCATTCTAAAGTCTGTAGCTCTCAGTTCCTTCAAAGGTTAGGTTAAAGGTCACTTTTTTGCAGGTTTACAAATACTGAAGTGGCAACGTGCTCCAAAATACACACAGTAACTAACCTGGTGACTGGTACTTCGAATAAGCCTTAAAAAATACTACCCCAATACTGCAGTTGTCATCTCTGCAGATCAGGTGAAGAATCCATCATACAGGAAGAAATGTCAGAACCCAGAGGTGAGTGGCAACCTTTCAAACATCAGATCCCTTCCCGTGCAGTTCATGCCTGTCTGCCTGGCTGGTCTGACACCCTGCTGGCTCCTGTGCTGTTCCCAAATACAGTTAGAGGGGTTTAAACAGCCAAGCGTGAGATTAGGTTCACAGGGATTATTACTGCGTACCCTTGTTTCCCATAGTCCCTGTGTTCTCACTGGCCCTAAAGGTCAGGGGTCACTGGTAACCCACAGCAGTATCGTGACACCTCATTACTCTTCACCAGGCTGCATGATCGCCACGGCGCATTGTCATGGCAACAGCGAGACAGAAAGCTTATCTTGATGCTGAGAAAATTACACCTAAGCACCAAACCCCAGGGTGTAGCCTGAGTTTTGTGTGTGGGCGTGTGTGTCTGTGTGTGGGTGTGTGTGTGTGCTGAGGGCATATGGTGTCCGCTGCATGGGGAGGTTGTGGGCTGAGATGAGAAGAGAGTTCCTCTCATGCTGTGTAATGTCCACACACTCCTGCAGTGATGGAGGTTTCCCAAATAATGGGGTTGAGGCAGAAGGGCAGAAGGCGATGACTGTGAATAAAAAAACAAACAAACCCTGATATCCATAGATATGAGAGCAACCAGAAGGCAGAGAGATTTGGAAAGGTAGTTTATGTTATCTACTCATAATCCATTGTTAGGATGTTAAGTCATCTTTAATGTCTTGAGGTATTTTCTCCATCAGTGGTGCTTTAGGAGAGGATTTTATCTAATATGCAGCCATGTTATCAGTATGTAATTACAACATTTAAGCTAATTGAAATGGGATAGACTGGTCTTATGTAAAACAGGTAATGGTATCCACTTAGGCAGCTTGCTTTGCTGGGAGCCACTTATGCAAAGTGACAAGAAGGATTACTAAAAAAGTATTTAGAGTACATCACACATTAACTTATTCACTGCAATTGTTGCAATGAAAACAATATTAAAAAGAAAAACAATAAAAGGTCAAAACCTTGTGTTTCGTCAGGGTTTTCCTAATTTCAGATTATCTTGTTATTCGTGAAATATGATAAAAAATATTATAAATCTTAAGCCTACATGTTATTTATTAATATTTTACTTCCAAGGAGCCAGACTTCGATGCATTTTTCTTAAAGTGGTATTGAGCAATATTTCTCTGGGGTTTCTGAAAGCTGCTTTTTCATCTATTTTCAGTCCAGTCCTTGTGTCTGACCATTCCCACAGATACCCAAGATAACACAGTTTAACAGACATAACAACAAGGTGATTTCCAAAGAGAAGAACTGTCAGAAATGTGTTTGGCACAACACTGCACTCAGATCATAATTCTGATTGCAAAAGCTGCAAAAGCATAGTCCTGGATTGGCCTCCCCAGAGCATCAACAACACTCACCTAAGAGAGTTCAGACTCTGTTGAAGACTAAAGTTGCTCATAACAAATTGACTTTCAAGGTTGCTAGAATTGTACAAACTCTGTTTTCGCCTTATATATTTTCCATTTATATATGTTTCATATAATGGCTCTACTTATTTTCCCAGCAAAATAAAAAATAAATGAGAGTTGGCTCAAAACTGCACTGTAGCACTTTAAACATTATTAAAAATGAAGTTTTGGTTCTTCTACGACAGATTTGGAAAAACAGATACACTTTCATCATGTTCCTCCATGTCAGCAGACGATGTAATGAGGAGCATGTGATGTACGTTTGTGTTACTGTTTGATGATGAGCAGGTGTGCTGGAAGTATGGCATTTTTTTGGTGTGGAAAAACAGATAAAAAGGGGGAAAAACAGAAACCTGCAATGTGCAAGCAGCTGATTCTTTTCTTTTGTGCCTTTTCTCATTTCCCTAGTGTTCAAACTCTTTTAGAAAAGGAGTGGATGTGATTTAGAAATGGTCAGTCACAGATAAGGTCGGGGGAATCACAGACTTTTAATTTGCAAGCCACAATGCTCTCCGGCTCTCCTTCGCCAGGCTGTCTGACGGTTCTCTTATTGTGCGAGCAGGAAACTCTTTGCTGGTGTAGACAGTTTAACAAATCAATGTTCATTTACAAGTCTGTAAACAACCAACACACAGATACAATGCCACTGCGTGCGACATATATCTAGATGTCAGTCAGACAGAAAGGATCGCTATTCCTGTAAGGCGTATCGACTGCAGTCTATTTCCCAGTTGTTGAGATAAGGCCCGCCCAGCCCGAATAGTTTGGCCTGTGGACAGAATCAGCTGATAGCACAAATGATCTGTCCATCAAATTCTAATACGCCAGTCAAGCCTCTATTAAAACAAAACCAACAAGCCAGGCAGACTAAACCCCAGCTGGCACAAGGACAGCGACTGACTCAGCCTTGCATAGTGTCTTTCCACCTTCCCTCCCTCCCTCCAACCCTGCTCTTTTTTTCTTTGTTTTTCAGCATTTTTTATTATCATTCAGACTGGGGTTTCCCGTCTCACGAGGAACATAAAGAGGAAGCATAAAAATGATAATCAACAGAAACAAAGCAAAGCATCAAACAGCCAGATGGGGACGTGAACAGCGAGAGAAGCCTGAGTTAATTTAACACAATTTAAGATGTGCACAGCACAAAACTTGTCCTGGCATCTTCAGAATTTGGGTGAATAGAATTTGAAGACTCAGGTTGGGTGCGATGCTGTGTTCTGGAGGATTCTGTTGTGTTCTCGTGCAGTTTATTTCTTGTCTGGCACACCAAGTTTTCTGAAGAAAATCTCCATGGTGACTGAAATCTCTGGGTGATACTAAAATACCGTGCACTAAAGGAAGCACAAAGTCAAATACAATTTTGTAAAAGAGGTCCAGCTGCAAAAAGTAAAAATAAAGTAATAAAAATTTTGACTTTCCTATATTTTGAAATAAAATGACTGAAAATATATCAGGTTTTCAAAAATGTCCATATTAATTGAAATAAGTGAAAATACTGGACTTACTGATGAGGACAATCTAGACAGTCTTATCTGTGGGGGGAAAAAACATTAAGTGAAACAGGATGAATGTGTGGGCATCATGTTGTATTTACTACTTTTTTTTTTTTTAAGTCTTTTCAAGGTCTGATCTTCACATTAAGTTTAAGCATCCACAAAAAAGTAAGATTTCTAAGGTACCTCTAAGTGTAAAAGCTTACAAAACTGTGATGCCCGTATGCAAACCCACACAACTGACATGACACATTGGATAAATAAGGCATTTCACACATTATTACCACATTCACGACCCTTTTTGTTGTAGTCACTATCCAGCTCACATATTCTTCCATTCAGTTCAGTTGAATTCAGTTTTATTTATAGAGCGCCAAGTCCCCCAAGGTTGCCTCAAGGCATTTTATACTGTAAGGTAAAGACCCTAGAATAACATAGAGAAAACCCCATCAATCACACAACCCACTTTGAACAAGTCTTGGCGACAGTAGGAAGGAAAAACTCCCAGGACCAGGCTCAGAGGGGGGCAGCCATCTACCACAACCGGTTGGAGGTGGGGGAATAACTGTCAGCTGGTGGTTTCACTTTATAAGAGACAGCCTGACCAGACCTCTATTCCATGTGGAAAGATCAACGTTCAGTGTTTGTTACTGGGCAAAAACCCGTTTCGACCAAAGATATGGTGCCAGTATTTAAACCATGTTTGCTTGATAGACACATATTAGACTTTGGTTTAGTTAATTTGGTTAAATTGCTTGAACACACTGGTTTAATTTGGTTTAATTGATATAAGTTGCATTAATTACTTTTTGTCTTGGAGTTAGTTGTCTACGGCTCCAGTCCTTCCTGGCTAGACAAGAAGAGGCTGGCTTCTTCTTCTTCTGCAGTGAATCTTTATACAGCCTAAAAGTGACCTGTGTAAGTGACTGTAGTGTGCATTCAGCTTGTGCTGGTGCATTGTGTTGATTACCTTGTGGTTGTTTCCTGGTGGTTTATATGTTGCCAGCCATGACAGAAACAGAATGTTCACAGAGGCGAACATTTTTTTTCCATTTTCGACAATTTTGCCTCAATCTCCCCCTGTGATTTTGCTGACACCTTATATTTGCGGCTATGTTTGTTATTCTCTTACTGAATCATTCAAAAACTTTGATCAAAAAGTTACAAGAAAAGAAAGCATGGGAGAGAGCCACTGCAGCTAACCGGCCAATCACAGTAGCTGTAAGCTGTGATGTGTACATTCTAAGGAAGGTGCATGTGAAGTATGGGCATAAGATTTCAGAGGGGTTTTCAATTGCAATGGTAGGTTTAACACAGAAGTATAAATATGATATAACAAATGGACCAAACCATCTACTAGGAAAGCATGGGGAGAATGGGGTTGTTTTTAATTGACCTTATTTATTGTTCCTGTTTATAATGGTTTGTCCTACTAGTATATAGGTTGAGTTCTTTCTCATTTGGTGAAGTCACTTTCTTAAGTTCTTAGAATAGAAAAACAAACAAAGACAGAATTTAGGAATATACTCCCCTCTCAAAACGAAAGGAAATCAGAAAAACTCAAAACTCTGAGTCAGCGACCGAGGGGCCATGATAGTAATCGTTGAGTTCCGGTAAGAATGCCTCCATAGATTGCCGAACTTTTTGCACCACATATTTTTCATGCATTATGTCATTTTAAGTTGTATTTTCAACTGTGGAAAGCTGAAAGATGAATAAAAAAAAAAAAAAGTTTTCTGAGAATTACCTGCTGTCAGCTTTACCCAAGAAACAAGTAGTTCTTTTGTTGTGTGCGGGTTTCCTTCACTATGTGATCATTTCATGGCACTTTGGCAAAATCTGCGTAGCTTGTTACTTTCCAGTGACTTACAATTTTCCCTACTGGGTGAAGTGAAGGCAGCAAAAAATGGTAAGGCACTGCCCTACAATTGACCCACAACCCCAGCCTTCCCTGCTTTCTTCACAGCCATTACATAAAAGCCAGAATCTGTCCTGAAGTGCTGATTAGTGAAAATTGGAGACAATAAAAATGTGGTTCAATATGTGAAATGAGGGAGAAGGGATAACTCCTAGAAAAAGGTGATAGTTTTGTAGATCACAAAGGAACCAAGTGTAACTCTTAAGCCAATAAAAACCTAGCTCACATTGGGTGATACTCAAGTTCAAGAGCCTGCCGTCAGAACAGGGTGTACATGAAAGCACAACCAGGAGCAACACTTTCCTATAAGAACTGTGCAACAAGCAATAAGGCTGCAGGAACAATGATCTGAGGGTTGATGTGCTCAAAATAGCACATTTTGGTTTATATAAAAAGCATTATGTTTGGAGAAAGGAAACACTGCATTATAACATCTTATATCCTTATATCTGTGGAACATGATGGCAGCAGAGTCATAGTCTTGGCTCTTTTTGTACATCTGGACCAGGACAGCTTGTCTTCATTGATTTAAGAAGCCCTAGTAACAGATTGAACTTTCTCTCCGAACACACGTTTTTGTAGAGTAAAGAGAATTCTCAATTCTAAAACCTTTTGTGAAACAATATTTTTTAGGATAGTTAGGCAAAAAAAGGTGTTTGCAATGTGTTATTGTTAGAAAACAAGACCAATAACTCTCCATTGCACATTAATATAATGACATAGCCAGCACAGAATCAGCTGAGCTAAGCATAGATTAGGATGAAAGTAGGGAAACTTCGCTATGTCCCAAGGTAACAAAATCCTCAGACGAGCACCTCTGTGATTCACTAATTAACACATTGTATTTCAGTTTATTCTGCACAAAAACTGGAGCGGGGAAAACAGCATACGACAAATATTTTCACTCCCCTTAATTTATCTGAGCATACATACCAGGACCCAATCTTGAAATGTTCTTTTAAGAAATCTTGTTAGATCAGAAAATCAATGCCACTTTCACTGTCTGATGAATATGAAGCCTGAACCTGGAGCATATAGTTTAGTAACGGGGTATTTATAGGAATATACTCCCTGCAGAAACAATTTGACGTCTTTACACCAGTTTGTGTACAGAAGAAACCAACAAAGGTACCACTTGTTAATTAAGCCTGCAGTGCAGAAACTTTGTGCACCATTCTGGGAGTAACAACAATTACACAAACACTGTCGATGCGTGCATCCTGCTCCATCCAATAAAAAAAACAAACTAATCCAATACCAATTTGTCACTTGATTGCTTTTTTTAGGTTGTAATTCTTCCTCTGAAACCAAATTTCTTTGGTTTTAAATCTGGAACACCCAAAAAGTTTCTTGGACGATGTTGTCGCTGGTGTGCTATTCTCCTATGCTCCTAGTTTCTGCAGTCTACATCAAGTCCATCCCCAGGGCTGCTCCTCTCTTCAGCTCTGGCACACCAGCTGGTTACCAGTTGATGTATAACATATCACTACCAGCACACCAAGAGTCTGGCATAATTCAAAATTCTGATAACTTTTCCTGAATTGGCAAGAGCTTTAATGGAAAAAGTATTCTAGTTCAAAAACCACTGCAGGGTTTTTCCTGATTCTGGGTTAGGGTGACTAAGCTTGTAGGAATGATTGGTCTGCATATACGTTACCTTATTTAACAGACGTGTTGTTGTTTTAGGTCATTTAAAAAGCAAATTGTATTACATGCTTAAGTAGAAAAAATCCTACCTTTTACTGCTGGTGATTTTCCGTTTAGGGGAACACCAAAATTTTTCTAACCAGAAAAAAATGTGTTCTTCAAAGAACCCAGCTGTTAACCACTGCTAAATCTGATGAGCTAAATCAATGTTTATGGATGCAAGTTTTGGTACATACTGTTAAATCTCCCAATTCTTTCATCTTTGGGCTGAAGGAAGAACAACACTCGGTGTATAAATGCTCAATCAACAATCTCTTTATTCCATACAACACTTTTGAGCATTAACCATCTGGACGGGAGATGTGGACAGGAGACTGTCCGCCAGATCTCAAAGTGTCTGACCGTTTCTCACATTCTTATAGCTTCAGCCCCCCTCCACAGTCATAAAACCTAAACATCCACATTCTTTCTCTCTCAGTGAGCCTAAGTTATGACCTTGGCTTCCCGTGCAGTTCTGTTCTTTCTAATCAGACAAATAAGGCCATGATTCTCTGAAAACAGTATTTCTTATGAATTAGTAGTATAATACATCATAAACAATGTAATTCATTCACAATAAATCAGCAGTCTAATGTAATACAAATCAGTCTAATAAATCTAATAGTTGTCACCTTCTTCTAAGTCAGGAGTATAATGCAAACTACATCAAACTACATAATGATTTCACAATCGTTAATTAGAGGTATAACGTGGCATAAGATAGTATAATAATCTCACAATACACTGAAGCAAATGAAACACAATCTAACTGTAATATTTTTTTTTCCATAATCACAAGTTTTCTGACCGCCTTGAATCTGTGTGGCAGTACAATGTATTTCAGCTTCTATGTACACAAGAAAAGGATAATTAATGCCAATAAACATGAATCAAAAGATCAAATTCCATCACTGTTTCAAACAGCCATGAAAGTTTCCTGTTTCCTTTTTCAGCTTAACCATCTAAACCTCATTTAACTCCCCCCGAAACAATTTTGACTGCTTCTCATCCACATGGAAACAGAAGGTTAACATTAACGTTGCTTGTTTATCCTCCTCTGCTGTGCGCAGGGCTCATTAGCTTCTCCTAAAGCAGACTGCCCATAGTTGCCATGGAAGCTAGCGGGGACAGAGACAGAATGATGCGTACAGGAGCCACAGGTAAAACAAGCTGAGATGAAATCACAATATTTCAGTGTTTAGTGCATACCTCAGTATGACTCCATACTGCAGCCCTCACTTTGCTGCAGGAAAGGATGGATGTTGACTCTTAGTCACGCTCACAGATGGTGAAGACTGCTTTAAACTGGGAGGAGGAGGCAGGCGGAGAAGTCGGGCCTTGAGAGGTGAATAAATCTTTTATCGTCTCCAATCCCGTCACGTCATTTTGACTCAGCCAAAAAAGAAAGAATGAAATAACACACCGGGATCGCACAGGCATCTACGGCCAACGCACTTTATTGCTAAATGAAACTTTTTCACTTCCATTCCAGCTTTGCCAAATCACTACATGCTTATCCCTGAGGTCATCAGGAATGTCAATAGCCTCAGCAGATAGGAATCTTTCATTAACCTTTCATTTCATCGCAGCCTTAAAGAATATTCAACAGAATGCAGAAGTCTGGCGTTCGAGACGTCCTTCAGCAGCAAGATGGAAACAAATAATGGTAGCGTGTTCCTTTAGCTGACTTTGAGTTCGAGACAGCATTAATGCTTTATTTAAAGGCAGCGCAGTCTGTTCTGTTGGACCTGCAGGCCCTCGGTGTGGGCAAACGGAGTCGATGAATCACGCTGTTGCAGAGAGTACAACAAAGTGGTGCATCTACTACTGATGTGCTGTAGCGCCCGTGTTTATCACCAGGGCCAGAGCGAGACAAGAGATTTCACCGGCAACAAAATCAACACAACATCATAAAATGCCAATATGAGGCATATTTTATTCACTAGCACTGTGAATGCTACAGGACACGAGCTTCTATTCTGTTACAGAGATGAGAGGAAGAGTGGGAGTGCATTGGTATTCCCCAAAATGACTGTACGGATGAGATTTACAGTAACACAGAAAACATGCTGGCAGATGTGATTTGCTGCTTCAGACTCGGCTGATTTCCACTGAGTTTGGACCCAGACTCTGAAATAATCTTGGCGCAGTTTCTCCACACGGGTCATGAAATATTCACTTCATATCAAATGAATAATATATCCAGTATTACTTTTTTACTCAAATGCTGCTCCACTACTTTGAATCCCTCTCAGTCTATTGTCACAACAGGATGAGAAATGAAATGCATCTAATAACGTACACTGCTGACACAAGAGTCACATAAGCAATAACTCTGTGCAGGGGTGGACGGCTCTTTTTCTTTATAAATAGTGTCGTCTCTTATAAATGATGCTGATTTATTCTGACGTGGCTGCATGTATTCTTACCTTGTTCTGTGTGAAAGATACTATACATCAACTATTTTGCTGTATTCGAATGTTTAAATCATTTGAATTGTGTGTCTCAATTGGATACCCTTCATGAAGGGACATACAAGTGTTTGCCTCAAAACACCGTATTGACTCCCTTTGCTTTCCCTTCCCTCTAACACAACCTGCCAGTCATCTGTCAGTCACCCCAGCGAGCAGCATTTTATTCTCACTTCATGGCTTCACTCGTTCAACAGTGGGATCCATGCAGGTGCCATTGATTTAGAGAGAGCAGTGGTAGGAGACTCACGGAAGGGAATTTGACCTTGGCTTTACCTGACAGAAAGAATTACCACAAA
The DNA here is from genome assembly GCF_001858045.2 of Oreochromis niloticus. NCBI lineage: Eukaryota > Metazoa > Chordata > Actinopteri > Cichliformes > Cichlidae > Oreochromis > Oreochromis niloticus. Next base: position 29,761,435 of record NC_031985.2, on the reverse strand, counting down.
CGTGGTGATGAGCCATCTCACAGTAGTAGTTTTGTTATCTCCAGGTGTAGCAGGTGCATAGTAAGGCTCGTGTGGTCAAAGGAAATTACCATTATGAGTGGATCGGTGTGCACAGCCATGTGAAAGAAAACAGTTTTCACAGGATTGCACAGAGTGCTGCAAAAACAAGAAGTAAATGTTTAAAAAAACAATCATTTGAGCAGTTTCCATGTAACCTATAGAAATGATGTTGACAGTAATGGCATTGGCTACTGTTTAACTAGCAAGATAGACACAGCCATGCAGTGTTGGTCAAGTTACTTGAAAAAAGTAATTAGTTACTAATTACTGATTACTTCTCCAAGAAAGTAATCCTGTTACTGTACTGATTACTTATTTTTGAAAGTAATTATTTACTTTAGTCCTGGTTAGCAATAGACCTTTCAGCCCAATTCTATTTTTTCTGCATCATCCATCATATAAAATTGAATCAAATGAAAAAGTCTCTTTTTAAAACTTGTTTTATTAGTTTTAATCTTTTAACTTTATGCATCAAGCAAACATTAAATTATATGCAGCAATCTTTGACTTGAAGAAATTTGTTTAACATTTAAATCTATTTTCTACATATTCCAACATATAAAATAAAATAGGGTTTTGTGTTTACGCTCACTCTTTCAAATAGATGCATGTAAAACACAGCAAAAGATAAATAAAATTAAATATTCAGCGGCACTAAGTCCTGTCACTCTTAAATCTATTGTCAGCTGTTAAGCAGGAGTGGAGCAGGGGGAGGTTTGCCCTCTGCCGCAGCGGTCATGTCAGTGGGGAGATCCGGGGGTTTCTCTGTGAATTTCACATTCCCGTGGCAGCGTGCTCGGTGCTTGTTCAGATTTGAAGTTTAATTTTTCGCTGTAGAAAGAAGTTTTCTTCCCACGCAGAGTGTACAGGTATCTATGTTTTTTCACTTTTTTAGGGACTCAAACTCAAAGTAATTTAAGTACATCCACACTTCAAACGCTGCATGGTCGCACCACGGACGTCGCACGCGCTTACATCATTGTCTCTCTCACTCTCACAAACAAAATCACAGTTTAGTAACGCAGTAATGCAGCATGCTTACGGGAAAGTAACAGTAATCTAACTACCTTTTTTGTAATTATAATCCCTTACTTGAAAAAAGTAATCGGATTACTAATGCATCATTGCTCATCTCTGTAGTAATGTGAAAAAGAAAGTTTTCACAGGACCTATACTTGTGAAAAGCAAAGACAGTATGCTTTGAATTGTAGTTAACTGAGAAGTAAAGGACTGAAATTTTGCCCACCACTGAAGCACAAACATCTTGGACTGACTATCAGAGAGTAGAGCAAGCTATTGTGTCGTCCATAAAAACTGCATTTTTAAGAAAGGCACCAAAAGGCACCAATTCAATTTCAGTTCAGTCAGTCCAGTGCATTTCTATAGGACCAAATCACAGCAACAGTTGCCTTAAGGTGGTTTACAGAGTAAGGTGAAGACCCGGCAATGATACAGAGAAAAACAGCAGAAGAACAGTCAAGGTCCAGTTTGATGATTCCTATTAGCAGAGGTGCGGCATCACAGCCCAGTGTTATTGAGATATTTCACCCCCTGAAGTTATGAAGTGAAAACTGAGAAACTAAGTCAGTGTTAAAAAACCCCCAAAATAAAACAATAACAGGGCATAAGACTGTTTTTTGAAGCTGGAAGGCTGAACATTTGGGTCTGTTGGGACTAAATGACCATTAGAGGAACTGCAATGAGATCAACACAAAATTCCCCTTCTTTGCTGTGACTGTTTATTGTTTTCATTGTTAGTTTTTGGTATTACCCTTAATTCCCTGGATATTCCTGGATATTTTTTCTTTTGTGTGTGTGTGGGGGGGGGGTTGGCTCTTTTGGTTTACTTGTGTTTTTATTTTAAAGTTTAGTTCCTCGTGTGGTTTTCTATGCTTTTACTTCCCGCCTTTGTTCTACGATATTAATTTATTCAGTTTCTGCCCTTTTTAGTGTCTAATTGAGTTTTTACAGAGTTATTGTGATACTCTCCCTGGTGTGTATTTACAGTCTCTAATCTCCGTCCCATTTCTGAATTCTCGACTCTGTTTGCTTGTGGCTCACTACTTCGGTTACTCTGGTTGTCTTTTGAATTTGGTTTAGCTGCGTTTCCTGGAGCCTCACTGCAGCTCTGTCTATTAAAACGTGTGAAAATGAAAAGAAATAGCCTCCAGCTTTCAGTCCTGTGGTGTCGGCTCAAGAGCTTTTCCCTGTATTGTCACAGTTTAAAATTTTACAAGGTGACCAGATGAGCATATTCTGTTAACAGCTGGGAGGGAGGAGCACCTATTTCGAGCACCCTCCTTAAGATGTAGGTGGTAACCCTGTATTGTTCACACCTGTATAATTTGGTCTTTGCTTCCCATTGCTGCAGAGGAATATTTCATAGTAGTGAATGAACAGGATTACCTGCTCACACTTCTCTCCATCTCTGCGACATTGCACTGATATTTGTGACCAGCACATCAGCAATGTGTTTCTGATGCTCCTGTTGTGCAGCGAAATATTGTTATTCTTATTGCACCATGTCTGCAGTCAAATATATAGAGCTATATTTATCCAAGCAGATAGATCCAGCAGGTCCAAAGGGAGCAAAACAACTGATGTAAAGGTTGCTTGGAGAATGAGAGCATTCAAAGTTTGTGTTTACATTAAGTTTGTCAAAAATTATTTTTGGAATAATTAACCTCATTCATTCTGCATTCAAAGCAAATTATTAACAAAAAAAGGCAATAAAAACGAGAAGAATGTGAACCCCGGGTGAAAGAAAGAAAAAAATCCTCCCGCTCACGTTTTAATTTCCCGTTCTTTCCCAGAGAGTTAATTGCCTTTGTTTTTATGAGCCGTTCTCAGCGTACAATAGTCCTGACATCTTGACAGTGCTGAGGTATGCAGAAAGAAAAGGTTAAGATGTTGGGGTTTGAGAGGGTGGGTTGCGTTGGGGGATCTGGTAACCCTGCCGAATATGAAATGCTATCAAATTACCATGCTTCACATGCCTTGAATTAGCATACATCAGATCAAACAGCCTGGGACTCCTCAGCGATTATGCATCCAGGCACATGTTCAGTTTCAACCCTATTTTACTCCCAATTATCATATCATTATCATAGCATTGCTGCTGTGTAGTCTGTTTAGTCTACACTGCACTCAGAGGAGTGGTAGACATGGTTTTAACCTGTTTTTCACCCTTTTTTTTTCTTCTTTGGGTCACTTTGACATTGGGGCATTCACAACTGCTCTGCTCACACAACTGAGAGGACACAAGCGCACAAGAGGACACTGTGTGCAAACACCTGCACAACAATCGAAGCCTGGGCTACACGTGAAAACAAAAAGCGCTCCAAAATGAAAAGCATTTTGCGGTTAACAGCTTTAACAAACTGAAAGCGGCGACTGAGTGGCCATAAAACTGCGCCTCACAATGAACTTGCTTCTTTTTGGCAAATTAAACAGAAAGGAGGTTGCGAATTATTTCCGATTAAGCTGCTGGGAGGAAAATGCTCGCACCGTCCTTGACTGTCGAAAGCCTCTCAATCTGTCAGAATGAGGCCACAGCATCTGTACCCACTTTGATGCACAGCATTAATAGAAGTGAACAAAGAGAGTCTGAAAGCACACCCTTGGAGGAGAAGAAAAGAATGGTTTAATAAAAAGACCGACAGGGGGAGGAAATGGCGGGCTGGTGAGAGCCGTGTTCCTTAGAGACGCTGATTAACATTTGATTGGTTGTCATACGGTTAACTCCTTCTGTGCTGTCGGGGTCCTGGGAGGAATTAAAATCTCTAATTGTTTAGAAAATAAGACAAGAAAAGGAAATATACCGATGGGAGTTATAACAAAGGAAGTAAAAAGTGGGAAAGGGAGGAGTGAGAACAAATACCAGTCAAGTATTATAACTTAGCAGGCTCTGTAGAGTCCTGCCAAGCTCTCAACCAGCTCTCATTGTCCCTGATTATAGTACATGATGCAAGAGCTGCGCAGACCTGAGTAGAAAGATAGAGAAAGGGAGGCAGACTGAGCCAACGAAGAGAAAATTGAAAGAGACGGGACAGGAACGGCAGGGACAGGGAACAAGGTGACATGGGACAACACAGCAGAGGACAAGACCAGTTATATAACCGATCCAGGAGCCAAGGGGATCCTTTACTGTTGTAGGCACAGACATGCAGATGGGCACCGATACAGATAAAACAGCAAGAGAAGCGTTTTTCCTTAATGTAATGGTTTAGTTTGGCTTTCTCAACCTAGAGACATTCATCACTCCGGTTTATGGTATCAGTACAGCAGTATTAACTGAATTTTTGGCCTGTTTACTGAATATGCTAGGGTCCACACAGTGATGCTTTTCAGAACCTGGAATTTTGACTCATCCAGGGCAAAATATCAGAGAAACACACTTCTTCTGGTGGCAAAAAGTAGATATAGCTAATTAATATATCTAGTATGAGTGTGAATGGCTGGCCAGCTCTGGGAGAGTAACTGAAATGTGCAAAATACAGGTTCCTCTAGTGTGGGCAAGGGCAGAAACAAGGGCCTGTGGAGAATCACGGCCAAGGTGTCCATTGGTTCATTGATATATTGAGCAAACTCCATAATGGCATCAATGAACATCAAGAACTCTGGAGCATGTTCCCTATCACACACAGTGTGATCTGGAAACCCACAGGTCAGTCTGCTAGTTACTCTCATTATATAAAGAAAAAAGTTTAGGGCTTCTGATGTAACCAGCAGTTATCTCAGTTATGTTCAGTCTGACAGTGATTGTCTGGGAATACCGATAAGTCTAAAAAGTCGATAGTTTACTCACCACATAGACTGCTTACATCCAACCACAGCCAGCTCAGCTGTGATTGTAGAAATTAGACTAAAACACTACAAATAAGCAAACGAGCTTCAGATATCCAAAGTTTTCCCACATTTCTAGAGGTTCTTCTTATTCCTGTCCACACATTTGTTTTTACAGACTGGAAATAGGGGGAAGCAAGGCTGCGTACTAAATTTTAAGTTTTGCGTACCAAGTTTTGCACAGAACTCTGTCTCTCTTCCATATATGTCTTTTGTCCTGGTTCCCTCCCCTGACCCCCTGGTTCTGCTCATAGGTGGTTGTCTCCTTTTTGGCGTTTTCTCTCTATTATTTTAGGGTCTTTAGCTTACAATATAAAGCACCTTAAGGTGACAGCTGTTGTGATTTGGCGCTATATAAATTGAATTGATGTGTTTTGCTGCACAGCAAAACGTGTGCCTGAGGAAGACCAGGATCAGCTTTAGCTGCCACTTTGATGATGGACTCTTAAATCTGCAGAGGATGAAAGCCAGAAACAAAGTGGAGGAGGTCACGGTATAAACAACCACAGACCATTATGAAATGTTTCTCCTTATTTTACAGCAACTTCTGCCTGTAGGCATTTTTATAAAAATAAGAAGATGAGATAAACCTGGGCCTGTGATAGACTGGCGACCTGTATCCCACCTCTCACCCTGTGACAGCTGGGATGGACCAGCTTGCTCCTGCTCCCTGCCTGAGCCCACCATCTTTGTAAAAGAACAAAAGGTTACATCGGTGGTCATGCTGGCTTAATTTGCTGCATCAGGATTGTCAAGTCCAGTGCAGTGTGTGTGTGTGTGTGTGGTTTCAATAAGGAAAATGCAGGAGATACAACTAATACCAGCCTACTGTAGCTGTGACTACTACAAATGGAACTACTGTGTGTTTACGCACAGTTTATATCAGCAGGAGAACATCACAACCAACAACAGAGTTATCCATTTACTCTCCAGAACAGATTAACAAGCTATAAACAGATTAGAAGACTAAACAACACTACTTCTATGAATAACATACATATGCCTCTTTTTGAGCCAATTAAGGATTTAACCTTAAAATATATAAATAGATGACATGACATTGTAAGAGGGATTTTGTTGTTGTTTTTTTGCTGTGTCATCCTCAGCTGTTGCCAAATAAGGGGAGAATCACCAGCGACTCATCAGGCCGAATAAAATCCATTACATAAGAGGCGCCCAGGGCAGGACTGTTCCAGAGCACAGACAGGTCACTTTAACCTTTCCCTGACTGGCCACGAGCAGCTAGATTATGGAATTATTCATGGGGTTGGATTGTATGTTCTCTGTTTTGTAAAGGAAAACCTAATTAACCCCATCCTAGAGTTTTACTGCCTCCATTTAGGGGAATAAAGTCACAGAACATTGCTTGACTTGGAAAAATAAGATCTTGCCTCCTAAAAACCCTCCATTAACGAATCCATCATGGGACAAAGAAGATTAGCCTCATTCAAAGATCTGGAAATGTGTGTGTGTGTGTGTTTAAGCCACTTATTAGGAGCTATTCTTGTCTGTACCGACTATAGTGCCCAGGTGATTACACAAGCTTAAGGAGGTGAACTGCTGCGAGTGACCATAACATCGAGTGTGTGTAAGTGCGTACGTGTCAGACTGACCTCACACTGTGACACTCAAACTGAGCAGAAGGCGAGATGACGTTCCTGTTATGAGCAGTCTGACTTCACTGCCTTCAATCCGTGGCCCCCTCTCTCTCTCATACATGCATCATCGCACATATGTGCTGCATGCATATGTTCATGTGGCGGAAAGGAAGTGTGTGTGTGTGTGTGTGTGTGTGTGCCTGTGTGTGTGCTTAAAGGTCTGTTCTGCTTATAGAGTGTGACTAGTGAATATGGATTAATTAACACATACAGCAGGCATGTGCACACAAGCTCGTCAGTCGGTATGCGAATTAGCCCACCAACACATTGGCAAAGGTGGTATGGCACCCATATTCACATACGCACGCACACACACACACACACACACAGTAATCATGGAGAATCATCCTTTGGTTTGGAGTTTCAGTTGCCGCCATCTTGCCTTTTTGGAGCCAGAGGTGATCGTATTTAGTGATCAGTCAATTGTAGCAAGCTTGGTTTGTGAGCTGCAAATGTGCATTACCACTTCCTGTGTCAGCACCAAGCAGTCAACTTTAACATAATCCAAAATTGGAGCTATAACAAAATTTATTCTGGACAGATCTGCATGAAGGGGGATATTAAATGTAGACACGATATTTTATTATCGTGTATTTTCCTAGACTGTAAGCATGCTTTCCTAGGCTCGATAATAATTTTCTTTTAAGTTGGCTAAAAATCAGGTAAGCTGCTATGGTTAAGAGGGTACATGAAGTGTCAAAAAAGAAAACAATATATCAAATAGATAATATGGACACTATCATCAAAAAGGCCCAGTGGAGGATGTGTTAGCTGTGATGTTACCTGTGCTAAAAGTTCAACCTGCCTCAGGTGCTGTTGATCCATCAATAATCCAGTCTGTTCTCTGCTCATCCATCAATGTATGGTTTGGATCAGCCACCAAACAGGATGAGAACAGACTACAACGGACAATGAAAAACGCAGAAAAAATATCATTGGTGTCGACTTGCCCTTTGATTCAGGGTTGGTACAAATCCAGTACGTAGTTATATATGTCTTATTTAGTCCAAAAATTATAGCACATTTGCAATATAAATGTGCTATTCGTGTTGTTTTTGTCTGTGTCATGTTATCACTATTGCCTGTCTACTCTGGTACGTACCCTGAGAGCAAAGAAATAGCTGGAGCCCAGTTCCTTGTAAGTATATACAGAGTTTGCACGTTCTTCCCCATGTCTGCACGGGTTCTTTCTAGTATTCCAGCTACCGCTAACCATCCAAAGACATGTTAGTGGGGCGCAGTTAGTCCAGTTGGTACGATAGCCAAAGTACAGACATTCTGTACTGGTGTTAAAATACACCAGTAAAAGTTGAAGTACTGATTCAACTTCTTTACTCAAGTGAAAAAAGCACCGGCACTGAAATGTACTCAAAGTCAGAAAGTAGAAGTAGCTCTATGGACGTGTCTACCAGCTATTTTTATGCCAACTGCCAACTGAACCTTGTAGTTTATTAATCTAATAATAAAATAATATGAGTAAATAGGAATACAAGCTTTATTTTAGTCTGAATGTTAATTCTAATAAAAGTATTTAGCTTGAATCTGTTAAGCAGAACATCAGCAGAGAAAAAGAAGGAACATTTAAGAAAACTATTTTCTGCTGCCTACATTACAGAGGATGACTTTGCCTCTAAACAGGAAAATGAGTAGGGAAACGGGAACCCTAAAATCAGCCGTAATGGCTCAGTGTGGAGAAAAGAATCACAAGATTTTCTTAGTCACATTATTGTCTCCCCAAAGACACTTCGGTTGTACTTTGTGAGATTTTGAGTTTTTCCTACCTCTGATGTGTTTATTTAACGTCCAACATGTTTTTTGTGCTTCTCCAGCATTTATTTATATGCTGGTGTTTTCCTAACGTGCAGCACATTTGATGGCTCCAAGCCTCCAAAGGTGAATTATAGGTTAATTGGTAATAGACGTGAATGTTAATGTGAATGCTGCCTGTCTCTCTGTGTTAGCCCTACAGTAGACTGATAACCTGACCTAGGTTCCCAGCGTCTCTTCCCAAGACACCTTGAATCCTCCTCCGAGATCTGAATTGGACAAATGGAAGAAAATGGATGGATGGATGTTATAAAAGCTAATAAACCTTTTGTGAAGCAGCTAGTATGTGAGAGAGCTCTACGCTTTAATAAAGCTTGTCACTAAACTACATAGGTTTACCCCCTGTGGCCCTCAGTGAAACTGAGTTTGACAGTTCAATATTGCATAAACCTACTAAGGATCCTGTATCTGACTACGCTGTCACACACTGTAGATTACCTTTCAGTTTCAGATTAAAGATACGGGCCTTTAATAAAATGCGCCTTTATCTCATTGCACGCATTACCTGGATTTGAGGCATTGTTGCGCTCATGCTGCTGAAATGTTGATGTTACATGAAAGCAAATTACATCAGCTGTAGCCCGAAGGTAAGAGAAATCTGTTCGGCCCGTTTAAGAGCTACAGGTTCGGTGCCTCGGTGTAAAACACCAGCCTTCATCTTTCTCCGGAGCAGCATGGAGCCTGCTAATGTGAAAAAGGATGGCAGTGAATGTGAAGCAGGCTGCTGGAAAGCAGTGCACATCCTCATTATCTCTCTCTGGAGAGTTGTCTATCAGTGCTCTCAAATCTCATTTTCACAACAACAACACTGACATGCTGCTCCTTACAATTAGCACAACTCCCCCACCAAGGCCAGCACCGGGAATGCTAGTGAGACTAATGCTAAGATGAGGTAAACAGGGTTTCACTTGATCAATAAAGATTAGCCTAGTTTTCAACAAACCAGGATGAAGCCATGGCCCAGACACGCCTTCACCCAGTTAGTGTGGACTTCTGCTATTCCTGGGAGCTCAATGACGTATTTCCAACACGGGATGACTTTTTCTCGCAATTCATGACATCACCGTCTAATCCATTTTCATCCCGCTCTATTCCTGTCAGGTGAACGACGTGCCGTAAAGGATGACCTCTGTGTAAAGACTTGCCAGCGGTTCTTTTTTTAGACGCAGACCTCAACGTCCAGCCACGTCATCGTGTTTGCTGGGATTTTCTGTGAATCACCAACTCAGGTCAAAGCTATTTCCAGTTGCTGCTTCATCACCTGACAGAGAATCTGACATTTTGTTGGAGGATTTTTTTGTTTTTTTACATTATGATGATAAACAGAGTCCAACAGATCAAAGATGGAGCTGCAGCAGCCAGCGGTGTCAGATTAAAGGATCACTTTTAATAAAAGGAATCGGGCTCTGAATAAATTTTATTTTGCAAGTGATGAATATTTATAATAAGATATTTGTGCAAAGCTCTTTTGTGCCTGTGTGTGTGTTATGGGAGAAAGGATTACAGTAGTCTCGACTCTAAAGAAGGCAGAGAGGCTGATATGAATAAGGTGTAGGAAAAAAAAACTATAAAACAAAAGGAGCATCCGTAGAAAATCACCTGTGTTTAACACGAGGTCTTCATACTCTATTCGATCAGGAGCAGTAAAACCTACAAACCTAGGGAGATTTATTGCCTTAAATAAGCTCATGGACATGGATAAGAACAGCTGAAGACACACTTACCGTGGCTCTGCTCTGGCTTTTTCATTGTGTGAAGGCATGAGGAGGGAGAAAGTGGGTTACGGGGAAAGAAAGATGAAGGCAGAGGGTCTGAAAAATTAAATGCAAAGCTGTTAGGTCTTTGGGAAGAGATTAGTCCATATTCCCTGCACGCTCGCACATGAACTCAGTTTAAGTCAAAGACATTGCATGAAAATTATTAAAAGGATGAATATATTATTGCACAAACACTTCACATCTTTTTCCCCCTGTTGCCTCAGGGTCCTGTCTTTTGTTTTTAGCATACCAGCTTTGGTTTTTGTAATTTACTTTTATATGCCGGTTGTGTGGAGCATTTTCTACTTTTCCCCTCATCCCAGCCCCTAAAGGGGCACACCAGAGATCTGGTTTCTCTTTTCATAAAGCTGAAAGACCCACAAGGGGGAAGTTAGAACAATATACCAGCCACGCGGTAGCTCTTTGAGGCTGCGCTGTGATTTTTGAGCTAAAAGCCAAAGTCACACTAACATGGTCACAATGACAATGCCAGCATGATTACTTTAAGCAGGTAATGTTTGCGAGGGTTACCTTTCCACTGTAGCGGCTTTTTGACCATGCTGCCAGCTGACAATTCCCCAGTGTCAGCTGGGATAGCCAGGTTTGAATAAGCAGTTAATAAAATGATGATGGTATTGGATTAAAAGTCGACGGATAACAGCAAAATAACTTCCTTTGTATTTATCACAAAGATAAAGGGTTGGGATTCAGAGCAGACTGAGGTCTTTTCTCTGTTTTCTATCTTTTCTCACTCTTTCTCTCTCTCTCCTGAGCACCTGCAGCTCATCACCCTTATCTTAAACATCGGTTGTTGCAGCGTTTCTCCACCACATTGTCATCTTCACTTTGGTGGTGATTTGGCCAAACTTGTGTTACTGAGACTTTTGTTACCCTCTTATCCCCCTCAATGTAAACACATGAAGTTCCTGCCTCACTGCCTGAGAAACCTCCCTGTTGCTATCTTCTGGGTTCAAACATCCAGACCACTACTGCCACAGTGTTTATGTTTCATCTGAGAAATAAGGACTAACCTAAAACTCATCTGCCAGTTCTCCACCAAGGCTCCCTCTGTTCATCGCTGAATCCAAGCCTCCCCACCAGCCACCCCTCTCCCAGCTCAATGTTCTTCCCGGACAAATCCTCTGCTGTAGTTCAGCCTTCGTCTGAATAAAATGTGCCCTTCATTCATTTGTTCTTCTTGCTGGGTCCAATCTGTGCAAAATTTATGACACTGAGATTTTTTTTATAGCAAAGACAGACAGGAAATCAGGGAGAGAGGGGGGGAAGACACGAAGCAAAGACTCAAACCCAGGCCCCTGCTCCCCAACCCACTGTTCGCCCACTGAGCTGAACTGACACCACAGCCATCAAGAGATGTTTAACTTGATTTTGGTGGTAGAGAAATTATGAGGGGGTCATTAAAGTTTCATCTTCACATTCAAATTCAAATGAATCCAGATGTTTTGGGGGATTTATGCATTTAGACCCAAATTACTGGATCATCCAACAGACCAATCTTTATTCCTTGTACCCTAAGACCAAAATAAAATCAGCAAAGACCAAGATATACTTGTCAAGGTCAAACAAAATGCAAAAATGAACTAAAACTGACATTAACAGGAAACTAGACTGGGAAAACACTGGGAACCAGACCCATAGAACCTGGGAAAAACATGAAGGGATGTGAGCTGATGTTCTGGAAAGGTACAACGGGGAACTGACGCAATAAATACACAGACAGATGATTAGCAGAGTTGAGACAGCAGGGGAACATAGCTGGAACAAATTAGAGACAACAAAACAATGAAACCAAAACTGAGCACAAAGCACATGAGACAAGGACTATCAAAATAATACAGGAAACACAATAAACACAGAAACAGAGTAGGCATAATGACAAAACTGACTTAGTAAAAAAAGATACGAAAACTAAGTAAAGACTAAAAGACAAGAAGGGAACACAAATTTCAAAAAGTCCCAAAAACATAAACATTGGATCATAGACCCAAAACTAAGACAATCCTGACTTTGAGCTCCTGCCATGGGCCAGACTCCAAAAATACTAGAACCTGTATATCTCCAAGTCCAACTCATAGCTTCTATATTCTTAATAGCTCAGTCACAGTAGTCAAACTAGGATGGCAACCTTCTTGAGACCAGTAAAAGTCTGGTGAGTATATTGGTTTTCTGGTAAGTATACGGAGTTTTATTGCTTTAGGTAACTGACTGCAGGTAGCTCAGGTGACCAGCTAGCTAGCAGAGACTGAGCGTGCAACACCTTCAACCTCTGGGTGACCGCTTTCAGTCACAAAGCATTTGCACACATGGAAGGCAACCTGGCTCTGCAATCAATCAGAATGATTCAGTCAGAATGATTGCAGTTATTCTGACTGAGACTGTCTGCAATCACTCTCAGACAGATTGGCAAAGGTTTGCAAATGACCCCTGTCTAATTTATAAACACAAACATTACCGACACCTTTGGAGTCAGTCTGAGGCAGCCTGAGCTGATGAGTGCATCTCGTCACACAGTAGGGCTCGACTCAACTGGTTGCAAATGATTGTATTCTGGCAATGTTCCTATATAAAAGCAAGGTTGCCAAGCGTCTCTGTCATTTTGCAGTTAAATTGCCATCCTGCAGCAACTATGACAATATTTGTGGAAGAAATTCTTAATTTCATTTTGAAATCTATGATGATCTGGTTGGACTCTGAATGGAAGACGTTAAGTTGAATTTCTGTTAATGTGAACTGTGTAGACAGCGACAGGGTTGCAGTTTTTGCTCTGTTATGACTGTTAACGGCTGTAATTGTTTTCCTTAGTGTGACTGTAGCTTTAGTTTTAGAAACATCTTACCACTCTAAATGTAATGTTTTACATATTTTGTGTTACACAACTGTTTTCTAGAGCAGGGGTGTCAAACATAAGCCCTGGGGACCAGAATCGGCCCGCCAAAGACAAAGCCAATCCGGCCCAGTGGACGGCTCTGGAAAATTTGAAAGAGTACACCAGGAGCTACAGCAGAGTAAATTTAATGACAGAAAGTTCCTGTTTTTATCATTTTTCACTATATGAATTTTGTTTTGTTTTTTTGTTTTTTTTACAGTGGGTTAACAGAAAAAAAGCACATTTTCTTTCAGTTAAAAAACGTCATATGTTGTATTTATAGGGCAGTCTGTAATTAAACCAGAACTTTTTTTGTAATTTTACACATATATAATGTAGTTTCACCGGTCAGGCCCCCTTAAGATCAAAGTAGTATGTGGCCAACACTGTAAAATGAGTATGACATACCAGTTCTGGAGGCTAACTATCAATCAACTTACTTTTATGCTTCAAAAGCAGGTGAATTTTCTTTTCTCCCTTGGAGTAAAATTTAATGAGCATGTTTTTGGTGCGGTTTTTTCTTTAAAATCTGCTTCACCCACACGGACCTACCTTACACCACCTCATTGCTCACCGTTATCTGCTCGTGCCTCCTCTGGAGACAAAGAGTGACGCTGGAGGAAAGTCAGCAGTCGGCTGTAAATTTGGCCAACTCACGACCGTGCACTTGAATGTAACCCCCTCCTCTCTGTCCCCACGCCCACCTATCTCGTTCTACTGTGAGACTCAAGAGACTGAAGCCCGAGCAACGAGGCAATTATAAATTTCCTCACCGTGTAATTTTGTCACACAGGTAGACCTGGCAGTCAGAGCTGCAGCGACGTGCACACACACAGACACACACAAGCATAATCTCTCATTTTAATGCACTGTGGTGACTAGTGTGCAGCAGCCATGTGAGGCAGCATCGAGGCCTACTTTCATCCTTGTCTGAAAGGATTGTTTCGGGCATGAATCATGACCGTGAACAGGTGTTGCTGCTTCTCTCTGCTGCTTTGCTAATTCACAGTCATCACTTTCTCCAGGCAGCGCGGAAACGCTCTCAAAGCCACTGCCATACATTCAGGAAGCAGGAATAATTTATACCCATTTAACCATTTCCAATCTGCAGCCCTGCATGTGTGTGTAACTTATTTATGAAACCGAGTGAATGCATTCTCTGCAGAGTGTTTGGATTTGGGCTTAAAATGTGAAAATAGTGCAACTAACATGAAATAATCTTAAATATTCGATGACCCTTTCTTCAGCGCCTTTTCTCAGGTCCAGCTGAGTTTGGCTGTATTTCACCTCGGAGCTCACAAAGGTTCCTTGAGGACATCACAAATCTTAATTCCAGATTAACTCGTCCACACACTCAACACTGCCATAACATACGAATTATGTCTCTAAATGCGTCAGCTCCAAAAACACTGGTCTCCCAGCTGTGAGGCTGAGAGAAAGGCTACATCCAGCACTGTGATGTGGTGTTATGTAACTCCCCGCCAGTGTCGCCAATGATGGTCTGCCAGTCAGGACAAGCCAATAAGCTGCTTGCCCCACGAACACAAGTTAACTGGTCTAAATTCGACAGGCTTAGCTGATACGCTGACTGAAAGCAGTGTCTCGGGGCTGATTGGAGACTGTGTGTTTTACTCTGGGCGCAGGTTCACTCGGGCTTCAGCCACAGTGTAAGAGTGTACCCTGGGGGGTTGGATAACAGCAGGTGTGGAGGGCAATGTGCATCCGCCGTGAAGGTAACACGCAGCAGGATTTAGGTGTTTGTTGGCACCTGGGTCTGTTGGGCATCTCCGGTGATACTATTATGTGACATGGTGACAGCAGCAGTGTTACCTCCCTAAGCTGCTGCATTTCTGAATGTCTTGGTTTGATTCCAGACTAAGCTCTTCTTGGTGTTGTCCTCCCAAAAAACATTCTATTTCTGCACTGATCTGCACTCTACACAGCTACTAAAAACAACTTAGTGCTCAAATAGGAATTAATGCTTTGATTGCATTTGCAAGGAACAAGATTTTTAAAGAAAAAACGTACTGCCGAGAGTGTCAGAAATCAACTGGAGGGAGAACCTAAGAGGTCCCACTATGTAATATGGTTACATTTAAGTGAAAAGCCGACACTGCAGGCAGCATTAAGGTGATTTTTTTGTTATTAAGAAGTTCAGAATACAGAATCCAGCGACGAGGAAACAAACTGAATCCAACTGCCAGGAAACACATGGGTAATACCACACGTCGCACCAAGAACAGAGGGAATACTGGAGCTATATTTACACAAACACAGGTGGGGGAGGGGGCATCAGGGGAAGTGGAAACAGCTGAGGAAGAAGACACAGGTGAACAGAATCAGGAAATCAGACATCAGTGGAAAGGAGAACCAGACTGAAGACACAGGAGGCAGCTACTGCCAAAATAAAACGTAACTAACAGAGACCAGACACACAGATACTCTTAATCATTTAACCCTTACCTACTAGAGCCAAGCAATGGGACTGAGGAGAGGTTCATAATGAAAACAGAGCTGCATTGGAGTGCTAGATCGATTAGTTTTATGAAGTGTTTTGGTGTGGTTAATCATACCGTGTAGAGGGTGAAGCATCTGAAAAGTGAATCCCGATGTCGAGTTAAACACCGACAAACAAAATCTCCTGTTTTAAATAAGTCTGTGGGAAACCATTATTTGGGTCACTTGATCCAGTCATAACTTTCCCAGTGACCTTATGGTTTTGGTTACTAGATTCAAGGCTTTAGTGGAAAAAAAACATGTTTGTTTTGTAAATTACTATTTAAACAAAGCTGATAAGGCAGCTAATATTTTAAGCCTGGGATCATGAAACTTACTTGTTAGTGTCCCTCAGTTTCTCAGTCAGTTCCACCTCTTGTATGTCTCATTTCAAAACAGCTTGAGGCTTCACAGCAGGACTCCGCTAACCAGTCTGTGATGTCACGATGTTCATCCTATATATATATTCTATGTGGTTAATACAACGCAGATGAAGCTAGAAGTGTGTCATTCAATCACTGTGTGAAGAGGAAAAAAAGTAAAACGAAGAGGCAGAGAATAAGAGTGGGAGATAAAGAGGAAGGATGGGGGACGATTATGATTCCTATCTCCATTCACTGCTATGGATTAAGTCAAGTGGAGGTAGTAGGTGGGTCCAGGCAGTGTGGGTTTGACTCATCTGTGAGCTGGCGTGTAATGTGTGGGCACCAAACACTCTGACTTTATCAAATAGCTCACATAATTGTAGAATCCAGAGAAAGGGCCTTCAACCAGCTTTGAAAACAATGTGTGAGTGTGTTGTTATGAAACCAGGCGATGTGTGTGTATAGTGTGTGAGCAGAATCAGTGGGTAGTGATAGCTGCCACTGCTGCTTTATGATACCAGTGTCACATACTGTAATAGACCCCCAGCTAGGCTTTGAATTAGACCACCGTGAGGATCCTACCCTGTCCCAAGAGACACACAAGAGCTCCAAATTCACACGCTGCTTCACACTTACATTCTTTAGCCCAGGACGGGATCAAACTAGCGACAAGTGGCTGTGCTTGCAAATATGAACATATATACACACGCAGGCACTGAGGAGTTATGCAGAAAAAAAATGCATAAATGCAAAACAATCTTGCCGAGCAAGAACACACACCCCTCACAGACAATGATTAATGAGCTTTTGTTGTTGCTGTGTTGCTGTTTAACACAACATCTGCTGCCGCGGAGACTTCGGCACAAGACGAAAACAATATAGACTATTTGGCTCATTACACAGTGACCGGTCATATTAAAACACACACACTTACATACTGCTGCCCTTATTATGCTAGTGGCAACCTCAGTTTGTCCCCAAACCACCTCCCTTTCTACACACACACTGACACCTGAGTCCTGCTGTAACGCACACACGCACACATACCTCACCCACCCACCCCCTCCCCCGATGATTGTACTGTAGTGTAGAATGACAACATCACTTTTTGGTTTCGATCTAGACTTTGGTTTCAGCTGAACTTATCTTGGCTCATTACAATCTTATAAAGAGCTAAAGGTTAAATACACTGAATACTAATCCTGGTCTCAGTGCACTTTCTTCTGGATTTTTGTTTATTTATCTCTTCCTGTCTTTTTCTTCCTTTCTCTTCACCTCTCTGGATGTATAGGATTGGCTGGCTCGCAGTCAGCTGCGCGTGGGTGAAAGTTTGTCTGATGTGCATGTGCCCAGGTCACCTTGCATTTGGTAAGACTGTGTGTGTGTGTGTGTGTGTGTGTGTGCGTGTTTTTGTGGAGTACGTTAGCGTACAGAAGAAGGGGTCACCCTGCTTGGTATTCATTTATGTGATGACCTCAGCGGGGGTCACATCAGAAGACCGGAGTCGAAGCCAAATGCTAAAACAAAGGCGGGGCGTGGCTGCGAGTTTTATGGCGCCTGGCATATGTGTGTGTGTGTGTGTGTGTGTGTGTGTGTGTGTGTGTGTGTGTGTGTGTGTGTCCATAGGGATGAAAGACACACCCTGAGGACAGCAGAGGTTATGTGTAGCAGCTGACTACAGGAGAAATTATTCAAGAAACAAATTAACATTTCACTCGACCATTTGGGACGCTTCCTGTTAATCTCGCACAGCCATCTTAAAAATATTTTCCACACAATATATTGTTTCTGTGTCACATACTGTTATAATAAAGCTGCGTTTCATCCTGATTTTCTAAAATGCTTCATCTTCACTGCTCACAAAAAACCGTGATTGCTGTTTCCTGCCCTGCTGGCCGCACATTTACTGGTATATCTTTGATTTCGTGGAGTGCTGAAAGCAGCCACGCACTCATAACAAAGACACTAGCAACTCCAGCAATGGCATATTTGTAGCTTATGTTTGTATTATTTATGATTTTCCAAGCAATATAATGTATTATCGATTGTTTATGGCTGATGGTGTCCATCAGCAGCTGTACTATGAGACAGCTGAATGAAAATGGTCTCCCTATAGACCAGGAGTGTTGAACTCACTATACAGCATGGGCCACGTTCACTACAGCCCACTCTGATCTTAAGTGGGCTGGACCAGCAAAACTGTCCCTTACTGGGAGTGTAAAGGTGTTTAACTACATATTTAATCCCATTTAAAATCAGAAAAAGAAATGCAATTTCTACAGTGCATCTCAGTTTAACTACATGATAAAGAAATGCTGCTGTAGTAAATAAAACAAATCTTCCAGCCCACATAAATACAAAGTTCTGGTGACTCACTGTAATTCACATAAAATGTCCTTTTCTACAGTAGAGAATGGAAAAAAATGGGAACTTTTCTCTGTTTTAATTGTTATTGTTTATCTTTTACAGAATTACTTTGCTGCATATGTATGAATGGTCCTTATCAGCAGGAAAAGCTGTAAGCCAGCTTCTAGAGCAGGGGGTGTTAAAGGTCCCCAGACTGTACAAAGTTATGGTGGTACAACTTGGAGTGGTTGTATGATGGTTGTATGCTGGGAGGGACAAAAAGCAGACCCATGGCTGAGGACTGTAGAGTCTGAGACTGGATGTGTGGGTCAAAGAAGTCAGACAGATGGGAGGGATTTGGGATTTGTAAGTGAGAAGAAGGATGTTGTAAGTAAATTAGTAATATGTAATACTGGAGGGTCTAAACCTAACCAGAGCGACAGCGAAATGAATGTCACACAAGCTAGGGTTGCAAGAGCCACAGTTTTAGGATCCCCAGATCAAGCCCAAAGGCTGGGTAGCAAAAGAGAGGACAGGCGTGGGCGTGTCCTCCATGTATCGTCAGGGCCTGTGAACTCAGGAGCAAGTCAAAACCCAAATGCACGCACAGCACAAGAAAACAACAGCAGTGCTAGTGATCCATAACAGAAGGAAAAACGATGTGTTGAAGATGTGAGCAGGCTGTGGGATGTCATTATTTTCTTATTACTGAGCAAGCATCTCTGTGCCATCAGCTGGAAGCAGATGAAAAATTAACTTATTGGACAGCATGTATTAAACCTGCACATCAGACTAAATTGCTCATTAACTGAAGGTGCTGGAACATAATTCCAGATTGTTCTAGGGCACTTTAACCCTTGCCTAGTAGTTTTTGTTTAGATTAAAATGGATCAAATAAAATTTTTGTGGTTAGCTGAGATTGTTGTAGCACACAGGACCTGGCGCACATAGCGTTGCAGAAATGTTTATTTGTACTGTTCTGCTTTTTGTAGACCGTGCACAGCTTTTCAGCTGCCTTATGTTGCTCACTGCATCATACACAGCACTCTGGGCTGCTGAAACAGGCAAGGCGTAGTTAGTGTGATGGATAACAGCTGTGCCCACCAGCCTCCCCTGGCACTGTCCATTGAACACACTGCTCCACCCCTCCCCTGCAGATGAGCCACAAACCACACCCCACCACAACTCTATAGCTACAGGTGAATATAACCATTATTACATACATAGCATCAATAAAGGTGCTGTAATAGGATACCACTATTACAACAAGGTAGTTCATAATAAATCAGTCAATAAAGTGGAAGCATGTAGGAACCACAGCAACTCAGCCACACAGCGACGGACCGGGTAAAACTACAGAGCCCAGTCACCATGTGTTGAGGCACGTAGTGCGGCTGGGAGCTTCATGGTATGGTTTCCATGGCCAAATAGCTCCTGTGTGATGTGTCGATGGCCCAGTACTTTTGCCCATATAGTCTAAATGTCGCTATAATGTCAGTCACAAGGAAGCCCAACACTAAATCATACCCCACTTTATCGTCTATTTTTCTTTACATGGTACCTGAATTTACTAAATGAACTATAGATAAATATTAGAGTTAACTCTGCCAATCAGGAAGCTCCGAGAAACATTATTTCCTTGTAACCCAGAAGCAGATGTTGAAGACGCATGTGCACTGAAAATCGGGTTGCAACAGCATCAATGTGTTCTGCAGGTTTAGCAAACGTGGTCAAATTGGCACCAGGTTCTCCAGCTTTGAATGTCTTCTATCATAGCAGTATGGTAGAAGACATCATCTTGAAGCTAATTCTGTCTGATATCCAGGTGTTTAATGGGTAGTCTGTGATTTTCTTCACTTCCACTTTCCCACACTGTCAAGTTTGTTGCTAACGTCACTGCTTTAGTCCAAGCTAATCCAATTATCTTTCTGCCCACCAATCTTCAAGCCAATCAGCCTTCACTCCACAGTACTTTCACTGCTCGTCTGTCATTCTCCTTTGCAGACTCCCTCAAGCAGCCCATCTCCACCTCTTTCACATTAATCAGAGCGGAATCCATTCAGCCGTGATGGGCCATCAAAGTCCAATCACCAAATAACTTGGCTGAATTCTGTTTATCAATTAACCCATCCATCCATCCTAACAGTCCCTCCTTATTGAACTTTTATCTTCTAGTTAACGATAACTGCATAAAAGGTATTGAATCATATAACTGTTGGACAGCTGATGCTTTCCACCTTCTGTCTCTGCATAACAAGGAAATGACGTTCCTTCACAGAGCTTCCTGTATGGAAGAGCTAGCTCAAAATATCGAGTTATTTTCTCAAAATTTCAAAAGAAAGATCGAGACTTTCCAGACCTGCACAACTGGTCATCAATCAGAAATCATCTCTGAAGCCTTTTCACAGCAAAAATGTAAAAACTGTAATGTCACAGAAGGAGTACAGGTGCATTTGGGTTAGCCGTTTCAAAGATCCTGGCATGCTGTGCTCCGGCTAACTGGAACATTTAATTGGACTGTGCCCTCGCTGATGTCTTTACCTACAGCTGTGCTGCTTCAAGAGCCAAAATGTCTGCTGTGAGAAAAGGTAAGCTCTATCAATTTAATGCAGCCACCCCCTTGCAAAACACACAGTTTATGATAAACAGAACCTTCAGAGCTTTTCCTCAACATCCTGAAAATTCACAGCCTGAGGCTAAAACAGCCTCTGGCAATGGCCATCATCGCGACGGTAAAAAATGTGAGAATCTCCACAGAAAGTCTTCCCATGCCGTGTTTGAACAGAGAGAACAGTTTTAGACGCTCCACTCATACGATAAACGGTGCACCGGGGTGGGGAGGGGTTCTCACACAAGTGGATTGTAAATCTGAACTATGAATATGATGCTCACTGAGTTGAGTAATCACACGCTGACAGCAGGTGATGAAACTGATTGATTTGCTCTTTTCAGAGTGTAATGAGCAACATTTAAACATTACAGTGGGATGACACTTATTCCCTGCTCTGCACTGCTGCCATGCCCGGCGCATTGTTGTGCGTGCCACTGACACACACAGAAATGGAAAGTGGCTCTCATACACATGTATTTTACACACACGCTGCTCGTATTTTCACCTCTAACATTTAACAGCAGGGGAGAAAGAGTGTGTGCATGTGTGTTTCGGGGGGGGGGGGGTGAGCTCAGATAATTAAACCAGAGGGAAATTCTGAATTCTCTCCTCCCCCCTGCATGTGTCTCTTCTCTCTTACTCCCTTTTTCTTCTTCTTCACTCCTACTCTTCCTGCTTGCTAACAAATCAACCTGGCCACAATTTTAGAAAAAAGAAAAAAGCTTAATGTACACATAGAAGCAATTGGGACACAAAATAAATGAAAAATGTAACGTTTTCCATCTATTCAGTTCCATCTTTAATAGCATAATAATTCAATGAGTGACAGTGTCATGCAGCACACACCACTGGGTAACTTTATGGATTTCATTTGGTGCCTTTATAGCCCCATAATTGAACACATGCACACACACACATGCGCACATTCAAGCAGACACTGGCACCCCCTGAGTGGGGCTGCCAGTGCTCATACCACTATGAGCAATAGCGGTATCTCTGTAGATTCTCAGTAGTCGTGTTCCTCTGCAGCCTTTGTTTGCTGCGTCTCATTACAATCTAAAACACAATGAGGCCTCGCTCACCTCCTCGACTTGACTCACACTCGGTATGTGTGTGTGTGTATTTGTGTGTCTGCGTGGGTGTGCGTGGAGTTAAGAGATGTTCATAAAGCGGTATGAAGAAGCGTGGCTGTCCCGCTGTGTTTTGCAGTTCATATCTGAGCTCTGGAGGACTTTGGCATGAATCAGCCACGATGACAAAAGACTTATTACCCCCAGCACAAGTGCACATTTTTAACATTTAGCATACAGCGCTGGCGCACGCTTCGCAAAGGCCTTTGTCCGGGGAGAAGAGGGGCACGGGGTGGGTGATGGCAAATGGGAGGGGTGTTTCCATGGTGACCAGGGCGACAGAAGGAGGAGGGGATCCGCCTCCTGACCCTCGGTGAGAGGTGAATGACTGTCTCTAAGCTGAGGCAAGACAGGCAGTGATCACAATAGCAGCGAGAAGAGCGAGGGAGAGGGCGATCAACAGCCATGTAAGCCCATCGTGGCCGTGGGGCGTGTAAGCTTCGGCGGTCAGTCAGAGGCACTTAGCATTAGCATCAGAAAGACATTATGCTAATAGCATCAAAGGCAGCAGCCTCCGCCTTTGTGTTTTCTGCACCAACCCAAGGGCACAGGAGGATTTTACATTTCAACTGCCTTCCCAGTCCTGAACACACAAAGCATTTTAGTCAGATTAACAAAAAAAAGAGAGAAATGTGATACATTACAGAAATGATACAGCACAACCAAACCTCTGCAGGCCTCAACAGTCAACAGGTACAAAGAGAAAGGGCTGCACAATAGATGCTAAATGTTCTATAGAAGAAGACGGAAAAGATATTCGAATTAGGATGAAGATACAGAAAATGGATTTCAAAATCTCTAAAATTTCCACTTACACATGGTCACTTGATTCTTTTCTTTTTCAGCCATTCTGATTGGCTGTTTGGGATCATTGTCAATATTTGACTCTAAAGTACTTTCCTCAATGACTGCAAGGTCACCAAGTCATCACCCCTCCACCGCTGTGATGTCTTTCCTCCTTGACTTAAATATGTTAACGGACACCTGAATGCTCCAGACCTGCAAACAAAGCCTCAGTTTTTAGCAGGTTTTTAGAGTTCCTCACACTTGGTGATAATCAGTTAACCAAATAGATTTGATGAGCAATACATGGCTCCTCTTAATTTCTTTTGGATTGATTTTTGTTAAATAAATAATGACAATGGTGTCATGTTCTGTAGTTCATTTAAAATTCTATTTATGTAATGTAAAGATCTGCTGAAGTTCAGATGAGTGTTTGTTTCCTGATAAGACAAAATCCTTTTTACCATGACTTTACATCACTTTGTTTTTGTCTATTTATGATTCGGATACTCAAAAATGTGATGTCACCCAAACAATTTGCTTAGGTTAAACAATCTGGTATTCCACAATAAAGCTGGATTTAAAAGCCCAAAAGCACATTTCCTGTGTTGATGACACTTTATAAGAGTTGAATAGTGATTGGTTGAAAAGTTGACTTAAGCAAGATGACCATAAGTTCACCATGTTCACCATTTTTATTTATGTGGGGCCATTACAAAACAACAGTCACCTCAAGGCGTTTTATTTTTAACCCTAACACCCAGCAGTCCCACAACCCCCTATGAGCAAAGACTTGGTGTGGTGATAGTGGGAAGGAAAAACTCCCTTTTAACAGGAAAAAACCTCCAGCAGAACCAGGCTCGAGGAGAGGCAGTCATCTGGTTAAGGCTAAAAAAGGCTCAGCCTGGCTGCAGTACTGCGGTGGTTTTTACTTTCCTTCCTCCCACATTACTGATTGTTCCATGTATTTTTGACACTGCCCCTTGTAACAGTAACATATAGTACATCTGCAAAGACAAGACAATACCATGTGGTACCTTAACTCTGTATGTGTTTTATCTGTGCAGCAGTTGGTTAACTGCAACAGTAAGCTAATAGTGAACTTCTTTGTATCTTGGTCTGTCCCCATCCATGTAATTTGACCAGAGCTCTCATCCTAAGGAACTGTTTCCACAGACTAAATGTAACAACTGTGCACTTTACTTATCCTAACCACCCAAATCACCTTTGAACTTTCCCCAAATAACATTTAATTAAAACAGACTTGAAGAGCCTAAGATGTCTTAGCTAAACAAACATAACTGCTAGAAGTATAATAGATCAAGAAGTATGTGTCACTGTTTCATACTAAATACTAATAATACTTTCAGTGAATAAAACTGTAGTGTGAATATTTTGGATGGACTGTTGTTCAAAGGCTACTAACACCACTAACACAGTGAAGAGCTCCGGATCGGTGACCTGAGTTAGTGGAGATGACTGTACAACATCCACCTTTAATGGCCTTTAATGGCTTTAAAAAACATGAATTGGGTCAGTTTGAATTTATTTGAGATTTTCTCTCATTTACACAGTATACATACAGGCTAAAATGTATACATCTGCAGTTGTTTAGAAATGAGAATGTTCCAACTTTTGTAAATCTACAGTTCTCCTTCTTATATCTTCACCGAGTTCCTTGGACTTACCTGCTGTTCTGAGTATTTGTTAATCCAATTAGTGCTGTCAAACAAATCCAAGTTTTTCATGCTTACAGAGAGAAACTACCAGCCATAGTCTATTATGATCCCCTTGACCTATGATAGCCTTGACCTTGTCAAGTTAAAAGATATTGAGCTCTCAGCACCACTTATTAAAAGATTTAACTGAGTGTATGTATATAGCTGAGCCTGTATATATAGTTTGACCCTGTGTGGATTATAGAAAATCTTAAATAAATTAAATCTTGTGCACCAAATTCTTCTTTTTTAAAGTCATTAAAGATGTATGCTGTACTATCACTCCACTGTGGAAAAAGAACTCTTCAAAGAGATTATTAAAGGCTCTAAATTACTATGATATTCACGCCCATGATGAGTATATGCCTCCGACCACAGCTGCAGACTTTAAGAAATTGTTGCTGACTTTTGAGGTTATTTTTCTTGTGATGATCACTGACTCTGCATCATTATTTAACACCTAACTTTGACCAACATTCAGGTTTTCAAGGAACCAAATTAACTATTTACAGACTGCAAAGGCCACAGAGAATGTGATATGCCAAACACCCTAACAATGTGACACCTGCAGGACACGGGGCACGGGGCACTGACCCCTCAGCTTTTCGAAGGCAGTTTGTTGAGTGTATTTACACCATGAAATTGGAGGGCTGAAGGCTCTTCCAGGAGACAAAATAAAATATCACAGGCTCTGGCAGTTACACTATTTACTCCACCCAGAGTGCTACATGAGCAATGTCCTCAGTGTTAAAGTACCTTTGCAGGCTGTGAGATGACACATGGTAACGGGGGAAGAGGATCCACCTCCACATGAATCATTTCAATAAACCCCTCTCATATTCTTAAGACACACAGCTGCTCCTCTGCTAATTCAGAAAGTAAAGCCATCAAAAAACAAAAACTAATGTCCGCTGAAAAAGAGGGAAGGCAATTTGCAGAAGACCTTGATGCAAGAAAAAGGAGAAAAAGTCAATTCCAGTGAGTCATCCAACACACATCAGTATTTCACACAGACATATTTACAGTACAATAGTCTCTGCCTCTGCTTTTCCCCTTCTCTGGTTAGTCAAGCATCACGACACGCATCCGCTCACACAGTGTCACCCTGTGAAAGAGATGTCAAGGTGCACAGACACAAACACAAACTGGATTTAGAAAAAACCCATTTAATTTAGTTTCTCGTTTCTCCAAACTGCCTCGTTATTGGATTGAAAAGGTGCCCTTGACCGCAGCCACTGCAGTGAGGATGTTCGTCATCTGTGCACACAGAGAGCGGGGCGAATGGGTTAAACAAAAAGAAGAAGCCTGAAACAAAGAGCGGAGGAACACAGGCAGCTGAAGGCTGTTCAGTGATGATCAGCGTGCTTTGAGTAAAAAGTGACACAGTTTGAACATCATTAACGACAGGTACCTGAGGTTGTTGCAAGCACTTGACAGATAGAGTTATGGCTTTTCTGTCTGCTCTGGTGACTTTGAGCATAAATAGAATTCATCAGTAAACACTATATAATTAGTGCTCCGATTACCTTTATGAATACTTACCAAGACAAAGCCTGGGGGATAAGCCAGGCTTGGGCCAAATTGCATTTTTGTCTTATCTTAAAGAAATGCAGTTTATGAATAAGGTCTGTTATGAGGCGGCAGTGCATGACATGCAGGGTCACGGTGTTAGTGACAGGAGTGTGTGACTCAAATTTCACCAAAAATGATTGCTTACGCAGCCTTTTCCTAATCAAGTAGTTATTGGTGCTAAAACCTCAGGAGAGAATGAAAGCCGAACCGAAAAGCAAGTGAAAATGAAACAAAGCAGCAGGTCAGGGAAAAAAGTGAAAGCAAACAGAAGTGACCCCGCCGGGACCATCTGACAAAACTGCATTATGTGACATCCCGGGATGAGAACGTGTTGCCTCGTTAGGACAGGCTGGGTCCTAGGACCTGCTCTCAGCATATCTCATAATATGAGAACAAGCTGTGATCATGTGGTGAGAAATATTCATTATTGGGAAGGAGACAGTGTGAACTGTGAAGTGGAGAGACACGTTTCAGCTGTTTTGGTCTTTGGCTGCTCGCTCATTGATGGTGTTCAAGTGGACTGTGTTTTGAATCTGGGCCTGTTTGGATAAACTCAATGGATCTGCTTTTAGATGAAACGTCAGTAACACTTTATAATACGGCCCCTGACGTAGGGTGTAATTCCCTTATAATTAAATCAAATTTCACTGATTTTATTTGAAATCTATGAAGTAGTAACGAATACCATTAAAGTAACGACTGTTCCATAATGGACGGCACAATGGTTAGCACTGTTGCCTCACAGCAAGAAGGTCCAGAGTTCAATTTCACCATCATGCCGGGGTCTTTCTGTGTGGAGTTTGCGTGTTCGCGTGTTCACAGTCCAAAGACATGCACTTAGTGGGGATAGGTTAATTGGAAACACTAAATTGCCCATAGGTGTGAATGTGAGTGCGAGTGGTTGTCTCCTGTCTGTATGTTAGCCCTGCGACAGACAGGCGACCTGTCCAGGGTGTACCCTGCCTCTCGCCCTCTCGCTGGGATAGGCTCCAGCGCCCCCTGCGACCCTGAAAAGGATAAGCGGAAGTGAATGGATGGGATGGATGTTAAATAATGATGTAAATATGCGAGACGCTATAATACAGCATGCTTACCAGGTAAAATGGGGAAATATTGTTTGTTTTTTTCTGCAAAAATAGAAGAAATCAAGAATTTGTGTCTCCTTTCCTGTTAAATATCTTACCTTATGCAATACTTGCTACTTATGCATGTAAAATTACTTACGTATTACTTAAAATTAAAACTAATATTAGTGATGTGGCTGAGAGCAGCCGGCCCGGGTTCGAGTCCGACCCGTGGCCCTTTACCGCATGTCTCCCCCCTGCTTTCCTGTCTTCGCTCCACTGTATCTATCAAATAAAGATGACAAAGGTCAAAAAAAAAAAAATTTTTAAAAAGCATGTGTAGGCAAATATAATTATATTTTAATTGCAAATAAAATGCCTTGAAATTCCATTTAATTACATGGGAATTAAGCCCTTAGTCACATTTTTAAAAATGTAATTAAATGTAAAACGTATAACAATAAAAGACCTGTAATAATAGTTTCTAACTAACCTTAGACACATTCATTTCTCAGTTATAAATTGATTTGATTAGAAACACAGTTTACTGTGTTATCATCAGTCTACTGTTGTGTTAATACTGGCTGAATGAGGCATAAAGTGACTAATGCTTTCTTTTGTATTCTCGTCATATGTTACTATTTTTACAATATCCTCAGCAAAAATGTGTGCTCAGATTTTGATATTTACGAAGTAATTTCACACTACTACACCAGTAAATCAATACTGCTGTCAGGTATAGTGCACGTAGCTTGTGCCAGCAGCTGTTCTGTCTCCCTCTCCTCACTTCCAATCAGTCACAGCAGATGGCCCCGCCCCTCCCTGATCCTGGTTCTTGCCAGACGTTTCTTCCTGTTAAAAGGGAGTTTTTCCTTCCTACTGTTGCCAAGTGTTTGATCACAGAGAGTCATCTTATTTGTTTGGCTTTTCTATGCATTATTGTAGAGTCTTTATCTTACAAGTATGAAGCACTTTGAGGCGACTGTTGTTGTGCTTTGGTGCTATGTAAATAAAACTGAACTGAATTGAATTGAACTGAATTAACAATGATTATTTGCAATGAGAAAATTGCATTTTGCATAATCGTTCTTACAGTAAATACAAAAATCTTGAGCTGAAAAACCAAACAGAAACGGGTTCTCAGCTTAACAATACTGTCTGCCCTGAAAAAGTGGAGGTTGAGTCCTCAGTAAATGAGACACGTGTTGAGAAATCTGCAGGGATGGCTGGTGAAGAAAGAGGGCTGGCAGTATTACCCCACAGCATATATCACAAACCAATAACAGAGCTCATTTCCCTCCTTCGGCCTCAGAGTACTGGCCTCCAGGGGCACAAGGGCGTGACGCTGTGATTAAGCCCCGGCAGGAGGAGGCGTGTCGGGCTGCGACCTGCCAAATGACGCACCCCCTGTCTGCTTCTACAGCATCTGTGTCTACGTGTGTCGGACACACCTATCCAGGCCGTGTAGTTACACAAGATGCTCTGGAAGTGATACTTGATATGACTCCAAAGACGTCACTGATACTTTATCAGGTGCACATACGTGTCCTACTGACACAATTGCTCACGTTTTAGTACTTTATTGCAGTCCCAGGATTTTAAGCCAAATTCCACACAGCTGATTGATTACAGATTAATGAGAAAATTTCACTAAAAAAAATTGTATTTATGACACTCTTAAACTGATCAATAAAGATTCCTTTATTTTCAAAGATAAAAACATAATTTGCTCCAACATTTTCTGTAAAATTATAACCCTAAATGTCTCAAACTAACAAAACAGACAAAAGACAACAAATCCAAAAGGATCATTTATTTACAAATTTTATCATACAAAGTTACAAATACAGAGCAGACTCATTTCTGACCATCCTCAGTGATCGGGCACAGAATTACCTTGCATTTGCATTCAGTTATCGCGGCAAGTAGAAACCTGAGCTTAATACAAATCATTATGAACTGTGTGTACAAAGAGATGTTGAACAATGTTTAGGAAGCATTGTAAAACATAGAGAGTTGGAGTATAAATAGACTGTATGTACATCTGATGGGATAAATTCCCTAAAGCAGAGTCAGGCAGGAGGTTTGGAAGTGTGTTTATTTTTCCTGGAAAAATATTAGGCTTCAGAATAAATGTGTTCCTTTGCAGCAACTGATTCTTTTCCCCTTGCCTTTGATTTGTAACTCGAGGTGTAACGTGAAGTTTAAATGTAAGGAAAGGACGGGGAATGGCTGAATCAAGGTGCCGAGCGAAAATTACACCCTCTCCTTCGGGATCGGCGACAGCATCACATCATACATAAAGTAACAATTAGCATTCATGCGGGCAGCCACATCCTGCATGGTAAAACTTCACTCCGGCTTTTCATCTCAACAGTCACAGGTCGGAGGTCGGAGGAGGGGGTTGGCATGGTACAGTAGTCACTAGGAGGGGGCATCTTCTCCGTGTATAGCCTTATACTTGGCCATCTCCTCTGGAAAAACTTTGCTGAGCTCGGAAACCAAAAGGCTCTTGAACTTCTGTAATAAAACAGAAATATGACAGTGGAAGTCGCTTTAGTGCTGATGTATAAATACTTTATGTATAAAGAATAACTAGTGAGTTACGACCCAACAAGTACTGTCCAAAATAAATCTGTCTCCTGTCTTTTTATGTGAACAAGTAACCGGGACAGAGTTTTTACTGAAGCAGGAAAAAAAACTTTTAAGCACTTTGTCCAAGGATAATTATTTTATCACGATCAACAAGGCCGCCTTAGCAGACAGCAGTGTAACAAGTACAGGGTTGTTTGTACAATGAAATGGGACTTCTATCTTTAAAACATTCTAAACACACTTATGGGCGTTTAATCAGTGAAACGTGCTGATGGCTCTGCTTATTCTTGAAAAGTCATTGGCCGAGGAATCTCACTGCCCCTGGAACTATCTCTTACCGTCAAAGTGTCTATCTTCCCTTTGACCTGCTCGTTCCTCGCCAAGGCTCTCTCCAGACACTCCTTGGTGTACAGCTGAGGGTTCCGACCTTGGTCAATATATCTGCAAATACAAATACAATATATCAGCCTTCTTCGATAAAACTCCAGGAACTTGCCAAATAAATGTGATACATTTTTAATGAAGCAATCAGATTTTTTTGTTTTTATGTATTTACTTTAGTAATGAAAAATTCCTCTTTATTAGAGCGGCATCAAAACAAATGCATAGAACTAAAACACTATAAGGACCAAGGTACTGGCCCACCTACACGTTACACCTACAGGAGCTTTTATGACATCTCATTCTAAATCCAGAGGCATTAATATGGAGCTGGTGCCCCTTTGCAACTATGGCAGCTTCCATTCCTCTGGGAAGGCTTCCATCAGGATTTTGGAGTGTGTCAGATTTTGATATTAGATGAGAGGACCTGGCTTTGTGCACTGGGACACAGACATGCTGGAACAGAAAAGGGACTTCCCCAAAACATTTCACAAAGCTGGAAATGGAGAGTTGTCCACAATATGCTGGTAAACTGAAGCACTTCGATTTTCTGTCACTTGAGCTAAGGGGCCCAGGCCGATCCAAGAAAAACAACCGCAGTCTTATCCCTCTTCCACTACACTTTACAATTGGCACGAAACAATCAGGCTGGTTATTGCTCGTCCGGCATTCACCAAAATCAGGCTTGTCTATACGACTGCAAGAAAGAGAAGCATGATTTATCATTTCACAGAGCATGTTTCCACTGCTTCACACTGCTTCACCTGATGTTTGTTATTGTCTTTGCTGATGTAAGGCCTGCATGCACCTGCTTGACCATGCAGACCTTTGCAATGAAGCTCCCAGTGCAGAGCTTTAGTCCTGATGATGATGCCAGAGGATGTTAGGAACTCTGCAGTTATTGAATCAGGAGAACGTTGATGATTTTTACACCTCAGTGCGCGGTGACCCCGCTCTGTAACTTTAGGTGGTCTGACACTTTGTGGTGAGTTGCTGTGTTTTGTAAACACATGCACTTTGCAATAATAACTCTTACAGCAAAAAGAGGAATATCTAACA
The DNA here is from genome assembly GCF_001858045.2 of Oreochromis niloticus. Lineage (NCBI taxonomy): Eukaryota > Metazoa > Chordata > Actinopteri > Cichliformes > Cichlidae > Oreochromis > Oreochromis niloticus. The sequence goes on along the minus strand of NC_031985.2, from coordinate 29,730,281 downwards.
GGAAGACATTTCACAAGCGTACTTGTCGCAACGATATTGACCTATTACACTAGCACTGACTGATCTCTTGAGAATGACAAGTTTGTTCACAAATGTTTGTAAAGGCATACTGCACCGCTGGATGCTTGTCTTTATACACCTGTGTCTGAAAAAAAAACTGAATTCAGAGATTAAGAGGTGTGACCCAATACTTCTGTCCATATAAGCAGTGTTGGGACTAACGCGTTATTAAGTAACGCGTTACAGTAACTACGTTATTATTGTGGTAACGAGCACGGTAACTAGTTATTATGCCAAAACCAGGAACGCGTTACTCGTTACTGGGATTTAGATAGGCTCGTTACTCGTTACTTCGTGTGGTGGCTATCGCGGAGCTTCCACAGATTCAATAACATTAGCAAGTGGTGGAAGCCAGCAGGTGGATGAAGGAAAAGGGAGGCAAGAGGAGAGACCCGAAGCGGCCGCCGGTCCGAGAGTGTCAGGTGAACTGAACTTCAGGTAAGAAGTTATGACCTGCAGTCTATCGGAGTCAGATATAAACCAAGTTTAGGTGGAGTTTATTTTCGGTATGCTAGCTAGCATGACGGAGTTTCTATACAGCTGGGTGGGTGCTATGTTACTGATGTTGAACTTTATTTTGTTCATATGGTTAATTATTAGAGTTGCCAACCGTCCCGTAAAAAACAGAATCGTCTGGTATTCAGAGAAAATATTACGCGTTTCGTACTGAGGTGAAAAGGAACACAGTTTGTCCCGGACTTCAGCTACAATGAAAAAGACACAAAGCTGAAGCTGCACAGCTGCCTCTTCTTCTCTCATTCTCTCTCCTCCCTCTCCTGTTTCTACTTCAATCACGAAACTGATCAATGATCAGCTGATCGGCTTTTCTCTCTTGTTTATTTATCGCTCACTTTGCGCCAGAAAGAGGAAACCAGCGGATGTCGCGTTAAACAACAGCAGCACGTTTAAGCTTGATCAGCTGTTGTTAGAATTTATTTAATATTAATTTCTAGTATCAGCTGATGTTTGCTGGAGCCACAGCTGTAAAGCTGCTGGTCATGATATCGATTTGGTTATCTGGTGAGAGGGAAACATGAAGATGAAACCAGGAGATGTCCTTACTGAATCATCAGAGCTGAACAGGTGATGGAGAAACAGGTTTACCTTTTAGGTGACATGAATGAGTTGAAGGGAAGTTATGAACTGTTTCTGAGAGACAAATAACACCAGGATCCTTTTCTACGTAGCTGACAGCTGGTAACTGTGCAGGGGCGGATCTAGCAAAGTGTTGCCAGGGGGGCAGGTAGGGCATTAACAGGGAAAGGGGGGCACAAAGAAATACTTTTCTTTATTATTCTCATTTAAAATGTCTCGCTTTTAAAAAAAATAATTATCTGAGTCTTACAACAAACAACTGATAGATTGATACATATATACCATCAGAACAGTGTACATCACTGTCACAACAGTGTTTATTTTCATTCAAAGGCTTTATGATTTTTCCTATAATGGTGGGCCGGTCTCTAGTCAAAATGCCCGGGACGATTTTTTTGTCCCAGTCCAGCTCTGTATGCAGCTCATCTGCAGTCTGGTGTTACCTACATCTTCCTATTCAGAAGGCAGAATTTCCAAGTTCTGAGTACAATCAAAAGCACCATGACTGCAGTTTTTGTGTTGGATGTAAAAAGCAGGCTAGAATCATGGCGGCGGTCAAAGACGGTCCAGGCGTGGGATTTCTCTCGTGGAAATGTGCACATTATTTTTTTCTTTCTGTTGGTAGGTGGCACAGTGCACTTGTGGCAAGTAAGCAAGCTAGAAGACTGGCAGTCTGGCTGGGTATCCAGTTACGGAAGCACCACATTAACAAGAGAATTCTGAGTAAAACCAAAGTTACTTTCCCTAGTAACTAGTTACTTTGAAAGTAACGAGTAACTTGAAGTAACTGAGTTACTTTTTTAGAGAAGTAACTAGTAATGTAACTAAGTTACTAATTTAAAGTAACTTACCCAACACTGCATATAAGTGATCCTAAAGCAGTATGTGCATGCCGAATGTGAAAGAGGCTCTCACCAATAACGAATTACTCATATGAAGCATGTGAGGCAAACCAATACACAACCAAGTGATCACATTTTAAAAATCAAGGACTTTTTAAATGGGGTTTGGCCCAGTTACAAAAACGGCGATATGAAAACTCAGCGGTCGGCACCGAGTATGCGCTGCACCGGAAGTAGCATAAATATATCGAAAATACAGATATTTACGTAACAGAAGGTGACATACACAATAGTATAAGCATATATTGTACTCACTCAAAGACCTCCAGGGGTACGTTGATCTCATGAAGCTGCTGACGGCACTTCTCGATGTCCTGGAGCCCAGATATCATGAAATTTCTGCAGAGAAAAAACGACTGGACACGTTAACACGGGACTTATTTGCGAAATCTTAGCAGTGGAAGCAGCAAAGTGAAACGTCTCACAGTTTTTGGTTGAGTCCTGCCTGGCTGCTAGGCTGAAAGTCGCTCACGATGATTCCCAGCTGTCGAATATTCTCGATAAACTTCTCCAGGTGTTCTTCGAGGTTATCGAACTTTTCCGCCATTGTAATTAATCGTTACCAAACCACCAAAACGTCACATAAAATGCCTCCGCTTAAATTATTGTCTTTATTAGAAAATCTCTGTTTACTGTTAGCTACAACTCTACAACAGCCTCAATGTTGAAGTGCTTTACGGCTGTATTTCAGCCAATCGCTGCGGCTATTGCTCCGTTACCTGGGTAACAACCAATGACAGACTGTCGTTTGATGACGCTCAAAGCGTCAAAGTGTCGCGCTACTAGCTTCTTTGTCGAGGAAAACCAGGTGAATTGTCCTAGTGGAGTTTAAACAGTTTATACACTACTAGGTAAACTCATTTATTCGGTGCATGTAGTGCTGTGTAATTTGTTTTGTTTAATGTCCTCTGTTCATACTGTACCCGCCCACTTCAGTTTATAGTGAAATTGCTGTAGATTTTCTCAAATAATCCAGTGTCCTCTTGCTGTGTCATATCATTCTGGTACTGAAAGTAACAAAAAAGATGCACCTTTTTTAAAACAACAATAGCTGACCCAAAGTACTTTATATTCAGGCAAACATATCAAAATCCCAAGTATACAAAAATACTAAATAAATAAATAAATAATAATAATAAAATCGATCTACATATAATATGAGTTAGTATTCACAGCACAGGCTGGAAAAAGCAATTTAGCTCACAACTTTAATAACAGAGAACCATCTTTAGGAACAACAAACTCTTAAAACATTTCCTGTTAATGCATAGGAGAGTTCCTCAATGATAAGAAGGACTCACACTCAATTTTTTGCACTCTATTCCACTGTAAAATATCCTGACACAGCAGTTAGCAGTGCTGCCTCACAGCAAGCCGTTCCTGGAGTCAGCTGGGGCCTTTCTGTGTGGAGTTTTCTCTCCCTGTGAATGCATGTGTTCCCCTGGGTACTCCAGCTTGCTTCAAAAAACATGCTTGTTAGTGATTCTAACTTGGCTGTAGATGTGAATAGTTATCTGTGTCTTTGTGTTAGCCCGATAACAAGCATTTTAAAAAATGGCTATTACTTCTTGCACATTGTCCTGAGGTAGCAAAGCAGTTCAAACCACAATGCTATCTCCACCATGCTTCACAGTGGTGATGAGGTTTTGAGGTTTTTTCCCGTGCAAACAAAGGGCTGTGCATTTTGTTCTAAATAAACAAAAACAAACTTTTGTCTCATCTTTAAACAGAATATTGCCACAGAAATTCTGTGGTTTGAGCCAATTTTCCAGTAGCAGTCTTTTAATGTCTTCATTTATGATGCACCTATAAAATTCATACTTCTGACTCCTCACAGTGATCCCAATAGTAGAACTAACAAAACAGATGGGAGGCTGAGCTGGGGATAGTAGAATTAAAGAAGCTAAGATTTTGGGGGGGAGACTGACATGGTTTGGTCATGTGCAGAGGAAGGATAGTGGATATACTGGAGAAAGGATGTTAAATATAGAGCTGCCAGGCAAGAGGAAAAGAGGAAGACCACAGAGGTTCATGGATGCAGGGAAGGAGGACATGGAGAGGGGTGGTGTGACCATAAAAAGATGCTAGGGATGAGGTGAGATGGAGCCACATGATCCACTGTGGTGACGCCTAAAGGGAGCAGCCAAAAGAAGAAGAAGACAGTGATCCCAACACCATTAACACCATTAAAACAGCTCTGTTCTGTTTCACTGTAATAGTCTTCAATTTCATTTTACACTTGAGCTTCTCAAAAAAAGCTCATCTCATCTTTCTAACTGGAACACCTGAGTTCAAGTTGCCTTTGGAGAAATCATTAGCACAGAGGTTCACTCATTTTTCCAGAATCAGCTGATCACTCAGGCTGTGTTTGTCTAAAACTGAGCATTACATAAAGATCTGACCACCTTCAACTAATCGATGCAGAATCTGTGGTCCTAAAACTTTTGCGAAAGAACAAGAATCTTCTTGACCTCACTATGACCTCATCATCCAGATATTCCACACACACACAAAAAGAAGACAGCGAAATAAATCTGTTTAAAAACTCTCGTCTTCTCTGATTACCCTCAGAAATAATGCTGAGCTTCGCTTAAGATAACTTTACCCAGAGTAAAAATACACTGGCGCTGACTTAGCTGGGGACAAAAAGGCATCCATAAAGTGAAAGTGAAGGCCAGTGACGCAGGCGTTACACCATCCCGGCATCTTCCTTCTGCTTAGCCTCTTCTAGAACACCAAGTTAGCCAGAATAAACCAGGAAGTAATCGAGTTTTCATCAAAATAGAAGCAATGTTGTGATAACAAATACGGCGCATTGCATAACACTGGCTAAATCTGGAATATAATAATATAAATATGAATATTTAGTCACTTGAAAACTGTCCTCTATTTTTGTAATGGATTGCCACACACACACACACACACACACACACACACACACATACACACACACACCTTATTCCCTTGCTTTTTAATTCACCATGAAAAAGATCAGATATGGACTATAAGAAAAGAGGCAGTTCATCTGATTTCTTGTGTTGCACCTAGCACTCGTCAGCTGGAACACGGTGCCTTTACCCTTTCATACATGATCATACACGGTTTGCTTCAAGCTGGGCTTTTATTTTGAAATGTAACGTCGCCGGTGCAGAGCAGACCGGCTGAAGAAGGATTACCGGGGGCTGGCTCGTCCTCGGCTGCATTAAAGCCGAAGCTACCGCAGCTGCACACACACATACACACACACACATCAAAGGCTCTCCTTCTCCTCCTCGCTGCAGCTCTCGCAGACAGCGGATCAGCTGGATGGTATAACGCTCTCTCCTTTTTTTGTATTTTTGTTTCTTCCCCTTTTTTTACGCACACAGAGCGGGACATTAAACGGACATTTCTGCAAACCACGGTAAGAACAGGCTGAATTTATGTGTGTATCTGTGTGTGTGTGTGTGTGGAGTGTCGGGTTTGTCTGTGGGCAGGAGAACACACATAAAGGGAAATTCGTTTTATTATGAACAGTGCGGCACTTTAAGTGTGCCCAGGTTCGGCTTTATGGAGACCTGTATCTGGTTGACATGGTAATTAGCCTGAGGGGTAACATGTTCCACAGTGTTTATACCAGCTTGTGTGTCCTTATAGCGAAAATGTTACGTCAACATATTTACTTACATATATATGTGTGTGTTTGTGTGTGTTTGTTGATCTTCCACATTCTACATCATGTCCTGTGGGAATCCAGTGTGTCCATTACATCAAGCTATAGCAACCTTGAAATGCATTATGGCGTTTTTTTCTTTCTACCTCTGCTCTCTGCGCCTTTTTGATTTTCCTCATACAGCCTCTTGTTTTTGCCATGGTAATATGAATACTATGCAGCTTTCTCTTAAAATATCCCACACGATCACCTCTGTGCTTCTGCGTAACGCATCGTCCTATCACCGAACAACTGCAGTCACAGACGTGATGTCCGTCCACTTGTGGGAAACATGACTGGATTCCTCTGGTCTGTGTGAGGAAAGCTGTTTTATTCGATTGTCCATCTGGACTCATTTGTTGTCTCTCTGTTTTTCTTTGCTTTTAGTCGAAGATGAAGCACTGAGGAGAGAACTGCACAGGCTCCCCCCGGTTGTGTTCATCCTGAGGCTGCAGTGAACGGAGGAGGGGGGGATTGCGGTATAAGAAGGTTAATAATCGGCATCAATAAAGGTCGTCTCTTTTAGCCGGGAACCCACTCGAAAGGGTGAATCTCGCCCCTGTGCGGGGGGATCGGCGGAGCAACGTGAGTCTGTAAAAAAAATTATGGCCACCCTACTGCGGAAGATCGGTCTGATCCGTCTGCACGACCGAGACACCGAGGACCCAAAGCACCACCAGGGCTCGTTAAAGGGGAGCAAAGGAAACCAGAAAAACAACACCAGCAAACACTGTCAGACCGCCAACGAGACCAACATCCTGAGCACTCCGGAGATTAAAGCGAGGAAGCTGGACCAGCACGGCAAGGACAAGCCGTCCGGCAAGGATAAGCAGTGCAAGGATGCGAAGGAGAAGCAGCAGACGGGAGGAGGTGGTGGTAGCGGTGGAGGAGGAGGAGGCGTAGGAGGAGGCGGCAGTAAAGCTACCAGTGCCTCCTCGATACCACCGCTGCCGCCTCACCGGCAACACTGCACCCAGGTCCGGACGCGACGGCTGATGAAGGAGCTGCAGGAGATCAGGAGGTTAGGAGACAACTTCATCACGGTGGAGCTGGTGGAGGACAACCTGTACGACTGGAACGTCAAGCTGCACCAGGTGGACAAGGACTCGGCGCTGTGGCAGGACATGAAGGAGACCAGCACCGAGTTCATACTGCTCAACGTCACCTTTCCTGATAATTTCCCCTTCTCCCCGCCGTTCATGCGGGTCCTGACGCCCCGGTTGGAGAACGGCTACGTGCTGGACGGCGGGGCCATATGCATGGAGCTGTTGACCCCCCGCGGATGGTCCAGTGCCTATACGGTGGAGGCCGTCATGAGACAGTTTGCTGCCAGCCTCGTAAAAGGACAGGTGAGGGGAAACAGGGGCTGCTGGGTGAGGGTCCTTGCTTGGAATATCATCAACCATCTGTAGCAGATTTATTACTATTACTGATGCTGATGTGTCGTGCGTAATTGTGGCACTTTTACGCACAGGTGCAGCAGCTTTTAGAGTTAGAGTTTAAAAACTGTGTTCTGATCCATTCTTTGTTTTCTAACGTAAAACAGCGTCCGCTTAAGATTCTCGAGGCATGTTTGTCACAAAGATTGCTGAATTAGCACATTTCCCTTTAAATTGTGTCGCGGAACTACACCCCACCGAACTACAATATCCTTCTATTTAAAAATAGTGTTCATTCTCTACATCCGGCCTATTTATAGCATGTTCTGTCATTTCTGTCAATGCATGGCTGTGATGTCTCAGATCCTCACACCCCCTCCTCTCTGCTGTGAGCAAACCCCTGATTGTGAATATTATTCATCTTTATGTGACTTTACTGCGGCCATTTCACGCAGTGTCTCCTTTATGCATCAGCTCTCCGTCTGCAGTTGCGCCTTGCTCTCCCTTTTTCCTTTTCCTTTTTTTTTTATCACCTCCGTGATAGCACCCTTTGACAACAAAGACCCGCTCCCATGCGATGGAAAAGTCTCTTTGCATGCTCTAACGCGGTCTAATTCAACTCTGTAGTCCTGTTAGGCTTTTCTAATCTATCGTTCGCGATGGTGGGCAGGAAGACAAGTGGATGAACAAAACAGAGACGGCAGGTTGCCTGCCTAGTAGACCTGAGTGACTTAGAGTGTCTGGATTATGTAATCCTGTCAAATCTGTTTTTTCACATCCTCAGTGCACCGCAGCAGCAGCAGCTCTGCAATTCCAGCGGAAATGGCTGCTTCTCTAAACGCATCTGCCTGCTCTAATCGTTTAAAGTTTGAGTAGATATTCTGTTCTCCGCCCAGATAAGATTCGGTTTTTTCTTTAATGCGTTTCAGCTCTTTCATCGGTACACTCTGCCCCCCACCCCCGCTTCTCGCTGACTCGGGCTCTTTTGGAATCAGCAGTGGGACATTGCTGATGTATTAAACCTTATGTAAACTGTCACTGCATTGGCCTGCCCTAACCTTAGTGTCTTTTTTTGCCTTTGATGACATAACAAAACGTCATTCCTGAGTCATTTGTGGTCATTTAGAATCTGTCATGAAGAGAGGTCATGCAAAAAAAAAAAAAAAAAAGCCTGCAATGTGTGTGTGTGTGTGTGTGTGTGTGTGTGTGTGTGTGTGTGTGTGTACATCTTGATTTACTGCTTGATGAGAGGAGGTTGCAGCTCTGCAGTGTCTCCTAATTATGGTGCAGTGTCTTCCTTCTCCGGCTTGCTAATGGAAACAATATTGATTAATTATTCCTGTGAGTGTGTGTGTGTGTGTGTGTGTGTGTGGCTCTTCTCCTCTTTTGTACATCTCCACAGGCACTCGCATGTACCGCGTCCCAGTTTTCCGAGAGGTGTAATAGTCTCTTACTCATGACAGACAGAACACACGCACACGCACGCGTGTCTATAAATAACTAAATACACGGGATATATTTATTTGTCCTTGGCCACCGGTTCCCTGTGACAACAGTGATGAGGCCAGTTTAGAAGCTTCCTCCCTATTTTTAGTGTGAGAGGATACACGAGTGACACGGTGCTGAGCTGAGAGTCAACAGAGATACATGCGTCTCCACCTGCAGACATGAGGAAGCACAGACACACACACGCACACACCATCACACCAGCTGGGATGGGGGGAAATCGAGCTTAATGTAGGTGTTTTTGTAATGATATCCAATTTTGTAAATGATCTGTACAGATCTATTACTGTCTGTGTAGTAGAGTTCAGACAGTATGCCGATGGAACTGTAATCCGTTTTCTTGCAAGTTTTCACAGCAGACGTGCTTTTACTCTTAATTTGCAAGCAAATCTGCAGTTCCACCAAATTTTCTCTCTTTCTCTGGGTCACTGTGCAAAATGTAAAGAAAAAACAAATGTAGCACACACACAAAATAGAAATGTGACTTTGTTTTTTTTTTTAAATGTTGTCTCTTTTTAGAGCAAGCAGCGAGTTTTGAAAAAGTTGTGACAAGAGTGTGTGTTTACCATTGGGTTGTATCATTTCTTCTTTTAAAGCCGTGTAAGTGTTTGGGAACTGGGGAGAACAACTGCTGTGGTTTTGACAGTGAACCGTTGTTTTCCCATTCTTGGTTAAAGTGAAAATTTCAGCTCCTCTGCAGTTCAGGGCCTCCTCATTTTTTGTTGTATAATAAGCCTTGTCCTTTCAGCTGCTCCTTTATTTCCCAAGTGGTTGCTACAGCGGATGGATTTGCATGTTTGATTTAGCACAGTTTTTATGGCAAATGCATTTCCCGATGAAGCCCTGCCATTTATCAAGGCTTGGGACTGGGACGAGTAGTACACTAACCTGTGACCTCTTGGGTGTTTCCACCCATTATTTAAAAGGGCGCCTTTTACATGGAAGGCAAATGTGTTAACCAACTACACCTACAGGTGTGGACTGGAGGCACGTTTAACCTTTCCTGAAAAATGATGTAATCTGGATAACAACACATATGCTCCAACACCTGATTTTGTTCCATTGTCTATCAAGTTATATGTTTACTGTACTGGCAGCGTGTTTGTTTGATTGGCCATTGCCAATCAGATGAAAGCCTCGCTATTGCAAGGCAAATCAAAATCTCATTTGACTTTTCCGCATTCATAATTCCACCAATTTTGACAAGATTCCCAACACACACTGACTGAAATGCAGCCCTCAAACCACAACAGAGCCTCCACAATGGTTTACACATGGCTGTAGACTCATTGTTGTACGTCTCTCCTGACCTCTGTACATGTTGATGATGATTTGAACCAACATAGGATCTGCTCTCACTGATTTTCAGAACAGTTTTTGTGTATCATTTTAAAAACCTCAAGACAGCCTAAACCTTCCACTTGGACCATTTCTGATCAGGCTTCAGTAAAGAGCAGATGGATGAATTGAATCCTCATGTCCTGTGTCAGGTCTTTGCTGGATTTTTTTTTCCAGTTTCTAAGGACATGACTTTCAGATACAGGACATCTGCTGTTGATAGATTTTTAGGCCCGTCACTTATTCTTTTGTCCTCTACTTACGCAGTTTTCACAAGTTTTTTTAAGGACAATACAAACTTTGCCAAGTTTTCAGCTAATAGCTCTTTGGGAATCACCTTGTTGGTACAAAAATAGCGTTTTATGCCTCTCAGTCTGTGTTATCATTGGTATTTTTTTAATAGCATTAACTAAAACAAAAATGGTACAAATTGCTGTGTTTATGCTAGCAGCAAAGTGCCTAAGGACACTATTTAAAACTGGTTCTAGACACAACAACGGTGCATTTACATCGGTCAGTGTTAGATGTCTTAACAAACAAAAAACAAACATTCCTCTAAAAATGGTCGGATATAAAAAGTGGGCTGAAAATAAGTGAAAAAGCAGCAAATGTTCAAAGAAAAGCTTTAAACGAATTTCAGAAATCCTAGAGAACTATTGCTCAACAGCTCATAATAAACTCTGGCTCATTGGAAACAAAATAAAGAGGAACAAGGGGTGTCACAGTACTGGTCATACATACTGGATACATTTTTAAAAATTTAAAGAATTTCTTTGTTATTTTTCACCCTGTTTTTTCAGTTGAATGAAGGATTTACCTTTACACAGTTTCCATGCTCTTGAAAGGAGGATTGTGTATTTTGCTGTCAAATTTAGCTTTAACCTGCATTATTTTAACTCGTAAATCAATCAAGGATGGATAATTAATTAACTGGATTGAAGCATAATTGATAAATGACAAGAGTCATCACTTGCGGATCTTGATTAAAGGACTATTCCAACAGTTTCACTGTTAATGTCATTTTACCAGAGATGTGGGAATCACAGGATTTTACAAAAAAATATATAATTTATGAAAAAGGACTCTCCAAGCAAGAGATATTTTACTCCGCTGTCCGTCTTAGGCTTAGACAACCCTCAGATAGCACAGATGACATCATCACGTTGTTTGTTTAGCCTTTTGAAAGCACCCTCTGGAGTTGGAAAATGCTGTTTTCACAGAATCCGTCATCATCCCACGGATGAGAAAGTGGAACTTTGTGTGTAAAATCAGTGGAATTCCCCTTTAAAACATCCCGTCTTCTGTGATTTGCACTCTTACACTGCTGCCAGCATTACGTAGTGTGTGATCGTGTGCAGATTGAGGAACCCAGACTGGTGAAACTAGCAATCATTTACCCTTTACTGACCTCACCATCAGTCCCACTGGGCTCCCTTTGAGGATGATGTTGATGGCACTGATCCCCGTTTGTTTATCCCAACCCTTTTTAGCACATGTCTGTGTTATGCAATCGCCCCCCCCCAGGCCTCAAAGCTGCTTCCCAACATCACTGGGGCCTTCCCTGGTCTGCCCATTGACTGATCTCTATTACGCGGCAGCCACTCTACACAAGTGTGTCTCTCTCAATGAGCGAGTGCTTAGCTGAAATAGATAAACACTGACATGGCGCTGCATAGGCCCAGGGCACTCACCCAGACAGGCACACACCCATTTGATTGCCCACTGGTTCTCTCGCGAGCAGATCTTTCTTTACTTCCTCTCTCCGTCCATCGTTGCCTGTGTCACACTGTGACTTTCTCCCAGATGACTGCAAGCACAATAGAGGTAATTGACACTCAATTTCCCTGTTTCATACTTGAGTCAAAAACCTTTAATACAGGCTTGTGCACCAGTGTACATTTCACAGTCTCCCATTCACAGACTTCCTCTTTGCGCTTTGAGTATTTCGGGCTGGCGGCTGCAGACTTTCTTTATTTCGTCTTGCACAGACACACAACAGCATCTCATTTGCTCACAAATTCTTCCACATAACAACCAAACCAATCAGTTCACTTTGGGATAGCTTCTCCTCTAACATTGATCTCCATGGTAATCTCACCTCTTTAACAATAGCCGGTTTCCTTTAACATATCCATCCAAGGAAGGAACCTGCCATTTTGATGTGGTGACAGCAACCATATGGCAGGACGCATGGATAATGAGTCTGCATGTGATTTCAAAAGAGCGCAACACATCCCATCTCCCTGACAGAAGCCAGCCGGAACATTATTTGTGCTTGTCAGCCTGAGTAATCTGTATTCAGGCCTCTGGCAGCAGAGGGAAGCTGAGCAGGTTTCAGGGAGAGCTGATCAGGTGAAACCTCGTCGGTTTGTTTTACATTTTAAAGGATGTGTTGATCCATTGTCTGAGAAAAGAAGAGAATGTCCTTTAAAGTGGGGTTTTTTGTAAAAGAGAAACAGAAAACATATCCCAAGGCAACATTGCGTATAATATCTCATCTGAGTGAGTCACCCGGTGAGTCATGCATTCAGTTCTTCAAAACAAGTGGAACGAAAAAAAATTCACCGTGATGGTAAAGTTTTTTCTACCAAAGCGCTAATCAGCTTTAAAAATCGCGATCGTCTTCAATCTTCAGATGAGATCAGCCGCATTCTCCTTGGTTTCAGCTGTCTGACTTCATTTCAAGTGTTTCAATATGAGATTAAATGACTTGTCATAATGGACATTTCTAATTGGGATCGATGTCAAGACTGATGAAAGGAATCGGACGACGTTTTTTAAACGTGTCTGCTGGAGAGACAGAGTGACAAACGTAGAGGCAGAGTGAGTCGCTAAGCCTCGCAGTGAAATGAGGCCAATGTTGCTACAGGAATGGAAACTCTAACCCTAATCTCCAGATCATTCCGCGTTACCACCTCACCTCCCTTTATCCCCGGCATCACTTTTGACCCAGAATAGCCGAGAAAGTATGCATGGCGCACGGTTACGGTTCATCAGATGTCACAGGAGCTGAGAATTAATGTTGGATTTGCAATTTAGAAGTGTAGTCCTAAATTCAGCCTCTTGTTTAAGGACATGACCGTTTTCACAGGTTCCAAAGGTCCATTAGGTCCCCTTTAAATTTAAATGCTGGTGATGAGGCAGAAAAAGTAGCACGACCTGATATCTTTTGGCTCCTTGAGTAAGACAGTGCTACATGGGAACACCACGTCGAATGCAAACTCCAAAAATGAATGCTTTTCTTTCTTGATGTTTTTTGCTAACACACAAGTTAAACAAGGACCACAAGTACTAATCATGTAACTCATATTAACTGAAGCAACTCATAGAGGGTTTGTGTGTGTTTGTGTAGGTAAATTACTAAAAAGTGTTGGCATAGTATGGCCCAACTGCTAACATATTCCCTAACAAAAATGACTGTTAATTGCAAGTACTAACTTCTAACTTCTGGTAATTTATTGCTCAGACTGTCCTGTAGTTATTATATTCACATATATAATAGTGAGATAATAGTAAGAGTGCTCACCAGGCTGATTCTCGCCTCCGGGCTTTATGTTTGACACCCCTGCTATTAATGTTTTGTACCAATTAAAAAGAAGATAATTGGTGAGGTCTTAAAGAAGCACGTTAGCACTTTTCAGTGTTTGTGCTAAGCTAAACTAGCTAGCCACAAGCTGTTGCTTCACAAACTGTATGAAGAGAAGTATTAATCTTCTTCTTTTACTCTTGGAAAGAACTCAAACAAGCCCAATTCCCCAAACTATTCAATTAAGCAGCAGACTGAAAAAGGAATACTGAAAAAAAAAGATCATGGCCACTTTGTTCAGGCTCTCGGATGTCATGTTCCTACAACAATGACAACCGTCCTTAACTGCAGAAAACTGACTCCACAGAAGCGTAGTATACCTGACGGATTAATGTTCTGGCTATGGGTGTATAATTTTTCTGCACTGCACTGCAGCATGCAGAGGCGCTCACCAAGTGAGGGAATTGTGTTAGTATTGGTTTCAGTGGAAAGCCTCGGTGCCTCCCTGCCAAGAACAATGCTATGGGTAAAGGGAAGTGGTGCAGTGTGTCATAGTGTGTACAGTACCCAGTATTTTCCTGTGAATCGCCACAAAATTTAACCTACAGTTTGACCAGTGTACATAGAGCCACTGTGCAGTCAAATTTGTGGTTCTCCCGTGTTTCTCAAGTGATTTTAATACATGAAAAAAAAGCTAGTGACACTGGTATGAGTCACACCTTTGTCCAGGCTGTGGTGTCATGGCGTTGAACGTCTCCCTATATTTTTTTTTCAGCATTAAGTGAGTTGTTTCTTTTTCCATTCATCCTCCTACACAGCTTTCTTCAGGGAAGACTTACTGCCAATAACAGAAAAGGCAGCTTTATCATTTCAGTTGACGCCTACTCTTCTTTCCTCCATACCCCCCCCCTTCCACACACACACACACACAAACATTTATTATTAGTCGTGTGAAGGAGGAAGGGCCTCAGCAGCATGGTGCCTGGTGAAATCCTTAAGTCAGATATCACAGTGCTTTTCACTATGCACAAGGCAGTTAAATGGCTCTTTGTGTATATTTTCTGTCGTATATACACACATTTTCATCATTTAGTGCCATAGGTGCTTCTGCTCTTCACTTATCTCTGCATTTCCCCGAGTACTAGAGGGTGTATTTTTACTTCTGATTGAACCTGACGTCTTAAAAGCTTTTTTGCCCGCCTTTAAACATTGATCTGTTGTTGGTCAACCTGCTTTCAGACTCTCTGTCTTGTCAACATCCCTCCTGCGGCTATGCATTCACCATCAACTTCATCCATGTGCATGTGTGGGCTGCGTTTCTGTCTTTCTGTCTGTGGTTTGGAAAGATTTCAAAAAACTGTTTTCATAAAGCGTTTGACAAGACTGCTGACAATTACGAACCTTTTGATCTGACGTTGTATATCCAGATCACAAAGTATTGATATGTGCTTCCTTTTGAAGTTTTGCAAAATGACATTCTGCTTTTTAAAAATCAAAATGAATGTGCACAGGCAAAAATTATACCATAAATCAAGGATTTCTTTCATCTGCAATGAATTGGACTTTTAATTTTCCACCATCTTGCGCTAATATCATAAAAGCTGGAGGGAAATAAACTGAAAGGTTTACGTCAGTTCTCGCATAGATTTTTGTTGATATTCCTAAAAATCCTTTTTTTCCTATGTGTATTATTTATTAGATGTTGAGTTTAGTTTGCTGACATTAAACTGTTACATTCTGCTAATCGCTGCTTTTTTAAATTTTCTGTCATCGTAAACTGAAAATCGTTTTTTTCTTTTAACTTTGTCAAAAAAATATGTACATGTCTATGTTACAACAATCTTCTGAATTTTATCGTCAGTGTCATCAAGGCTGGTTTTGTGGCACTACACTTGGCTTGCGCATGCTTATTAAAAATGTAATCTAGAACTTTTGTCATAAAAAAAGAACATGAAAATATTTTATTTAAAAAAAATAACAGCTATCAAAATACATTAAAGAAGAAAGCCTCTGTCTCCGTAAGTTTTATACTGCTGAATAAAAATAGATTTGCCACCTAATGGCAAAGATCCTAGATTTAGATCATGGCTGACGTCTAATCAATAGCTTTATAGCTCTGGATCTATCCAATTTAGTGAAAAGCCATTCATAATTTGGATGTTTCCTCTAGACAGAGAGCCAGTCAAACAAATGTACTGCATGAAAGTAGCGTCTTTGGCAGAGGCTGCACTTTAGCCATCAGAAAGTGAATACGTGAGTGCAACCTTTGCCAGCAGCTTGTAAATCGATATCACTATTTAAAAAAATCAACACACTGATGAATATATAATTTCTTTACATTTGAAGACACACCTTTTTAATAGTCTACATTGATGACAAAATAATATCAGAATCACATCTTGGCAGGAACCAATAAATATTTACTTTTTGGCAGTGAGTGTGAGATGGGACACAAAATAACACGAACACGTTAAATACAGTGTAAGGCTGCAGCTGGCCAGCTTAGTTTAATATAAAATATCAAACAAAAAAGTAGCAAGCCTGTTTCTGTTCAAAATTATGGCTAAAATATGGCTCATATATCTTGTATATTAATGTTCACATCTTGTGGCAGTAAATACTGCTGCTGGCATCACAGAGATACACAGTAGTTTTCTTTTAAAGAGCGGCAAAGGCACCGTTATACGGAAGAGGATTAGGGCCACGGGAAAAAAAAGTGGGCATGTCTTTTTTTCTTCTTTTCCAGAATTCTGAGAAAAAAGTCAGAATTCAGAATTTTGACCTTTTTTCTCAGAATTATGACTTTAATCTCAGAATTCTGAGAAAAAAGTCAGAATTCAGAATTTTGACCTTTTTTTTCTGAGATTAAACTCAGAATTCTGAGGAAAAAAAGTCAGAATTCTGAATTCTGACTTTTTTCTCAGAATTCTGGAAAAGAAGAAAAAAAGACATGCCCACTTCATGCCCAAGTCAGAATTCTGAATTCTGACTTTTTTCTTAGAATTCTTTTTTCTCAGAATTCTGACTTTTTTCTCAGAATTCTGGAGAAGAAAAAAAAAGATTTGCCCACTTCTTTCTTTCTTTTTTTCCAGTGGCCCTAATCCTCTTCTGTGGAGTTACATTAATTGGAGGCATGGTGAAGTCACAACTTTGCCTTCATTTATTGATTAAATTAGGTTTCACGTGTTAGTAACATGTACGCATAAAAAACTGCTTAATTAGATTTAGGAAAATGTTGTGGTTTGGGTTCAAAATATGTAGTTTTTTAATATCTGTTTTGTCCAATAAGTTCTATGAGGGGGTTATTTTTATATAAAATGCGATCGTCATGCATACCAACACTGTCAGTAAAACATACCAAATGTTTCCATAAATCGTTGAAAATCACATCTGTTGCTGTCTACATGGACTTTACATTCGCACTGAGCAACCATCTGTTCTATAGGAATATAGACAGAATACAATGAGGTAACAGCTACTCAAGTCCCCTCGGTTGGGCTTATTGAAAAAGACTCATTCAGACTGATGGCAACATGTTGGCTATCTGTCTACATTTGAAAATCAGACAGCAATTATTTGCAACCCTTTGACAGTCTCTCAGAGAGTAATTGCAGTCACTCCAAGTCAACTGATTGCAGAATGGTTGTTTCCAATCAGATGACCTCTGCAATCGCCTGAGATCAAAAGTGGTAATAACTGTGCAACACCCTCAAGCTCTAGGCAACCATTTACTTGAAGCTGCAACTGATACCAGAATGTGAAAATATTCAATAAAATCACCAGTAGCCACCGGTTTGCTATTTTTGGTTTTTGTTTGGGTTGTTTTTTTCAAATATGTTGCTTTCCTGTTCTACATGTGTGACAGAGCAACTAGCTCTAAACTAGGAGGTAATGTTTCAAGTTAAGTGTGTCCAGTTTGGATGCTTTTTCGGTTGATTTTATTTAAGTTTGGTGCATGACATGAGCCCTTCTTAGTAGTGTTCCCAACGTATTTTCATTTATTTATTAAAATGTCGATATTTGGTGTCTCAGTATACAAAATAGCCACACAAAATACTGTGTTATTATGCTATATCGAGTTTTTTCCCACCAGCTGTAATACGGAGACAATTTAAAGTTTTGCTACACGTCTATCATGGTGTCGCTCATTGAATTAAATTACACAACACTAATGCCTGTGTCCATCATGCCTAAAATGACAAACGTCATGTGTTCAGACTCCTCATTAGTGGGCTGTTTAATTGCTTCTGTACTTTACTAATCTTTTACACATGGAGCTAACCTTGTCCCCCCGACCCTTTCCTTTCCCTTTGTTTCTTTATCTGTCACAGGGCCGTATATGTAGGAAAGCCGGAAAATCTAAGAAAGCTTTCAGCCGCAAGGAAGCCGAGGCTACCTTCAAATCCCTGGTGAAGACCCACGAGAAGTACGGCTGGGTGTCTCCGCCCGTCTCTGACGGCTGAATGCTCCGGCACCGTCCCTCCGACCCCCGCGCTAGCCGGACAAACCCAGCTAGCCCCGACACGCAAAACGACACACCACGCTAACTCAACAATCTCTCATTTTCACCTTTTGCTGTTTCACTCAAGATTTTATTTTATTTTTCTGGTTTTATGTGTTATTTAATTATTTTTGTTATTTTGGATTTTGGTCACCATCTCCAGAAGAGCTGACATCCAGTCATCACTGTCACTCCACCTAGAAAACAACTTTTGCTTCACCTCCCTCTCACCCAGGGATTCTTTCCCCGGTTTAGGAAAGACCTGAGAGGGCAGTGTTTGCTTGCGAGTGTATGGGTGGGAGGGTGGGTGTGTGTATGTCACTGCATTGGACATCCGCTGGGAGTGTGTGCACGTGCATCGGAGTGTGCTCTACTGTGGGTGGATTTTTTTTTTTTTCAAAATGCACACGCATGCATGTGCAGTGGGACAAATCGGACAGTGTGGACTTTTCCACCCATGTGAAAGACTACTGAATGAAGGAGACTCGTCTCCCTCTCCTGTCCTTGCAATCCCGCCCCCATTCTCCCCTCCCTTTTCCATCCCTCATTCCTTTCTTCTCTTGAACTGGCATTACGTCCCACCATCTCTCTCTCTGTAGCTGTCGGGTCATTTACATATAAATGAAGCTGTTAATGTTTAATAGAAGGGCAGCGCACTGACGTTTAAACTCACTCATTCGCACCTTCATTTCCCCTTTCTTTTGACTGTGCCGTTGCTCACAGTTCAACGCAACATGAAGATTGTAATTTACATGGAGCTGTGCTCTCTCTTTCTCTCTCGCTCTCTCTATCTGTTTCTTTCTTTAGCTCACTTTGTTTCCTTCTCTCCATCTCTTGTGGCTAAATTTAGAGCTCACTGTTGCATAGATGGATATTGATTTTTAATGGAGAAAAAGAGTCACATGCTGCTTTATGCAGTAACTACTGTATGTATGATAACTAGAATGACACTCAGTCACCTCTCTCTCTCTCATGTTCTTGTTAGTGTGTGTGTGTGTGTGTGTGTAGGAGAGGAATGAAGACTATAATTCTCGCGATTTAGATACCAGATGGTACAGCTGAAGGCTAGGCCTCAGTACGTGTGTGTATGTGTGCGCGTGTGAGTAAGGGAGACAACACTTTTAACAGAGAAAAATATGATTTACTGTGAATGACACTAAGACTTGAAGGGAGTGCTGGCTTTTTGCTAGATTACCTGCCTTCTTGTCCCGCCGTCGATGTCAGCTCCCGATTGTTATTAGCGTAAAACACGCGTGTAGCTGTGACCAAATATCTGCGCGCACACAGCCTCGTCTGTCAGTGGATGCACGCGATGGAGAAAAGGTCGGCAGAAAATACGCTTTGCCTCGCCCAGACATTTTGCACAGCTCACACACTTGGAGCGTACACCTGCGGCCTTCGGCGGTAACACCTAGAAATGAAGACAGACAGGATGGCGTGCTGGGGTGGTGCTTTAAATTGAGTGCGCTTCAGAGCCCGCCGGATTGATGTCTGCTGAAAGCAAGAGACCGAAGGCAGGAGAACAGAGGGATGGGAGGCAATCGCGAGAGCTTTGATCACCGCCGCCTGCTTCTTGGAAATGTCAGGTGGATTGAAAATGGCCGAAGACGGCCGTGATTACTTAAGAGGCATAGAGCTCCAACCTTTTTAAAAGGACTTAGTATATATCTACTGTTAACTGTACGGCTGCAACAGCGTCGGTCTCAATCAGCCGAGTGGGCCCGCTAGCCGCAGACTAGCTATCTCTCCATTCTGTCCAGTGGGCTCTGTTTGTTTTGCTTGCCGCCAGTTAAATGTCAGGGGGAGGGCTGCTAATTGGTCTGACATTTCAGCAGAGCGTCATTAGAGGAGAGCCGCGAGAGCACATGGATGGACGATGTCAGAGCTCCCGCTCAGCTCTGACATTTTGTCACTTTCTTCTCCTGCCTTAATTTTTGGAGGGATGGAGGTTTGGCAAGGTGAGGGCAGGCAGGTGAGGGGTACTGGAGCCAGCTCCCAGCTCAGCGGTCCTCGACCGTGGGATTTTCAAAAATCGCAGAGCCAGCGTGCCGCATTCGGATCAGGTCATATCTCGTCCCGACGCTCCCTTCGAGTCGCGGTCGACAGCAAGTCTGGGTTTGAGTGCACGTGTGAGCACATGTGTGTGTCACACTCCCATCATGAAAAAAATAATAATTATAAAGAAACAGAAACATCACCATCA
The DNA here is from genome assembly GCF_001858045.2 of Oreochromis niloticus. Lineage (NCBI taxonomy): Eukaryota > Metazoa > Chordata > Actinopteri > Cichliformes > Cichlidae > Oreochromis > Oreochromis niloticus. The sequence continues at coordinate 29,710,080 of NC_031985.2, read as the reverse complement.
CCATCTGGTATGTGATCATGTACGAAAGCGCGTTAGTCCTCTTTTGAATTTGGCTAGTCATTTCAGGGTCGGTCGTATAGTGATCTCTCGGCTTTGTCAGCAGAGAAAACTGTAAACTGAATTATTATGACAAAATATCTCAAACAGCTGAGTGTTTGCTGGTTTCAAGAGAATACTTTTGTGATATAGTTTAGATCGGTAGTTTGCAGACACTAACTGGGTGAACTGATTATGTTGTAATATATCTGCATGTGATGTGATTGGTAGCTAGCTACTGTATCTCTTTTTTTTTCAAGAAAAGTGAGAAAAATATGGGGAAAAAAACAAAAAAAATACAAATGCTTCTCTTTTCTTGGTATATATTTTTTTCTCTCTCTTTTTGGTTCTGTACTGTATGTATTTTTCTTTTCTTTCTAAGCGTCCTAAAAATGTCACATTGTGTTATATGAATGTTTGTGTTTTAATTTATTTGTGGTTTGCCAAAATGAAGATTTGAAGCATGTTGCAGGTACTGTCACAAGAAAACGAGAAGAAAAAAAAACCTACTAAGAATGATAGCCTATGTATTTGTGTGATCAGAGTTTTGGGGAGGGGGTGGGGTGGAGGGCGGTTCAGGCAGAAAAGAAGGACAGAAGGCAGTGAAGCCTCGAGATTATAAAGGGAGTATTTTTGGGAGTGCATCAAAGTGGAGTCAAGAAAGTGACATGGTGCTCCCTTGAATACTTTCTGGTGCCCTCCATGATGTCACTACTGTCCCTTTCCCCATTGGTCCTGCTCTCTAAACAATGATTTGGTTTGTGGGTAATGCAGTCAACACAAACATCTGAAGTCTCACGAGTCAGAGATCGGGGCTCAGTGTGACCTCTCTATGCTTCAAATCAAACTTCTTGAGGGAATCTGACCTGTGATGAGTTACCCTGGGTCACTTCGTCCCACTTCTGACTTGAGTGTTTAGTCCAGACCGAGGTCTTACAAGTTCAAAAAGGTGAAAGGTCATTGCAAGACCAAACAGGAATGTGCAATAAAAGTTACAGCTTATTCAACCTCTGCTGATTTGTTGGTTTGTTTTTTGAGCTAATGTCACATCTGGGAGCTTTCTTAATGTCCCTGCTACACTCTCAAACATCATAATGCCCCACTTCCATCTGCTGTGTCCTCAGCCTGGCCCCTGCATTGGCCTACTTTCATTTACTGCAGCTGATAAAACGTTTCTAACATTCATGGTAAGGACAGACTGTAATCACCCGTCCTTGTCTCCTCAGCCAGTTCCTAGACCCAGTGTTCCCTCTGTATGGCCAAGTGTGGTTACCCGAATATGGTGGGTAGTGGACATCTGTAGATGGATGTGTTAAAGACAGTGTGTGCAAAGGTTGCAGTGGGAGATTAAGGTTGAACTCTAACTCAGATTAATAATGTTTAAGGTGAGAAGGTTAAATGATACACACTGTAGAAAAAAATAACGTAAAAAATCTATTTATTTATTTACTTTTTACACTGGATCTCATTCCTGATCATTTTTATTTTATTTTTATTAGTCCTTTATTTATCCAGGTAAAAAATCTCATTGAGATTAAAAGTCTCATTTTCAAGAGAGACCTGGCATCATTAACTGTGATAACGATCAGAAATTGCACTTATGGGCTTATGACAGGAAGACTATAAAGCAGAAGTGTTAGCCAACTTCAAATTAACCGTAAAATCAGACCTAATTCGCTTATCATTACGATTTTGCTGCCTGGGTTTGACCTCTTGTACTCTACCTATCGTAGCTGTGCAGCCGCATGTTTTCTTAGCAGTAATAAAATAATAGCATTCCTATTTTTGGTGTGTTCACATTTACTTTCACTTACAAAGAACGTAGAAAGCACAGCTAAGCACAGCAAAGATGTTAATTAAAAAGAATGACTTAAAACTCCATGAACAACAGCTGATCTATCACAATAATCTATAACTAATACAGCACAACTGGTTCAAACAAACAGGAAATTTCACTAATTTTAGCTGATTTCAACTCTTTTTCAAAAATATTTATTCCGCAAATTTTATAGATATATATTCATGGTGTATTTCAATTCAGATACTTCTTTCAGCAGATTTTTTATGTACTACACCATGTATGGTGTAATTTGACAATGAAGAGCTTCAAACAAAACATAGCAAATTTTGCAATTACCAGAACTTTGACTGTTATGCTAACTAGTTAATTTTTGTGAAAATTTGCAACTTGCCATGCCTTTAACTGCACATAATGCTAAATGTGTCCATAATGAAGATAATAATTTAACACATAAACACCCAACCCAGCGTAATGTGTGGTTTTACCTTCAATAACAGAAAAAAGGCTTGCTACCGTTAGCTTGCTAGCTAGCTTCGGTACCACATGCAGCAGGAAGATGTTTCTTTCTCCTGCATCTGAAAATTGGTTGGCGGTCTCTCTATTTCCACTACATAGACATGATAGTAACAGCTGAGGTTACCATTAAAAGTATAATGCCTTTCCTTTTTTTTACTGCGTATTGTAGTAGTCATACAGAGAGTAGCTATGGTCGTTAGCGTGAATACATTTAGAAATATTAGCTTAACTATGGAAGTGTGTGAGTTCACACAGCTAACTAAACAAGGTGACTTTCTTTTGACGTACCTGCACTGAGTTATTTCTCATGACAGACAGACCAGAGAAAGCACAGGTGTAAAATGTATGATTGTTGAATTCAAATTAGCTTTTTTAGTTTGAGGATTCTGGATGCTTATGATAGATAAAAGTGGAATTAGTCATACCAGCCAATTATTTATTCCATATTTAGCAGTGAGTCAAACAAAACTTTGTCATGTAATTAAGTTACATGTGAGTTATATATGTCAAGTGACATGTAAAACAAATGCAGAGAACTAAACATAGCATTTGCAGAGGGATGATGAAATTAATGAAACATATGAAAATCAAAACAATTGTGATTTATGAAATGAAAAGACTGATATTTAATTTTTATGAAGCTATCTTTTTTCATGCGTATCTATATGTTTTTGTATACAAGAAAAAGAACAGAGAGGTGTCTGAGGAAATAAGGAGTAAGGTCAAGCTGAAGTATAAAAGGCCATTTCACGGATCTTAGTGAACCTGGATATATCCATAAAATTAAAACTGACCCCAGAGCGAGCAGGGTGAGAATTTGATTGGTGGGAAAAGAAAAAAACAAAAGATACAAAATAGCTTCGAAGATCATGTTACAGCTGCTTTCCCAATAAAAGTGGACAGCATAAAGGAAAAATGCACATTGACAAACAATGATGCTTCCAGAAGCCACAACGCATTGCTGTGCATTGAACACGGTGCCCTGAATAACTGCAGAGCACACTGAAATTATCAAGGTGATCTGGAGTGAAATACCCTAGATCTGTCTCAGCTGCAGGTCAAGTCTCCGTCAACAGAATAATGACCTACAGTATGAATTTATAAAAACCCAACATTAGATCTCGAGTCCTGATTTTAATCGGACCAAACATGTATGGAAAAAAATGAAACGTTACAGAGAAAAACTGTTTGTTCAGAATAGTGGATCCCACTTATTTTTGTCACCTTATTTTTTCCTGTTGTAAGTTGAAGCTTGGAGGTTAGCTCCAAAACCAAATTAGACCCCATAGCTCCCTTTTTAAAATCCCCAGCTTTACAAAATTACAAAGCATGGTTAGAGGCCTGACACAAACAAGATTTCAGTCTTTATAAGGTCTAATTTCACCCTTTGTAACAACTGCATATGGGTGTATTTCATTCAAACTCAATATTGTGTGTCTGGATCTTGATAAGGCTTATATTTAGGGCTATGGTCACTTTGATTGGCACCCTTGCCAAACAGCTGTCTGCTGGGTCTCACCTCAGCTCATTGAAGTCAGTGAGCTGGACTGTGTTGGTACCTTCTGGAATATTTTAATGCAATGTAGTGCCTTCAGTGTGGCACAGAGCATTCCAGACATTTTCACAGACTGGTAGTACTATGACGCTTAACACTTAGCATGGATGTTTGTCTGTGTGATCTTTCATCCAAACATGGCCACTCCTGGCTACAAAACACCAACATAAATCCAGACATACAGGAAACCGACAATCCACTGCTTGACCTACCAACACGGGGTTTTTTTGTTTGAATTTCACAAAACCCAAAGTTTCAAATTGTCACATGATGTGCAAGAGCACAAAAAATTAAATCACACCTGCTGATTTATGCAAATTGACAAGAACTAAATGAGCACATATACGCCTTAAACTCACACACTGCTATCATCATTACTGACATATACTGGTTAATTGATCCCTCAGCACTCTTGTTTTTGTCTGGTTGATATTTCCCCACTGCTCATTAGTCTGAGGGAAACACCGTGGAGCGCACAGATCAGAGAGAGCTCGCACAATATTGATGACACCATGCTGAATACTCTGAGGACACAGAGGCGAGCAAAGGAGCTTAATTTTCTGATTAGTTAACACCGCGAGCGTCCAAAATATTGCTCATGTACGTGTATGTGTTTGAGCACACTCCTGCTTGAGTGACAAAAACAAAAAGACAAAAACATTCATTATTCAGCCGTGAGACAAGAAGACTGAATCCCCTGAAGGTTACCTTGACACAGAAAACATTCAAAACAACCTCAGCCAAGCTCGGAGACAAAACAAAAAGGAGAAAGAGAGCGAGAGAGAGAGAGAGAGAGCGAGGGGGGTGTTTTTGTTATTTGTAAAGGCAGCGTGCAACAAGCTAAAGTAGCACCATGAAAATCTGGACGCTGCAGCTGTTTTCATGGTTTAACTCGTCTGAATGAGATTTTAATAGGAGGAAGGACACAGTGATAAGCTGTTTTATATGGGTGGTGTCACAGCTTTGTTTAGGCTTATGGATGCAGTGTGTAGTACACAATGTGCAGTGACGGCAACACCGCAGAAACAGTCCAGCCACATACTAGTTTACCTTGCTTTTCTGTGTGAACATAAATCTTTATGATAAAGTGGAAGAAGAGGATCTATCGCTTCAATAAGGATGGTGGAATATAGTTTGTTTCTCGGCATAAAGAAGGCTTTTATCTGTTTTATTTAAAGCTCTTTTACAGATTATAAAATACAAGAGTTTGACATCCTTCGTGTATAAGTGCAACCTAAAATATATACACAAAATCAGTTTCTAGGCCAGTATTGGAATAGAAGTAGCAGTTATGCAAACTAAGTGCAAAAAGTAAAGAAATTTGTGTTTGGTTGATATTTTCTGTGTTGCAAAAATGCTTCTTGGAAATAAATCTTAAATAGAGCTACAATTATGATCTGCTGTATCAGTCATCTTGATTTTTTTAACATAATAAGAGAGGGTTATGAATTGTGTGACTAATTTGAGAGAACGAAAAAAGAAAGAAGATCAAGATTAATCTGATAACTTCGCTCCCATTAGCACCAGTAGACACTCCTGATGGTGTAACTGAAGTGGTTGTGTATACTCAGTAAACTGCACCTTCCTCGATCTCACACAGTCCTGACTTAGCCATCCCATCTGGAACTCTATCTTATTTTTGGGAGCATAATCCTCTGTCATTGCTGAAAGCTGCAAAAACTTAATGAAAAATGCAAAAATTAGCACACACAAAAAAGACCAACTACAAGGAAACTGCTCAGACTCACTGCCACTTACAACTGCAGAGAGATGAGTCACTTACGTGACGTAACACAATGTCTTTCAAAAGACATTTTTAGATAGTAAATAAATCATAACTTCAGCAGATCACAGTCTCTCTGTGTGGACAAACTAGGGGATACAACCTGATACAACCACATTACAAATTACTGCACTGTCCAAAAGTCTCAAACCGCCCTCATTTCCTATCTAATATTCGAATAACATCGAAGAGCAGCTTGGGGTTAGTATCTTGCCCAAGAATATTTGGCACGCAGACTACATCAAACCACCAACCTTCCCATTAGTAGATGACCTGCTCTATCTTTTTAAGATACTGTTCACTGCTGTAGATAGTTTTTTTAGGCCTGCTACTCGTTCTTCTTCTTTAGTCCGTCTGGCTGTAGTTCAGGAAATAGAACAGGTCATCTACTAAATGCATGGTTGGTTGTGTGATCCCTGGCCTCTCCAGTCTGCCTGCCAAAGTATCCTTGAGCAAGACATTGAACCCTATGTTGCTCTCCGATGTGTTCATGGGAGTGTGAATGCTAGATAGAAAGCACATAGGTGTAGAAAAAATGTCTTGTATGACTATGGGTGAATGAGGCATGTTAAAGCAAGTGTATAAAGTGCTTTGAGTGCTTGAGCAGAAGAGCGTTACACAATAACCAGTCCATTTACCATTTACTGTCCAATTTCCTCAAATTTTTAATGGACACACTGCACACCATATTTCAAGTTTTCAGCTTGAGATTTTTGGGAATCATCCTGCTGGCACAAAAATACCTGTTATGTTTTGCATTTTTCAAAGATTCAACTAAAGAAATGGAAATGATTCAACAAACAAACAAAAGTATTCCCCTGGAAATGATCAGGTACAAGGAGTGGACTGAAAATGGGCGAAGAAGTAGCCCATGTCCAAAGATTTTCTTCAGACCTTCAAGTCTTCAAAAAGCCCAGAAAACCATTGTTAAAGACTGTTTGGAAGTTGAATTTTTTAAAAATGACTCAGGACTTTTGCAGAGTATTTTAGGTCACTCTGTGTGATCTGCAACTAACCTGATACCACATATTAAATTATTTAAATTACACTCATATGAAGTATCTGGATCATCTATCAGTTTTTTACTCACCAGCTGACTTTGATCAAAGTGTGTTTGCTTCTAACTTTAACAACTCGATGACTCATGTACTATGGTTTTGTTTTTTGGTTTTTGATGATTTCCCAAGTTGTTTTTTTTCCCATTTTTTTCGACAAATTCTCCTGTTAACAAACCATTAAAACTCTAAAAGGTTGATTCTGTTCATCTGGACGTAGCTTTTTGTGGGAGAAACGTTTCGTCACTCATCCAAGTGACTTCTTCAGTCTCAGCTGACTGCAGGTTTCCCCAAACCTTATAAACAGTACATTTGCATAATGACTGAAACCAGCCCACTGAATGAACAATGGGCTGGGAGGTCAGTTCCTTCATCATAATTATGCAAGTTCTCATGACCATTGATCAACAACCACTGATCAAAGATCACTAATCAATGGCCATGAGTACCATTCACAGAGAGTTGGGGAATGGCTGCAATCACAGCATTGTAAGATGGTGACAGGTGTACCCTTAGGCCCCCCCCCTCAATTCAGAGATGGTCTTTCCCTTTTCACGTAAACCATTAAATCATCTCCCTTTGTATAATCTGTGAATCTCTCTGATCTATAATTAAAACAGGGATAAAAGCCGACTGATAGCACACTTGTGTCTTTATCCCAAGTGTGGCAGCAGCCTCACAAGGTGACGGGTTACAAAAATCAAGAGGTGCATGACCTGCAGAGTTTGCAAAGTACCACACAGGGTTTATAAAATGGCACAAAGCCCACACTTCAGCCTCTCCCTGCACCAACTCTCTGCCTCGGGCAAACTTTAATAGTATTTTTCCAAATTATTCAGTGGTGGAGTCAAGCTAAGAACTGGGTTAAAGGTCAACTTTAATTAATCGTCCAATAAAATAAACAGACATGAAAGCTTTTTTTTTTTTTAACTAGAAACACTGATTAAGACTGCTCCATAGTATAGATTGTATAACAGATAGGCCTGGGTTCTGGGTCTGAATAATGAAGCCAACACATTTGTTTTCATGTCCATCTTGACCTCTGTCAACACTTTCCTGATGAGTTTATGGACTCAGTCACTCATTTTGGCTTACACTAAATCAAACACTAAGTTTATTTTGTATAATTTGATCATTCAAAGTAACAGAAAAGAGGATTATCCAAAGCAAATGACATAATGACATGACATGATTTAAAAAGGGGGGGGGCTGGCAAACAAGAAAGGAAGTAAAACATTCCAATATAAGAGAAGATGGGATGGCTATGCTGTCCAACCAAACCTACTCTAATTCTTACAATCAGTCGCCGCAGTCCCTAAGGCTGATCCGATCTAGCTAAGCAGTGATCCAAGGGCACCCAGCCAGGAGTGTAGGGGTTTGGCTTCTCATCTCTAGCTCAATTATATTAGCATCATTAGATGAAATATGATTTGTGCCTCTTCCACTTCCTCTGCCCCATCCTCAGACACACAGTACTGAGTAGATTTCCCAGAATGTGAGAGAGAACACAAATACAAATACCATTAGGCACATGGGCAGTACATCAAACTCTATCAACCTGCACAAAAACACTTGCTGTTGAAGTAGTGATGTCATTATTGTCAAGAGGATCCAGAGAGGCAGGGAAGGGCCTGAAATGGTCAAAGTAAAGAGAAGAAGAGGAGCAGAAATCTGCGGGGAGATGCCATCAAAAAGCCTGTTTTGAATTATAGATCAGCTCTGCCTCTACATACGTGAGTCAATCCATGATTTCAAAAAGTATGAAATATTGGAAATGCATCAATGATTTACAGATCAAACATTACATATTATCTGTTGATCATGTCTCCCACAGGGCGTAATGATCTCTTGGGGAAAAAAATCTGATTTTGGAAGATGAAGAAGGAGTCTCCTCCACAGCAGGAGGAAAAATAGCAGAAAGTACAGTGAGATTCAGTGATGCTCAGCTCCATCGATGAAGCTTTACAGTGCAGAGACTCTGGAGATCGGATTTTATTTGATGCAGGCTGCACGCAGTATGCTTCCATGTCCAACACACTGGTGTTAAACTTGGTAATGTGGTGTTAAATAATGAATTTGTTTCCCCTGTCAGTGTGTCAGATGTATGGATAGGATGGTATGTATGCGCTGGGAAGGATTTGCTCATAGATCATGCATGCATTTCTGGATGTGTGCGAATAACTGAGGCCATCAAAAATTGATTTTGTTCCATCTGGCAGATAAGTTAAAGAAGGACACTTGAAGCAGTCTGAAGAGTGGAAACTCTGTCTACACCCTTTGTTACCACAGCATGTTGGGGCTCATTTATATCACTGTATGTCACTTATCAAGCTAGGTAACTGCTTTCTTTAAATTAGCAGTTAACATTAACACTTTTCTTTCATCATTAAAGTAGTGGATGCTCATAATAAACAAGCTCAGGTTTAAATATTGAGTGTGTGTAGACGGTTTTTGTACGCAATTTTGGACACAGGAGCCCCACTCATTTGCTGTTCATGCTAATTGTGTGTGAGGGGCAGCCAATCAGAAGAGAGCTGGCTTAAAGGGAGTTTAAAAAAAAGACTTCGGTTGAACTGGGGTTGAGGGTGCTGCATCAAGAGCCATTACAACATAAACAAGGATTTATTTTGAACTGTAAACCATACAAAGCAACTAAAGTCCAAGATTAATAATATGGAGCTGTCCGCTTTAAACCATTTAAACCATTTTTCTTAAATCACTGTTATTCTGTATGCAAACCAATGTGTATTGAAATTTGTAGTTTTTACATTTTAAAATATGAGAATACTTTCTTTGTGCATCGGTATATTTTTTTAATAACTTTTTATTCCATTTTATCACAGTTAGCACTGTAATGCCACAAAAACAAGGCTCTGGGTTCCAGTCTGCTGAACATTTCTGTGTGGAGTTTGGATGTTCTACAGTCCAAAGTCATGCCTGTTATGAAAGTACAGGGCTGCCTACACGTTACACCAACAGGAGCTGCTAAATGGAAACCCATGAAGCTTCCACTGATGTTGATGGCAGATGAAGTTTGTTGCTCTGCAGTTACTGAGACAGCAGAATGTTGGAGACTTTTATTCAATGTGTGCCTCCGAACTCTACAACCTTTCCTTTACATGGTGTGACACTTTATGTCTGAGGAGCTATGGTTCCTAAACACCTGAATTCGGAGATTAAGAGGTGCGGCCCAATGCTTTTGTACATAAAGTGTAGGTTGATTGGTCATATTAAACTGGTTGTGAGGTGTGAATGTACAACACGTTCTCAGTTCCAAAGCATAATATTTTACACTAGGTGACAAATCATCAACATGTTATGCTTCCGGGCACCCAATACATCCCTAAATGATGAGATCGGAAAAATGAGGAAACATGAGAACCGTTTGGACCGTTTTGGAATCAATCTACACGTTCGTTCATTTTACTTAAATCGCTTTGGAAGACACTATTTAATGTCATTAAAGTGCTGGTTAAAGTTAGGGATACGGTTATGGTTAGGATTAGGGATAAGGTTAGGGTTAGGGCTGGAATACATGGCTAGAACGTGTATTACCGCGAGACCGTCATTCTCCTGGAATTCACCCATAAGAACGCGGAAGGGACCCTTCGTGTTCCTCAGGAGCGCTGCGGGACGTGACAAATCGTTGGGATGTTACGCCTCGGGAGTGAGAACGGGCTGGAATGTAAGCATGAATGGTCGAGTCGAGCTTCAGTTTTCCCCATGACAATGAAATGCAAAAGTTATGAAATTTAGCAGATGAATATTTTTATAATTGCATGTAAAATCCTCACTCAGTACATTCACAACAGAACTTTTATTTATTTTTTAAAAAGTACACGCACACTCTTAGTCATGGCATAAATGTTATCCACACTGAGACCATCTGCACAGACTGACATTGGCAAGCGCAGGAGACAGCCGATATCAGTGTCAATTGTTTTACATAATTATAGCAGAGTATGAAAAGGACATGAGCAGAGATTGGATTGTTCTGAACTGACATCTGAAAGACACTTTTAGTCATTGATTCAGCTATTTTTGGCTCTTTGAGGCAGAAAGTCTCGATTTCTTCATGTTGTGCTTGTTTGTTTGTTGTTCTGAAATAATTCAATACTTTTTAATGGAGAAAAGGGTTTTCTACTGTAAAGCTTTCTAGCTGCATACTGGTCTGTTATTTTAAATGAATTCCAGCATGTCAGGTTTCTGACGAGTAATCTTTCATGAGGCATGGGAACCCATTATTGTCCAGACAATAGACACACTTAAGTAGACTGGTGTAAATCGTCAGGTAATTTTGTCATGTTCTACCTTTCCTACCTTTGATTACAGTTAAATATTATAACTGCACATGCATTTGGAAGAACAAAAATATTAACAGCAACAATTTGTACAATTTTGTTGAATAAAATGAACCTGAGGAGCACAAATTATACAGTTTTGTCCTGGTGAGCATTCTCAAGAGTGTAAATGTTTCATGTTCAAATAACTAATTTAGTAGCTGAGGCTGGTTCACTGTGAGAGGCAAAGCACGTTGTGTACTAATCAGAAGGTCGGTGTTTCGATCCACACCATGCCAAAGTGTTCTTGGGGCAGGTTTGGAGAAAACCAAGCACGTCAGTTGTCAAACACGGTGGTGGTGGAGTCATGATTTCAGCTTGCTTTGTAGCTTGGATCCAGTTTGGATCCTACGATTGGACATCGCTCTCAAGCACAGCTGCAAATCTACAAAAGAAATACTGAAAAAGAAAAAAGAATGAGGTGCTGCGATGGAGCAGTCAGAGTCAGATTGGAATGCTGTGGAGGGACCTTAAGAGAACTGTGCACAAACGAACGCCCACAAACCTCAACGAACTGAAGCAATGTCGTAAAGAAGAGTGGGCTAGAATTCCTCCACAATGACGTGAGAGACTGGTACAAATGAAAACTTAAGATGAGCTGTGCATCACTGAATGTCTGTAAATAGAAAATCATTTCTACTGTTGAGTTGTTGCTGTTAAAGGTGATTCTGCAAGATATTGAAACATAGTTTGTGCATCATCAGTGTCATTATGATAGATACAGACTTAGTAAATGAATACATTTTAAAGTATATTTTATGTATTATTTACATTATTTTACTCTGAATACTGCATGTGCATTTCAGTGTAAGAGCAGCCTATTCTGCAGTGCAGGGCTACAAGCTAGGACCTGAATTTGATGTTATCCATTTGTAGAAATGTAAATAATGTAGTAATAACAAAGTCCAAGTTATGATTTTGGATGCTTCTCATACACGTTTCTCTTCCCTTGTTATATTTGGCCTTGGGTGACGAATTACGCCCACATACTGTAAGCTTGGCAAAATCAGGACGTGCATAGTAGTGTATAAAAAGGGATCTGACAAGAATAGATTCCCGTAGAAACAGATACTAGAATCAGTCCTCTGCCTTCCTGTCTGTCTTTTTCAGTCACTCTCTGTTTAAACACGTGTGTGTGTGTGTTAAATACAGATAGAGAGGGTAAAGCCTGTACTCCTCTCTTTCAAACTGCAGTTAGCTCTTATGTAAGCTCTGGCGCCGAGATGGAAGCTACAGCGAGCTTTGGCAGCTCCTCCCTCTCTTTCTGTGTAGCATCTCTGCCATACTTAGCAGACTAGGACTCACTATAAATATTTTATATGGCACAGTGCATGTGGGAAAAATGTATTTTTAGCCTCTTTCGGCGTATTCACAAGAAGCCAGCTTTCTGTGGAGCCAGACAGCTTTTTGGTGTGGATTCGTTTGACTCTGCACGAGTACGTGTATTTGCATCAAGGTCGAGCCTTGATTAATTCAATCAATCCTGACTGCTTTCCACTGGCGGTGGCTACATTGATTCTCAATGATGTCTTTTAGGGCGGGATGTGCCTGTGTGAGCTTTAAAGCAGATAAAGTTTGCGTTTTAAGGAGCTGTGTTTCAACACTTCAGGGATTCAACACAGGATGATGCCTCTGTCTTCAAGAGGACAACCAGAAAGACAGAGAAATGATAGCACACTGTGCATTTTTGCACATGTCTGCAGTGAGCGGTGGGATGTTAAAATGCAAAGCACACTCTTCCCCTGCCACCAAGACATGCATGCATGAACATGAGCAGCAGACGGCAGTCAGACAGTCATAGAGGATGTAGCCTTTCGCTACATCTGAAAGACTGAAGTAATATTTAAAAAGAAAAAAAAGGATATTCTCATTAGTAGTCCAGGCATTAGACTTATCCCTGGATCATTAAGCACATCACGGCTGCAATTTGTGTGTTTCTGAGCGTGATTTTTCAATTTAGACATAATCAGGAAACTTCTTTCAAATATGTGGCCACATTTTTGTGTGTGTGTGTGTGTACATTAAACACATTATACCTGATCAGCTTCGATTACAAGGCTACAGGTAGCTAGATTAGTCAAACCCTGATAAATAATATGAAAGAGCCATGATTGGATGCCAGATCCAACTGCACATCGATCAGTCTACTGAGCTGCTTTCCTCGCTCGTTTTATTAGGTCTCCAGCGCCATGCAGAATATAAAACAGACTCATTAAGACGCATCGTGCTGGATAGATATGACGAGTGTTTGAACTGAAGAACACCAATCTGAAACGCTCTTTCAAATAGCAAAATGAGGAACGGAGCAACAAATGCTATGGCAACAACCTTGATGAATGTGTGTGTGTGTGTGTGTGTGTGTGTGTGTCTGTGTGTGTGTGTGTTTTACACTGCATTTTCTTTCCTCTCTGTCTGTTTCTCCTTAATTCTCTCCTCCCGCCTCTCCTTGCCCTCCTTTCCTCGTCTTCTTTCGTGACAGGAGGACAGCAGCCATCCTGACTGCTAATGAGGGATAGGGCTTTTGCTGTGACAGTGTCTAAGGGAGAAAAACACATACACACAGAGAGCGACTGTGTGTCTTTGTTTGTGTGCGTGCCTGTGTTGGGATTTTGGAAGAGGCTAAGGCCAGGAGCAGAAACAGAAAGAATGAAGAAGATAAAGGGAGGTGTGCTCTCCAGCTCTTCCCTCGATCTGTTTCCTCTCTGTTACTAGGCAACACCTGCAGGCATGCACTAAATAAAGCCTTGTACCCACTATTCACCCACCCCCCGCCACCCCCCCATCCACCCACACACCCCCCTGCCTCCAACTCTCACTCTGTCTCTCTCTTCATCAACCTCATCCATCTCGCCTTCTCTCATTTATCCCTTAACTCTCCAGAACCCTTAACTTTCATCCCATCATCCCACCGCCGATATATTTCAGCCCTTCTTGCACATGCCGTTCTTTCTTGTGTCATCCTCTTCCTCCTACATCACCTCCTGACTGTACTGGAGTTTGGGCTTTTTTCACCCTCTCACTCTCTCTCTCCCTCTCTCTCTCTCTCTCTCTCTTTGTCCTTTTTATTTTGACATTGAACAGGAACAACAGTACTCCATGTTTCAAAGAAAATGAATAAATAAAAAAAGGTTAAGGACACAGTTTGCAATGGAAATTACATGACTGGTGCTGATGCTAGATTCTAAGAAATCCTCTTTCAGTATTAAAATTAAGTTACTCATTCTTCAGGTGGTTAATTAAGAAGAACAAAAATAACTCACTTTGTAAAAAAAATGCTGCTAAGATAAAGTTTGCATTTACTTATTAAGGATCGTTAAGGACTTATCCTGTCTTCCTTCTCTCAGCCCCAACCGGTTGCAGCAGATGGCCCCGCCCCCTCCCTGAGCCTGGGTCTGCCAGAGGTTTCTTCCTGTTAAAGGGGAGTTTTTCCTTCCCACTGTCGCCAAAGTGCTTGCTCATAGGATATGATTGTTGTTTTTTTTCTCTGTATGTATTATTGTAGGGTCTACCTTACAATATAAAGCGCCTTGAGGCGACTGTTGTTGTGATTTGGTGCTGTATAAATAAAATTGAATTGACCAATTAATCAATCAAGGATGAATGATCAGTCTTGTTTTTCAAGAGCAATCTCACAAAAATGGCAAGAAACTGCAGTTCCTTCAATGCCCACTGGAGGCTGGCTTGAAAAGTGAGCCAGTCATCAGACACCTTTATTTTAACAAGTCTCTGATGACTGGCTCACTTTGAAGTGAGCCTTACTGAAGTTGGTCATTTTAGACCAACTTCATTGATAAAATAAGCATGTTTACAGCTTTATGCAAAAGTTAAATTTGGTCTCTGTAGCTAGTTTCCCACTTCATTGTAACTATATATGAATGGATGATTTAGTCAATAGTCACCCTGTTGGATTTTGTTTAGGTTTAAAGCAGGGGGTGTGGCGCCTATGTGTGCTAGCACAGAAGGCTACAGGCAGCAGTTGCCGGCTAGGCCTCAACTCCAACACTGGCTACAAAACACTAATGTTGAGGCTTCAAAAGGTAGTTCAGAAAGCACCGCGGGACACCCATCTTTTATATACAGGCTGATTTTTACCTGTCTAGCATCTCATTTGCAGATAAATCAGGGGTGTCAAACTCCAGTCCTCGTGGGCCAGCATCCTGCTTCTTTTTGAGATATCCCTGCCCTACCTGCTGCTGGATCAGGTGTGCTTTGCCAATAAGAAGCTACAACGGCAGGTTAGTTGGAAAACAAGCAGGACAGCGGCCCACGAGGCCTGGAGTTTGACAACTGTGAGATAAATCCTTTCTATGTTGTAGCTAGTAGTAGCACCATATGCACCAATTAAACATATTGGCTACATTTGCTAAGAAAAAACAGATAAATTTAAGTGTTAATCTTTTATAAAAGCAGACATTGGTTTGTGGTATATTGTGAAAGGTTTGTCACTGGGTCATTTAGCAAAATATCACAGTTTAATAATCTGAGGTGTGCTGTAACATTATGAAATATGGAATCTTTGCACATCACTTTTCAATTGCTTTATCTAACATTCATATTTCTTTGAGTCTTTATTTTAAACAGTCTTGTTGGCATTCATTGGATATTGTATAAATCCTCTTGGTTATAAGTAGGCCATGTTTGAACATGGAAAAATGCAACCGGCGCCAGGTCGATTGGTTCTAATCAGTTCTGATAATAATAGACATGGAACCTCCATGAAGACTTAATGAAAATCCCACAGTCTGTGACTCACATACGCACATTTAGATTGCCTCTGAGACGCTGCAGGAAGTACTTCAAGGCACTTTTAAAGAAAAGCCATGAAATGCTTTATTGAATGGCCTGCACGAAAGAAAAACGATAGTGGCCGCCGTCACAGAGAAGCCAACTGTGAGGAAAAGAGTGCTGAGAAGGGCTGATTTTGAATTAAAGCCTACAAGTTGATCATTTGTAACACAGTGGAGGCTTTTTCTTTTTTTTCTTGAATGCATATTATTTGCATACAAATAATATGCATCAGACTCTGCAATACACTCCTTCCACTAACATCAACAGAAATGCTCTCAGGCTTTCTCTCTTTTAGCTATATATAGAGCATTTCATGCATTCTTAAAGGATTAAGTGATGGCAAAAGGCTGTATGTGCCTCTTTTTGCAAAGTTAAGAGCAGAAAAGTTAAGCTGTACCTGTTAGGAAAGATTAATCTGAATGGAGGCGTTGCTGCTAATTTAATTCTGGAGGATCCCATGAGCATGCAGGGATTAAAACCATGCAGTTCACAGGTTCCCTGACCCTCACCTGCATTTTAATTCACTCTAACTCAGGGGTGGGCAGTTAATTTTACAAAGAGACCACATGAGAAACTGGGACTGTTGTGGAGGGCCGTATCAGTAAGATATGCAGCCCTCCACACTAGTCCCAGTTTCTCATGTGGTCCCTTGGTAAAATTAACTGCCCACCCGTGTTCTAACTTAAGATTATGAGTAGTTCTCTTTTGGTGATTTATCAGCAGAGACGGGATGACGGCTCTGGGGCTCTGGAGATGAAGAAGGGGGCACAGACAGGTAAAAATTAACCCCAAACTGTCATCTTGACGTACTACCCCATCTTTCTCTCTGTACTGCTGAGAAGGATAAATCTTGGCACCATGTATAAGATCAGTCAACCTGACAGACTTGGAAAAGATTTTGTAAGAAACGACCCCCGTTCGATTGACTCTTGGTTACTTCTAGGAGAAGACTGTGCTCTGTATAAAGTATACAACGTGGCGTCACTTATTGAATTTGTATAAGCATTCTGAAGCTTTGACAACCATGGAAATAGGATAAGGTTCACTGATTAAAAACATAAATAAATAAAAACTTATGTAAAAGCACTCCCTGCCTCCCAAAAGCATATTAATTGTGTATTAATTTATTTCTTTTTGTGTTCATATAACTGTACATAGTGAGACTGCAAAAAACACCAAACGAATGAATAATAAATAGATATATTTATTGTTCTTCTTCTTAGCAAGCTACATATTTACTGTAGTCATTAATTACAAAGGCATTCATTACAGGCACTATTACTGTCACTCTTTGATGAACACACGCACACATATTTAAAAAACTATAAATCCATGACAACACGATAAAGTGACCCCCAAAGTCCCTGTACTGCACTAAAAACCATTTGGCAATTACATATAATATAATGTGCACATAACATTCGTATGATATCAACAACTTACACGTGTTGTAACATGCATAATAATATGTAGCATATGCATAACGTCAAACGCATACATGTAACATAACCTACTTAATATATCTAACGTATATGTAAGGTAACGTACACGTAACGTCAGCAACATACACGTACATGTAACGTAGACGTAATTTTGCTGTTTGAGATCAGCCTCTAGACATAATTTTTAAGGATTTGAATGTTATAAAATATAAAATAATTGATGTTAATAATCCTGGTACCCTAGTTTAGATATGTTTCATACATACTGATCAACATGTTTTGGGGAACTTAGGGAACAGACATTTGATTTACATAATATTTGGTAATCATCAACAAACAGAAAACATGATATAGAAAATATTAAATGCGATGCCAACAGATTTTTTTTTATTTCCTCTCATCGATGAACCATTATAAACTACATAAACCAATATATAATTCATAAGAATATTTAAAAACACAATCTAATGACATAACATGCGTAATAATTATCGATTGTTAGTGCATGTTATTATCAATATATACTGCTAAAAAAGGGAACACTTAAACAACACAATGTAACTCCAAGTGTTCCCTTTATTTTTTTGAGCAGTATATTGATGATTATTATAACATGGTATTGTCTAATATTTGACGTTTTTGTTGCTACTTTTAGGACCCTTGTATAGTGTTAGAAACATTCATTGCGTGTGGGCTCCATTTAGCTGCTGGTTCCAGTAACTGTGGGGAGGACTTAACTTTTCCTGCTACCCTGTGCAATGTGGATTTAGGTGAGATGAATTTAGGGCGATGCAGGGTTTAAACTGATATGGCAGCATTAATCGTGCCATATCAGAAATGTGCATACACGGACATGCCTGCATGCACGTATGGGACAGAAACAGAGGATGAGGGGAGAAAAAAAAGAAAGGATTAAAACCTGTGAAAGCTGCAGCATCATGCACTGAAGAACAGAGTGTGTATCAGAGATAGAAAGAAAATAGCACGGGACGGCCTCTGCCTCGTGTGCATGTGTGGAGTGGGAAGAGAGCCTGCTGTGAAATTGTTGTATTTTGAGTGTGCACGTGCACACATGGACACAGTCACACTCCGGCTTTGCACAATAGCACTATCAGGCAGAGCCAACAGCCATAACCAGAGATTTACCAGCGGATTTTAAAAGGGCGAGCAGTTGTGTGTGCATGTGTGTGTGAGTTTGTGAGCTGAGTGGGATTTGGTTAATCCAAACATGAAACTATATTCCCTCAACACACCAGCCCTCCTCCTCCTCCACCTCCTCCTTCTCCTCCTCCTCTCTGTCATTCTCTCTCCTTCGAAGTGTGTGTGTGTATTTGCCTCCCTCAGTCCCTTTTAGTGTTGCATAACAGCTTGATTATATAATCCCAAACATATATGCATGGCCACAAGGCTGAGCACTAGAGGGCACGAAGCATGCAAGAGCATCGAATTGAAGAGGGGGTGACATGCAGGAGGAGGTGGAGGAGGAAAGACAGAAAAGAAAGAGGTGAAGGAGGGACACTGTGAGCGTACTTCCCGTCTGGATTAGATTCTGACACCATCCCACATTTACTCCTGTAAATCCCTTCATGTTGATGTAAGCTCTCACTACATGTTAGCAGAGGAGCCGCCATGTTTTAAATCATTCATTTCTTTAATTAGTACAAGGTGACAAGGATTGTGTAACGGTCAAATGATGCAATAACCTGTTACAGCATCCTTCAAAAAAAGCCAACCCTTCAATCATTGACCGTGTCCGTGGGCCAGAGCCTCCCTCAACAGATATAGGATTTATTTGTCTGATATTTGTTGATTTAAAAATATGATATTTTGATAGATCACTCGATATTTTATTATATTTCTCAGACGTAGTTTGATTAAATCATAACTATTTTTCTTTTTTTACATTTTCATATATCAGCTCAGTTCAACTCAGTATCGACTCATGACATCAGCTGGGCTCTAGTTTCAAGTGATTCGTTACACCAGTGTTGGGTGTAATGCATTACTGTAATCACACTGCATTTTTCAGTTGCACAGTAATGTGTTAATTACATTACAGTTACAGTTACGTCGTTACTTGTGTTACAAAGTTTCTTCAGTTATCTGTGCAGCTCAAAAGTTTGGGCTTATTTGGACATTTTACAGAGTGGCCATCTTTTGATTTGCTGAGCAACTGAGATGCAGGAGCGAATGTGGCACAGTTGAAATCCTGTGTGAGCAGTTAATGCGGCAGCATGCCTTCAGATATTTGCATATGAAGCTGACACGTTCAGATACCATCAGATTAATAGAGAGGGGTGAGCAAGATGGCCCAATGTGCCCATGTATCCAGGAGACAGGATCTATAGCAACACACATCGTGGGGGCGATCGTGGCTCAAAAGTTGGGAGTTTGCCTTGTAATCGGAAGGTTGCTGGTTGGAGCCCCGGCTTGGACAGTCTCGGTCGTTGTGTCCTTGGGCAAGACACTTCACCCGTTGCCTACTGGTGGTGGCCAGAGGGCCCGGTGGCGCCAGTGTTCGGCAGCCTCGCCTCTGTCAGTGCACCCCAGGGTGGCTGTGGCTACATGTAGCTTGCCATCACCAGTGTGTGAATGTGTGTGTGAATGGGTGGATGACTGGATGTGTAAAGCGCTTTGTAGTCCTTAGGGAGTAGTAAAGCGCTATACAAATACAGGCCATTTACGCATTATAATTTAAGTACTTGTGTTACTGGCCACCAGAGGTGGGTAGAGTAGCCAAAAATTGGACAGTAGCACTACCTCAACACAGTTTTACTCAAACAAAAGTAAAAAGTAGCCAAGAAATTACTCAAGTAAGAGTAAGAAAGTATTTAGTAAAAAAGGCTACTTGAGTACTGAGTAACTGATCATAACATCTGATTTAATGTTTAAAAATGAAATAATCAGACAGACAAAAACAAAGTTTAGTGGCAATTTTGGTATTTTAAAGACTGAAAAAACATGATTACAAAATAATAAATCTAAGCAGAAGAAACACTTTTCCACATCATTATTAAACTAATATTTCGAGTACGTATACATTACCTAGCAGTTCTACTTTACATCTCCAAATGACACAACAGGTTCAGTGGCTAGAATAACATAAAAACAACAAACCTCATGTACAAACAAGAAGTCTCACTTTGAGATAAACTGTAGGTTTGTGTCTGTGTCTCATGCAGTTTTGGTTAAAACGTGTTTTTTATTCATTCACTGAAGTTACTCACACTGAGTAGAGTATCCAGAATTCTTTCTCACGTAAGAGTAGCGATACTTTTTTCTAAAAGGTTAGTCAGCTGAATGTAACTGAGTAAATGTAATTAGTTACTACCCACCTCTGCTGGCTGCCTCTGATAAAAACTGAAACAGAACCATGTCTCTGTAGCTGCTACAACTTTTGACATCCGAGCCACTGCTGGTGATGGTTTTCCACCATTTAGGCTGCTTTTTGTATGGTTAAGAAATGACCAACATCATTAATAAAGGATGAAGGATAAAGGATGAGGAAATTTTACTACATCTTTAAATCTGCACCACAGTGCAGATGGGAAGGGTTCACAGATACCGACTATTCTAAACTACAATGCTCCCGGAAAATACAAAAACTGTGGAGGACGAGAAACATCAGCCAGACAATTTTTTCAAACCTGGTACCATCGACCCCTCCGACACAGAAACATGAGACAAAAGGGAGAGACTGGCAGAAAACAACCACAGAACTCGAGTGTTGGGTTACATTAAAGTCATCGTACTGCTAGAAAATCTCAGTGAATCACACACAAAAAAAACAACAAATCACAACAGCGCTCCAGTAAAATTGGCGTTCTCAGGGAAAACCAAGAGCAGCGGCTTAAACGGAGTTGACAGTATGAGAACATTTTAGAGTCTGAGCTTTTGGGAGGCCGGGAGTGCTTTTACAAAGCTCTTCTGAGGGAGAAAGATAATCAAAATGAAAAGACATGGTTAGTGGTATGAATAAGGTTTGAGACAAGGACTAGATGGAAATTTAACTGCAAAGTAAAAGGCAAACAGGGAACAGTGGGGAGCTACAGTAGGAGAGCAAGGAGAAAGACGATATAAAGTTAATGTGTGTCCCTGAGCATGGCTGATGTTATTACCAGCATTATTAAGCCGGCAGTAAACGTCACAGCTAAAAGGCAAAAGGCATCACTCAAGCTGCCAAAACGCACACACAGGACTGTGACTCAGTAACGACTTTTGCCTCATCTCCAAACCTTTTGCTATCACTCCAATTCAATTTATTCGTCGCCACCTTTTCTCTAAACCTCCATGCATGCTCCCATCGCTCGTCATCCTCTCAAGGCTGTTATCATTTCCAAACTCTTTCCAATTTCACGTGCCATCCTGCCTGGGCCTGACAAAAAATGAAGCGTTTTTCCTTCCCATCTTTCATCCTTGACTGATGTATGTAGCATGTAGCCCCCAACACCACCACCCACCTTCATTAATTCTACTTTATTTGTTTGGACTTGTGGCTCGCCAGAAGTATTCAAGTCCATGTTAATGGGTCAGTACTGTTGTAATAAAGTATTGTTAAAAATGCTGATAATGTCTCTCTCAAATACACTGCAGTAGAAATGCTTTTGCAATATTAAAGATGTACACTAGTTTTTAGTAACAATGTAGCATTCTAATGAATACAAACATTTAACGCATTAAATGTCAGTGCTTTAACCACACACACTGTTAATACTGTAGACCCGAGTCTGTGAAACTACCATAAAATATTTCATGTCTAACACACTGTATATAAAGGATGGAAGTGCAACTAATGCGACACTCGTTGATTTCTACACTCTCCATTGTGAAGACAGTGTTAGCAATTTGGTTGCTGCCATTCTGGCTCTTTGGAAGCGGAAGTGACCATATTTGGATAAGGTGGTGACGTGCTCGATTTTCAGCTAATGCTAACAATCCCAATATGTGTTATTGTCGGTGGCCATTTTGTTTATTATTATTATTATCATTATCATTATTATTATTCCTCCGCTAACTAGTTGCTATTCGTGCACTGCGTGCTTTTATTCAGATTTGTGAAATTTTGTATAGTTCCTGAAATATTCTACTTTTTCTGTTGGTAGCTTGACATTGACTTTGAATAGAGAGACCAGCCTCTCTCAATTTTCTGCTGTGGGGGGATACTGGGCCGATGTTCTCCCACGCTGCTTACTCTACAGACACCAATGTCACACCTTTTTTTTTTTCCACTGTTATTTTTACTCATATCCCTCCACATTCATGTGTATTGGAGAGTTAGAATGAGGTCAGAGTAAGACAGGCTGAAAACTTTACCTAAAAAAAACAACAACAAAAAACAAAAGAGAAGAATCTGCCGCTGTGACCCTAATTTTCACCCTACAGCCATTATTTTAGCCTCGAAATGTAGCTACAGTTGCCTTCTTTCACACAAACCCTTCCTCAGAAATATATACTTTTTGAACGGAGCCATTTGTTTCAGAGGAATACCATCCTGCGCTCCCATTCACTCCCTGTTTAATTTTTCCAACCAGTTTTGGAGAGAAAGAAAATAAACTCAGTTTTAAGTTGCTCTCCTGACCTCAACTGAAGCACTAAACACACCAAAATCCACAGATGTGCAGAGCATCTTGTCAGGATGCTCACACCTTTTAAAACCCACCAGAATCACGTTGTGTTTGTAATAGGAGTGGAAAGCGCTTTTCTCATATATAAGTATTATTTCTGGATTGGTCGGCCTGTGTCTGGCCATAGTCCTGGTCCCTCCCCACAAGTGGCACACCTTCCACTGGCTGATATGTGTTTTGTCAGGAAACCTGTGTCTCTCCCCGAGTGGCTCGGTGGGTAACCTGCTGCTTCCCTTCTCTTGAACTGAAGGTTGTGGGTTCAAGGGTAGCAAGAGCTGTTTTTCTTTTACTCGACATCTCACAATGATCAGTATTTAAAAACAAACAAACAAAAAAAAAAAATCATACTGCTTTTACAATGTCAGCCATTTACATTTTTTGGGTACACCTGTTCTGTTTCTCCGTATGGAATTACCTTATGATTAACAGAAACACACATCCACACAAACCACGCAGAGTCCGCAAGTAGCAACAATCCCACTACAATTTCTCCAGGGATCGCAAATTCTAGTTAATAAATAGACTAAATAAATATTAGAAGTTCACATAACAAACATTTCAAACGACTTATGAAGAAGAGCATCTGCGACTGCATATATTGAACCTTAAAACAGAGGACCTACAGCAGCAGAAGACCACCAGACCAAAATTTACTAAGTCTCGCCGAAATTGCACAACAGAAAACTGGAAAACCATTTCCTGGTCTGATGAGTCTCAATTTCTGCTGCAACATTCGAAAGAATTTGGCGTAAACAACATGAAAGCATCGTTTTCGTCACGGTCAGACACGTGCAATCCTTTAGGACCACAATGTACCAGATAATCAGTACAAGACTAAACATGTCCATCACTGAAGTTCGGTACTTGAAAACAGGAGTCTGTGGGGACCGTTTCGGTTTGGCTGCCAATCTCAGGTGGCTACCCAGGAACGTGAGTGTGTCAGTGTTTAGTTCTTAACATCTAACACCAGCTCCTATCCCATACTTGTCCCCTTTTACCACTGCAAACACTGTTATTACATACCCACAGCTGTAGGAAGTGACATGAAAGCTGCTTTCCTGAAAGGTAATACCCAGCGCTCTGCACTTCAGAGGTCACAGATGGAAAAGAAAAGAAGGGGCGAACGGATTAAGGACAACAGACAGTTTGGAGCAGAAAACAAGAAAAGCGGAGGAGTGCAGGATGCTCTCTGTGGTCCCTCTGTTCTATCACCAGACAGAGGTAAGGGGGCTGGTTGTCATGACAGCTGTTGTCATGGCAGCTGGACTGAGTAATAAACATGAGGAAATGTCCAGCCAGCCAGTGAAGTGAAGCCGCCGTGGCAACCGCTGACTGAAATGTGGTTTGATTTTGTGTTTTACCTTCACTTTAAGAAGTGTACTTGTTGTTGAAACTCAGAATTGTGACGCATCAGTGTTTAAATACTTTTCTCAAATAAGATTGAGACACATCTACGGGAGGCTTTTTGGTCATGTCATACACATTTTTTGTTTTTTTAATCATTTTGGACCACAGTGAAATCCCACCTGCTTCACTGATCGCCTAACTTTAATCTTATGTAACCTTAAGGATTGTTTTCTCCACTCCATAAAATAAATGAATATGGGTAGCTATCACCAAGCTTGCCAGCATCAGATTTAATTTGGCACATCAGCCTCTAATCCAAATGTGGCTCCTTAAAACCGACAAGGTGGATGTGGCCATCTTTTACTTACAGTCTATGCCCCCAGCCTCTCTGTGCCTAAACATGTTCTACAACCATAGCTGGAAATCTGTTACTTGTTCATTGTTATTGTCTTTGATAGCTGGAAACCACGAGCATGTCACTGAAAGTAACCTGCAAGAGTTTATTTAATATCCAACCTTCACCATCTACTTAATTCTAATCAATCCCTTCTCAAGCACCCTTTTACAGTTCAGCAGGGCCCGCATTAATCTTAAAGTGAAATCACTTGACTAGTGACACAGTGAACCTTTTAAGCATTTAATCAGCTTTGTACTTCTGCTTAATTACAGGTGTAAAAAATAAAACAGCAATTAATAGAAACCTCCTGAAATGTGAGCAATTGAATGAAATCTGATGGATCTGTTCCACTTATTGGTGGAATATATTTGTTAAAATGCAAAAAAAATTAAAAAGTTTATAAAATAATATAAGCCATTTAACTGAAATGCTGACTTCTAGAGAGGCTCCAATAAATGAAAAATCCCACGGGAGTGCATCTCTGGGAGGGAATCCTTGTGCACTGGCAGTGTGGTGAGCAGAGGAACCCGTAGCGGTGCGTTACCCTCCTGTACCACGGCGTGTGGTTGTGGACCTGGTCAACAGCTCTTAAAGCTCCGATACGTCAGTCAGTCCTTTCTCATTACAATCGCCTTCACATTCTCAGCTACTGGTCTCTTTGTCACCACAGTCGGTCTTTGATTCTGATGATCCATTTTCATTGCCGTTCTCCAAATCCAGCTCCGTCTCTTTGTCTGCTGCTCTTTCCTCTTCCTGCTCTTCGTCCTTCTCTGCCACATCCTCTGCTTCCTCCTTTCCGTCCTTTTCTCCATCACTCCGTTTCTGCCCGAGGCCCTGTTTGTCTCTGAAGACCTCCACACCTAACATTCGGAGGTAATGAAACCTCTCGTTGCGGGGGACGAATGCTCGGATGGACGTCTTTCCCCTCCAGCCACACAGCTGGATGGGACACTGAGGTTCCCCCGGGTTACTGAAAAATAAAGGGCGATGGTGGGTCGCACAATTTAACCAAAAAAAACCAGGCTGTCACTTCAAAATGCACACATCAGAAACACTAAAAACATGTTACAAGCTTACTTTGGGTTTGGGATGTACTTCAGCACAATGCTTCCCATTCCTGTGGAGAGAAAACTAAAGTTATACAGGAAGTAGAAAGTGATACAACCTACCGTGACGTTACAAGCACACACGGCAGGAAAACATATGTAAAATATGACCACTGACAGGTGACATGAGTAACACTGTGGGTGGGTGGGATATATTAGAGAGGAAGTGAGCATTTGATCAAAGTTGATCTGTGAAAATATATTTTGCAGAGAATTACAGATTCTATTTTCACTTTCATTTCATTCACTTATCTGCTGCTTCCTAATTTGCATCATTTCCATTAGGAAGAAAAAAAAAATTGTACATCATAAAAATCATACTTAGTAAAGTTCGGTAGTAAAGCTCAGTTGTGAACTCCAATTACAACTGGGTCAAAATAAACCAGTGAATCACTGTTTTCCTGCTGGCATCGCCTCCTGAATCGGAGCATGGATGGGATTCTGCTTGCTGCAAAAAATAGCACGACCCTAAAACTTCAGCCACGCCGAGTGACTTAAAATGTGTCGAGGAACAAAAATAACTGCGTTCTCAGAGTGATCTGACCCACCCAAACTGAATGTCCCATGATTTAATACGCTGACGCCATAAATGTATATTTAAGGCAATTTAAAGACCAGTGTGCATCTTGGATTTATTTTCCCCGAACACACACAGTTGGAGAGCACATCTATATTTGACCGTACCAATTTTCTGGGCCTGTGCATGCGCTTCATCCTCCAGCTTGCTGAGGTAGGGGTTCTCCTGGGTCAGCAGCACTTTGATGTCCTCCACACTCACCCTAATGATCCTGGAGCGTATATATGGCTGCAGAGTGTAAATACCCTGGTAGGACAGAAAGTACATGTGGCTGACAATCGGCACAAAAAAACTCTTTCCAGTTACACGCAGCATATAAAATGAATTCATTATCAGCTCGTTTGAGTGTGAATGCGGCCGTCTGGCTCACTTGTTATTCGGCTACAGCTCTGCGTTGGCCACAGTAAAGACAGCAGGAAGGATTTCTTGCATATTTGAACATTAAATTAAATGTATTATAACCTCAAAGTATATTTAAGTTGATAAAATAATAGAACTATAAGCTTTTTGATGCGCATCACGTCAGTCTCCCAATCATGCAGCTTTTAGTCAAGACGGTAGCCAAAGAACAAATGGAAACACAGATTTATATACAGGATGAACTGTGTGACTGCCTGAAAACTCCCCTCTGTGTGTGTGTGTGTGTGTGTGTGTGTGTGTGTGTGTGTGTGTGTGTGTGTCTCTTACCTCCTGAGCCAGTCTAAAGGCACAGCCAAACTCCTCTCCTTCGCTGTTGCGAGACCACACCTTCACCCCTGTGTTAATGACCTGAGAGACAAAAAACAGAGCTGAATGAACCACGTCTATAAAAAAAACAAAAACAAACCACCACACTGAAAAAAAAAACAGAAAAAAAATAAAGACAGGTTATTTAAATTCCAATCAGTGACTAATTATGTTTCTTGTAGCTTTCCTGGTGATGCAGTTGTAATTACACTAAACTCTCTTCCTCCAGGCAACGACTGTACAAGACATCGGCACACAGCCCAGCCGGTCTCTGGTGTCCCAGCAGGTGTGGGAGCAACTGTGTCAGTGATTTGCATAGTAAAAACTCTACCACACACATGCTGTTCTTTTCATAAGGGAACTAAAGTCAATTTAATGAGACTACTAAGGTAAAGGCGATCCGCAAGGCTTCAATCACTCAGGCCTAGAGACTGGTCGGCAACCCCTTGGCAACTGATTGACGAGTGGTTGCTGGAGGTTGCAAAGATGCTGGTGCACCAAAAACCTCATCATTGCTTTGATCACTAGCAGACTGCTGCTGTCACCTGTAGTTTGCATGGAAGACGCCAACTTGTATGCAAACACTCATGTTTTGCTCTCAGAGCTGACGTGAAACTTCAACAAAATCAAACTGGAAACAGAGAACGTTTTTAAAAACATACTGGCAGCCTCCTACTGACCAAAGCAACCTCGTTGCGACCAATTTCACACTAGTGACTGCCAGCAGTCTTCTGCAACCACTTGCCAACCTGCTGGAGAATGCACTTTTCCCTAGTTACAGGTGGTTGCCAGTCTCTTGGCTTGTTTCACCAAGGTGTAATCAGCGCTCAGGTTTTCCTGTGGTGCTGTTTACATGTCAGGATTATTTTGGTGTGAGCTGAAGGTTATTGGAGATGCCTGCTGTAGAAATGTCTGCCTTCTCTTGAACATAATGGAGCCAGAGGCCTGTATAGTAAAGCAAGGCTGTGAAGGTGATTCACCTCTTAGCGGGATATATCACGACAATAACTTATGTTGCAGCCCTCTTATCTGGAACATAACCTGCTTCAGAGCACATTATGTTCCAGATAAGAGGTCTGCAAGTACAAAATAACCATCTACTCCCTGATCGGTCCTCTAGAAAATAGTCCCCTCATTCCTGGAAGCGTCCTCAGACTTCTGTGTACAGTGAGCCTAAAAGCCTTAGTCTAAAGACCCGATGCCAACACAGGTCCTTAAGACTTGTAAGTATTGACTTTATATAGAATTTGAAAATCTAAGCCTACTTACCAATTAGAAACATGTCCTGATGTTTATTTTTTAATTTCTCAGACCATTTAGCGCCCGCTGAAAGAATGAGGCTGGATTTCTTTCAGCTGGTCTTACACACCATTACAATGCACTGAGCATCTCATTAACTCAGTGGAATACACAGCTGTAATTTTAGTCAGATACTTTGTGTCTTAATGATGGTGCTCTGAAATCTTTACATACACTTTTTCTTTTGTTGCCAGATTTAATTCCTGGTTTTAAACAGATACTTTATAATCATGCTTTTCTAGTTTTACTGACCACTCAAAGCCTTTAAGTATACAAACACTAATACATGCTTTTAAAATGAAATAAGCCTACAGATTATGCATGTTTTTTTCTTACCAGACATACACAAATGGCCTGGTATTTACACAGTGCTTTTTTCTTTTTCTTTTTTTAATCTTCCGTCACTACGCTGTGGATCATATTCATCCATTTTTATCCATCACATACACACCTGGATATCTGAATGAGAGCAATCTGGGTTCCAGCATCTTGGCCAACAAGATCTAACCCGGCCTTCACGAGACACATCGACACAGCAATCAACAGACACCCTCCGCATTTTTCACTGGTCATATACTGCACTACATGACAGGTTAGGTGAAGGCACTCAACACCACACACTGACTGTCATTTACTTCCACTATGTTAATGAGAAGGCAGACGTTTCTGCACACGATCGCTCCTAAACTGAGCAACTCGTAACACATTTAAATGGATAAACAGGACTACAAACCAGAGGAAAAATATGAAAATTAAGATCTTGAGGTTTCCTGTCCCTTTAAGACAAAGTGACTAAAAATTGAGAAACAACAAACACCGGGGAGAACAAAGAGACCGAGTCCCCACAATGCCACCTGTGCAGGTCCTGCAGGGTGGAGGACCAGAGGGATTTGGGAAAGGAGAGGCTCCCATCTGTTTGAGCTGCTTCCCTCACACAGAGACAAACACACATGAAGGAAGGGAAAAAAAACAACAACACAACCAACCAAACAGATGAATCAATGTAAAAGCCCATAAAATCAGCACTTAGGTAAACATAATGCTTCTTCAAGCTGATTGATACTCGATACACTGTCTCCAGGACACAACTGATTATGGATTGGCTGTATCAATTTTCAAAAACACAGAAATGTTTCATCTTCATTATCAAACATGTGCGCCTACCTTCATGCGTTCGCTGTTATTGAGCAGGACATTACGGAGCTCTTTGGACACCATGTACAAGTTCCTCTTCTTGCCCTCATGGGTCCGAGTCAGGACGTTGAGTTTGGGGAAGTCGGGAGACAGATCATAGAAAGACCTAGAGGAAAACAGGAAACATGTATTTATGCTGCAGAAAAATGTTGAAAACACCTATTTTACCTTGAAGACAAAGGTGCACTTACTGTATGGTGGTGAAGACGGGGTCATCGTCACTTAGGAACACAAAGGGGTCTTCTTTATATCCAAACAGCCGCATCTTCTTTGAGGGTGGAGGCCTGAAAAAGGACAGAGACAAAATGTTTACTTACATTTTACATTTACTTTACATTTTTCTTTATTTATAACCGATTAAGAGTCAACAGTTTCCATTTGTTAGCTCATGAGCTCAGTGCGACTCACCCACACATCCCCTCTGGTTTAGCACCGGCATCCTGACCCACAGAAGCTCCTTCGGGCGTCTCATCTGCCTCCTTGGCCACTTTTTCCTCTTGGTTGTTCCCCTCCACCTTCTCAGTGGAACCTTCAGGGGGGAGATGTGGAGTGTCTCCTGGTGACGGAGCCTCCTTGGAGCCGCCGGTGTGGGCAGCTGAGCTCGACAGCTTGGAGTCTTTCCTCAGCTGGAGATGGAAGAGGAGGAGAATGAACGGACAAAGAACAAACAGAAGAAGCTCCAGGTATCGTTAGTAAACCTGACCAGGTGGGTGAGGGGAGGTGAGGTGGGTGGGGGGCAGAAGGGGGCAGAAGGGGGTATCAAGTGTGTGTGTGTGTGTGTGTGTGTGTGTGTGTGTGTGTGTGTGTGTGTGTTTAAGATGAAGTACCTTGGGATATCTTTTGTTCCAAGGCATCGGGGCTTTCTTCACCAGCACAGCTACAAAGAAGCCTCCAGTGTTCTGGTGATGTGGCAGAATCCTCATACTGCCATAAAACACACACACAGAAAAAACATTAATGAATTGAAAAATAAATAAATCACAGCTTGGGGTTTGATAGAGCCCCCTACTGTGAAGACAGCATGTGGGAAAAGAAAAAGCGCCTTAATCAACATGTGACAACAGCTCCCTCTGCTGCCAATATCAAGTCAGTGTGAGCACTGACGCTTAAACATGACATCATCCTCCGTAATGTGAGGTTGGCAGGTGCGCTTGTGTGTGTGCATCTACTGCAGACTGGATGCAAATTCAAAAAGCACAGATTACAGTGGTGAGAGGTGACGGTGTAGGATGCTCTACTGTACTCCCTGATTTCACAATTCTGTAAAATGAAATTCTGTATTTTAACGATTCTTGAAAGAAATCAGCCAAAACAAAGCAAGCTAACAGAAACGTTTTAAGGACACTTCATGCCAAGATTGAACACTTTAATAAGCTATTTCACACTATTTTTGAGAGAAAACCTTCAATTCTAAAAATGCATTAGCATGGACCTGCATCTGTATGTCTGGGACTGCTCACTTACCATCTCTCCAGATGAAAGCTAGCCAGTTTCTCTGGGTCTTTTGGCGGGAACATGGTGGGTCGGATCTGCGTATGACGACTGCTCGGGACCTCGGACCAGTCCGTGTACCACTGGCCTTCTTTAGTCATCAGCTACAAAGAAACAGAAACAGTCTGGATACAGATCTACAATTCAAAAGTAACGACTGGCATTAAAAAAAACAAAATCCAGTACCTTCCAGGAAGTGACCCCAGGCATCCACTTCAGCCCCGGCAGGTCAGCTGAGCAGTCAGCCAGCTCCAACGCTCCTAGTAACATGAAGCCAGAGAGCAGCCAGTTATAAGATATGACATTTACACATAACTTTAATTAAAACACAAAGTGAAATATTTAGTCTGTTGATAAATTGAAGAGCTGAGGTGTAGCTACTGACACTGATAGATCATTTCCTGTGGACCTGACATGCATGAACTTTAGGGAATGTCCACGCTCATGTATCATCTCAGGTTATGACGACATAATTACATATTACCATGTGCAACACACAACTGAATGCACAGTATCCTGTCATGCATGTCAGACTTAATGCAAGAGAAAAATGATGGTTTGATTACAGACTGTATATAAATGATGGACAAGCCACAGTAAAAAATTTGGTTTGTGAAGACGCATATGGAGCTGTGAGTTTGCTACTCAACCATCCCATCTTAGTGTGTGGGTGGAGATGATCTGACTATGAACTGCTCTTACAGTAGCAACCACAGATGCCACCAGAACTGATCTCAAACAGCCACTTGTCAATAACAAGGTGAACATAGTCTAAATTATCCCCTGCTCTTAATCTAAATCTGTCAAAGTCAAAGTAAACTTTCTCATCTCTGCTATATACAGTACAGTATATAGAGAGCAGAGACAACGAGGCTTCATTTCCATTCAGTGCAAAAGAACAACAATAAATATAGGAAGAGTAAGAATAAATATACACTTAAAGACTAAGATAAGGGGAGTAAATATACACTTTGAGGTAAAAAGGCTTAATAACAGTCTAAAATTTACAACTGAAATTTAAAGTGACCTTGAAGTGGTTTAAAATGACCAACATAGCAGCTTTACAGTTTACAGCATGAATAAATAAAAGAATTCCTCAGTCGCGAACCAAAACAAAACAACACAACATCTACACTGTAGAAAGAAAAATCAGCTGCTGCCTGCTCATGGCACCGCCGGAAGTACCATTTGACTTTAATTTACAAGATTAGTTCAGTTTGGAGAAGAAAATTTAAAAAACACTGGATTTAGAAAAATGAAAAATGTGCCACCTTAAACTTGGTCAAAGTTGTCAATGCTTTCTAACATTTAAGAAAATCTTAGAGGTAAGTACAAGTCATTGAGCCTCATTTACTAAAAGTGTGTATACAAATGTGTGTTTCCATCCAATTTATATCATCACCAATTTCTCTGCTTCACCTGGAGGTAAACGTGTTTCCTTATATAGAGAAATGGGACGGAGCAGTACCCAGATAGTATGCAAATTGTATGAAGAACCACAAGGTTGTTTCATATTGAATCAGATTTTGTGTACGAACTCATTTTTTGTCCACAGTAAGAACGGTTCCACACAAATATTAGTAAATGAGGCCATTGTTTTATTATCAAACCCTGCTCCACAGCAACAGGAGTTAAAACTAAAAAGCAGAGTGTATGAAACAGCTAAAACATTAATATGAATGCTGACCTCTTACTGTGTGACCCAGAATGTGTGTATGTGTTTGTTACCTTCACTTTTCTCCAGCAGTGCTGCTATGACAGCCTCGTCCTCTATGGGGTTGAGTGAACAGGTGGAGTAGACCATCCTCCCTCCCACAGCCAGCTGTTCCACACCGCGCACAGCGATACGCAGCTGGAGCCTGGTGAAAACACACGTGTGCGCTCTGTAATCCTGCCAACGTTTTAAATTAAGACCAAAAACGACACACTC
The DNA here is from genome assembly GCF_001858045.2 of Oreochromis niloticus. NCBI lineage: Eukaryota > Metazoa > Chordata > Actinopteri > Cichliformes > Cichlidae > Oreochromis > Oreochromis niloticus. The sequence continues at coordinate 29,677,073 of NC_031985.2, read as the reverse complement.
CTTTCCCTTGCTGTTTAGTCAATTTGGTGTACCACACGACTGCATTCCTACGTGGTAGCTTAGGCGTGAGCGCGCTCTCTCCTCCACTCACCCGTGGAGATGCAGGCTGTTGCTGGTCGTCCATTTCTTCCACACGTCTATGTTCTTCCTCATGGTGCCATCCCCACTGCAGAGCACAGAGCAGCAACAGTCAGAACACCCACCTCGTCTTGGCCCGAGGCGATGAAACCTCCACGGAGCCTTTTTTCAACTTGTCATGGGGCAAAAAAACATGTCTGCGAAGCACAAACTGTCTGCTTCTGTCTTCATTACTGCTTTTCCTCCCCTTTCCTCCCCTCCACTCCTCTCCCCTCCCTATGTTGTCTTTGGCAGGCGACTCCTGGCTTCAGCACTACAGCTGCCCAAACTCAGGCAGCATTTGCAAACCGAGGCAGTTCTGCTTTGGCCACAAAATGATGCTAAATTTCGAGAGATGAAAGATGTGGATAAATGTTTTACCGCCTTACTGAAACCTAAAGGTCGCAAAGACACTAACAGCAACTTATGAGGACGGTGCATTTGATGGAGAGTGCGGTGCCTAATAAATCTCCTCTCCTGTCAAACACCCACACATAAATCAGAGCTTACTGATCATATTTTCACTGTTTTAGCAGCTTCACAACCCCAACTCTCTGCATCAGCGATGCAGACATGTAGCGGATACGTCTGCTGACCTGCAGGGCACGTCACACAGGATGCGGTCGTAGAAGAGGACGTCCTTCTTGCCATTGGAGTTGATCTCCAGGGTGGGGATGCAGGAGGCGTCGTGGTTCACCACCATGATGCAGGGGCTGTTGAGCCGCTTGGCCTGGTGCACGAGCAAGTAGCACCGCTTGTTGTCCACGTCATTTGCAATGACAAAGCCCTCTGAAAGGTGGAGATCAGGTTTGAACTTATATACACTATTAATGCAAGAGAATCTTGTTTTTTTGCAATTTAAAGAAACAAAACATGAATTTCTTCCAGTTTTCCTACCTGGAAACGGCACTTCCATGTCAGCATGAAGCATCTCGATCAGCTGGGCTGTCTTTGAGCCTGGAGCTGCACACATGTCCAGGATCTGCATAGAAACTATTTTTTAAAATTTTGATGCCACTTTATTGTTACCAACACAGACTCCTGTGGGAGGACAATACGTTTACGGTCGCTGAAGGACATTTGGCAGAGTTTAGTCTCTGCTAAACAGCTGCTCCTGTCCTGTGTTTCCCCATCTGACCGGCTGCCTAGCAAAACTGCTTTTGTGGCAGTACTCAACACAGACTTTCAGCTGCCTCGTCCCATAGAGGAACAGACTCCAACTCAGTTGTCTTGCAGTGCTGCTGGTAACAGTCGCCCTTCTACTCTGGCGATCCCCTGTGAGCAAGAGGACCACTTTAACCAGAACTTGGAGTTGGTGGAGAACTGGTTTGTGTGACGACACACTGAGCTAATCGAGACTGTGGAACAAGGACAGAGCAGCTAGATCTGACTCAGGGTGAGAAATAGCTAGCTATACTGCTCAGTTATCGTAACACAAATTAACTGGGATATAAAATATTTGTGGGGGATAAACGTGTAAAGGCCTAAGATTTTATTTATGAAACCATGTTCATCTGATTTATGCACATGCCCCTCACCACCACAGAGAGTAAATTTGAATACGAGTTTAAAAACAGAGAGAAAGTTCAATTGCATTAAGTATAAAAAAAAAAACAAACAACTGTGCTTTTACCTTGTGATGGGGCTCAATCTTCAGAAGTATTGGAGGGATCATGCTGACAGCTTCTTGTCGGCTGATGTTGCCCTGTGAGGACAAACAAAAGGAATGTCAGTCTCTCCACTTCTTTACCAACTTCCTGACATGTTTTGGGGTTTTTTACCCCCTTCCACTGGTAACACAAATGTAATCTTTTGGATTGTGACTGACTCACCGACTCTGTCTCGCTGACCAAAAACTGGTGGAACTTCTCCAGCAGGGGAGACTTCCTTATGATCTTCCTGCTCATGTTGGTGTGCCAGGCCTGCTCATCAGGGTACCTGAAGAGCACAGTCCACAATCAGGTTTTAATTTGAATCAGTGCATCTTTTTAGTCTTGGGGAAAACACGATATATTACCAGCTGAGAGGCTGTGGAGCTTCGATCTTCTGACCATCGATTTCGAGCTCCTGAATATCCTTGAAATATTTTTCCTTCAGACAATGAAGGATCTCCTTGGCATGGCTGGAAAAAAGGAAATTGGTAGCATTTATATTAGGGATCTAATATGTTCTCCTTATAGATGTAATTAATGATTCAGCATTTTCTCCTTACAAACAAAAGTGGAATTTCCATGAAAAAGTTCAGAACAACCTACAAAGGTGCACATACGTCCCAATGAAAACCTCCTACATGGCGTTAAGCATGAACCAAAGTTGTAGATCTATCCAGCTCACCTCTTGTATCCAGTGATGCGGATGGTTGCTGGCAGAGGTTCCCTCATTGCTTCCATGAACTGTTCAAACTCCCCCTCAGGTACCAGACCTAGTTCCTTATAGTAGTTCTCAAACAGCTTGTTCTCCTTGATAATGTCAGCATACCCAGCTCCCCAACCCTGGGACAAACAAATATGTTCATGCAAACTAACAGGAGACAAAATTGCTACACTGAATGTCGTTTGATAAAATCAAATTTAAACTTTACTTGCTTATAATTATGAGTAACAGCCTGAACAGCATACCATACGATCTGTTACATTTAACTGTGGTGTCGGCCTACAGTACAACAAGCTGTTCACATATACAAAGATATACAGGTCGTTGTTAAAAAAGAAAAAAAGGAACATGGTGGTCACACATGGCTTTGAAAACAGCACGGTAACCAGCAGCGGTTTACATCTGCTACTTTCAGTAAAGGTAACAGATATAAACTATCCCTGCAGTCGCTTCCTTTCTGCAGTTACTTTATTTAAATGTTCATGTGCGGCGTGGCAAAACACAAGCACTAGCTAGTTTGTCTGCAGCAGGAGTTTTACTCACAGCGGTGTCTCTGTTGTCCCTGCCAGCATTCTGGTTTTTCTGCCGCTGTCTGCTTCTTTTCCCCATGTTGGAATAGCAGACGACTCTGGAGAAAAGTCTGCGGAACAACGTGGTGACTGGACGCGAACAAAACAGAGCTGTAGCTCAGCTAAAGTGTAAACGTGCAGAGCGCCTGAAGATGGACAGGCTGTGTATCCACGGAACGTGCTGCTCTGACGCACGTGAATGAGGACCCATTGAGGTGGCCGCAAAATCTGCCTGAAAGAAAGCAGAAACGCTTCAACGAGCCGGTCTGCACTCTTGTGAAATGTTATTATTACAAAAATAAAGTTTAAATTGTTTACGTGAAATTTTACAACCAAATAACTAATATTTATTGTCGAAACTACACACTTTACTTTTTTACACGTTATTTAAAGTGTCCCAACTCATTTTTTTAATATATTCGTAATATGTGCCATTGTGGGATTTTATGCAAATCATTGTCTATGAAAATAACATACATGTGTTCGTTATTTGGCCCTGAATGTTACATTAATCTTACTTCATCAAATTTCTGTTTTTATTTTTATTTTTTAATAATAACAAATAATCCTACACGATCAGGAGTTGATCAACCAAACAGGCCCCTAAAAGGTCTTATATTATGAATCATCATACCGCCTAGTAACCACCCAACGACCGGTTAAATTGACCTATTTTAGCAATTATGCACCTTTTGCACCTTAAAATGTTGCATCGTTTTTATTTCATCGCAGCAACATCCATTTTTATACACACAAAACATTAGTTAAACATATTCTCTTCATGTTGCATGGCAACCAGCAAGCAAAGAGCTAAAATTATCTTTTTTCTTTTCTTTTTTTAATCCACCAACAACCCCTTGTGAAATCATCCTATTCTTTTATTTCCATAACAATAACATGTAATTTATATGGACAAACGCATTACACATATTATCATTGCCTAGCAACCACCTAGCAATGACCCATTTTTTGCATTAAGCCACCTACATCTTATGAAAGCATCGTTTCATTATAACTTCATGGCCGACAGCATGAAGCACTATACTAGTAGTTTGCCAAACATATGTTAGGAATTCTTTTTGGCCTATAGGGGGCTGCATAATATACTTTAACCGCTGACATCTTATCATCTTAGATTTGCAGACACATAACAGACAAATATTTTACTATTATTGTTATGATATCGTTTGGTCCTTTGGCCTTTCTTCTCTCACACTTTCCATCATCTTCGCCTGCTGGTTGGTGAAGATGATGGCCATGTCCCCAAGTTTAACACTTCATGTTAATTTTAAAATGTAGTAAGTGTATAAACATGAGTGAAAACACAGCCACTCTTTGTGAAAAATATTGATGAACTGAAAATGCTTGTATTCTATATGAAAAATTCTTTGTCTCTTTTTTGTGTGTGTTTATATGTTAACAGCAATGAAAAGTTAAAAAAAAATGTTTTTATATAGCAGTATTAAAGTCACCGTACAAGTTGCTGTTTTCCACATTACTCCACATTATAGTTCAATTTTGAGAAAGAGTCATTAAGAAAGATAGACTAACCATTTGTCATTAAAACTGAACGGTAGTGGCAGCCTGGAAAGAAGAAAAATATAAAACTGTAGCATAACCCTGGCTTGAAGTAAATAACACAAAGTCATGTTAACCCAGCAGAAAGTTATTACCCAAGTGATGGGTTAAATAGGCAACTTCATCTGGGAAGTGCTGTGGTTACAACAATAAACTGAAGCAACAATTTGCGTATGTTAAACCGAGAGATGTTTAACCGAGCTGAGTTTTGCACAAAACAGTCGATATAAATGTTAATGTATAAATTTGGCAAGTAGGGGATGAGGAGAAGGTTAAATCACTTTTCCCGGATTGGACTTTTTCTAAGCATTTTCATACACGAACAGCCGGCTCTCCGGCTGGGTTATGACCTCGCGAGAGTTTAGTCTGACGACTTTATGAACTCAGAAACCAATCACAGCAGGAGTCATCTCCACAGGATCCAATCTAACGTGCTGATGCAAAGACCGGGCGCTTTCATTGGCTGAAAGGATCGGTTGCGTAATCGTTCAAGAACTCTTAATTGGTCCGAATGGGTCGCGAGCGTATGAGCTGTCCAGGCTCTTGTCTGCGTTCTGGACTGCAAGCTAGGGAATAACCGGTATGTATAGTTAGCTAATTGTGAACGTTTTAGTTTTAAATATTAGCCCTCAGGTCGAAATGGACGCTCTCCTCTCCCTACTCTTCTCCTCGGAGGAAGAGGAGCTGTACATGTTGGACCGCATGGCTTACCTCATGTTTTTAATGGCAGCCTGCACTTTTATTACTTTGCTGTTTGAAAATGTTCCTTATGGGCGGTATGCTACAAGCAAGTATGGATTTCCAGTTAACGCCAGGTTCGCCTGGTTCGTCCAGGAGCTGCCAGCCTTACTGCTCCCTCTGTGTTTGCTACTCTGGACATCTTCTTCTAAGACGTCATTACTACCTAATCAGCTCCTCATTGCCATGTATTTCCTTCACTATGTCCAGAGGTAGGTAACCGTGGGCAGTCACGTTTATTTATATATGCAGTGTTATAAGCAGGCATGCGCAAGGAGCATTGCGTAAGTACCCCTTCAACTGGGCAAAGAAACGCCTGATTAATTGTGCAACTCAAATACAGGAGATGTCAGAATTTGCACAGATGAATACATTTCAGTATAAACATGCCATTACTCAAAATAATGTGTTCTTGTTGTGTTTTTTTTCTTCTTCTTCTGCAGAGCCTGCATTTATCCATTTTTAATCAGAGGAGGGAAACCGACACCGTTCGCTTCATTCGCCCTGGCCTTTGTGTTCTGCTGCTATAATGGCTTCATGCAGATCAGGTACCTGAGCCATTATGCTGAGTACCCAGCATACTGGGTTACACATCCATGCTTCCTCATTGGTAGGTGTCCTGTTCCCCCACTGTGTGCAACAGTAATGTGAATTATTTTGTTGTGTGCAGAAGTTAAAATGTTGTACTGAGTGTAATTAGTATTTTATACGTGTACATAGGGATGGGAATTGATAAGAATTTAGCTATTATCCATATCACTTATCGATTTCGTTCCTTATTCATTCTCTTACCGATTCTCACTGGATCTTCTTTGAGAGTCACCCCTGTCGCTAAGCAGCATATCAAAGACATTAAATTCATGCAAATTAATTGCATGTTGTTTGGTCAAATGTTTGTCCATGTTGGAGGTATTTCCCGGTCTTTGTTGTGATCAGTGTTGGGGTCGTTACTCAAAAAAGTAACTATCACACATGTTACAAATAAAACATTTATTAAAATTAATGCAGTACATTGATTAATTCAGAGGTTCCCAAAGTGTGGGGCCCAGAGCCATTGCAGGGGGGGTGCGGTATGAAAAGAAAAAAAAAAAAAAAAAAAGAGTGCTTGGACACTGTGGACAGGTTGTTGACGGGGCTCCCACACAAACGCAAAGCAGGAGATGAAGCATCGCCAAATATGTTTCCAAACCAACTTCCTTCCAAGCCAAAGATAGGAAAATATGGTGAAGCATATCTTCCCTTTGGCTTCACCTGCACAAATGCCAAGGTAGGTCTCCCCTGCAAAATTAGTTTCCCTGCGTCGGGAGCATGCGCTGGGCTCTCCAAATCACGGACAAACAGTATCTCACATTCTTGATTTTTAGTTCACAAACACTTCTTGTAATAACTAACTACTCCTGACATTTTGGACATGTTACTAACATGTCCAAAGCACGAGCTGTGCTCTTCAAATCACGGACAAACAGTATCCCACATTCTTGATTCTTAGTTCACAAACACTTCTTGTAATAACTAACTACTCCTGACATTTAATGTCAGGAGTAGTTAGTTATTACAAGAAGTGTTTGTGAACTAAAAGTCAAGAGCTAACATGATGTTAGCTCTTTATGCAGTAAAGTTACAGTGGGATACAAATAATATCAGGCTGATCCTGCCGTAATTTGTTCCCCCGGTTCAAATCATGGACAAACAGTATCTCACAGCTGTTTTTGTTTTTGAACCCATTTTGCACAGACAGACATTTTTTGAAAAAAGTATTGATAGCAATGTTGAATATTATTACACAGGAAAAAAAACAACTACACGTAAAATAATTACACCGTGACGCCTCTGCCTTTCTAAATGGAGGGACAGTAACTGCGTGTGTATGTAAGCGTGTAAAACCTGAAGATAGAGACAAAATACTGTTAATCTGACTATCTGCCATTCTGCAATTCATCTCATGTAAACAATAACGTGGCGCACAGCGTGACGTGAAAAAAGGCACATACCTTTGACGTTGCGTGACGAACTCTGTATTCCTCGTCCACACGTAAACGCAAAAAAGGAGTTTTAAATAATCTCCGTTTTCGGTGAATCGCAACGCCTTTTACGTGTTGACGAAAAGTCCAAACGCATAGAAACAGCTGAGTTTTCAAAAATACCCGTGTAGGTGTGGACGTAGCGTAAAAGAGTTAGTAGTATATTTTATTACTACCTGTAATTTATTGCCATTTACTTGTATTTGCTTAATTGTTTACTAAATGTTTGAGGTGTGAAATAAACCGCAATGGAGTTTGTAAACAAAATATGGGGGTGTGTGTGTGTGTGTGTGTGTGTGTGTGTGTGTGTGTGTGTGTGTTTGGAGGATGTGTTTGTGCGGGGGGGGGGCGCGAACATTTTTCTTGTAAAAAAAGGGGGGCCTGGCAAAAAAGTTTGGGAACCACTGGATTAATTACTCGCAGGATTCAGTAATTTGTCTGAAGCAGAATCAGAATACTTTATTAATCCCTAAGGAAATTCTCTATTTATTTAAGTAAAAAGTAAAGGACATAGAAATAAAAAAGAAAAAAGTTAAACTAAAGAGAAAAAGCAGGAGCAACTGTAACAGGCTGCATGCATGGTTGACACATGCGCACTCAAGATGATTTGTTATCCTACTTGTTACATTACTTTCATGTTACTCTGTAAAATGACCTGTAACACATTCTCATAATTACCATTTAACAATATAAACCTATAAGCAATAGATCCACACACCAACGAAAATCCTAATGAGGACACATCTTTCTCTTGGTATTGCACAAAGCAAAGATAAAAACCAACACAGTGACTTCAAAGCGATCTCCACTGTGATTTCTCTGTAGAAACAGAGACTGCAGCCTGACTGCTCATCAGTTTGTTACCGGTTGAAGTTCAAGGTCTGGTTGATGGGCTGGCGTCGGCATTCACTCAGCTTTCACTGTGGTTCTTGGCTAGCCAAGCGTTAGCCAAGCATTAGCTTGCTGTCTGTGCAGATTCTTGCAAAGAGCCGAAGTTTTGTTAGCAACATAACGCTGTCCTGGATGTAGTTTCCACTTTACAATTTGGCTCTCATCCTCTTGTGCAATAAAAAATAACCACGCTGTAGACTGCACCAGTTGGTGGTACATAGTATCAGTTTTAAGTACAGCTTGACAATAGCTGATACATGGGTGCTACATATATAATATTAATTTTTTTCAAACTTATTAGAAACTTGCAGTGAAGGCGAGGCTCTGCTGACTGAATAGTCCTCTACACGCACTGTGCTACACCCACCCATATAAAGCGACATATACACATGTGGCAGTATATCTGGGATAAGTCCAGCCATGTATCTAGCCACCCATTTTCTGCTGCTTATCTGGGTCATGGACGCAGCAGCCTAAGCAGACGAGCTAAGACCTCACTCTCCCCTTCCTCCAGCTCATCTGGGAAGACTGGAGGCGTTACCGAGCCAAAGGAGCGATATAATCACTCCAGCATGTTTTGTATCTGCCTTGGGGCAGATCCAGTCCTAATGGGACACCCCACTTACGATGCACCAAGGAGGGATCTCTGTCAGATTCCTGAACCATTGCTCGTGGCAATAAATGAGGGTTTGAACGTAGATCAGCCGGTAGATCGACAAATTTGCTATTACACTCGGCTCGCTTCTCCACAACAAATTGATACTGGAGTTTGGCGGATTATACCAAAGATTGATCATATCAATAACAGCGCTGGTATTGATATTGGATCGATACAGTCATAATAGGACTGATACTTTGTTTTGATTCTCAAAATTCAGTATATAGCTCAGATGGGGGGGGAACCCCAATGTTGTACATCACTGTACTCTGCAGTGAGTATATGCTAACTAATCTCTGTATATTTTATGTGGATATAATTCAAGTAAAGTGGAATGAAGGCAGGCTAAAATTAATGTTAGTGTAATGAATAATCCTGAACAGTTCAGGATGTGGCCGGCTACTGTATAGTGTCTGTTATTGGTAAATCTGTGTTATCTAGTAGCAGGGTTACGAGCTGTTCTGTTTATTTATGAAAAAGAAACGCTGGTATACACTGGAAGCCCAGATGTCCCAGTTTTACATGTTGAATGCCCACTTGGATATTCCACGTCATCTGTGCGTATCAGGTGACTCATCCACACGTATTTGAGGTTTTCTAAGTGAGTGAGAAAGATGTTATGTATAGTTTTTGACGTCTGTACACACAGAAAGGTTTTCGAAAGGTAAAATTATCAGATTTGTCAGTGGGGTGGCTGCATGCCAAATAACCCCAGGTTCAGTCATCAACTCATCAGCGAGACTCCAAGATAGCCTTTTCCATTACTACCTACTATTAGACAACTTGTCCCTGACCTGTTGTGGGCACTTTGCCCTTTTCTGGCTGAGAACCACAACCTGAGTGTGAGCTATTTTTGAAGAGTTAGGAAATGATGGATGTGGGTGAATGTTTGGAGAGTTGTACCTCACAAATGACAGTGATTACACAGAGTTTAATAATTAACAGTTTCACCAGTTTGTGCACATTGTCTAAAGTATCATGTATGTATATATGTATTGTATTTATAACAACAGTTGTTAAAGGATTTCTCAACAGTTTTTTTTTTTTTTTTTTTCTTTCTTATTTTAAAACCTTCCCTTTTGTCCTGTTACAGCTGGGAAAATATCAAGTCTGTATGTGACCCTAAGTTGGATAAGCAGTGAAGAAAAATGAAAATATGATATTTTAGGGTCACTTTTCGGAAGGAAACCAGGAGTATTCATCAAAATGTGGAAATGCTAAAAGAAAAAGAAACGCAAATCTTTGCTCTCTGGCTTTTTAACAGTACAGTCACTTGCTGAAACAGCTTTTGCTTTTGTCTCCAGGCTCGGTACTGTGGTTCGTTGGCTGGTTTATAAATGTACAATCTGACCACATCCTTAGGAACCTGAGAAAGCCCGGAGAGACTGGATACAAGGTTCCCAAAGGTAAGGGCTTCAGTCAGATTCTGACATTTTATTTAGACTAGGGATTTTAAATTCATTTTACATAGTGGGCCAAATACAGCCAACTTTAATCTCCAGTGGGTCAGACCAGTGAAGCTCCCCTTTCTGTCAGTGTAAAGACGTTTAGATACACATTTTGTCCCTGAGATAACTTCATAAGAAAAAGAAGTGTCGTTTCAAGGTTGTCTCAGTTCTTCTACCTGATTTTGAAATGCTGCTGTGTAAAGAAAAATCTGTCAGCACTACTCTTGGGGATTAAGTTGGAAGAAATAAATGTGTAAAATTACATAAGGGTTATTACCCAGACTGTCCTGTAATTGTACAGCAGAATGTTTTGTTAATAAAAAAAAAATAAAATAGCCTTTTAAAAATTGTGGACTTATTGTTAAAAAAACGAGCAAAAAAATGTAGAGTCGGTGGTGAGGGAGAAAAAATATGAAAATACAGTTCAGAATGTATGCACTCCTACATATTGTCCAAAACTGTCCATTGGGCCTAATTGGAGTCGGGCTGATTCTGGGCCCCAGGCCTAATGTTTGACACCTTTGATTTAGACTATTTAATTTTCTGTTTAGATGAAATTCAACAGCAGGTGTCCAGTAATTAAGGATAAATAATTTCTGTATGTGTAGTCTTAAGTTTTTGCATGCTCAAGCTAAAGTAAGCAGTGCAATATTTTAAGTAGTAATTTGATCATTAAACGATGAAAGAAAACAATATATAATGAAATCATGTCATTAGGTTTTCATTGTAGTATGTAAACTAAGCTATAATGGAGCAATGTAATTTCTCTGAGTCCTTGGCGAACTGTACATTCATTATGCTGGTAAGCTTTATTTATTTATTTATTTAAGAGCTTAACTCAGAACACTGTCACATCACGTTTACCTTTTATACATTGTGTATGCATGTAAAAACTGGCATACACATACAGAATGTAGAGGGGGAAAGTGATCAAATCGATTACCGGTACATATTTGTGAAACTGCTAGTTTCAGGCAGAGGAGTAACTGAGGGGCCACACTAAGATAGTATAAAATAAATAAGCATGGTTTCCAATAAAGCTATTCTAGCAAATTCCAAAAATAAAAGTATACAGCTGGAAATAAGCATAAAATACATTTTTCATGAAATTCTGAGACGGAGCCTTCTTCTTTTTTAGGATACAGTCCTTCCTTGTAAACGGTGCCGTTTTTACATTGTGGTGCTACTTATTCTTAGGTTTAGACTCTGAATGTTTTTGTTGCAGCACTTGTGATGAGTGAGAAGGAAGTCACAAAACCTGCAATCACATAATGGCCCTCGACACTGTGGTCTCTGTGTGCTAGATGCTAATTTTCCAGTGTGGTCTCATGATTATACAGATCACACTGGAAGCAGAATCACAGGTTGTCACTAGCTGTCTTTGCCTGGGCCTCTGTGAGCCCTTACATTAGTGTATAAACAGCTCTTGCTGCACCTCCTCTAATATGGTCCAACTTGTAGGACTTTCAGTGCGTTTGCTTTCACTGACACAAACATGGAAATCTTCTAAACTGCACAGAGTTGACAATAATTATGTTAGTTAGCCAGGCGTACAGTGGAAGATGTGCATTATATGTGTGTAAATGTGAAGGCCTCACTTATTCAATATTCAGGCTGTATACAGAATTAATCTTTATGAAGTGTTCATGTTATTTGAGACTAATGTGCTTTAAGATTGATATATTTATAGTATTTGTTTACATTTTTAACATTGGAATTTTTTAAGCACAGAAGGTCAGTTGACAACACTACATAGGCAAACAAAAAAATCGCATTTCTGAAACAAGCTGTTGGTGCTTTCACTTATTACTTTCAAGTCTCATTGAATATAACATGTTCATTTTGTAAACGACTGCCCCAGTTGGTTAAAAGGGAGGCTTAAATGTAGAGCATGCCTCAGGGTGGGTCAACCATGTGACTGAAAAGTCCCTGATGTAAGAACATATGATGACCTTTGGTTTCTCAGTCAGAGTTGCCGCTTGATTTGTGACCGACCAAGTTGACAACAGCCAAAATATTCTGCACGACTCTTCACTAACCACGATAAAGAGGCTGCAAAGGAGAAAACTGTTCACTTGTCATTCTGCAGCTTTTTATCATTCACTCTGCAGCCCGTCACCTCCCTCAGCTCCTCAGGCCTGATTCAGCTACTCTGATCCGGATTTCACTCTTTACTTGCTACAGACTCGACTCTGTTTAGTTCAGCTATGGTTCCCTTGCTGCTCTACACAGGCAGCAACTCGTCTAATTCTCCACACATCTGTCATCCAACACCCTGGATCAGAATGCCATCCCAGACCCATTCAAACCCTGTGATAATTATTAATCTTTTATCTAACGACAGTGCCTTATATATTTAGCTATCTAGCTAGATCTGGGTCATGATATACAGCCTTCGTGTTGTTAGGCAACCAGGATTGCAGCATTTAACACTGAGGGTCAAAATGATGGTTGGTGGTTCTCGGTACAAATGGTCGATAAATGTTTTGTTTGTTTTTTTTGGGAGGGGAATGCAACACATCAACATTCTCTGATCATTAAACCCATTTTAGGAAGAGTTTGCTGTGCAGCCTGCCCCAGCTTGGCTAAAACAGACGTAACGGCTGAAACATGACTGGATGTATGTTTTTTAGTGTGTGTGACCTTTTACTGCATTTAACTGGCTGAGCACTGTATGAGATGTGACATGTAAGGAGGGGGTTGGGTAAACAAGGCATTGGCTCACGTCCAAATTCCTTTTGCAAAACAGCCTGTACGGTGGGTACACTGAATCAAACCATGTTTTCTCTGAAAAATCCAAACCATAAGTTGGCTTCTACCTCTGTTAAATAAATCGGTAATCATAACGGGTTCACAAAGAGAGTGGCTCCCCTGACTGGGAGCGTAGTCAAAACAAAAGCACCTTCAGCCTGAACTTGCACTGAACCTGTTGAAACAATCCTTCCTTGAACCTTAAAGAAAATAAAGCAGAGAAGGCGAGGTGCGAGGAAGCTGTGAGCTTTGTTGCTCCAGATCAACTTCCAGGCACGTCTGGAATCCCCTCAGCCAAGAATCTGCTATTTTCACATAAAGGGTAGCAGCACTGCTGAGCGCATAGCCTGCAGTCACATACTGAGTGCTCAGCCATGTATGTGTGGTATGAAGCCAGCTCTGTGAATGCCCTTTGCATTTTGTAACTGCATGTTGCCTCCAAATAAGATTCACAGACAGTGGAAATGTCACCACTTATTCAGCTTAGTATCAAATTGTATTCTGCGAAAAGTCACTGGATTTTATTTCCCTCCACATTGAAATGTTTGGGTTATTTTTGCATCAGTGAGCACATCAAAGGAGAAACCCACCTGCTCTAATGTCGCTGTCTTCCACCCACAGGCGGCATGTTCGAGTACGTGTCTGGGGCCAACTTCTTGGGCGAGATAACAGAGTGGGCTGGCTTCGCTCTGGCTGGTCACTCTGTTCACAGTGCAGCCTTCGCCATCTTTACCGCAGTGGTCCTCGCTAGCAGAGCTGTGGCCCACCACAAGTAAGAACAAAAAAAGGCAGCGTGCTCACATTCAGAGCAATTTTCCTGGAGTATGCACACTGTACATTTTAAATAAAATTCAGAATTAACACGGGACATTTTTTTGTTCCTTTGTTCTTGCTCTGCAGATGGTACCTTGCCAAGTTTGAGGACTACCCTAAAAGCAGGAAAGCATTGATTCCCTTTCTGTTCTAGAAAACTGGACACCTCGAAAGGTAATGTCATTCCTGTGATTGTTTGCCTAATTTAGAAATTCTGTGATGTTGCAACAAACCTTGAACACAGCTTATTTTTTTTTCCACTGAAAACAAGCTCACTCTAGGTGTGAAGACGCAATAGTTAAAAGTCACCATCTCAGAAAGGTTTTTTTTTATCATTTCTGTTACATTGTTAATAACATCACAAAGCACCAAGGAACCTCAACAAGCATGGACTGAATGTGCTGGAAGTGTTGCGTTTGCAGGAGAGGCGGCATTCAGCTCTCCTCCAGAGTAAATAAAGATTGTGAATGGAGTAGCTCCATGGTAATACATGGGATTTATGACACTCTACATCAGCAGTAAACAGCTTTAAGACTCTCCTCCTGATCTGCATATTCTAGCAGTTGGAACATAAAGTTGGAAATGCAAAGCAGACATTTAAAATGTTCATTTTAACCTCAAGACTCAGTTGTTGCAAATCTTTTTAATGTCCATTCACATCAAATAGATGAGTTCTGAATTAAGTAGAACATGTTTTCTGCTGGACTTTGCTCTGGGTGTCATCTACTGACCTCATCATCTCAAAGTCCTGAAAAAGAAGCAACTTTGTGAATATAACTGCATATCTGGACTTAAAAAGACTGAGACTTGCATCAGGCCTGTCCCCCACTCATGGACTGCGGGGACAGAGAATGGAGATCAAGCACAGGCGTCAATAAGTCACCCATGCCTGAAATTAGAAAATAAGAGTTGCCCCAAAACATGCCCCGTGCTGGGAGTTTCTCAGAGAGATGGTGAAGAAGTGGAGAAGAAATGAGAGAAAAATATTGGGCAGGTGAAAGCAGGAGGACAACGTGTGCTGAATGAATAAAGCTGTGCGAGATGTGTTTTTGAAGGGACGGAGAAAAACTGGAAGTAAAGACAGGAACAGGAAATATTGGACTCGTCTCTTTCGCTCCATTACTGTTTCATTTTTGTTACCGTGAGTCATAATCTTGTCAGTGTAAGTTAAGACTTTTCTTAAATCATGTCATGCTTTGTTGGTACTCAGAATTTCATGTGCCTTTTTTGGGTGGGTTTTAAAAATGACTTGTATTTCAAAAGAAGTGCAGTTATCTTAAAAAAAAAAAAAGAAGTTTGCTCACTCATTTCCTGATGAGGTTATTTTCCTGTCACAACTGAGGTCATGTCTTTAGGAATTTTATAAAGGGATTTTTACACTTTGTCACCAATAAATACTTTGACTGCTGCATCTGAGTGTGATGATAAATGATGGCTGCTTTGCAGAGTGACATCCTTCATGCCCCCACCTTCTCTCTCTTTTTTTTTTTTTTTTTTTTTTTTTTTCCAGGGTGTTTTTTCTAGTTGTGCATCCTCTGTCTGGGCTCCTTGTAATTGCATCACTATATTACACAGACAGTATTTACAACTGAGCGCGCCATTTGCCTGTAATACTATTCATCTTCATGCACTGTGTAATGGCTTGTTGGTCCCAAACTTAGACACACAGGCTCCGGATACAAGTAATATTTAATATACACATGCTATATAATTTAATGTAACATGGAAAAGCAACAGCTAAGCAGCATTAACAACCTTCAGCCTTTAAGACTGCTGCATGCAAACAAACACATCTGTGGTAGAAAAGTAAGATAACAAGACACTGCTTCATATTCTGCCTGTCTTGCAAGCCATAGACTGTATATAAAAGATGGACACAGCTTTCCGATGTGAAACGTGAAGCCAGCGTGGAAGTCTACTGTCAAGATTTATTGAAAACAATAAGATGTTCATTTTGTAAACTGTGGACCCAATAAGAGGGAAAAAAAGGATAAAGCATGAAATTTTCATGACTGGATCAACCTTGTGATTGATAAGTTGCTATTGTATGAGTGACCATTGGAAGCAACAGTGAAAATGACGAAGGGTTCAAAACAGTCAAGTCCAGCTGATAAGTTAGCGATCCACCCTCTTCTTCAAATATGGTCACTGCTGGCTATAAAAGGGGAAAAAACAACATGGAGTCCTAAGCCAGCCGGTGATGTAATAGCTGCTTTGGTTATTTATTTGTTTATTTATGGCTCCAGTCTTGCCTCCCACAGATAGGACAAGACTTTGTACGAGGTTCTCGCAAGAGAAAAGAAAAATGTCTCAAAAAGTCTGAAATTAAAGGAAACATGAAGTCCTAGTCTTAGATTTTGTGTAAAATTTCAGGTGAACTTTATATTATAAAGTTTCTGTTTTATGTCGAATTGTTTAACATTGTAACTTTAACAGAAATATTCAGTTTATTGTCATGTGTGAAGAAAAAAAAGCATACTTTGTGTTGCACTGATTTCTGCCCTGTCATAACTAGCAGTATGATATCTTAGTCTTCCTTTGTGTTTACTGAGGTCTTAAAATCCCTTGGTTATAATTTTGTAAATGGTGCAGGATCCCTCCTTTGCACCTAGAATGTAGGCGATGGACAGCAGTTTGAATAGATGTTCTCTTTGCCTGTAGATGGCGCATATTAACACACCTATATCTCCTAGGTTTAAACTCTTTTAATCCCCCCATCTTGCATTCAGATGGTACAGGTTCAGACCACAGGCTGCATATAAAGTTGATGGCCCAGATTTGCAGTTTTGAACCTGCTCTGTGGTTAGATGATAATCAGTGGGTTCATTCTAATGATGTCCTTGTTATTACTGTACCTAACTGCACAGTGGGGGCAGCGCACCACAGGCAATATGCTCACATGTAGAAACAATGTAATGGCTGCTGACATTGTAAACGCAGCTTCCCACTAATGTGGGTTAAATATCTGGAACATACTGCAGCCTCATTACTATTCAAGCCACATGCAGCCTCAGACAACTGCCTGCTTCCTTAATATTATTTCCTATTACCGTTATGCCCGTGAGCATATTGGTGGCTTCTCCAGCTTCTCCTGTGTTGTTGTTTCTGTGCATGTGTGTGTGTTTGTTCGTGTGCATTTTTTAGGCGTCTGTCAGCTATGGTCCAGTTGTCACCAATGTTGTAATCCCATAAAAGCTGACAATGAGGCAAACCAGCCTTGAAACGACACGCACGCTGACACATAGTCGGTGTCGGCACTCGGCTCGAGCTGAGTCCGTGACATGAGAGATGAGAGGAATAACCTATTCAGTGTGCTTTGTCAGTGCCCGTGTTTCATGCAGTGTAAAATGGAAAAGATAGGAAGAAGAGATTGGATTTCTGCAGGCGTACAGTGGGAGTGAGCATCTGTGCGTGTGCCCGAGTGTGTTTTATGGCGAGCTGCATATCCTAGCCGACACATAGTTTGCTCTAGGGGGGAGTTTCTTTGGCTATGTCACATGCTGCACGTGAGTAGTAGAGGTTGGGGGCAGGCATTATGCAAGACACTCTTTAAAAAGAAATACATACGCATCCCAGAAGGTGCTGGTTATCCTGCCTGCCACTCCTCCACCGTAGTGTTTAATGGCTTGGGAAATTGCTGTTACCGGTGGGGCCTGGGCAGCATTCAGATACTGGGATGATGAACATCACCTGCTGTGTGTTACCCCCTCAAAACGAACATTTGGAATCCAGGTCCGCAGTGTGCATCTGAAAAAATAAACGGGGAAAAAGAAGGAGGCCCTTTTAAGCTTAGACGGGGGGGACCATGTTACTGTGTTGTTGTACTTAGATCGTATGAAAAGCCTTCATGTCCTTATATACAGTCCGTGTTTGCACTGCAGTGTAGGTTTACTTCTGTGTGTATGTGAGCAGCATTTCAAGGGCCAGAGTTTGTGGCCTCGAGCAAGTGTTTGGGATGCCGACAGTCTCATGGCCTGGTCTGCCTATTCTTTTGAAGTAAATTATCCTTTCCTTAAAAGTTACATAGCTCCAGTTTTTGTCTTTCAGAGGAAGCTGCGGATCCATAGCTAGATCACCCACGGAAAAAGTCAGGTACCCTTGCAGGGCCAAATCTGTTAATGTCCCCAAACTCTAGTCTAATGAGTATATAATATATAAATTGGGGACATTTATATATCTGATTTCTCTTTAATGTGTGAATATTTCAAGACATTCATTCGTGTCCAGGACGTTAATAGTCAATCATTTGTGCAACAATAAGCTTCTGTCCGGCCTCATGTTGATGGGGATCCCCTATGAACCCACCCATCCATTCCTCCACCCACTGGTGAAAGCGGGGAAGTTGAAACTGAGCGCACAAGGATCTGCGGACTGCCAGGCCCTGCTTTATTTTAAAAAAAAAGAAAGAAAGAAAGAAAGAAAGAATAGAAAGACCCCATGTCATTTTATTCATTATCGACGTTTACCGTGTACTTCATTTGTTATCCAGTGAATTATTTATCAAATGAAAATTCAAATATTTATTCCCTGCAAATCATCAGTCTCCCGGCCGAGGAGCGATAAAGGAGTGGGCGGATTGGGGGTGGGGGGGGCGCAGTCATCATTTAAGAAATCCCTGGTAGGACGCATGCGTGTGGATTTTGAAGAGCATACGCCATATTGAATTCCCGTAGGAATCGGCTAGCAAATTTTCCAGCTAGCGGTGTAAAAGGGGGCCACTTTATCAATGGTCCTAATTCGGTTTAATGTTCAAACGCGTCTGTTCTCGTAACCCCGGACAGCATAGCGACCTTTGAAAGGTCCGAGAAGCGGCGCAGGTTCACCACGGGCTCGGAAGTGTTAGTTAGGGACTTGTCGGGGGGGTTACCAGAGAAAGAAGTTGAATGGATCCGAGGGTAGCTTGGATTCAGCCCGAACAGAAAGGACCTGCGAACGCCTTATGGATGCACGTCTGGGAGACCTCTCAGGGAGTACGGACTCTCGCTCAGCAGCAGCTCCACAATCAAAACCACAACCAGTGTGTGAGTTACGCGGTTTTAAAAAATGTGGCGACCGCCGTGGCTTCAAGCAAGAGCATCTGCAGCAGCAACGGTAACGTTACAGGCAGCCTGAGCAACGGCAGCAGCCATCGTAGCATCACGAACGGCGCTGCACACAGTAGTAGCGGTAACGGCAATGCGATTCCTCCGCTGGGGAGAGCGCTGTCCAACGGGAACATACACAACTCTTTAACCCCGTCGAACATCACCGAGCCAGGTGAGGGAAAAACTGCGTCCCATAAAACGGGATCTGCTTCGTCGTCTTCGCAGGAATCCGGGACGGACAGTCCCCCTTCCAGCTGCTCACTGGAGAGGACTATGGATAGAAATGTTACGGGGAGTATTAATAATAACGTCGGGGGTGCCAACCTGCTCTTCAACTTGAGAGACAGCATGGACAATAATGTCAACCTTTACCATCACCGTCACCCGCAGGAGCACCAGGCTTTCAAGTTACAGCAGATTTGCGTGAACCAGCATCAGGTTCACCCCTCTGTACCTATTAATCAACCACACAGTCACCACCCGGGCCGAAGGAAAAGTGATAACAAGGCGAGCACTTATGGGATGAATTATTCGATTTCTAACTGCACTAATGGCAATTATGCGAGCACTTGCACGCCCTGGAAGACGAGGGAGTACAGCCCAGGGGTCCTCGGGTGAGTGACTTAACCGCATCGCTGATTTGTGGTGAAATAAGCTAAAGTTGACAAACGTCTCCTGCCGCTGTCGTCTGTTTGGCAATATTCAGATTTAAATAGTATAGTTATATATATTATACTCTTGTTTTGTAATGCAGTCGTATTATGGCGGTACACTGAGTACTGGAGCGTAAGCTGGACATTTTTTCTTCTTGCCGTTGGCTGATTAGCTAACCGTTATAGCTGCGTAAAGGCAGCCGCAGACGGCCAGAAAAAGACCGGAAGTGCCGTGATTTGGTATTCAGAAGGTTAAACTGGGCCGTTACAGAACACGACAATTCCAGCAAGCTGTAGAGCCCAACTATTAAGTAAAGCAACAAAACGTATTGTGAAGTGTTGAGTAATGTGTTGGCCTGGAGCGAGTTTGAGTAGATTTTCTTAATGGTTTATTTATTTAGAAGGTGCCGACCGGATACGCTGCTTTTAAATGTAGTCCGTTAGTTAGCCTAAACGAGGAGCCTAAAGCTAACTTACCCAACGGCTTCCTATGCAGGCTGGACTCAGAGAAAAAAAACTGTTTAAAAACAGAATTACAGCCTTTTTATTCCTCCAGTGAAATGTAATTACACATAACTAGAAATTAAATATGAAAATCTATTTACAACATTTTTTTTGTTGACGAGGTTGAAACCAGCTTAATTTGAACGATATGGACAACTGCATTTAACCTGTTAGCAATCTGCTGTGGTGAATCCGAAAAGTAATCTGGCGATCTGACAGTGAGCGTGGGAGGTGAAACCTGCGAGATTAATTCTCAATATTCACC
The DNA here is from genome assembly GCF_001858045.2 of Oreochromis niloticus. NCBI lineage: Eukaryota > Metazoa > Chordata > Actinopteri > Cichliformes > Cichlidae > Oreochromis > Oreochromis niloticus. The sequence continues at coordinate 29,656,610 of NC_031985.2, read as the reverse complement.
TTTAATTATATTGTTTTAAATATAATTTGATACAATTTGTGGGGGGAAAGGACTAGTTATGTGCAAGGTACGTGCTTTAGTTCAGAATTAATGACCTTTGTGCCCAAGTTAATTTGGGTGCACTCCCTATTTGCAGGTTATTATTTGTAGATATCTGCCAATATGACATAACATACAGGGGTGGATCCCAGAGTGCTGAAGTGTGATTAAAATCAGTTTCCAGGAACTCGCTTTAGCCACAGAGTAGCTATATTTTCTTAGTATTGAGTTCACCTAATATTTATTTAATGTCTATAAATAAGGGTTGTTTAAATTTGCAATATCTGCATTGTTGGTGTAATAAAAACACTAACTGAATAGCTTTTGATTCTATTCAAGTATAACTGAGCACTAACAGAAGCCCTCTTCTGAAACAAATGAGCGAAGAACTTCTGAATGTGTTGCAGGAACTTGTGATATTTGTAATGGCTGCTTGCACCCATCTGGGAATCTTCTGTAACAACGAAACAGTGTTTGTCACGAAAGCAGTTCCACATGCGTGATGCAGAGTTTCCCAATTGCAGTGAAATCTAAGTGAGTTTGAAGTTGTTAATGAATGTTTTCTTCTGAAAACACAGTGAATTTCATCTTGTAATTCGTGGTTCTACAAGTTTTCTGACACAAGTTTCAGCTTGTGTGCCGACTAGTGTTGCTTTGGTTTGCCTTCAGGGGTGCCCTTTAAAGTCCTGCACAGAGAGGGAGTTTCACTTCAAACTGGAACAGTGTGAACATAAAAATACTTGTCTGTTGTGGTGGAGTAAAGTTGTAAGCTTTGAGTGTTTACTGTACGATTGCTTGTCAGGGATGGCTCTGGTAGTAGCTATTCTAACTGTGGGCCGTGTGGAGTGTAATCGTTGGACTGTTAGCATGGATACGCGCTGGACTGACTGGTTTGCTGACAGTCTTCACCAAGGAGTGGGCCCATGGGGCTGAGTGCATTTTCTTCAGGGCTCTGGTAATTGATTGTGACAATCCCCCCCTGTTCTGTATTTCACACTGGCATCATGGCATGCATTCCTAGGGAAAATTGAATGGGTTCAAACAGACTTCCTCTGTTCAAAGGCATTTAACTGGTCAGAAATCTGTACATTATATGTGCCCCGCTGTCAAACACAAATCCATATCAACAACAGGCCTGGGAGACTCCCAGGCCTACTCTGCCCCTCCAGTGTTTTACTTAAACCTTGGTCACATTCCACTCAAAACCTCAGGTGTGTGTTGTGCCGTTGTCTTTCCGTAAGCCAAATGTTTTCAGTGAAGATGAGTATTCTGCAAAGTATAGCTCCTCTGCACGTTGACCACTTTAGTTCAGGCTTATTTTTGGCCTGGTGGTTACAATATGGGGCAGGGCTACAGTTGGCCGAATCTAGGATGGTTAAATTGGTACTGATCTCATAAAGGCATAGAAAAACTTTTTTTGTGTGTGTGTGTGTTCTTTAAAAAATAAATACATCAAATAATTTCAGTTTGACTTTGTTACTGAAGCAGGCAGGTTTAGTAACGTGATTTTTACAAAGTTGCAATTCCAAAATATATTTATGCATTTTCAGACTTCACAATTAGACCAGATTTCCTAATTGAGTTTCCAGTATCACAGTATTGGGCATCTTCCAGTCAAATCCAATATTTATCTGTTTGATAAGCTGAAATAACAGCTGTAGCTTCTTGATCAAAAGGGCACCAGTTCAAAATAAGACTGTTTGAAATTTCTGTTATTGCTATGATCTGAAACAGGGATGCAATGATTGAGAAATAACAACAGAACAATAAAATAACAATGTAACAGCTATGCAGCTTTTGTTTTTTTGTTTAGTTTTTTTAATTAAAAGAAAGAATCTTACCATTTTTGCGACACAGTCGATTACAGGTGGGCAAATCAATCTAAATGACCCAACCCCAACACTGGTAATGGATTGATAGTAGTGCAATAAGATTGATAGTTTGTTTGTAGCCCACTGAACTGTGTTAACATTTTACTTTTGGGGGAAATGCAAGAAACCCCCATCAAAAATCTCAAACATGCACTATGAAAAATACCTGAACCATTTTTGTGCTGGCTGTCACATCTGGTTTAGTTAGGCTTTAGTACATTGGGTCAACTACTGTTGTTTAAAAGTGCACATTCACATTTCAGGTCTCCAAAAAATCTAGTTTGCAAATGCATCAAAAGCTGAAAGCTGTTGTTTTTGTATTAACTAATTATTGTGGTATTTAATGGTCATTAATATGTTCCGAATTTACAAATTATTGATAATTAATCTCATAAGTCATGACACAGTGCTCTCCACTGCATAAGCTGTTTGATGCACTAAACGTATCAGTATCTGCAATATGGCTGCATTTACTCTGTATTGGATCAATAACAAAATTTGCAGTATCGCACAGCACCACAGCTGACACATATGGGCCAGCGACACTGGTTAATGGCATTTTATTTTCCAGTATGTTGATATCAGTCAACAGGGTCACTGCAAGCTAATGGATTCCTAATTTAAAGCGGGCCAATGCTAGTCTAATGTGGCGTCAGCGATTTCAAATAAAATTTGCCTAGATGTCCAAAGAACATAATATGCAACTGTTAAAAGTAACTCTTGTTCCACTGGAATATTACCCATTTAATCAGTTTAACAATATAATATAAAATGTACTGTCTAAAAATACTTGGAGATAGTGCTGGGCGATATGACGATATATATCGTGTGGACGATAGAATACAAATGGCACGATAGAAACTTTTCTATCGCTTCTAACCCTAATTTTATAAATTATTACATAAAATATATCATTAACCCTTTACAACCGGTCGGAGCAGGCACACTCCGTTTTGCCTAACTATTTTTAAATCCCTGTAGAACTGGAACCAGGTAAGGTAGCGCAATAATTTTTTTTGCATATGAAACCGTAGGAGTTGTACTTGCATCTTATTCCATTAGCTTGCCCTAGGTCACGGTTTCCTTCCACATATAGCTTTGCAAAAATTGCATAAAAAGCACTTCCAGCAACAAAAACATAATATTCCAGACTTGCAGCAACAAAAACATAATATTCCAGAAACACGCTTTGCCGATCCAATCAGCTGTTCATAACACTTCCTACGTTGGAATATAAGTCAGCGCGAACTATCACATGTCCGCCATTACCTGTCCGAAACCGGAAGTGACGCCATTTTTGCGGAAAATGTAGTTTTTTTTTTACTTTCAAAGCCTTTGTTGGTGTTTTTAAAAGTCATGTTTGACTTTATGCTTTTCTGTATCGTTTCAGGGAGGCATAGAAGTCAAATTACACTGTTGGAAATAGTTTATTTTGATGCACATGCTGTTTTTTTGCAAATTTACATTATAATATTTATTTTCATTTTTCCTGTAGTATATAAAAATTAGTGTATCTCAAAAATAAAACTATGAAGACACTTAAAATAAATTTCCTGTGGTGGGAAACTAGTTTGTGCAACTTTCTTGTATTTACAGTTTTGAGGGATAAGCCTCTTAAATTTCTCTAACTAGAAATATTTGTAAAAAACAAAACAAAGACTATTTTCAATTTTTTAGTAGTTTATCGCACTTTTTTGCAATTTATGTAGTTACTATGGACTTCATGCATACATATTATTAAAATTTGGGCTATAACGGTTGTATTGATGTATAGCAACTTGAAATGCTCCCACAAATGGCTCCACAGCATGTAAAATGTAAAGATAAGCTCTGGCGGACTTGGTTCTATGGTAGGTCTTAAAGAGTTAAATAGCCTGTGGCAAATATATTAGTGTTGTCTTCTCACTATACATACTCTTAACTTTATGCAAGAGAAAATAAAGTATAAAAAAATGAAAGAAAGAAACTCCGTCTTGTGGTTTTGCGACATGGTGCTGCTTTACGTGCACCCGGATTTGCGACATGCTTTACGGTAACTCAAAACAAAGACTGCACCCTCTCCACTCGCTGTTTACAGACTGCATACTTTTCAGATGACCACAGGTCAGGTGGTATATCGTGATATATATCGTTATCGTGATATAAAACAATTCATATTGTGATAAATATTTTTTCCATATCGCCCAGCACTACTTGGAGACCTAAAATTCTTTTCTCATTGTCAGTCTCACATATGTAAGACAAAGTTTGAGTGATGAGGTCAGTTTATGTGCCTCTGTGACCTGAAAGCTTGGGCTCAGATGGGTTTAAACACACTTTTTTTTTTTTTTTTTTTTTTTTTTTTTCTACACCTGGCTCTATATGATGTCAGTGAGAGCAGATATCCCCAATATGGTCATCTCCGCCCCTCCCACCTGCTGTTCAAACCTTCTGTTTACCAGGAGCAGCGAATCAGGAAAAAAGAAAAAATACGCTGGCATAAAGGCAAAAGGAGGGCAGCTTAAAAGGGCTTGTTTCACACAGAGCATAAACTGGGGACCAGTGTAAGATGATTAAGGATTAAAAGCTAATTTAGAGTCTGAGAGTAAGAATATGAAGCTGGAATTGAGTACAAGTCCCCTTACATGACAGCTTATTTGGGATAATGTGCTTTCTCAAACAACACTGTGGTGCAGACAAGAAAGGGGGGGGGGGGCTGTCATCAATTACTTGTGGAGTTGAGGTTAAATAGCAACAGCTGATATAATCCGCCACCTCCCACATTTGTCATATTAAACACTGAACATGACGATCAGTACCTCCTAGAATGAGAAGCCACTTCCTGAAGGTTTTGAACCCTATGACACGCTTGCAAGTCGAAGTTCACTTTCATTAGGGAAGCTTTCATTAGTGCTGTAACACTACCAGGCTGAGGTGCATATTCATTACACCTTCAGATCTGCTTGTGGTATCGATTATGTTTTAATAAGTTGTTGCGGTGTTTCTCAGTTTGTAGTGTCCATATAATCATGAGCTTTGTTAGTACATGTATACATTGGCAGGTAGCAGTGTGACCCTTTCCAAATCAGTGACTGCGTAGTGAGATTATTTTTATTCAATTCTTGTAGTTAACCCTTTTTGTCTTTTTGTCCAGACTCCACGAAGAGGTGATGGATTTCTACAAATACATATCTCCTCGGCCGGAGGAGGCAGCTATGAGGAAGGAGGTGGTGAACCGGATAGAGGTGGTCATCAAGGAGCTGTGGCCTACTGTTGATGTATGTTACACATGCACACACACACGTTTGTTTGGATCAGCATAAATCAGAGACTTCAATGATATCCTGTCAGAGTGTTCCTAAATCATAGCTGAAACTGTCAAATGTTTCAGTACAGTACAGTGTTGCCCCACCCCACCCCACAGACACCACACCCCACCCCACACACACAGGCTTTATCTTTTGTGGGGTTTTTTGTTTTGTTTTTTTTCTCTCTCTGCCTGGGAAAAAGATGCTACCTTTGACATTTTGGGCTGCAGCTGGCAGTCTTTGACACTCTAACCTGGATCCACAGCAGGTGGAGCACCGACTGGTTATTTCTTTTTCTTTTTTTTCTTTTTTTTTTTACTGTGCACATCTATGCATGCCAGCTTTGCTCTCACTACACCCTCCTTTAAGAGCTGTAAATTTTAATTAAATTATTTTATTATTTAAAGGAACATGCTTAAATTGTGAAAATTCGACTAGTCCTTTTAAAAACTATTTACTTTTGACTGAATAGTGTCATTAGGCTACAACCCTTAAGAATGAGCTTAAATTAGGCACAAACTTCCAAAAATGTAAAGGAAAAAATGTAAAACAACAAAAAAACAGCACATCTAAAGCTCAGATAACCATGCTTATATTACATTGATCTTCAGAAATATTTTCTTGGTTTTAGTGTTGTTCCTCTTATAAATGTATTAATATGACATTTGAAATGTCACTGGACAAGAGATGTTATTGCGATCAGGAAGTGTGATTGGGTGTGAGAGATTAGTCAGCTCGGATGATACGAGTGCATCCCTATGTTTTTTGGCCAGATTTAGTGACTTAATTACCTCTCAACCTCACAGGGCCATAGATGTGCCCGTCCAAGTTTCAGTCTGGCACATGTCACCCCTCCTCCTGTTAAACCGCAAGCTAACAAACAGACTCCAAGTTTGAATTTTCTAAATAACAGACAGACGTGAGATTGGCATCGATCTCTTACTCACACTTTTGACCAAACTGTTCCTCTTTAACAAAAGTACTATGTGTCAAACCCAACAAAAACTGACCTCATACTACACTGTTTTGTAGTTTCCTTAGAAGGAATGAGAACATAATTAACTAACTGGAAAGCAGTTATGAGACACTCTTTAAAACAGAAAAATTAGTGTTTGTACTCGCACTTGAGAGGTGTAGAAATGGTGATGGAGGGTCTTGCAGCTGGTTGGGAAGAGTACAGCGAGGCGCGGTTGATGCAGTGCCTCTGTCGTTGCTTAATCATGTAAAACACGCGCAGCAGTGATTTGTTGGCTGCCAGTCTTCAGCACTTCTGCTGTGAGCCACATTGTCAGGTAAATGGATCAAGCCTCGGATTGTCCCAGCCTCCCTTTTCATTTCCATGTATTTACCCTGGCCTGTCGTTGTGCTTTTGCCTTGACGGAAAAGGAAATAACGCCACTCCGCTTCCTTTGGAGAGCATTCGCTTGCAGCCCTCAAGCACAGCATTTTTGTTCTTTGCTATTGTGTACTTAATTTGGCAGCGTACTTAACTTGGCAGTGTTTACAGTCTCTGAAGTGGGAGCCGGAAATGCCTAAGTCCCGGTCGTTTGCAAACATTTGAACTGGATATATACAGCACCACCACAAATGAGCTAGAAGTATAGTTGTTGCAAGTTGCCAAGCCCTTTATGGTTAGAATGTGATGTGAGGAGCTGTAACACGTCAGCTTGTATGCCATGAATGACAGTGATTTTGGTCATTTTCACACTTCTGTAATGATGTTTTACCAGGTCCAAATATATGGCAGCTTCAGCACAGGGCTGTACCTTCCAACAAGGTAAGAGCAGGATTTAAATTTATTCAGTTTTTAAATAGCCAACTTAATTTTGTTCCTGATTTGATTTGCTGCATGGTCATTTTAATTTTAGGACTAATTCATGTTTGTTTAACTTAGTTGATGTCTGTTTTTTGCCCTTAGTGATATTGACCTGATGGTGACTGGGAAGTGGGAGCGCCCGCCACTGCAAGAGCTTGAACAAGCTCTTCGCAAGCATGAAGTTGCCGACCCTAACTCCATAAAAGTGCTGGACAAGGCTACAGTAAGTAGAGACAAGCAGGTCGTGCTTCTCCGCTCTGTGCCTGTGCGCGCCTATAGTATGTCATTGCATTCAGGCCATCACACTGGAGCACAGCTGATTTACTGGCGGGACAATACTATCGGACAATATTGGCTGTTTTCTGCATTTATAGCGGCCAGCAACTGATCCTTTATTGCTGCTGGTTGAGAAGAGTTTAGCGAGCTATTGGCTGGTATTTATTTTTTTTCAAAAAAACAAAGAAAAACTAACACTTGATGGTGAAAAATGCTTTCTAATATATTAGTCCAAACTATCCCATAGGTTTAGTTAGATACCTGTTAGCTAGGAGAGCCACACTGATTTATTGTTGGATCATAGATTGGCAACTTGCAAATCTAACTAAATGAAAAGCATGGTTTGTTGACACGATATCTGCAATTTCCTGGTTAGCAACAGAGTCCGGAGTAGCATAAAAGAGTATTTGAAGAAAATGGAAAACATAAATGAAACGCATAATAAACTTTAGGGAAATCTGTTTGTTTTGTGTATCTCAAAAAAAAAAACAGTTGTCAAATACATCACATTTTTAAATCACCTGTTGTATCGGCTGGGCTCTACATGACATCTGTATCTTTATAGCTCAGTATTTTCTACAAAAGAAACTTGTGAAATGTTTCTACAGAAACAGACTGATTAATAAAGACAATTCAGAAAATTAACATTTTTTTTTATTATTTTTTTTTTTAATTTGTTCATTTCAGGCACAACAATAAAGTTGAACATAAAGTGCACAAAAAACAAAAACAAACAACAAAATGTACCTGAAAAGGAGTGGGATGAAGAAAACTTATTAAATCCCACCCCTATATTCACTTATCAACAAAAACAATAAACTTCCCGCAGCTACGCCCAAGCAAAACAAATAGAACCTTCATAACTGAATACAGAATATATAAATTATAAATTGCGTTACCACAGGTAACAGGCAATAATAATTACAAGTAACAAACACACATACATATACATACATACCTATATATCTACACACACATGTACATATATATACATACATACACACAAACTTTTTTTTTTTTTTTTTGAATCCATACCAGCAATGGTAAGAGAACAGACATTTCAGAGCACACTAAAACCATCATTGATTATACTGTGACCAGACCAACTGTTTGTAGAGAAATTTAAATCTATGAATATTTTTGCATTGTTTCAGTTGTAAACTCAGACTGTTCCAGATTTTCACACCACATACAGACACACAAAAACCTTTACGGGTTGTTCGAGTTCTGGGTAATTTGAATTGTCCAAAGCCTCTCACATTATAAGCCTTTTCTCGAATTTCAAATATAGATTGTAAATTTGCAGGTAGAAGTTTATTAAAGGCTTTGTATAAGATTATGGATGTATTATAATTAACCAGATCCTGGAATTTAAGTAACTTTGCCTGAAGAAAGAGTTTGTGAGTATGATCTAGATAACCAGCCTTGTGAATAATACGCAGTGCTCGTTTCTGTACTGTGACTAATGGATTAGTTGTGTTTTTATGTGTTTCCCCACACTTCCACACAATATGTAAAATATGGAAGAACCAGAGTACAGTACAGAGTACGAAGTGCATCTTTATCAAGGTATGGTTTCACTTTGTTCAAAACTGCGAGGCTTCTGGAAATTTTGGTTTTTATGTGTCTGACGTGGGGTTTCCATGAAATTTTGTTATCAATTATGACTCCCAAAAATTTGTTTTCACTTTGACATTTTATGTTCAAAATGTCAAAATTAAAAACTGCTTATTTCTCAGTAAGGAACTAGATGACAAATTTCCACCCTGTGTATAAAATGGTAATTGATTGCTTTGGCCTAATGATAAAATGACAGTTTTTCACACTAACTAATAAACGTTTGTAGCTCCAGTAAACCGAAATCAAGAGCAGAGCTGGAAGAAATCCAGGCAAACAAAATTTGCCGCCGAAAAGCTCTTCTGCACTTCCAGTTCCCAGAAGTATAAAGCTCTGACTTATTCCCTTTAATGTCCGCTCTAACCTATGAGACACCGTTAGTGTCGTCAATCTGTTTGCCTCACAGGTGACACATTTCCTGAGTTGTGGTGGACTTTCTGTCCATGTCTTTCTTGATTAACAGTCTGCTGTTTTTTGGAAACCACTGTGATGTGAATGCTGAAGTGTACTTTGTCTGCTCTTGTTCACCCAAAATGAAAACTTGTCGTCATCTGTTCAGCCGAGGTCAGTCATACTTTACTTACCGACTAATTTCGGTTCCACAGCAACTTCCCTTCACTGTGTCAAAGCCATCACTCTCCAGCACGGGCTAATGTGTGCACCTACTTCGGAGGTGTTTATAGCTCCTATCCTGCAGGGATACATTTGAAAACAGCAACTCAGTGGCCCGCACAGTCATCGTGTGGGCTGTGCGCACAACCAGGCGAACGACCACAGGCTTCAGTGCCTTCTTGACTGACATGATAATAAGTAGTTAATGGCTGAGTTTTCATTTTTGGATTGGCTTTTACTTCCAAAAGCTTGTCATTTGGGACAGTTGTTCCCTTTTTTCCTCTTTGTTCCAGCACACAGCGAGCATGTTTTTACAGAAAGACATGACTGTAATGTTTGTTGATACATTTCACTTCATCTTTCAGGTGCCAATCATCAAGCTGACCGACCAGAGGACTGACGTCAAGGTGGACATCAGTTTTAACGTAGAGACTGGAGTCAAGGCTGCAAGCTTCATTAAAGGCTACATGAAGGTGAGAGGTGCCTTCAGCACTGGAGATTTTACATGGTTAGCGATACAGACGGGGTATCCCTTCATATATGTTTGTGTGTCAGAAAGATTACACACAACACCAAGCCGGGTTTCATACAATGTGACGGAGAGCTGGACCAAGCGTGAAGGTAGAACCCATGACATTTAGGTCTCAACCAGATCGCTGTTCCTAAAACTGCAAATTAGATCAACGGCTTTGGTTGAAGATACATTTGTAATTTGTGGACAGAGCTGGGATTTTCAAGCAAAACACATGATAGTCACTGGAAACTGTTTGACCTTTCTTTGACGATCACCCCTCCATCCCAAAGCACTCTCACAGGGCTTTGCTGGCTGCTGGCTGTGGATGTTTCTCCTGATTTTGCAGTAACACAAATAACTACCCCACTCACACACTCCACCAGTCTGCTGCCTGGTAGTGGACGCTGGCTTTACGGAGCCAGGAGTGACCATGTTTGGTGTAGAGATGGACTGACAAGTTGTTAGCTAATGCCAGGAAGCTGAATTAGCTCACAGCAAGGCATATTATTTGCTATTTTTAACATGGGGACTTGCATTGCTGCTGCTTACTTATACGAGCAGTATGTTACATCGTACAAGGCACAGAGGGGGAGACTTAAAGTTATTTCCTATAATTTGTTGTCTAAACTCAAACTTCAAACTACTACTGCGTAGTTCTGGTACTGCTTTATTTGTTGACTTAGACCAGAAGGCAACAGTGCACATTAGAAGGAATACACTCAGATGGAGGAAGAGAGCAGGAAAAGGTCATGTTTTCATATTTGAAATAAAAAAACCCACTGGAGGAGTCACATAATTGCCGTCTTGCAGTGAGGCGGAACTTGGAAATTGGAAATTCCCTCTTTGAATATAGCCAACCCAGCAGTTTAAACCATTACTCTTTACTTCACTCCAATCTTGTACCGGCTCATCTCATGTCCAAAGTGAAGCTGGAACAGAACCCAGCAACATCGCTCCGTCAAACCGCCATTTAACTCAGTCAGAGTCTGTGTCCTGCTGAAGCTCTTGTTGCTCAGTCTGCACAGCAGAGGTGAGTTTCACACAGAAATTCCTGCTCGAGTTGGATCCATGCCCACTTTAGTCACAGTTTTAGGAACCAATGCGGGAAAGGAATTCCAGGTGCCGCTGCTGCCGCGAGCTGTCAGATTTTGTTGGGGCTTTTGTTTGCTGCCGTGGTTGCATGTTCGAACGGCGATCGCTGGGAATGCACGTCACAGCGTGAAAGCCTGTTGTTGACAGCCACAAACTACACCAACCCAGAGAGAGCTGATGTTGTGAACATGTGGGCGTGACAGACTCGGTGCAGTCTTGTCATTGAAAGGTCGTCTCGGAGTTGATTTTCACATGGCGTCCAGGTGCCTCAGTGCATCCCGCAGTCTTGTTCTTACTCCTTAAAAGGATATTTGAAAAGTTGACAGTGCTCTGCTGCTCCACTGGCACAGATACTTACACACATTCTGCCAGGAGCTTGTGCTGCCTTTTCAATTGGAAAATCCAAAAACAGGTCCCTCTGGATTATCACACGCACCTCATATTGATACCTTTTTAGAAAGTTTGGCCCAATTGGCAGCTTGACACTTGGAAGTCGGGGTTGTAACAATTCGAACATTGAACGACTGAAAGTTTTTGTGTTTAGCTTTGTTGACCTGCTAAAAAAAAAAACCCTTATTTTCAGCAGTAATCGTCCCTTCAACATAGTTTGTTTTTTTTGCCAAAACAACCTTATAGAAACCCAGACAGATTAAATAATATAACTAATTAGAAAATGAGCTTTTCTAATGACTTTAATGAAGCTGCAGACAAGAAGATGGTTTCTATTAAATCCTCTTAGAAATGTAAATGTGTTGTGTTCACTTGCAGCTCTGTATGCTCAGCTAGAGTAGCTTTGCATGGTTCTTATGTAGTTTATACAGGGTATTGGTGCACTGTCTTAAAGCCAGCTTTCTAGTGATTGGTTGTTCCTCCCAAACAGAAGATTTGACCTGCATGTGGGTGGAGGCCTGTGCTCACAGCTAAAGCTGTGTGCCTGCAGTGACTGTATAAGGATATCTGCTATTCTCAAATCAAATCACTTGGATCACTCAAATCATACAAAGCCAAGAATAAAAAAAGAGAAAAATATTTACGATGAATACAAGGAAAAGCATTATATAAGACTGTTCTTATTTAAAGGGGACTTATTGATTTGTTGGATTCATTTGGGCTTGCGTTCGAAGTATTTTTTTGGGGGGTGTGGTTTCTGAATCGAGTTAGTTTACAAGATTAAACTGCCTCACATTCAAAGTTGTGTTCACCGTTGCTTTGGATCAAAGCACCAGCCGGTCCCTGAGTCATGAATTAGGCTGTTCTTTAGACAAAGATTCACACCCTTAATGAGATAATGATTGACGTGCTAGTCAGCCGGATCATTTCATCTCCTTACTTATAATGTAGTCTAGTCTCGTTTCTGACTCACAGTTCTACATATATCTCATTAGAAATCCTCTTTCTCCTGAGTGATTTATGTAGCTGGAGCCCGAGTCAATTTGTTTTTATCTGCGTTTACTCTTAAGATTCTGTGCTGCGCTCCAGTGTTTTCTTATTTAATCTATAGTTTGAATCAGGCATTTTCATTCCACATCTGTCTCTGCATTTTGCTTTCAGAAGTATCCAGTGCTGCCTTACCTGATCTTTGTGCTGAAGCAGTTTCTGCTGCAGAGGGATCTAAACGAAGTCTTCACCGGGGGCATCAGCTCCTACAGCCTCATCCTCATGGTCATCAGTTTCCTACAGGTACAGGGACGTCATGTCACAACAGTTGAAGCGGCTTATGTTGTAGTAGTGCTGCTTGATAATATCATGTGCGTATGTATTTATAGTGGCATAAGCAGAAGTAGTTTATTAGCTGCTGTAGGACAACATAAAATCTGTCTCAAATACACCCTAATCCAGTCTCTGTCCTTTCTCTTCAGCTCCATCCTCGTATCGATCCCACCAACCCCAGTGAGAACCTGGGAGTGTTGCTGATCGAGTTCTTTGAGTTGTACGGCCGTAATTTCAACTACTTGAAAACAGGGATTCGCATTAAAAATGGAGGCGCATACATAGCCAAAGAGGAGATTATGAAGGGCATGACAAATGGATACAGGCCATCCATGCTCTACATAGAGGACCCTCTACTCCCAGGTATGGGTTTTAGTATTTCAACTGAAATACCATCTGTCTCTAAACAAATAAGACTTTAAGCTACATTTTCAGGTTGGCATTTATGATCCAAAGAGAGGTCATCAGTGTGTCATACTGTGTTTGATTTTAATTTTTAGTATCCTCTGGTGTTCGTCTTAAGACTGGCACAGCGGCTAAATATGTCTAAACCAATTACTGCAAAAGTTTAAACCTGGATTGATTTGTTTAAAACAATGAAATAATTTTTAAAGATGCTGTAATTATGTAAAATGGACATAAAATACAAACATTTGGGAAAACTATTTGAATACTTCCAGATATTTTTGCTATTGAAAGCTACATTTAGCCAGTTGGCTGTAATTTAGCAATGCTATGTTACTCTGGTAGTAGTTTGCAGTGTTAGATGATAAAGTAGCGTGAAAATAAAAAGTTATTTCATTATCCTGATCAGCCCAGGGAGTTTGTATAAATTAGCTGGCCCTATTTTAAGTTGGATAGCTCACAGTGCTGGAGCTTACAGCTTACATCTGTGTTAGAAGGCAAGCTAGCGTTAGCCAGAACAGAGCTAGCTTGTAGTCTAATTATATTCTCCAAATGAAATGAAAGTCAGTCAAGAAAATACCCTGCTGATGTTATCCTAAGTTTGGCCTTGTCTTGAATCATCTACGCATTTGGCCAGAAGGGTGTTTTTGTTGTTTGTTTGTTTTTTGTTTTTGTTTTTTTCTGGTTAGCGTTGGCTAACAGTATACTATTCGCTAATTTAGACAATTTGCTCATTACTCACTAAAGCAGCTAGCTAGTGTGGACTCTTTGGGGGAGAGTGCAATCTATTTTTGTTTTTGTTTTTCTTCTCCTCATGTGTTCTGTGATGCTTGTCTTGTGCTGAGAGCTGATATTTGCTGGCTTTAGTGATTAGTGTTCTCCTTTGGCTAACGTTATCTTATTAGGGTGCAGGGAAGCTTTTTCTAAAGCTTGTATTATACAAAAATGCTGCATAGTGCACTTTAATCACATGTATTTTTATATAGCTCACTCCAATACTCTGTCCATTGTGTGTTGAATAATACATTTTAAGATCAGTCATCCTTTGCACATTTTGAATGTAAGTAACATGTAATCTAACAGCCACTAACAATTTTAGAAAATGTAACACTTGGTTAAAACTGGTTAAATTGGTCTTTTTAAAATTTTTCCTCGTTTCCCCTCCACCTTGTAGGTAATGACGTGGGAAGGGGTTCCTACGGTGCCATGCAAGTCAAGGAGGTGTTTAATTATGCCTTCATTGTCCTGAGTCATGCTGTCTCCCCACTTGCACAGTCATATCCTAACAAAGACTGTGAAAGGTTAGAATCCAAGCTATTTAAAAGTAATACCAACACCTTAGATAAGAGTAGAGCTCTTTTATTTAAATGCTTCTATCTTGTCCCTGCAGCACATTGGGGAGGATAATCAGGTTGACCAAGGAAGTGATTGACTACAGGGAATGGATCGTTAAGAAGTGGGGGGGAAGAGATTTGGTGCGACCAGACAACAGAGGTACAAATCATCAGGTTTCAAAACAAAATAGAAACAGTTTTGCCATTGATGCTAATAAAATTGTCTCATTAAGCATCAGCATTTTTTTTTTTTTTTTTTTAAGCATCATATATTCTTACCATTAATCCTATTTCTTTAGTGTCCCCTCCCAAAAAGCCGGTGTCGGAGCAAGAGAACTGTGTGCTGGGAGGTGGTGTTGGGTCAGATGAGCAGCAAAGGGATTCGATGTCACCCCACAGCGCGGACTCTCCCATGTCCATCTCCAGCCCCCAGCAGCACTCGTCCGCCTCATCAGTGTCCTCACTGTCTGGGTCTGATAACGTAAGAAACCCCATGCAGGATGAGTAACAATGCACGTTCTGCTTGTATTTCTGATGCAGTTATTGAAAATTACCATACAGTTTCTTCTGATTATGCACTTGACATCCAGCATAAAGGGATAATGTTGCCACCCACATGACATAACTACATGCCTCTTATCTTTCTGATGGTAGTACAGCTTACTTTACTGTCATGTTATTCTAGTATTCAGATATAAATCTAGTGTTTTAACAATGTCCTCTGCTTTGATCCACCAGGACTCTGATTCAGCGTTGCCATGTCCCCTCCCTCCACCAACCCTGCCAGCTTACCCGCCTTTCCCACCCCTCGGCCTAGCTTTAACTCCAGGCCTCAACATGGGCACCGGCAAACCTGGCATGGGAGGACACCATCTGCTCATGCCTCCAGGTTCCCAGGTAGGCACGCAGCCGTGGCTACAAGCAGCAGTGACTACAAGCAGCAGTGATTGCATTAGCCTGAATTATACATGTAAAATGGGATTATATAATGGTGAAAATTTGGACTACAAATGAAGCATATTAAATCAGTAGGGTAGAGAACAAGACATAAAATGTGCAGGTTGTTTTGCAGATTTTTATAGCAGTATTCGATTAAAAAACTAAACTACTAGATTTCCGATTTAAATTCTGCCTCTTTCCCCAGGCTCGTGTCTCACTGCCCGGTGGTCTAGCAATGCACTCCATGCCTGGCAGACAGGTGTGTATAGACACCGGGCTCCCCCCCTTCTTCCACATGCACCCCCCAGCCCATGCTCATGCCCCTGCCCCTTCCAGCCCCCAGCCTCCGCCCAGTCCCCACTCCAGCCACACACATAAGGTAGGCGCTGGATGCCACAAACACACTCAAATGCACTACCGAGACAACCTTGTCTCCCACACAGGGTTTCCACTCTGTCATTTCATTTTTTGTCTCTCTTCAGCGTCTTCATCCTATGTCACATGTTTGTTATCTCTCATTTCATGCTCTCATTACTCTGTACAGGTTACATAAAAAATTCAATTGCTATTTGCGTTCCAATAACTAATGACATTCCTGCAGCTGTGATAGTGCTTAAAAACTACCTTTATGCTAAACCAAGCTAGCTTTCGCCCATATGCACCGCATTGGTCGCTGCTGTTTATTGTAATGATTGGTCAATGTGGCAGCTGTATTGCCCAGAGGGAGCCACGCCTCCTAATGCATGTACCATGAAGAGGTTTGGTTTTGATACAAATGCCAGACATCTATTTATGGAAATTAGACAAATGAAAAATGGAGTTTTCCATACCACATGTATAATATATCTAAAAGGGAATATGACAAAATCTGCAGCTGGCTTTTCTCTTTTTTTGGTGACGTTTAAAAAGTGGTGAGTGCTTTAAAAACTGACTGCAAAATGTAAAAACTGAAGAGTTTACTTCAGCATTGAAATGACTCGTCTGTCCAGTCCTGTGAGTCTTTATCGTTTGGAAACGTTCAATCAAACAAGAGCACAAATAGTACTGTGTGCTCTTTTTTTTTTTTTTTTTTTTTTTTTGTTGTTGTTTTGCATATTTGTCACACTTAAATGTTTCAGATAATCAAAGACATTTTATTATTACACAAAGATAACTAGAGTTAAAACAAACAGTCCCTTTTTATTAAGTGGAAAAAAAAAAAGCATCCAAACCTACCTAACATTATGTGGAAAAGTGAATTTAGTTTTGTTAGCCACACTCAGGCCTCATTAGATAGATAGATAGATAGATAGATAGATAGATAGATAGATAGATAGATAGATACTTTATTAATCCCCAAGGGGAAATTCAAGGTTCCAGCAGCTTAAGAACACCACACACACAGCATTCACTACAATGTACCAGGATGATACACAACAATCAACAAAACAACATTACTAAATCAATCTAAATCTAAATCAATCTAAATCAGCAGTAGCCAAGCGTATAATGTGCTGGGGATGCAGTCCTGTTTGAGGTGTGTGTCAGGATAATAATGCAATGGTGCAACAGTGCAAGGTTAAAATCTAGTGACCAACAGTAAATGTGTGCATATGTCAACATGTACAATAAAATGTAAGCACAGACCTGGTGAATCAAGATATCACTTCAAACATGTCCTGTGTGACAAAGTGAAGTAGGCTAAAAGATCTTAACAGGCAACATATCATCATGCCATGATCTAAAGAAACTCAAAGGATCAAACATGGAGTCGTTGCCGTCTATTAGTTTGGGAAGGGTCACAAAGCCATTTCCAAAGCTTTGTGAATCCAGCCAACCAAATGTCCACAAATGAAGAGAACGTGCAACACTGACGAACTTTTCCAGAATTGGCTGGTCTGCCAAAAAATAGTCTAAGAGCCTCAAGAACTCATCCAGGAGGTCTCAAAAGAACCCAAAACAACAAATGCAGAACTGCTGGCCTTACTTGCCTCAGTAAGAGTTCCATAGGAAAAAAAACAAACACTGCCAGCTTTTGTTTTCTTCTTCTTTTTTTTTTTTTTTTTTTTTTTTTTTAGGTTTATCTGACATTTTTGGAAAAAAAAAAAAAAAACATCATGATTTGGGAAAATATTCTGTGGACTGACGAGTCAAAAGTTTAACTTTTTCTAAAGTTTAAGCCCATCAAACGTCAGCTGTGGAACTAACACAGAATGTTATAAAAAAGATCATCATTGCAGCAGTCAAAACATGATGGTGTGATGGTCTGGGGCTGCTTTACAGCTTCAGGATCTGGATGACTTGTTTTAACTGAGCACCATGAACTCTAGAAAATCCAGAAAAATGTCCAACCATCAGTTTGTCTTCTGAAGCTTAAACACACAGGGGTTTGTTTGGTTTTTTGTTTGTTGTTGTTTTGGGGTTTTTGGGGGGGGGGGGGGGGGGGTTTATGGTTTTGGAGTGGACTAGTCAAAGTCCAGACTTCAGTCTGATTGAGATGCTTTGGGATGTCCTTAAACAGGCCAGTCATGGTGGAAAACCCTCCAATATGCCTGAATTTAAACAATCCTGGAAATATTATTATATTTCTGTCTAATATTAAAATTTATTTGATCTGAATCATATGCATGTGACAAATATGCAAAACAAAAGAAACCAAGAAGGGGGCAAAGACTTCACAGCAGTGGCAGCTTGTATATCTGTTCCTGCCTTCTAGCTCCAGCGTGCTTTTATTTCTGTGTTGTGGTTTTGCTCATGTTTAAACACAGAGCAACCACATAGACAACAAGTCCGCACACAAATCTATTGGGAGCATAGCTTTGATCCTTTTCCCTCCATCTTCTCCTCATCTCCATCTCTCTTCAGAACGGAGCCAAGTTCAACGGGAAGGGCTTCCACAATCCGCCACTGGTCAACAACGCTGTTCTCGCTAACCGTGGATACACGCAGCATCACCGCAACACTTGGCGACGCAGGAAGAGGGACAGCCTGCCGGTTAGCCTGAGCAGATAGAAACCACTCCTCTTCTCCTCGCCGTTTCCTCCGTCTCCTCTCCGACTGCATGCCGTGGCTCTTCGTTTGTCTTGAAGGAGGATGGACAGGCAGACAAGAGGACCAGAGACCAGCAGTTTTTACTCCGAGGGCTCCTCGACATGGAACAGCAGCCCTCAGCTCTGCATCTTCCTCCTCTCCGTACCTTCCCTCCCCCCCTTTTTTTTTTTTTTTTTTTTTTTTGCATGACTTTAATTCCGTTTTCCTTTCAGTATTGTGTCTTCCTTCTGTGCGTTCAGGTCGGTTTACTTTTTTTGGAACTTGGCGTTGACAGTATTGCTAAGCTCACTTGACCTCATCTCGACCCTTGCAGCCAAGCTACCCAGGGTTTCCTTTTTACAGTTAATACGCTTAAAAACAAACTTTTTTTTTCTCCATTTTGTGCAATAATGTTACTTTTCTTTTTGAAACTAAAGTAAGAGCTTATTTAATTTCGTGTGTGTATATGTAAAGGCATTTTTATACTGTTATTTTATTTTTGTAGAGTTTTAAATTTTGTTTACGAAACTTTTCCCCAGGCAGCATCTCTAAAGTGTGTGTGTGTGTGTGTGTGTGTGTGTGTGTGTGTGTGTGCGCATCTCTCCATCAGGTAGAGATGGACCCAGGTTGAAATGCCCCCTCCCCCTCTCTTCTTCTCTCCTCTTTAAATGTGGTCTGCTTAAGGGAAGCCGTATCAGAAAAGCATTCACTTGGCATTTCTGATCATTTCTCTTCACATGTTTTCTGAAAATGGGCGAGGTGGGTAACAAAAAAAGGAAAAAAAAAAAAATTCCCTTTGGAAGTTTTGTTCCTCGGTCCAGTTTTTCTAAGGCATGCTGAGGGGAAGTTGAGGGAATGAAACTCTGCCCTGGGATATAAGCACGGGGAGAGGCTCGAGTTTTTGGCCACCTGAGGATTGTGTGAATGCGCGTATCTGTTTGCGTCTCTTACGGGAATGTGTCGTTGCCTCATTTTGTCGTTTGGGGAGAGAAGGCTGGCAAAAGAAGGTTGGCCTGATGGCTTCATCTTGGCCATATTTCTTTCCGCTGGAGGTGATTTTTGAAAAGAAAACCTGGGCGGTGGAGGATTTTCAGCCTGTTTTGTTTAGTCTTTGGGTTCATTTTTTCTTTTAAAGTTGTTGTTGTTGTTATTTTTGTAGGAGCGTTGGGGCCAAGAAGGCGACAGCTTATCTGACTTGAATTAGAAGATCAAGAATGGCGGGCAGAAAGCCACTGAGCCGTGTCAGAAGGGGCGTGGCTGTGGAAAATCTGATCCCAGGGCTGAGGTCAGCTCTCGCCCGCAGCTGTAAATTAGCGCAGACCAACACTTAAGATGCTCAGCGATAAGGTTTCTCTCCTTTTTTTTTGTGGTCCTGGACAAAGAAGGAGGAGGGAGCGAGGGTGGGGCGTGGGGGGGTTTCTTCCTGAACCAAGGACCCTAAGTGAAGGGAATTATATTTTGATTCCATTAAGGAATCTTGTGTGTATTCGATTGCCAGGTACTTCCGCTAATTGTTTGCAATGCCTTTCTTTGTGTTTACTCGGGGTGTGTATGTGTGTGTGTGTACCAGGTTTTCTGCGAGCACACCGCGCCACACAAATACACACGCTCACAGACGGGACTGTCGAAGGCTGTGACTCGCCCAGAAACACTACACACGCCGGTGTTATTACTATGCAAGTGGATTCTTCTAATTATTGTGTCAATTCTTGTATTTTATTTTTGGGGTTATTTTTTTCCCATTGACAAAAAAAGCAACAAAAAAAAAGTATCCAAAAAAAAAAACTCACTGCTTGTTGGACTAGAGTGATGTTACTGACTGTCAGACTTCTCAAGCCAACACATGTAAACTCTAGCCCCCATCCCCTGACCCCCACCCGTGCCACAACTCCCTTGTGTTTGTATGAAGGCCATGATGTGTTTAAAACCCAGTTTTTCTGCATCTTGTCAGTCAAATGTAAGGAACAAGGGGGATGTTAATGTCAGTGGTCGGGTCTGAGTCTGTGTAGTGTGTGACATAGTGAAACGTGTGTGAGAAAGACTCGTGACTCGCCACCACAGTTGAATTTTTCTTTTTTTTTTTGGTTTGGTAATCGTACACCCGACCATTCACGAACGAGCGCCACCCACGGAGCGACTTGCTCTCTGCAGGTGCTCTTCGCAAAGGGCCAAAGTGTCCGTCAACAATTCCTGACTCTTTCTTACTTGCACGCATTCACTGCTGTTGGACTGTTTTCTTTCTTTTTCTTTTTTCTTTCTTTTTTTTTTTTTTTGTTGAGCCATGGCAGCTCGGATCTGTCGGTCAGAACTGCACGACAGGTTTGCCGTTTTGGCCGATGGGTCACGGGGCACAGCTGATTAAGAGCTAATCATAACCTCCAGCTTACAATTTCCTTTCATACTTAATAAATTTGACCAGAAAAATCAAGATCATTGACCGATTGAAAGGGTGAAAAATTCTTTTCTGGCGTATACACTCACCCTGTTATTCCCTATTACTTTTTTTTTTTTTTTTTTTTCTCCTCATAGATAATTTTCCGTCTGTAGGGTAATAATCAGAATTGAACATTCAGCACTGACTTTCATGCAGTTGTAGGCCAATAGTAATTTGATAAGACGAATGAAGTTACCCTTTCAAACTGATTCTTACAGCCACGTTTTGCTTCTAGAGCTCAGAACCAGCATTGATTTGAGACAAAAAAAAAAAAAAAAATGAAATTGGGGATCGAAAGCTGTTGGCTCGGTTAGAGTTGCCTGCAATCTTAACAGCAAAGACTGACATGCAGTATCCAAGGAAGTCTGTATGGAATAAAGCATTGTGCATCTCAGCGGTCCGGTGTAGCCAACTCACCGCGTCTGCTTTCCTTTGTTCCTTTTTCCTCACCAGAGGGTCAAAACACTTAGATCAAAGCTTCAGTTGCGCTCTTCCACATTGTCCTGACTTCTCCCGATGGTTTTAAGTGAGACGGAAAAGGAAGCAAGGAGAGTTGGATAGTTGACTTGGACCGCTGAGATTTTGGCATACACATGTACATGTAGATGCAATGTAATATTAACACCCCCTCTTCATTGCAATACAATGAGGGATTTTAAACTGGTGGCTGCTGTTCAGAGAAAGATGGCAGCCCCTCAGTGTCCTGGCTGATTCATGTGAGCAGTGACCCTCGAAATGGACACCAGTGGCCAGAGGGAACCACTGCCCAGCTTTTTTTTTTTTCTTTTTCTTTTTTTTTCTTTTTGTTCTTTTTGACATTTTTATGTAAATATGTTTTTTTTCTATTTTATTTTTTAATAAACATTTTAAAACTGCCAGTCAGTGTGTGGGTTTGTCTATTTGATTTAAGTGTGAGCGACGGGGTGTATGGGTAAAGTTGCAGTAGTCTGCAACCAGGGTACCAGTCACACAAGCCTAGGACCCGGTTAGCAACCACCAGTTGCTAAGAAAACATGACTATTACTCGATTTCTTGCTGGGAGAAATTGGTTGAAAAGGTCACACCCGGATTGAGTGGAAGATGTCGATTTATCTGCAAACACTAAATAATTGCAAACTGGTAGTGAACCTGAAAAGTGCTACGTACACAGACTATAGTGACCATTCCCCTTCCAAGTAAAAGTTGCCCCTTTTGAAATTAGTTTCAGCTGTAAGGCATAATTTGATTTTGAAGGCAAAGTAAAAGTTTTCTGTTTTGCACTTTAAGTTTCTCTCCTGCTTCCTTCTTCGTTAGTGAGTATATGCAGACAGGTCATCGTTTTCCATGCAAACTGCAAGCGACTCAATTTGCTATTGACCAAAGCAGTCACAAGGTTTTCGGTGTGGCATCCTCTTCATAACAGATTTCAGTGACAGCCAGCAACTACTCTCCAACTGGTGGAGAACGGAGATCTTTCCAGGACCTTGCCAAGGCGTTCCTGACACATCTATAGACCTGTGCAACTGAGGCCTATGGTTATGGTGTAAAGAGATGAAACTACCATGTTTCACAAGGTGGTAAGAGCTATCTACAAAGTAACCCATTTGTAGCACCATGGTAACCGTACAGTCTTTGGTTTATGACTTGTGATTGACAATTACTTATTAGCCAATAAGCAAATGATTTCATACCACAGAGTATGAAACATGGTATGACCTACATTTACCAAACAGACTTGATTTATTTATTTTTATTCAATATTCCATAAAACGAATGACTGGGCCTCTAAACTCAGCAAAATAGTGTTTACAGAGATAAAGTTGGAAAGCCAATTTCCCATAAACTTCTACAGGACCAGAGGTCTTTTAGCAACCATAGCTCTCTCCATCTGGTGCCCTTTAGGTAGAATGCAGGTTTAATGTATTTCTGGCTTAACTGTATCTTCTGGGTTAGAAAAATTAAGGCCAAAAGTTGATATACACCCCTCATGGGCATCAGTGTGAAAGTAATTTAGAGCTTTTAACAATTTCCTTGATCATTTTTTTCCAGAGTGGAACAATTGTACAGCATACATCTTTTTTAATTTTAAAAAATTAAGAGTTGGGTCCACAAATTTGACTTTATTTTGATTTTCTCTAATCCACACAAGGTCTGTTACGACCCGGCTCAAAAGCCACAACATAAATATGGAGATGAACACCAGAATTTCAACGCCAAGATGTTTTAGCTTAAATTACATAGCAAGTGGGCTAAAATACCTGGTACACCAAGGCAAAGACCAGTGAACCTCCCTGAAGGCCTGCTTCAAGTATGCCTTTATCCACATCTGACTAGGACTAGGTGTGGTCAGTTAGCAACAGCTGAATACTCTTGCACTGCCACTGCAAAGAGGTTAGGGGCTGCAGAGGGGCGTAACACCTCCACCCTCGAAGGAGTTCCGCTAGGACCCCTGAATGAATTAAAAGCCCCTCTGAAGCCTTCTGGTTCTTGATCCCCCAAACCTGAAAGAACAGTAAAAGCTAGCAGAAGCAGAGTGTTCACATTCCTCAAAAAATATATAAATATATACATATACCCGTACTAATATTTGATTAAAATTCACTTTGCAACTTGTCCACAAATTTTCATTAAGGTTGAGGTATGTCTTTGGGAAGGCCATTCCAAAAGCTTAATGTTATCCTGCTTTATCCATTCCAAAAACAACTTTGATGTGTGTTTGGGATCATTGTCCTATTGGAACAGCCAACTGTGTCCAATTTGGAGGTAGTCGTCCTCCTTCATCATATCATCCCCTTTGTTTGATGTACCTGTATCACTTGCAGCAAAACAGACCCAGAGCATGATACTACCACCACCATGCTTGACAGCTGATAGTTCTTAGATTCAAACGCCTCACCTTTAGTCCTCCATGGATTCTGAGGCCAGATAGAAGAACTTTTACTTGCATACAGTTATTTGATCTGATAATCTTACTCTGTAGTTGTTTAAAAATGTCTGAAACAGACCTTCTAAACTTGCTTAAATATCTAATTTTCCTTCTTAGTTCCTCACTAAGTTACTTGGACTTTTGATACTGTTCTCAGTATTAATCCAGTTAGAGCCGTCAGATCCTTTTAACAGAGGCAAAGAGAATTTACCATTTGTAGTAAGAAGTTAATAGTTCTGGCCTTTTCCAGTTCAAAGTCATTGTAGAACCTTATTAAAAGATTTACGTGAGTGTATGTATTTATTAATTTTTATGTATAAATTTCACTTTGTGTGGATTAAAGAAAATCAAAATAAATTCAAACTTGGGCACCCAGTTCTCGTCTTTTTAAAGTTATAAAAGATCTATGCTGAACAATCGTTCCATATTTCAACGAAGTCATTAAAAGCCAAAATTACCGTGGCATTCATGCCCATGATGAGTGGATTTAAACTTCTACCCACAGCTGTAAATTTGTGGTTCTGAGAGAGAAATGTCAGCTAGCTGCTAAACGTGTTTAAAAGCATCTGGTGCTCATACAACACTGATGAGACTGGGTCGGTTGACCTTACATGTGACCCTTTGTTGATATAAAAACAGATTAGTGCACCTTACCGTGTATCTCTTCACCTGTAGTTCCTTTCATCAACACTGGGTGGAGCACACGTACTGTTGTTTTTCAGTGCTGGGTTAAGCGAAGGTCTCCGAGGCATGGCTGCTTTGTGCCTTCCCATATGGAAAAGAAATAGGAAGAACTTATAAAAGACTTGCATCAGCTTTAGCTTGCTTCATATAGTGAATCATATAAGACTTATATGATTTACTCATGAAATTGGCCACTTTCTCATTACTTTCATATATTGTTTTAGGAAGTATCCAAAACATACAAGTTCCATTTATATAATTTTTCAAGGGATCTTATATCCGTTTTCACTCTTGTATGCGTTTCATACAAGTTTCACACAAGACCGATAGAAACCTTATAAGATTTATATATATCTTTTCCATATGGGTTAGCTCCCAGGAGTTTTCAACACGCTTAAACCCCAAACCAAAGGAAGGAGTGTTGATGCCATATTATCAGCTTTTGCCAGCTTCACAGGGCCTTCAATAGAAGAGTGTGTTTTTGCTCTGGATTAGGTGTCCTGTCTGTATCCACAGCAGTACTTCTAGAAACAGAAAATCAGCCCAGGCAAATCTGAAATGCCTGCAGAGGAATGTTTATGACAATCTGGATCCATTTTCCTTTAACCTCCCCCATATGACCTCGATGTAGTAATAAAGCTGAACATAAGAGGACACTTGAAAATAATTGACTTTTGAGCTCTGGTTGAAGAAGGTGAAAGGGGTCAAAATGTAGGAGCATTTCAATTGTAAAGAGAGGAGGTGAGACACTGGATTTAGTGTTCAAAAGCCAAAGCAAGCTGTGAACAGCACAGACAAGGCTGAACAGAAGAAAAAAAAACCAGAAGTGGAGATGAGGTTAGGACAGAGCACCCTTAAAACGAGAAAGAATGAATCTGTCTATGTCTCATTCTCACAGGAAACAAACAGAAACATTAAAAAAAAAACTGGGATTGCTGGATGTGGTATGTTCATAGCCAGCCAGACAGAAGCCAAGGGTCTGTCCTCAGCCAGAGCTGAATTAAAACACTTTGAGTGGAAAAGCTTCTTGCATAGCTGAATGAACAAGTCTTTCACAAGTCAGTGATTAGCTGCTTCCACACTTAGCCTGATTTTTTTTTTCCTTTTTGGACAGAAATAGCAGGATAGAGAGAGAGACTGGAGCACAAATTCACGATAAAGTTTCTTTCCTGGCTGTAAAAAGGTGTTTATTTGCAGGAATAAATACCATAAGTTTTTAAAAAATTAATTATCCTGTACACTAAATCTTTTAGAATATTGCTCAAAACAAAGCATGTCTACATGTAGCCCACATCTTAACCTATAAGAGCTCAACGCTGCTATTATCAGTATTTATTACACTGGATCAAATGACAGTGAAGTTTTCCTCAAGTTTAAGGAGCATTACAGCATCTTTACAGTTATGTTAATTTGAAGGCCCAAATTTTTCCACTTCTCTTTCCAGCCTTGTTAGAAGCAGCGTAATACGGCTGCTTTTCAACCCGACTGCACTATGACCTAGCACTGCTAGCAGAGGGTGAGCAATGCTAGCTCCTAGCACAGTTAGCTGCTAGCTTGTGTACATGATGGAGCCATTAGCTGGTTATGAGTCAAGTATCTTTGTAGGACAATTTGGCTGGCATAAAACATCCATCTGTAAAAAGATGGATGATGCTTCTGAGTCTGAAAAGTGCAGAAAGTGCAGAAGCTAGCCTGCTGAGCATTAGCCTGCTGCTAACTTGATTTGTGGCCTGTGTACACTTTTCTGGCAGGTTCATGGTCTTACTTGCTATTCTCAAGTTTTGCTGAATCATTTTGTAAATCACTGTCCCCATTAGAGTCAAAGGTGATAGTAAAATGGGTATGCTTTATGAATGATAAGTTCAGACTGTATAATAATACGGTTGCCCTTATTTTCTGAGTCAGAGCTAAGCCTTGTTTTTTACACCTTTTTCAGATTACTCAGATCAAGACGGAGCGGCAAAAATGCTCAGCTCAAGGTTTCAAAACACGATTGGGGAATGATGTGGTGGTCTGTCTTTTGTATACAGCCTATGTACACTGGTCACATGCCCATTTAAATTGCAAAAATCAGTCCATTCACATGAATCTAGGTCAGACTTTGTCTGCCATGCCCCACTTTTAAACCCCACTATTCATATCATGAACATTACAAAAGTGACCTCAGTTGGATTTTAATGGAATATCAGCAAGCTCTTGTTTATTTTACCTCCTCAGCTTAGTTTCACTCCATGATTTTCCCTCCTGCAGTGGCTCTGTGGGACACTGTGGGAAGTGTCCACAGACTGAGGGACTTGTAGTCTAATCTGGTGGTAGATGAGTGGTTTATCTGTTCTTTCTCTGTTAACCTGTTGATGAACTGGTGAGCTATGCAGGGTGTAGGACACCTCTCGCCCTAGAATAGGGTCCAGCCCTCTTCAGGACCCTGATTTTTAAAAGCAGTTAAAGATATTTTATGTGTGTATGTGATATTTTATTTTAATACTGGCTCCTAAATCCCTGGCTGGGAAGGAAAATTGAAACATAATTAGCACAAATTGTACACAGCTTGATAACCTGTTAAATTATACCACATATGCAGTTGAATATGCAGTATGTTTTATTTTTGTTGTTGTTTATTGGAGGCTTTCGGATTAAATTTGTGCTGTTTTGCATTGTGATGGTTTTCAAACATAAGAGAGAAGCTTACACACATTGTATTCACTGTTAACTGTTTCCTACAGAGAGATCCCCGCCTATAGCATTTAATGATGCTGTGAAGCTTCTGTATTTAAAGACTCCTGGGAGTCTTTAAACTCCAAAATTACTCCACTTCTCTACATTCTCTACAGCGGGAAACGGAGCCAAACTGCATTTTAACAAGCCTCGTAAGAAACCCCAGAACAATAGCAATCAAATGCAATTAAAAGCCTGATTGGTTTAGTATTTTGCCAATTCCCAGAAATGCCGTGCGTCTCTCAGAAAAAAAAGCCATTTTTGTCGAGGGGATCAAATGCAAAACAGACTGTACAGGGTGCTTTAAATTACCGTGTTTGATTGAGGAAAGACTTTGATTGAGAAAATTGCATACGTGTGTACTTAATGAAGCCCACGGTCGTCTTTTCTCCCTCCCTCACTCCCCATCACTCTTCTTCCCCGCCACCTTCCTGACTTGATTGCTGCTTATCTAGGTCATCTCAGTGTGTTTTAATCACCGCTGGGTTGAGCTAGACCCAGTTAGGTGATGAAGCCCACTTTTTCTTTTCATCAAGGTGGGAAACTTGGTTTATTTCTAGCGCAACATCATTGTTTGTGCTGAGCTCCATCTGGGATGACATCCAGTTTTATCAATAATTCAACATCCATGGCCTAGATTGTTTTTTTGCCTTTGATACTTTCAGATGCTTTACAGGAGATACACGAGCGGATTCTGTTCTGAGCCCTTTATGAATATGTGCTTCAGTCCGTATGACAGGATTGATCTCTATCACTGTTGATTTCCCATACGGTGTGTGACTCCATGCAAGAACAAGCCACATCTATGAATGGATGTGCTTTTGCTGTTCTGCTGGTCTGCTTACAGTAGTGCTGTTCCCCAATAAAATAATTAATTTATGGCTGCTTATTTTGGGCTAAACACTGAACTTATATAGACAGAAAAAAGTATTGATCCTATCATGCTAGTATTGATCTAATACTAATACCAACATGGGTATCATTATTATTGATATTTGGATTGATCTGTCCACCTCTAGCTTACAGCTGTGACACACACCCTCTTTGTTCTTCCTGAGCTCACACTGCTCTCAGTTTTTAGAAAGTGACGTGCTTCAGATTTCTCCCGGCAGGGACACTGTCTTCACGCATCCTAATTTTTCATTTGATTGTGAAAGATAAGCTAAAAAAGAAGACAGAGGATGTGTCTCCAAACCACCAATTAAAACTGCACAATAAGGCACGAGACACACGATACAAAATTAGCCAGAGATGTATGGTCACATGTTGAGCCCGCATTGGTTTTGGATCCCCAAGAACCCCCCCCCAAAAAAACTACCCTATCATTAATGCTGCACATAGGAGAATCACTTGTTGGCTGAGGAGTGGTGTGTGCTCTATCACAGCCGCACAGCGTAAACACAGACAGCGCCACAGGGGGGAACGGAACGACGAACCACGGGAGTGCGAAACTGATCAGGAACAAAGTGCTGCTTTCAAAAAGCAGCATAAATTGATATTTAACAGTGACATCTGACATATGAGTAATAGAATGATGAGGTTTGTGATGAAAGAATTATTTTCCAAATCTGAAGTTCATAATATCTATCTATCTATCTATCTATATATATATATATATATAGGGAGAGAGAGATAGAGATAGATACATACATACATACTTATATTTCTTTTTTCTTTCATTCTTTGTTTCCTCTTTTTAATGTTTTGGCCTGTGGTAGACTGGTGGTGTTCACTTTATGGTTTATTCTCCTGCCTTGTGTGTTGCTGGCACATTCAGATTTGGAATCATTTGGAAAGGTTTTGTGTTCAACCAATAAAATTTATATTGACCAGGACTTAAACACAGCAGTTTCTCTTTTAAAAAAATATATTTATTACTGTTTATTTGTTTAAATAAATACAAGATAACAAAGATCAGGGTGTTTCACATTAAACATGGGAACAAACATATAAAACCTGTACAGTAAAAAGGATAAATGGGTTGTATGTACCAGTCATGATGTCTTAGCATCTTATCACACTTTTGTTATATGTACATGGCTGGTAGGATAAGAGGAATCTGCTATGGATGTAACATAAGAATAGAGACCTTTTTTTTGGAATGGTGTCAAATTGTTCTTTAAAGGTTGATTAAATAGACAAATATTAAACATGCAAACCTACTAAGTCCTAGATACTAAGTATCTAAGTCCTACGACATTGGATGCACTTCAAAGAAAGTTTCACTAATGCCAGCAAACAGCAGCTGACAGAGGCTAATAGTAGCTAACAGAGGCTAACAGCAGCTAACAGAGACAAACAGCAGGTGACAGAGGCTAATAGTAGCTAACAGAGGCTAACAGCAGCTAACAGAGACAAACAGCAGCTGGCAGAGGCTAATAGTAGCTAACAGAGGCTAACAGCAGCTAACAGAGACGAACAGCAGCTGACAGAGGCTAATAGTAGCTAACAGAGGCTAACAGCAGCTAACAGAGACAAACAGCAGCTAACAGTGGAGAACTGCACCTCACAGAGACTAAAAGTAGCTAACAGAGGCTAACAGCAGCCAACAGAGACAAACAGCAGCTAACAGAGAGTAATAGTAGCTAACAGAGGCTAACAGCAGCTAACGGTAGCTAACAAAGACAAACAGCAGCTAACAGTGGAGAACTGCACCTCACAGAGACTACCAGTAGGTAACAGAGACTAACAGTAGCTAACAGAGACTAACAGTGCTTACTGACAGTTCAGCTTATCCTCAACAACTCACCACAGTATCGCTGTCATCAGTCAGATGTGAGCTTCTATGAATTATTGACCTATATTGAATCCTCTTCCAGAGTAAACACAGGTGGATGCTTTTCACCTGACACTGACATCTGAGGTAAGAAGTGGACTGATAGCCTTCCACAGACAGGGAGAAACTTCAGACCCAGTCCAAACAGTAGTAGAAACACACAGGCTGTCTACAACTATCATGGGGTACACTCTACATTTAATATTTTTGATCTCTCTTGGATGACTAAGACACGTCAGCCATCATAGTTGGGATTATGCACTTGAATTGGAAGGGGTAAGAAAACAGAGCTCAGTTGATTGCAATTTTCAATCTACTGACAAATACCGGTGATTTAGCATTATGTTTTAGCAAACTGAGCCACTGATTCATTGATAATTCTGTTCTGTCTTTCCAATTAAGTAAAAAAAATTTGTGGCTATTAAGATAAAAGTCTTGAGGTGTTTGGTTAGGGTTGGTGAGAATAAGTCACTTAGGAGTACAATAGAGGCGATGGTCTGGTCCTCACACATGCCAACATGGTCCAAAGTTCTCAAAGAAACTTCAGAAGTCGATGGTTTGTCAGGTGTGGTGTTATGACCCTGTTCCCATGCAACTTAAAAAAGATCATCTTTAATGCTGTCTCTTTTTTCACAATCCTCGCCAACCGCGTTAAACGAGGCCTTCGGACTTTAACGCGAGCCTCTCAGAGAGACTACTAGACGTACACGCACATCTCAAAGCGGCGATATCTCCCACAGCACATGAAGGCAGCCGAGCCCTTTCGTCCTTTCTCCATCTGCTTGTGTTGCCTCGTCTTCTGTCCTGCCACTGTGCCTTTGTCTGTATGTGGGAGGGTGTTGATGCAGAATTAGTGTGTTAAGGCCACTCTTCCTCAGTGTGCTCTCATTCTGTCAATGCCTTTGGCGCTTGATGAGTGCGTGTATGTGTGCATGTCTATGTTTGTGTGGAGTGGGTAGCAGGTGGTGAGCACAGCCACACCTGTTGTTAGTGTGATGGGGAATAAAACCTTACATAGAAGACTCCATTTATAGCACAACAAACACACACGTGGATCATGATTAGGAGGCAGTTTTATGACACGGGAAAACCAAGGATCATAGTAATGTCTGTGACGTGGCTCACACTCATAACTGCTGTGTATGTATGTGTGTGTGTGTGTGTGTGTGTGTGTGTGTGTACATGTGTGCTTGACTTCATGTGTGCTGTTGTTTCCTTGCATTTCTCCTCTTCCTCTTACACTTCACAGTTTAGTTTCTCCGTGTGCTCTTGGTGTCCAGGAAAAAATGCAAATCCTTTATTTGAGTAACTTGCTTAAGGGCACACATGGAAAAAGCAAAAAACACAAAGTTCAAGTTTGATAAAAGAAAATAACACACAGTTCAAGCTGTCTCTCACTTGCACAACTGCACATGCACTCCCAAACTGTCATGGGGGTTGCGTGCGCATCAGCGTGCGTGAAGCTCAGCTCAGCTCAGCTCAGCTCATTAATCTTGTCTTTGTTGTGCCAAGGAAGACCTAATTAGATTACATTACACAGCTTATTATAAGGGAGCTGAACAGGAAGTATATCATATGTTGCAATATGGCATGTGCACACGCACACACACACACACACACACACAGGGATAAAACAGATATGTAGCAGAGCAGAGAAAGACTTCTTCACACGTTTTCCAAATCCTTCTGTTTCCACCAGACGGGAGAGTTGATGTGACAATGAAACACAGATTCACACCAATTTCTCCAGAGTCAAAAAGGACTTCAGGACAGAAACTCACAGTCACAAGAGGCAGAATGAGCAACTCTGAACGGCTGCAAATGCATCACACTTCATGTCATAGAGATATTGGCTTGTCAGGGGAAATCTGGGTCATTGCAGTGCTTGAGTGCTGGAGACTTTCCTGTTACTAAAATAAATATTTGGGTTTGTACCGCTGCAGAAGAAGGCCCGATCTTCTGCTGCAGCAGTAGCGCCCTGTTTTACATTCGGGAGGTTACTGACACAGAGAGCCTGATCCGCTTCATCCGGTCATTCGCCGGAGCATCTGACCTTAATAAAGTCAATTTGCCCGATTCTGTCAGTTCTCAGACCTGGGGTTGAAGTTGAACTGGGGTGCACGATGTTAAAACAGTGACTGCACATTTTGGAGTTACTTTATTACGTCTGCTTTGTCATGTACTGGAGCTTTAAGTGTTCTTGAGTTGAATCTTCATGCTTTGACTGAATTTGCTAATCCAGCCGTCTTCAAATGCCTCTTGGTACTTACACGATATTGTCAAAAGTATTCACTCGTCATTCTTAATCCAGAGGGTTTAAGGTGATGTCAGCCCACCTTTGCAGCTATAACAGCTTCAGCTCCTCTGGGAAGCTTTCCATGAGGTTTAGGAGTTTGTTTACCATACCATCATTTGTTTATATGGCACTTTAAAAACAACACATGACCGACCAAAGTGCTGTACAGCAGAAATATAAAAAGTCCAATAAGAATAACAAATACCATAAATAAATAGCAATAAAATAAATGGGTCAGTTACCCACTGAAGTAGATTGCCTACTGTGAAGAGGACGATCATTCCAAAGCTTCGGGGCCACAATAGAGGATGCTCGGTCTCCTCTAAGTTTCAGATTTAGGGTCTGAGAGCAGCAGCTGCTCAGCTGACCCGAGTGAACAAGGGGGGACATAGGGCTTCAGCAGATCGGACAAATATTCAGGCGCCAGACCATTTAAGGATTTAAAAACCAGTAAAAGGATTTCTAAAATAGATCCTAAATTCAACTGGAAGCCAGTGTAAGGAGGCCAGAATCTCCTTACACTGATTGTGGGAATTTTTGACCATTCTTCCAAAAGCACATCTGCGAGGTAATAATAGATGGAAGACTGTGGAATCCTCAAATATACTGACGTCATTTTACCAATGTAAGTGTGCTCAGAGATGGGTAAAGGGACATAGCAGTCAACAAATTTATAAAGATAATAAACAACTCAGCACTGCAGCATTTTAATCATGGTTAATCAAAAATGCCTCACAGCTCTGCGTGCACTTTTTTTGGGCATACCGTGTAAGTAAAGCCACTAAAGGAATCAGTTTATCTCTGATACTAGAATCCAATCCATTTTATATGGTACTGGCTATTTGACAGTCAGACAACTGCAGTCTGTTCTTCAGAGCTCTGTCAGCTTTGCCTGACTTATCTGTGTGAACACGCTGGATATTTGAGGCTTATGTGCAGAAGGACATGTTAGCACGGGTATCATTGTCACTGTCATTACCATCAATGCCAAACTGGATAGCAATTTTCTATAAATTTCCCCCATGTTGCTTTCTCCGGAGTGATTGATTTCCTCGCTCCACACCCCCTGCTGAAAATTGCTATAAAAATATCTCTTTCCTTTTACTTTCTTTTTTTTTCCTGCAGCACTGAAGACATCCTGCATCATCCTCTGCTTTGTTTGAGATGGTGCTATCGATGCTACAGGCTCTGCAGACTCCAGGACCAAGAAGCTACAAAGCTTCAGAGTCTTCAGAATTGTTCATGTGCTTGTTTTTTTTCTGTTCCAGTTTTCAAAGACTTTGTTAATCAGATTTAGAGAGAGCAACACTTCTCATAGTCACATAGCTGCATTTCAGGATTTTCAGTGTTCCCACTGGGTGAAACTGATTTTTGGGGTAATCTGAATAGCACGAACCTGTTTGTTAATCATTCATTTTGTACATGTACTGACCAAGTGTGCAATCAGTCAAAACAGGACAGCAAACATTGTAAGGAGATGCCAAAAGCATCTTGAGAATACAAATATCTCTTAGGTCCCATTCCGGTGCTCATCGTTTCGAAATCTCAAAATCTTCTGCAGCGCATCCAAGTCTTTAATCACAGCTCTGATTATCAGAGCAGCCTGAGATGAAGCATTTCCTCCTTTTTTTGATCTCCAGACAATTTTCTTGTTGAGGCTGATTTTCCATCAGTAGCTTGATTATCAAACAGCTTTTTGCTGTGATGAAGTATAAGACAAATTCAGGATCAAAAATAGATCTGAAAATATAGAACTTCCTTGTAACACACTTGCAGTGCCTTCAAGACCCACCAGGGGGCTGCAGCTCACACAGTGGGAGTTGCTGATCTATGTAAATGGGCCTATGTTTACCTGTGTAAATTGGACTAATGGTTTAAGAGTAATGATTTGTCTTTTTCACCAACATCTGAGGACTGACTGTTATGCAGTGTAACACTGGAGGCCATTTCACTACAGGCAGCATCTGCCAATCACTGGTGAATGTCCTGTAGCCCCTCCCATAGAGGAAAGGTGTGTGTGTGAAGTAGGTTTCAGATCGGGCAGCAGCACTGCATCAGTAGAAGTAGGGCACTGCTGATTAAAGTGGACTGTGCTGTATATTAAAGATGTTTTGAACGTGGGGCAGCTGAGTTGCGTTTGGGACACAGTGATAGTTTTGTGTTCACATTAATAAACACATTGAAAGACCGTTTATATTTCATTTCACTCTTTATTAATTGTTGAGTGCACCACAGGACGTTTGTCCTTACATTACACTGAAGCTGGTACTTAAAGCACTAGCATGTCCAGAGGGGAGGTGTGGGGTGGCACTGCACCCAACACGCCCCACCCAATAATTTATATCAAATCATACAAATCCAGTTCCAAAAAACTTCAAATGTAAATTGAATGCAATGATTTACAAACTTCCTAAACTCATACTTTATTCACAATGTAATATATAAAAACATATCACATGTTTAAACTGAGACACTTTACAATTTCATGAAAAATATTGGCTCATTTTCTATTTATGCCAGCAATATGTCTCAGAAAAGCTGGAACGGGGGAACAAAACACTGAAAAAGTAAGCAGGTCTAAACAAGAAATAGGCGGCTAATTAGATTAGCTGGCAACAAGTCAGTAGCATGACTGGGTATGAAAAGAACATCTTAGAGAGTTTCTCAGAAGTAAAGACGAACAGGATTTTGAGAATCTGTAAAATATGGGATCAAATTATGGAAGAATTTCACAATAATGTTCTCCAGAGTCAAACTGCAAAGACTTTGAATACCTCATCACCTACATTGGATGGTTTAGTTTCTAATATAGTGCTTTTCTCCTCTACTCAAGATTAAATCATCCACTTATATAAGCACTTTGTTCTACATCTAAGAGCTATCTAACATTCACATGCAGATTAATGCATCAGTGGCAACTCTTCCCCATGCAGAGTGGAGCAGAGGGGATCGAACCACCAGCCTTCCAGTTAGTAGATGACCCGTTCTACCTTCCGATGCACAGCCATCTCATCGGTACACAATTTAATCAAACATTCAGAGAATCTGGAGAAATCTCTGTGCGCAAGGGACAAGCTGAAAATGAATAATACATGCCAATGATTTTCATGCCCTCAGACAGCACTGCATTGAAAAGAAGCACGACTCTGTCTTGGAAATCACTGCATGGGCTCAGAAACAGATCCAGAAATCACTGTCTGTGAACTCAGTTCATCCTTAAATGTAGGTTAAACTTCCATCATGCAAAGAAGAAGCCACATGAGAGTATAACGCAGAAACACTACTGTCTTCTCTGAACCACAGCTCATTTAAAATAGACTGAGGAAAAGTCAAAAGCTGTTCTCGGGTCACATGAATTAAACTTTGAATTCTTTTTGCATGTTCACATTTAAGGCATCATAAAATGAAAAATACCCCAAAGAAGACCCGGAACTGTTGAGCAACTAGAATCCTACGTGCCGCTGCCGTCTAAGTCAAAACGAGCCAGTATTTTTCTGAAAACTATAAATTTAATTGGTTTATACAGTCGATATGTTTTCTATGTTCTGGGGGGAATAAAGTAATTAAGTCATAAGTTTTTCAAATCAAAGTTACCTTGCATATACTGATAGACAGCCGATCAGCTCAGTCTAGCCAAGCTGCGTTCAGGACTGTGCAGCCTGTTCAGTTGAATAAGTTGTTACCAGGTTGCCACTGGGTGGGTTTATAGTGGATGATTTATTTGTTGCTTTTGGGTTTCTTTTTTCATTCTGGTACTTTCGCTTTTTTTATGCTTTCTAAAAATAGCCCTGAGTTTTGTGCGCTGCTGGGTTTGTGTTGTTATCAGAATCTGCTTACACATGCTCTTTCTGTCTCTCCGGCCGCGACGCTAAGAGGAAGCTGTGGATTTGACACATTGAAAACAGTGCATGTTTCTCACCTCGCGGAGCATCGCATGAGGCTCGGAGAGGAGAGGAGAGGAGAGGCTCGGAGAGGAGAGGAGAGGAGAGGAGAATATTGGGATTTTGGCTCGTCACATCTCATTTTTACTCCCACTGACACTCGCCCCTCTCAAAACTTTCACTCATTAGCAGCCCTCCTACCCCTCCCTCTCATTTGAAGCACTGATCTCTCTCTCTCTTCCTCCCACACTCTCTCTGTCTCATGAGGTTTTTCCTTCCTGACTTTGTTTCTTCTTCCCGTTCCTCCCCCATTCTTTCCCCCCTCCGAGTGTTTGTCTTGCCTGTCCTTTTTATCTCTGTCGCTGGCTGCTGGATGGCATTTTGTGCTTGTTCTCTCAACACTCCGGTCTCCTTGGTTTTGCACAGCTGTTACAACCCTTCTCACTTTCTCTCTCTCTCTCTCTCTCTCACACACACACACACACACACACACACACACAAACACGCTGACACACAGTTTTTCTTCCTCCTATCTTCTGCCAACTTCACACTGTCTTCTTTTTTTTCTCTTATGTAAATGTCTTAAGTCTCTTTCCTTTTCTGTACCTTGTAAACAAAGACACACACACACACACACAGTCTTGAGTCATATATCACTTCCCTCCACATTATCTAATCTCACACATCACTATTCTCACACTGCTCTGGTAGGTACAGCACACACACTTTTAGCTCTCTCTCTATCACACGCGTTGGAACACCCTCTCTCTCTCTCTCTCTCTGGCTCTCTCTCCCTCCCTCCCAGTTACACCCCCCCCCTCTCTCTCTCAGTTCCCACCTCAGCAGAGTAACATGCTGCTTCGTCACAACTACATCTCTAAGCAGTGAGAAGAGGCTGCTGCCAGCTCCCCATCAGACTGACCAGACACGAAGAGCAAAGCCCGGAGGAGAGGCAAGAGGTGAGAACCTACCTCCCCTCGAGTCTTCCCTCTCCGGAGCCTCTGACGGGAGGAGGAGGGATAGAGGAGAGCGCTCGGCTTTCTCACTGTCCTGACTCAGTTTGGCACCTCGGGGCTGAAGGAGCGGCAGAGGATGCAGAGGAAGCTGCAGGAGCTGGAAAGTTGGCTCTGCTTCACTCGGCAGTCAATCTGTCACTCTGCAGCTTAGCAAACTTTAAAATAATAATAAAATAAAGCAGAAGAGGAGGCGGTGGACGCTGGAGAGTGAGGAGGGGGACGAGGAGGGAGAGAGAAAGAGAGGAAGAAAGCACCCCTTTCTTTGCGCACGTGTTTTTTGGCAACGAGGAGGCATCACCATCCATCCAGAGGAGGCTACCCATGTGGCAGGACGCTCTGTGGACCCGCGGACGCTACCTGCTGGAGAAGAGCGATGGAGGCGAGGGGCCCGAGGGGCCCGAGAGCCTGGGGGACGGGTGCCCGGGGTTCCAGGGTGAGGTGTGCGCGGAGGGCGAGAAGCCCCAGGACTGGCTGTACGAGTCGTACTACCGAATGAGCCAGCAGCACCCGCTGATCGTATTCCTGCTGCTGATCGTCATGGGAACCTGCCTCGCACTGCTGGCGGTGTTCTTTGCTTCAGGACTGGTGAGAGTGTGTGTGCATGTGCCTGTGCGTGTGTGTGTTCACAGGCTGTCTATGTGTGTGTCCTGGGGGAAGTGTTTTGACAGGATTTTAGAGGTGCGGTGAATAATCCACACAGAAATCCGAGGTTAGTTTGAGTCTAAAAATAAACGCTTACAGAGCGAAAATGTTGTCATTGTTGTGAGTTTGAACAATAGAAACACGAGCACGTGCTCTGTGTTATCGGCACAAATTCCTGCTTTTAAAGGTTTTTTGTTAGTCACCACAAGGACAGGTTGCTTATTAACGGAGTAATTTCAGCCTTTAGCCTTCTTTTTGAATGAGAAGATCAATGCCACTCTTGCACATTTGCCGCTTATTATTTCTGCCATGTGGGAGAATTTTTCTCATACCAAGAGAAAGACTGTTTCAATTAGCCATGGTGGCGATAAGAGTCAAAATATACTGAATATTTATTTCATTTTATTGTGTTCAGAGAAACAAGCGGCAACAGCGGAGGGTCAACAAAAAACAGACAGGACAGACCGGAGGTGACACCTGGGTCGTCCCTGTCTGAGTAAAGTTGCATAGAGCAGAGTTAGTCTTATTTCAGTCTTTCCCTTTTGTCCCTCTCTCTTTGTTTTGCATTAGTGTGTTATTTCGATGGTAGGGTGGGTCCTGTGTTTGAATCCACCGGCCGAATGGGAATTTTGTGTGTGGAGTTGTTTTCCCGAGTCTGCATGGGCTCTCTCCAGGTAACCAAGCATCCTCCGAAGGTCTATAGACATTCTTGTGAGGTTATCTGGCTATTCTAAGTTAAAAGTAACTATGGATGGGTGTTTCTGTGTGTTAGCCTTGCAGCAGACCGTTGAAGTGTGTTGGGTTTGCCACACTTTTAGCCCCATGAGAGCTCACAGCAGCCCCACTGTCAGCCTGAAGTGGATGAGCAGAAGAAGATTAATGGATGATTAGATTTTTTTGCCTTTATTAGACATGACAGTACAGAGTAGACGGATAGATCCAAGTACTGATAGTATCAATACCAATGTTGGTATTGGTATTGGACCAATACTTGATGATGATGATGACTTGTCTCATAAATCATGATAAACCGCTCTTCCCCTAGTAATGGTATCTGCATTGCATAATACTGTATTTACTTAGTATTCGATCGATACCAGATAAGGTCAGTATCACACAGCATGAGGAAATCAGGAAACTGTTCTGTGACAGACTCGCACTCGGGCTCATTCAGTGCCCCTCTGCTCTCACCTGCTCAACCAGTGAGGTGCCCTTCCAGACCCAGTTTTGCTGCTGACTTCTTCATGTTTTCTTTCAAAATCTTCACATATCTGATTCCTTCCACCTTGATTCACAGGTCCAGACGCACTGAAGCGTCCCCACAGCAAAATACTTCCACCACTGACGGGACGGGGTTGTTTAGGTTGTACAGTTTCTTTATGCAAATATAAGCAGCATCTCTGTGGCTAAATAGTTCTATTTTCATCTCATCTGACCAAAGGACGCACTTCCAGTGTATTCCAGTATTCCACTGTCGCATAATCTTTCTCCAGGTTGTCTTTAGCATGCTTCAGGCTGGCTTGAAGTTGTCGCTTCTGCAGAAGTGAAGTT
This sequence comes from Oreochromis niloticus, assembly GCF_001858045.2. Lineage (NCBI taxonomy): Eukaryota > Metazoa > Chordata > Actinopteri > Cichliformes > Cichlidae > Oreochromis > Oreochromis niloticus. Next base: position 29,617,189 of record NC_031985.2, on the reverse strand, counting down.
TTCTTCTTCTGCAGCCTCGCAGAAGAAAGTTGTTGTAGGTTAAGTTGTTCACTCGTGTCTTGGCAGTTGTTCTGGGTTTTTCAGGCAAATCTCTCACTGGTTTTGAGTCTTTGAAATCTTTCACTTCCTGCCTCTGCCAGGTTTGTCCTGCACGTTGTGGCTTTCTTTGAATTTCTTGATGTTACAGTTGGACATCCATCTCCTGCTTTGTGAGCATCAGTTATTCTTTTTCTCAAGTCCAAACTGATTTCTTTTGTTTTTAGCATGATACTTTCACAAGTGACAGCTCAGACCCTTGTTAAAGTATTTATACTGTTTGTTAATTGGAAGATAACCCTTTCTTTTCAATTTATTTTACAAGTTTTCAGGATTACAAAGTTAAAGCACATCAAAGCACAGCAGTGCTTTGTGCTATGGGTCAATAAAAAGATCAGATTTTCAGACGGGGTAATGGTATTGACCCTGGTAGTTTTAGTTTTTTCTTAAATAATTCTGTTGTTGTGTTCAAATAGAAATATTTTATCATGACTCTTGGTTTATTTGCACATAAGCAAATAACTTTAACCATGTGTAATATGAGCACCTACCACTGTAACAGTACATATATATAGGGGTAAAATAGGAAACACATAAAAGGTCCCATTTAGGTGTGAAATTCATTGAATTTTAACGTAAATTCAGCTGAAAAACCACATTAGTCCTGTCCTTCCTCTCCTCACCCCCAAGCGATTGTGGCTGATCCTGGTTCTGCCAGATGTTTCTTCCTGTTAAAAGGGCGATTTTTCTTCCCACTTTCAAGTGCATGCTCACAGGGGCTCATTTGATTGTTGGTCTTTTCTCTAAACTACTGTAGAGTCTTTACCTTATAATATAAAGCACCTTGAACAGACTGTTGTTGTGATTTGATGCCGTATAAATAAAACTGAACAGTACTCGATTGTAAGTGCTGTATTTATAGAACAAGACACATCATTTCATCTTGATTATCTTGATATCATAATTGTTGGAATCACAAAGAAAATGCTATCACATTCCAAGTTCTAAGTCATTTATAATAAGAATAAAGAGCACTGTGGACTTTGGACTTCATTAATTCATTATGTTTCTCATTATCAAGAATCAGGAAGAAGCTTTATTCTTGGGATCATCGAAGAGCGCTGTGATCAGAAGAGTTTTAGTTTTGGCATGAAACTGAATGAGACCGAGGTGGGGAGCTGTGTGTGTGTGTGTGTGTGTGATTACGTGTGACAGCATAAGAGGCCGTGAAGCGGCACTTTAAATCTCAACGCCGGGTTTGCAGAGTGGATCAAGAGCACGATGACAGTTTAGTTCGCGGCTGCGTGGGCGTTGGTGCTTTTGTCAAGTGAAAAGTGTTGTTTTGGCCACAAACACTCAACCATAAACACAAGCTATTGTTTCGCCAGTGCTGCCTTTGTGTTTCATGGAATAGCCGTACAAAAGCAAGCCCACTCATTGCTATTGCTGTTGTTGTTTGAAAAAGATTGTTTTGCTCTCATATGCCCAGGACGGTCTTTAGACATTTGTTTTGCTCTCTAAGTAGCACCTCCACCTTTATTGATGCCTTCTATTTAAGACAAATCAATAGAATTTATTGCCCTCCCCGCTGGTCGATGTAATCCTCCAAGTTTCCTTTACTTCTTAGGCTCTGTGCTTCACTGGTTAAATTACAATCCCGCAGGTAATTTCCCATCATTCTCAATGCAAATTGAAATCATTCATTTCTTTCCCCTCAAGTTTGCTCCTATTAAATAACATCCAAGCCTGTCTATAGTGATGAAGTGGTTGCTCAGCGAGGCGTGTGTATTTATTACTGCTGGACCAAGAAGAATGGCAGGAATAAATAGAGGCTGGGTCTGAAGCTAGGAGGCCGGGCGGCAGAGAGAGGGGAGGATGTTGTTGTAAGTGCCGTGGCTTTATCAGTGAGCCGACAGAAACCCAACCAAAGCAGCGTTAATGCTCCCAAAATTGCTGCCCACTTTTATCTGTCGCCACACATCATGGCTGGAGTGGCTCAAAGTGCTGTTTTAAGAAGCCGGCGCCTCCACCCAGTTTGCGCAGTACGTGTGTGTGTGCGCTGGTATGTGCATATCAGCGATTGTGCTGTTTGGGTGTGTTTGCCTGAGGAAAATCATTCTCGTTCTTTCTGCCTTGAGGTTGTATTTTCTGTGGTGTGTGCCCTCCGTGTTAACCTAAGGGCATTCACAACATAATTTGACAGTTTAATCGAGATCAATATTCCATCTGATTATAGAAGATTGGTAATCTGTGAACTGTAACCGCTCTCTCATTGCTGTCTTGGTGCTCATCACTGATTCCAGCACTGTTTCTGCCGGCTCGTGAGCAGTCTGTTGATATTTTAAGTAAAGCAAGAACACAGATTTAGTTTCCTTCTCGTTGGCAGTTTGATTGATGGGAGGCAGTGAGGGAAGGGTGTTTTTGTAATGATGGATCACCAGCTGTTACTGGGAGAGAAGTAAGGTGACCGAGTGGGATGAAATAGATGTTGTGACGTCACTGACTAGGTGTGGTTGGAGCTACACAGAGTAAAAATAATCCACTAGACACAGAGACCTCAAGCAACAATGCTGTGAAAAATTGGCCTTTTCTAAACTTTATTTAATTGCTTGCATATTCTTGATTAAAGTGCCTTAAAAAAGATATAATCACAGTTAGATATAATTACACAGTCATGGTAAAAAAAAAAGGAAAGCATGCCCCCCGTCAGTTCTAAAGTTTTAAGTACCAAGACATAAATAAATAATCTGGTCTTCAAATTAGGGAAATGCAGCCTCAGATGAACCACATATATATATACATACATATAATATATACATATTATACCATGTCATCATTTATTAAGAGGTGCAGTTAGTTGTTTGTGGTTATTCAACAGTAAAAAAGGATATTTTACTCACAAGTATATATTAATTAGTTTGTAATTAGATCTCCCAACAAAGTGATGAGTTCTCATAAACTTATAATGAATCCATTTGGTTTGTGGAAGCCGCCATGTTCCGAGGCTGTCTTGAATACAGTGACCGAGATAGATATCGCCGTTCTGACTAATCATGTTTTTTGTCTGTGGTTAGAGACCAGCTAAGTACGTAGCATGCCAAAGGTGGAAGAGAAGAGAACTTATAGGCATTTGCATTGTGTTGTGTGTGTACTATCAGACGCTGATCATACCTATGCTTTATCTTCTGCTTTATCTTACCTTCACCAAAGAAGCAAAAACAAGAAGGAAAGAGACAATGTGCTCATCATCTGGATAAAATATCACCCTCTTCCTCCTCACTTTAAGCCTAATCTCCTGAGCTGAAGTCAGGGCTCTAATACACGAAAATATGCATAAACATGGTTATTTATTTCAGATATTTCCGCAGTTACTTCCTGTCATCAGATTAGACATGGAGGTCTTAGCTGTGAGAAGACCCTCCCATCTTCCAGCAGCTGGTAGCAAACTGGCTAAACAACAAGAACAGCTGGTTATAAGCTAATATTATACCAGCTAATGTTAGGCTCAAGTATTCTAAAAATCACACTTTCCCTCTGATAAGCAGTTTGATTACATTCTCACATCGTATTAGAGTTTATTTGTTGAGTGTCTGAGTCTAACAATGTTAGATCTGCAGAGGATAACAATAGCTAACACTAGCTAATATTAGCTAACAGAGGCTAACAATAGCTAAGAGAGGCTAACAGTAGCTAAGAGAGGCTAACAGTAGCTAAAAGAGGCTAACAGTAGCTAACAGAGGCTAACAATAGCTAAGAGAGGCTAACAGTAGCTAACAGAGGCTAATAGAAGGACAAAAAAAGAAAAACAGTGATACTGAGAGTTCAGGTTATCCCCAACAGCTCACCTCAGTATCACAGTCATTGGAAAGAAGAGAGTCTCACTGACCTATTGACTTGCCTTTGACTCCTTTCACATAGTTTTACAGCTTCTACAAGAGTAAATAGATGCTGGTGCATGCTGACAGCTGAGACAAACAAGAGACTGACAGCCTACACTCACGACAGATGAACTACAGCCAGAGTTGTTTGTCTTACAGCAACCACTGTAGGTAGGATTATGCCCTTGAATTGGAAGGAAACAAAATTCAGTTGACTAGAATATGCAGTCTCCTGATATCTAGTGGTGAGATTTTCTATGCTGTACCCTTAACAAAAATTAAGTCAAAATGCAGAAGCAATGTGTGAAAAACTAACTAAACTCTTAATGCTTGAGTGTGGGAAATATTCAAGACAGCTGCTATTATTCCTAGTAGAAGACAAAAGTGAGTGAATTCCCATAGACTTCCTCATCTAACTCGAGTTACTGACTGACTGAACCTCTCCCCTGTGTTGTAGTGTTTGGTCCTTTTGGAGGGTTTTTTTCTGTCTTATTAGTGGAATTCTCTGATGCGACTTGCCGTGTAGCACAGATCGTCCAGAAGGTTATTAGGCTATTACTAAGCACTGATTAGCAAGTATGTGTGTCTGTGTGTTGTTTATGGATGCAGGTTGTTGGTGTTAGCTGACAGCGCTCCATCTTCAACTCTTGTTGCTTCTGTCTCAAAATCAAGAACAATCAAGAAAAATTTTGGTCCCTAAAATGCCTAAAATGACATCCACCCAACATGTCTCCCTCATGACTGTGATAAATAAAGAAGTAATTCAGTTTGAGATGCTATCTAGTCCTCATTACCCCCTTGAGCCTTTAAACTAACATTCAATTTATCAGATTTCTTTGAAATTCATAGTTCATGCATTTCCAGTTAAAGTAGAAATGCGATGAAGATTACCATTTCCTCATGGCTCATCTGTAAATAAGTGTAATTTTTTACTCAGCTGCTGGGACTCTTTGAATCTGCAGAAGCATTTCAAACTGGTTTGTTCCACTGAGCAGCATCGTCTCCCTGCTGTGGGCATCAGGCTTCTTTTTACTCTGATGGCGAAATGACCATTTCTTCACTCGCCACCGATGAATTCCTCCCCCATGGTGCTGTGATGAACGGATGTAAGATCACACAGTTGAAGTAACACAATCTCTCAAGATGAAATGAAAACAGTCATGACAGTTAAACACAACAAAAGCTGCTAAAGCGCCCATAAAACATCATCACAGTGAGTTAGTGTCCTTTTCGTGATGGTAGGTCCTCCATTAAAGTGACTGAGACTTCACTCGAAACTAGCTTTAATAACATGAGCTGTAAACTTTTAGGTTCAGCGCTGGATGTTCTATAACCTTTGACCTGTTTGTGGAGAGCGCGTTAGCATTTCTCTGTGCCGCGGATGGGCCTTCAAGGGAAAGGGTTGTTGATTATTGATGAATTTCATTACCAGGCTGAGAGCAAATTGAAGGAATATGCCACCAGTGCTGCTTCATCAGACAGTATAAATATTCAGCAGGCACAAGCACGTGGAAAGAACATACGCTGCTGCGATCGCAACACACCCTCTCTGGCCCCCCATTTCTCCTCAGTTTCTTTATTTGGTGCGTTTTTGTCATTTTGCTGCTGAATAATTAGATTTTTGAATCTTTGCGTCTCTTTCTGCCACCGTTATGTCTCCCCATACCCCTCCCCAGCCTTTTTCCCCTCCCAGTATAATAGCTGGATGAGACAGACTGGGTTAAAAAAGGAAATTATTGTTCTGGGTGACAATGCTGCACAATATAGCAGGCAGACACACCCCGCTCCCTCTGTGCTATGTCAAGGGAAAACGCTTTAACCAGTTTCAAAGGGGTTTTAACAGGATTAGATGGCCTACGATCAGAAATGTGCAAAGTGCAGATGCTTCTTTCTGTTGATGTGAAAAGCTGCTCCGCTCCAAATGCGCATGTAGCGAGAAAGCTGGTCCCTCTCTTTTCTTTCTCTGTATGTCTCTGACTTGTGTGCGCATGTGTGTTTTGCGTATGTTTCTAACGCTAAAAGAACCTCTGCTGTTGTAAGAGTTTGCAGCCTTGCTTACATTCTCATTAGGATTCAATCTGTGCTCCGGGCCGACTGTATAGCTGCCGTGGCGTCAGCAGCCGGATCCCATGGGATCCCTTCGCCAGACCCTGACTCATGCTACCGCTGCTGCACCATGTTGCCACATTAATGCTGCTATCTTGGATTTGTTCTGACCCAATAGCTTCTGCTGTATTTTAACAAGCAGCTCGAGTCAATAAACTGTCAAAACATCCCTTTACTGAAGGTTGAGCCTGTGACATCTTGTTTTTTCCTTCTCTCACAGAAATTGAATTGGACGCGGAGAGGATCCAGCGTGTTTCTTTGCCCACACTGGCGTGCATTTTACTGTAAAATGGCTGACAAGTAATCACAGAGAGTCTCGCTCAATTATCATGCCGGACCTGTCAGTGTAATCATGACTCGACTGGAATAAGTTTAAATGGTTTACGAGGGCACCGGCTTTAGGATGGAGCCTGTGAGTGTTTCACAGCCTGCTCTTTGGGTGAATGATGGTTATTTTGTTGCCTGTTTTCCCCTCAGAGTGTATAAATTCTGAAAAGATGTTACAGAGTGCTTTATTTGCACATTAGTTGCAGAGTGCACAGGCGGATTAGTAGAATGAGCTCTAGGAGGCTGTGCACTCCTTTTTTGTGGACTTTCACTCAGCACAATCAGACCTGCTGCAAACACTACTGTCATTATTTCTTGGTGCAGAGGCTCAGCAGCTAATCAGATCATAAGTGGCAAGTGAAATTTTTAGCGTAATATTAACTGAATTAATCATACCTCTTCTGTAGGTCCAGGCCAAATTAGCCAGTGAATTTTTACAGCTAGGAATCCGTGATACATCCACCAGGGAAAAGGGACAACAATCTAACAACTGCCTCTTGGCTGTCATCAGTCTTTAATTAGCATGACTGTGGAATTGGTATTAAAGTGGGCCATACACTTAGTCAAATAATGAATTAAGTGTATGTGCAAGTAATCTCTGTGAGCCAAAAGCACAGGCTCTGTATGATGTCAAAGAGACGGGGAAACCTAAATATGGTCATCTCATCCATACAGCGCCAACTATTAGCAGTTCAATTTAAGCCTTCTGTTTGTGAGAGACAGCCAATCAGAAACATCCATCCATCAATTTCCAGGTCACAGAGGCTGCAGGCTAAGCAGAAAAGCCCAGACCTCCATCTCCCCGGCCACTTCCTCCAGCTTGTCCAGGGGAAAACCAAGGCTTTCCCTGGTCAGCTGAGAGATATAATTCCTCCAGCGTGTCCTGGGTCTGACCTGGGGCCTTGTTCTGGTGGGACATGCCCGGAACACCTTACCCAGGAGGTCCCCAGCAGGCATCCTTGTCAGATGCCCAAACCACCTCAACTGGCTCCTTTTGATGTGGAGGAGTAGCTCTACTCTGAGCCCCTCCCGGATGGCCGAACTCCTCACCCTATCTCTATAGGAGATGCCAGCCACCCTTCAGAAAAATATAATTTCTATCACTTGTATCCGCCCTCACCATAGGTGAGGGTAGGGACGTAGATCAACCAGCTAATTGGAAACCGAATTTCCCGGAGGAACCCACCCGAGGGATTAATAAAGTTTTATCTAATTTAATCTAATCTAATCTCTAAATCGAGACCTTTGCTTTTACACTCAGTTCTCCCTTCACCATGACAGGTATAGTGTCCGAATCACTGCAGCTGCAGCACCAATTCGTCTGTCAATCTTCCGCTCTGCCACCCCCCACTAATCAGAAACATAATGATATAAAAGGAGGGTGACTTTAAAGGAACTGTATATCACGCAAAGTTACTGTAGGTCAAGTCTAGTCCTCTAGAGGCCATTTTCTTTCATCCATCTATCCATATCCATTGCAGTAAAGTTCGGAGCTGGACTGCTGCTGTGTCACTGAGGACCATGGTTCTTCTTAGACGATGATAAAATACAGGAAGTGGGCTCTGGAAGGTTGGCGGTGGATGGGGCAGCCAGTTACTATGTGGAGCTGGATGACTGGGTTGTAGACGTAGCAGCTGAAGGGTCAAGGGAGGCTAGTTCGTCATCCTCTGGTTGTGGTTGTTGGCCAGGTAGGTAGCGGGAACAAGTGACTGGAAATCAGATGAAGCAGATGGATTTAAGGAGTTAAGGAGACTCAGATATTACTCACATCTGAGCAACTGCAGTCGTCTTTCCACATTGCAGTAAGTGGGAAAACTGTCCGAACTTGTGGGAGACTGAAGGAATTGTGGATGTTTGTTGATTCTTCTTTTCGTCGCAGAAGCTCCCACTCACAGAGTTTGGATCCAAGAAGCCAAACTCGTCTTTAAGCTCCCCAGAAAGGACAGCAACGTCGCCTGGGTCCATCATTCTGTCATGTTTGAGGGAAATGTGGACCCAAAAGCAGACCTTTGAGGCAGAGTAACAACAAACAAACAAACAACGTCCATAGATCCAAACAGGTAAACACTTGGGGAGACAAAGAGTAAGACGTGACAAGGTACTAAGGCAAGTTGTGGCTTTAAATACACTAAAGGCTAATTAGAAAGACAAGACATGACTGAGGGAAACAAAGTACAAGTGAAACTAATCACTGAGAATGAGACAGGAGATTAAAGAAAGAAAGTCAGAGAATATAACGTGAAAAAAACAAGCAGGAGGTATGGTGACTTTCTTTAAAAGTGGGTCTAAGCGCTGGGACCATGACATCGCTATCTTGCTGCAGGATTCAAACCCAGGATGTTCATGCTGTGAGGAGACAGAGCTGACCACCAGGCCGGCGCCTCTAGAGTGCAAGGGATAAAAATATGGAGCAGGAAAATGAACATCATGAGTTCATCATCATGTTCATCACGTATTATTCTCCAAATAATGAATATTGTTGCAAAAAAGTGCACTTTTTTCCCTGAACACGTATGTAGAAGCCTCAATATAAGAGGCAAGTAGGTTTGGTGAACCCTGCAGACTCTTTCCCATCCAGTTTTTGTTGGATTTGTTCTAGTCTGCTCATGTTAACAATTATAAAAAGGATAAATAAGACAATTATGAATCTACCTTGAATCCCATAACTGCACTAGTTTTTTTGAGTCTTCATGCTGAGAACATTTGACCAGAAAGGTAAAGATTGCAAGAATAAGGAAAAGCTGCATAAGCTTTAATGAGTCTGATATGAAGCCATTTTTCTTGAACCAGTTGGAAATATCTGGCAGATATATGAGCTCATTTGCACTTGATTTCACAAGTTTCTACAAAGAAGAATCAATATATTAATAAGGCAGGTAATTGCACAAAGCTATATGAGAGAAAAAAGCTGAACCACTGTATGGGGGAGAAACAAAAGAAATTACGACTTGACGGGATGGACAGTTTTTGTTGCTTTTAACTTCTTGACCTGCATATATGCCAAATGAGGACGAGAGAGTGTTCTGTCTGCGTGGTGACAGCTTCTAAATGCTGACTTTGATAGTGTGAGCGTGGAAGTGATGCTGTAGCACATTCCCCGGGCTCAGACTGTCTGCCTGCCGATCTGTGCCGTCTGCTCGTCTGTTTGTGCGTGCACGCTGTGTAGTACCGCCATCCTTTTGAGGACCTAACATCCTCACTAGCAAACAAAAAAAATGAGCAAACATTTTGTCAATTTGGAGTTAAGGTTGAAGCTTTTAGACACGAGTATCTAAAACAATATCAGAACTCATCTGTGTGTCTCTGGTAGGTGCTTCTTTGGCTTCAGGCTGTGCTCTGGTTAAGGGACATGAATTGAGAGGATGCCCCAATTTAGAACTGGTGCAAAATGGTTTGGGCCTCGAAGGTGAATTATTCCTTTTTCAGTACTGGACGTTTTCAAGTAAGTTTTTGGGTGGCCCATATTTTTTGTGCGTTCCTACAGCAGGGACCTCCCATGTGAGACAGATTAACCCTGAGCCCATTTTTGTTTTCTAAGGTTAGGCAGGACAATGTTTGCAGATGACCATGTGATCTGTACCGAGATAGGGACCAGGTGGAAGAGAGCGTGGAGAGGTGGAGGTACGCATTGGCGAGAAGAGGAATGAAGGTCAGTTGAAAGTGTGAATGAGAGGGAGGCTGATGGAAAAGTGAAAATGCAAAGAGCAGAGATAGTGAAGACAGATGAATTTAAATACCTGTGGTCGACCAGCCAGAGCAACGGACAATTTAAAAGAGAGGTGAAGAAGACATTGCAGGTGTTATGGAGCGAGCATCAGGGAGTAGGAAGAAGCTGAAAATTTGATTTAGTAACATTTTCTTAAATCAAAATCTGTCCCTAATTGTGCTTACACATTAGTCAGAGTGCATGGTTTTGAACTATAGAAGAAGCAAACACACCGGCATCTGGTCATCAGGCCCCCCTTTCTTTAACGGAAGTGGTACCCCCTTAGCATCATTTTCCGATGTGCACATATAATCCTATATTAGGAGTCAGGTGGGGTGATGATATCACATGAATCGCAGTACAATTAAGAGTTTGCATCCTTAATCTTACTTTTGTTTCTTACCTTATCTTTCTGTGTTTAATTTCGGGCGTTCCATAATGTGGTTTGGTGTAGAGAGAAAGAAGCAGTCTTTGCACATTGAAATCTCTGGCATTTTATCTGCATTGAGAACGGGGTTAGGTGAGATCCTGACAGAAGTGGTCAGATTCTGATGCCACGGGAGAGCCAATTAGAGATGTCCACTCGTGATTGGTTAACCCAGGGCCAAAGCATGAATGTGTTCAATTTCACCAAACTCACCTCACCTCCAACCATCTCTGTCTCTCTCCAGAATACAGAGGACCACTTGACGTTCTTGATCACAGTGCCCACTGCGCTCTTCCTCTTCCTGTCCATCTTCATCCTCGTCTGCATCGAATCTATCTTCAAGCGGATGCTTCGCCTGTTCTCGCTGCTAATATGGGCCTGTCTGGTCACCATGGGTTACCTCTTCATGTTCTCTGGAGGGAGACTCAGCCCCTGGGACCAGGTAGATTATTTTCTTTATTTTCTGTGTGAGTGTTTGGGTTGTTCAACAAGGGTTCAGCAGATGACTTTTAAATGTTTACAGCTGTCTAATTTGGAAGTGAGAATCTTGTAAAAGTGACTTGAAGGGGACCCTATCATGCTCAACTTTATTTTGTATTGTGACTGTATTTTGTGATTTTTAATGACCCTAATGCCTGAAATTGTAACGTGACTACTGAAGTTAGGACAGTAATGCATTACATTACTGCATATCTGAAAAATGTAATGTGATTACAGTAAAGTGTTGTTTTGTAATGCATTACACTCAGCACTGGTTGACACAACAATGGTGGAACAATCATTATACCTGTAAAAATCATGAAAGGAAAGATAATAACACAACCAGCTGTTTGTGCCCTGCAAAAAAAATGCATCAACTTGAAGTCATATTCAGCGGATACGTTATCATACTTTTATAAAGCTGAGGGATTCACACACTTTAGATTAAAACCTCAATATGAAATGGAAGCAGCAAAGCTTTTCTGCAGACTCTGAAAGACTTTTAATCAGACGCTACCTTCCTGTGAAGTAAACTGACTGCATATAAAAGACGGACATAGCTTGTGCACTCAAAGAAGGTTATGCCCAAAATTCAGACGTTAACTCATTTAATTACATGCAGATTTTTCATGTAGATTTGTCACATAAGTACCATGAAAAACTGTAAATTTAATGGAATCTGATAAAATGTAAATGAAATGTAGTTTATTGATTAGTTTACACCAAGCACATTTTCCTTAATGATTAATCAGTTGATTCAGTTTAAAGTTGATCGTATATATTTTAATTTATTATTATTTTTATCCGGTCTTTAAGTCTGACGTCATTAGCCGTTTCGGGTCCAAACTTCACTTCTGGACCCAAATTCAAAGGAACACAGCGGCATCACTGAGAGTTAAAAACTGTCTAAATTCTTTCATCTTTAATAAAATGATCAGTGTGGCTGCTCTACCAGGTGTAACAATTAAGTTTAACATCCAGACATCCATGAAAACAGAATTTATTAAATTTAACGGAGTTAGACGTTAGCGTTGCATTAGCTAGCTAGTTTCCACCCAAACATAATTTACCATGCTCTGACTGAGAGATTTCTGAAAAAATTAAAACGCAGAGCTCTGCTATCACTTCCAACATGAATGAAAACAAAAACTTAAACAGCAGTGATGTTTTTAGTGTTACTGAAGTTGGACTAGCTGGTATTTAATGATGTGCTACGTGGTGGCTAGCTACAGAGCTATGTTAGCATAACATAGCTCTGTTATGCTAACAGAGCTATGTTATACTGTGTTTATTCCACTCAATAAACACAGTAAAGCTGGAGGATGAACGCTAACTTTTTTCCACTCAATTAAAGTTAACGCGATTGCTCCCGAGGGTTAGGGACAAATGTAATTGCATGGCAGGATGCTGTAAACGGACTCAACTTCAGTCAGGAGAACAACTGAGATAATCCATCCACAATACGAGGTTATTCATTAATATACTGCTGCATGGGCTGGGCTCCCGTTACATCGTAAGGTTTTAAAAACTGAGCTAGTGGTAATAAAAACTGAGAGAGGCAGACAGTGATCACTGACTTTTTTTAGGGGCTTGTTCAGATTGAATAGAAGAAACAAAGCATTAAAACATGTTAAAAACACAACAGCCTTAATAAACACAGAGTAGTTTGGACCCGGAAGCCGGGTTCATATGTCATCACTTAAAGATTGGATAGCTTCAGTGTTATTGAGGGTAAAGAATTATTGAGGGTTTAAAAAGTAAAGCCAATGTAAATGAGCCTTAAAGCTACATTTTTTTCAGATAGCCAGCAGGGGGCGACTAAGGGGGCATCAAAGTCTGCGAAAAACAAAAACAATAAAACAACTTTATGACTCCCATGATCCATACTCTCAGTAAACACTCTCTCTTCATGAGTCATCTTCTAGTTTCAGAGCATAATGAATACATCACGATGTTTATTGTTTAATATACGATTTCCATGGGAGTCAAAAAGGAGGATAACACAGGGCGCGCTTGTGATTGACAAGTCTTTTATATACAGTCTACAAAAACATACAATTAATAAATATGTGACTAAAGCTGTTTAGTCACACATTCTTTCTAGTCCAGATACTCTGGTTTACATGAGCCTGCTGTCTGAAGATAGCGTGCAGGAGACAGGATGCAGGACGACCACTCGCTGCAGCAGACTTTTATCTCCACTGTTTCCACACTGATGCAAATCAGTGCCACAGGACGTCACACAGACTTTGTAGTAGGGAGCTGGCAGGTTAAAGGCCATTTAATGCCGAGCCAACTGTGTCAGAGATTTGCATGCGTCTCCCCGTTACACGTAGAAACGTTCAGCGCTGCAGTACGTGCGTGAAAATGGCTTACGATTACCCGAACCTGATAATTGGGGCCTTTCGACACGTAGCCGTGCATTCAAGAGTCTTCTCAGGATTTCATGTGACAAAGAGTTCGCTTCCGCACACACACCTGTCATTTAGTTTAAATGTGTATTTTTTCGAACGCATACATGGCTGTGTGTGCGTGACTGTGTGCGTTTGAGGCTGTGTGTGAGCGCAGAATTAATTTGACGTGTTAATGAGCCCTGATGAGAGCTGGAGGTGAGCAGATCAGCAGACAGACACATTCGTTTTCAGCGCCAGGCTCCTTCTTTCTCCATTTCAGGACTCCTATTTTCTCATGCTAGCACCCTGTCTCCATCTATTCATCAAATCCCATTTTTCTCTCCTTGGTTTCTCCACCTGCCTCCTTTTCTCCTTTTAACCTCCACCCACAACCCACTCCCCACCTCTCTTTCTCCTTCTTACCTTCGTTTTACTCCTTCGATTCCACGGTGAGGTTGGGGATATTTTTAACATCGGCCACCTGTGAGAGCATAATCATTCTGCATTATTAATTATGCTATTCTGCTCCCATGACTCTTCCTCTATCTATCTATCTATCTATCTATCTATCTATCTATCTATCTATCTATCTATCTATCTATCCAGATAGAATGAAAGAATGAAAAACAGAAAGACAGAAATAAATAAGAAGAAAGGGAAAGAAATATGTAAGAAAAGAAAGAAGGAAGGAGAAAAAAGAAGAAAAATACGAAGAGAAATAAAGAAATAAAGGAGAAAGGCAAGAAGAAAAGGGCAAAAAAGAAGGAAAGAAAGATAGAAGGAAGCAGGAAAGAATTAGGTAAGGAAAGAAACACTTAATCAACGAAGGAAAATGGAAAAGAAGGAAAAAGGGGAGGAATGAAAGCATTCGGAAAGAAAGCAACAAGAAAGGAATGAAGACAGTGGAAGAAAAAAGAGAAACAAGGAAAGAAAGGAGGATAGCGAAAAGAAGAAATGAGAAAAGGAAGGAGTGAAAAAAGGAACAATGGAAAGAACAAACAGGGTAAAGAAAGAAAGAAAGAAAGATGCAGGGGAGCAGAAATCCGGTGAGAGGAGAACAGTTGGAGCTGCTGCCCGCTCTCGGTGGGCTGGATTGATTGTGATTACTGAGAGAACAGCATGTCTGATGGAGCACACGGAGCTAATAACAGTAAGGGTCTGACAGAAAGAGAAAGAAAGGCCACAAAGACAGAGGCCGGGAGAAGCTGCTTCTCTCTTCAGCCATTCACTTTGGACCCCCTCTCCCCCACTCCCACCCTCCCCCACTCTCAACCACCCCATTCTGAGCTGGCTCACCTGCTCTTTCTGTAAACACACACGCGCACACGCACACATGCGCACACAGAAATATATCTTTAGCCACGTGTGCCACTATCTAGCCGCAGTAGCCTGTTAGTCTGCTCTTTATTTAATTTCTCTGAAGGCCACGGCTCTTTCCAGAAGGCAGATGGAACATAGCTGTCACACCTGGTGCCAAATAATCAAGATATAGTCACTTTTACCTGTGTGTGAGTGTGCGTGTTAGTATGTACCTGCCAAAATAAACAAACAAAAAAAACAGGGTGCTGCTTCTTAGGAGGGGAGAGCAAAACCTTGTTTAATGGGAGTTTTCATGCATCTGTGCATCTGTGTGTGTTTGCATTAGGAGGCGGGTAAGCATGTGTCGCTTATGCTTCAAGCATGCACAGAGCAGGGCTGTGCGCTCAGAACAGGGCAGAGGGAGAAAAAGTCATGGAAGGAGCTGAAGTGATATGATGGCTGCAGGACTCATGTCGGAGTGTTTGAGGCTGTATTAGGATTCAGGATGGTGAGCCGTGGAGACGGAGCGTGTCTGCCTGCCTGCCTGTGTGGCACACAGAAGCAGGTGACGCACCTGAAATTGGACTGCCATTCTCAATTCCACGCAGCCACCTGAACACACCCAGTGTCACACACTCCGACTGACCACCTACCCCTTTAGTCGCCCCCTCCCCGACGCCGAGGTGGGAGTTCAGGGTTAAGAGTTGAAGGTTATGGCAAAAATATACACGGCCTTCAAAATGCTACATCTGCTCCGACGTCAGCATCCTTCCCTTTGTTGGTTCCCTTAGCAACAGAAGGTCTAAGTCTACACAAAAACACCTCAGTGTGTGTGTGTGCGCGTTCGCTGCATTCAGGTCAACCAAACAATTACTTATATCCAATGTTCTAGCTGTGATTTGGCTTTATAAAACACTGCATGCTAGCAAGAGAAGAAATCTCTGGAACCCGTCGCTGCAAATTATGTCCGCAGCGTTGATTTTGACTATCTGGTTTTTTCTCTAGCGGAACAGCTCTCACAAAGTTGAACTGAGGCACTTTAAAGATGATTTTCCAGCCCAAGACATCTGTGGTACATTACACATAAGAATACATACTCACACTAAAGCCGTGTCCTAAACTATGACAAATTGTAAAGCCAGGGTTTTTAAAGTGCAACTAAATTAAATTAGAAATGATTGTAAATTTCAATCAATCGTTGACTTCACTGCAGGAAAGCAGAACAAAGTTAATTTATACACTTCCAGTGAGAACTTCATAGACAGGAAGTCAGGGACCCACCAAAAAAAAAGACCTTGAAAAGATACTAAGAATGATGTTGCCAGACAAGGACGCTCCTTTTGTTATGAGGAGATATGTTGTCAAAAGCTGAGTGTTCAAGTTGACGACATAAGAACCAGCCCATTTATCGTTTTTGGACTATTTAGTTTTTATCTAGAAATCTGTTTTACTTTGACTTTTTAACCAATTTGAACCCAATTTTAGCATTTAGCATTGGAAGGTATGTACCGATTAAACATATTAACTTTACAAACACAACTTCCATGGACATCTGGTGCTTGGAAGAGGAAATCTAAACGGATTTAGCCATTTTTATTGTGATGGATGTTTAATAATGCAGTTTCATGTGAGGTTTCATGCTGCTTCAACCAACTCTTCAAATCTGACTGCAAAAATGGTTGAATGTTATGCTTCATTAAATTCTGAAATCCATTGTGCCGGCTGAAATTTGTATATAAAAATTTAAAGTCGGTTCAGTGAATTCAGTTAAAAAAATATATAAATTTTGTACAAGTTTTGACAGTTCTAAGATACTGTGTGGGTGTGTGTTGTTTTTTATGACACAGGGTTTACTAAAAAAGTCCATATTTTTCTTCAGCCCGGGCGACTCAAGACAGACTTTCTCAACTATAATGATCAGCCCGTCATTACTGCATCATAAAAAAGATAAACTCTATTATTTTGATGCTTTTCCAGTTTCATTAATTACCTGAACAATCTTTAAGCGCTGCAACTTTCACCAGATTAGCGCGCTTTAGCCACTGACAGCTCTACATGGCTAACTAGCATAAGTGGTATACAGAAAAAGTGGACATTTTCCAGTTTCAAACCATCACACTCCAAGCGAACACGGACAGGTAGCGTGCATATATCATGAGTGAACGTGGTGTAGGTGACTGACAGGCCTCGTACTAGAATAGTTTTAAAATTTGCTATTAGCTTAGCTAGCTTAAACAAATGAGACGTGTAATGTTAGCCTACTTGACAGTTTCCAACAGTTGCTCACCATTTAAACAACTCCATCATTTACTGAAGCGTCACTGAGGATTTGGTCCTCATTTGAACCCTGATTTAAATTTGGTATTTATGAAGCCAATGTTTCTTAAAACAGCAACCTCCTGGCATGCTGTCATGTCCCACCCACTGTTCCATTAGAGGGCACCGCTCACACTGTAACCACACATTTACAGGCTGTGTGTGTTAAGTGAGGCTCAAAGAGAAATGTTTTCCCTTCAAGTATTTTTCTCAAAAGCAAGCTTTTCATTTAGATTTATTAAAAAAGCTAAGAAATTTCTAGCACATTTCAAACACTTTATCCAAAACCCAAGAACTCAAAGGATTTCCAAGCATCCATATAAACCCTGAAATAACTGAGAAATGCAGGCCATAGTGTATTTAAAGCTCTTAAAGTTTACATGCATAATAATGTGAGACACAAATCGAGGTCTAGGAATTATCAGTTTCTTTTCAGGAGAAGCCATCCACTCAGAGCTGTCACCCGTAGTGAATTCCTGTTTGCAGTCTGACTTTCTGAACCTGATAGGCACAGGAAATAAACAGACAGGCAGGAAGGTCAAAGTTCAACTGGTGTCCTAGTTGAAGCTGTGGCCTCATCACGCTGGTTGCCACCACAGCCACCATAACAGGAAGAGGTGGAGTGAGAGCAGGGGAAGTGTACAGGGACGAAGCGGGAGGTTAAGGCATGAGGTATCGGTGAAAAATACGCTGATGCGCTCGGACAGCACACAGAAACATGCACGAGCACGTCCACAGCAGGAGCTGATAAGCAATCGGAGTAAAAATGTCTCATGGAAATCAAAAAAAAGAGGTACAACTGATCACAGAAATCAAGCAACAAACTCCTCGTGAAATTGTTACAATATGTTATTCCCACATGTAAAGACATATTTGAGCAGTCATTTAATAACTTGTGATGCTCTGATTTGTTGTATTCTTGTTTTCTGGACAATTTAGCAGAGGATTTTTGTGAAAACTAAGTGAGCAGCCCACTCATCTCTAATGATTTATCACAGGATCAGCAGTTTATCGTTGGATCTCTTAGCAAAGAAGCACTGGCAGCCCACTCAGCTGTGTTCTGTATTTAGGCAAACAGCAGACAAAGTGGGAACACGTACAGCATAGATCTCTGCTGGGATTCAGCCGCAAGCATATTTCTTGTCTACATTTGGGAACTTCTTGTCAAAGCTGTTGGTATTAATGCGTGTGGTTTAATTTAGATAAATTTGCACCTTCACCTGCTCTTGTTTTCCCGTTTCCAGGTCTCCTTCTTTCTCTTTATCGTGTTTGTTGTCTACACCATGCTTCCCTTCTCCATGAGAGGGGCCATTATCGCCAGCGGAATCACCTGCTTCTCACACACTATCACTCTCAGTGTCTGTCTGACCACCCGCGACACAGACCTGGAGGATCCTTTAGTCTGGCAGGTAAACCTGAACACACAGCCACGCTGTTGGAATCTGCCCATATATTTTCCATGACTTCCTGCTAATGCTGCATATGTAATTTCTTCTCCATATTAGCTGCAGCATGAAAACTCGTTCTCTAATGTTTTTCCAAGCATGATTAAAAATGATGAGGTGCAGCGTCTGGGTTGTAAAACAGTGAATCTATCCAGTATAATCGAGCACATTCGGCAGGGCCTCCAGAGTAATGTGAAGGGCCTTTTACCGCACTTAGGGAACAGCCCTTCAAAACTGGCTCTAACTGAATGGACTGTTGATACAGTAAAACAAAGAGAGTCTCGCCGCAGACCGATAAGAGAAAAAGATTATCCATAAACGTCAATAAGCGTGCAGAAACATGAAGTGAAGTAGAATTGATTTGGCATCAGATCCATTTCTGCTGCTGCTGGCACACACGCACACAAACACACACACACTCCAATCAACCATCAGAGTAAAACTGTAATCACAATAGCCTTCAATAGCTTTCTTCGCTCTCACACACTCACACATGTAGAGTGGAAAAGTACTCTAACAATAAACCAGTGTTCAAAGGCAAAGCATGATCTTGGATACGGCACCAAGGACAACTTATTGATATGCAGGTCCACACTGTAAAGAGCTTGTGGTTGACAAGGTGGTGGAAAGCACTGAAAAAGTGTGTGTTCTCGCCTGGTTTTACGAGGTAATAACGCGGGCTTAAGTGGAAAGGTCGTATAGTGGAAAAATGACTGGTACAATCATATTTGCAATATAGGTCAGCTCTTAATTGCTTATTCCTTCCATGTATGTTTGTGTGTCTGTGTGTGGCAGATCTTAGCCAATGTGATAATCTTCACCTGTGGAAACCTGGCTGGGGCATATCACAAGCATCTGATGGACCTGGCACTCAAACAGACCTATCAGGACACCTGCAACTGCATCAAGTCTCCCATCAAGCTGGAGTTTGAAAAGCACCAACAGGTACACAGTTTGAGAGCCATACTTTAGTTCTTGAAGTTACTCCTCGGTCATTATCCTGCTTTTGCTTCTTCTGTTCACTAGTTTGACTGTCTGCATATCCAACAGTCATGCTCACTCTACTCTGGGGATCAAACGTTATGTGTACTGTGGGCTGGCTAATGTTTGTCAGCTTTAGTTTTCTTGCTAACCCGGACAATTTGTTAGCTACCCAAAATAGCAACCATGGGGCTAACTTGCTAACTAGCTTGATTCCTTTCCAATCTTCCAGCCACTTTCCATCATTTTGTTCCATCGCTAACAAAATACTATCTGAAACTACATCAGCTTTTGGTTCTTAAGCAGAGTTTGCGTTGGAATCCACATTTCGTTGGGAGCCAGACATTTTCTGAAGTTACGTATTAATAGACTCCAGTGTTAGCAGGCTTGGTTGTGATTGCTGCTGTTAGGGAGAGGATGAGAGGGACTTAGTTACAAGCGTCATATCCTGTGTATTTTTGCCAAGAATCCATCCATCCACGATTCCCTTAGAAATTACTCCACAAGCTGTTAAGAGTTGGAGAACTTCCCATTTTGAAGTTACATAACAAGCCTGTCAAATTTTGGCACTAAAAAAGCATTAAATACATTCAAAAATAGCTACGCTAATTGGATGGATTTCAGTGAATTTGGTAAAGAGTCATTATCCTTGACTTCTTTTCTTGCTCAATTCATCCACTCATCAGTAAACCTATCAATCCATTGACCACATATCTGATTCAGGGACCTCTCCCAGGTGTCCTGAGATTAGTTACACTAATTAGTTACACTCACCCACTGACACCAACTAATGACACCCAACTAATCTTCATTAGTTACACCTTGCTAGGGCTGAGTTGGTCTCCCTTTTTCTATCAGACCTGCTTTAATTCTTGATGGCATGGATTCAACAAGGTGCTGGAAACATTGCTCAGAGATTTAGGTCCATGTTGACATGAAAACATCACACAGTTGCTGCAGATTTTGTTGGCTACACATTGATCACCTGAATCTCGAGTTCCACCACATCCCAACAGTGCTCTACTGGACTGAGATCTGGTGACTGCAGAGGCCATTTGAGTACAGTGAACTCACTGTTTTGTTCAAAAAACAGTTTGAGAGTTGTGATATAGTCCGAAATGTCACTGCCATTATGTCCATTTAAATGATACTCAACTACTAAGGGGCCCAAACTGTGCCACGAAAATATCCCCTCACACCATTACACCATCATCTCCAGCCTGAACTGTTGATACAAAGATTTATGCTGTTTATACAAATTCTGATGAATTCTTGAGACTCCTCAAATCAGGCAACCATTTTTCAGTCTTCCATTGTCCAATTCAGGCAAGCTAGTGCGAATTATGGCCTCAGATTCCTGTTCTTAGCTCACAGAGTGTGGTCTTCTGCTGCTGCTGTAGATGATCTGCTGCAAAGTTCAAAATGTTGTTGGTGCAGAGATGTTTTTTCTGCATATCTTGGTTGTAATGATTGGAAATTTGAGTGAATATATCTCTGTAAACCCTAAAGATGGTAAATGGCCTGTATTTGTATAGTGCCTTACTTAGTCCCTACTGACCCCAAAGCGCTTTACACTACATTCAGGCATCCACCCATTCACACACTGGTGATGGCAAGCTACATTGTAGCCACAGCTGCCCTGGGGCGCACTGACAGAGGCGAGGCTGCCGAACACTGGCGCCACCGGGCCCTCTGACCACCACCAGTAGGCAACGGGTGAAGTGTCTTGCCCAATTACACAACGACCGAGATTGTCGGAGCCGGGGCTCGAACCGGCAACCTTCCGATTACAAGACGAACTGCCAGCTCTTGAGCCATGTATTCTAACCCAGGATTTGAAGTCTTGTGTGCTTTCTATCTAGCACCGTAATCAACCAAAATGTGTTTCCTTTACAAACACAGATGTAATATTTCCATTTAGCCTTGACTATACTTTGTGTTTACTGCTAAGTGGCAAAGGCAAGCATCCTATTTGCATGCTGATTTTTACAATTAGCTCAAGGCCTTGCTGGCCTCTGCCTTGCCCTAAGCCTCGTTATTGCTATCTGTCTCTTAATATGAGCGCCCACATTAAATTCCAAGCACCTCTGTTTTAATTGCTAAAATATTTCACTTCTTAGTTTTGTCAGGGATGAGGAGTTGGTAAGTCCGTCATGTCTAAAGTGGCATTATGCGGTGACATTTGCTTGACATTAGCGTCTTTGCCCTGACATTAGCCATTCTTTCCAACCAGGGAAATGACATATGAATGTGCACACTAATAACCTGTAATGTACGCACTTGGCATTGACTATGAGTTTTTAAATCATTTTTTCAATTGCTAAGTTTGTAGAAAGTTGCTTACTTACTACAGGAATCTTGTTTTTGTAAAAACACTGGATTTAGGTGTAGTTACCATTTCTTGTTATTTCTTGTTAAGGTATTTACGACATGTTTTATTTGTGAACATGCATAACAGCCTGTAAAAGCAGAGTCTATCTGTTGATCTATGTTTTATAACTAAGCTGGCATCTGTTCCTCAGCATCAGTATCTGCATCACTGTGTGAGGACGCACACAAATGCCAGTGCATAAAACAAATCTCATTCAGCGACTGAACACACAACTTTAGTTGATTAATCAAACACATGATTAATAACACTACATCTCCCCAGGCTATTATACCTATTGTGCATGCTCACAGTGGAGTGTTCATATTGCTCCGGCGCTGAATAAGTAAATAAGAGCAAGTGTTGCTATTGGTTTCTATTTTTAGAGCCCCTAGTCCCTCTCTCGACTTAATTTGCTGCTGTGTTTTAGGAAATGAGCCCGTGGTGTGTGAACAATGTAATGACCCTCTCTGCTGTGAGCTGCATTTATGAGTCACACCCCCTCAGGCAGCTATTCACTCTCTCTAACATGCACACACACCCACACACATGCCCACACGCTTGCACATGCACGCCAAAATCACCCTCTATGCAAGTCTGTATGGTGCTAAATTAAAGCAAAAACTTCTGGTTACACAACAGCGAAGGGTGATGGATCTTGCATCTTTGGTTCTGCATTTTTCTCCTCACTGTATAATGACATGACTTTTCCAAAGCGTAGGTAAACTTTCTAAAAAATCACCAGCAACTGTCAAAGTCGTTTGTATAGTCGTATTTGTGCAACAATAATGTAGCCTTCAAAAATCAGACAAGAGATAAATCCACGGAAGAAAAATGTGATAAACAGACCCAGATCACTGCCAACAGCCACCTGTGTGCTTTTGTTGACTTCAGCCACAAGGCATTTCACTTTCTGAGATATTCCAGCAAATGCAGCTGCACAGCAGTGTTCATGAGATGCTTAAGATGCTTTTTGGGAAATGTAGAAAAACTACAAAATGAGAGAGAAATCAATGATTTGGACTAGGGACTATAATAGGTCAAATAAATTACACATCACTGCAAAGGTGCATCTATATTATATCTACATTTTCATTATGACTGTATATAAAAATAGATGTACATGATTCAGTTTCACAGTTTGGGTCATTCTCTTATTTTCATTCTTTGTAGTAGTTTTACTTCCCTATGTGTTTCCCCGTCTGTTCTGTCCTCTGTCTCATCTTTATCTATTGCCTGTTCCCCTGTCTGCTATTCAATTTTAGCACGGACCTTCTCGCTGCATTTGTTATTTTGCATTTCATTAACTTGCTGTATGACATTGAAGGTCACCTATTGTAGTTTTACTTCATGTCTGTTTCCCATCAATTCTCTGATTGTTTCCACCTCCCTTTGGACTTTGTTCATATTGGACTTGTAATCAGCTAGCTAACTTGCTACGCCATGCATTTTGGTCCTCATCAATCCTCATTGTGACAACTGGTGCATCATACAGATGCAAGTAGCTCCTAAGTGCCTACATATACACACTGAAATAAAATAATATAAAACTTGAGCTCATGTTTATGTTTGGACTGTTAATACAATAAACCTCTCAGCAAGTCATCAGTCATCACCCCAAAACACACTCAGGGATCCAGTTCACTGACTTGAATTAGCTTGAGGTGATGTTTAGCAGATAGCTAGCTGTTACAATAGGAGAACAATAGGTGATGGCATATACATGTCACCCATTAGGGTTAGGACTACCATTTGGTTGTATTCTAGCCTCATGCTAAAGAATCACATTTTCAGAAACTAAAGTTTCAACAGTGCATTTTGCCATGCAGCTCATTAGAATTTCCATTTAGTTATGCACAACAGCCAAAACATTTGATAAAAACAGATGGATCCTAACCCTAAGGGAGTAGACAGGGGATTTGGTGGATGTTAAATGGGTAATACAATTTGAATGGGTGGTTATAAAAAAAATTCCCAATGGGGCTGTGTGGGGCTATTTAACTATTTGTTAATGGTGGAAGCTCACATAGTCAACAACGTCAAGCTCACCTCAGCTGCAATCCCAGCAAATCTCCTGATTTCAGTGCTGACAAAAAAGCTGATCGTCAAAACTCACATCCCTGCTTCAGTCTCAAGAGAAAACACAAATGCCTTTGGGATCATGGCAGGTAGGGTTTCTCCTACAAAAATCCATCAAATCAAGCATGCAGAGCTACCTGCTGTGAGACCCCATGTAAATAAGGGAGTGGCTGAAACTGGCTTAAAAAAAACGCTTTTGTCTGCAAGCCACTTTGGTTTGCAGACAATACATAAGCAGTTCTGTTGTCACTGATAACTTCTGTTCTCTGCTGATCTTTTCAGCAGTGGCTGTAAGCGCCCAAGCAGCGCCACAACTCCAAATATAAATTACTGTTATTATCTATAGTACCGCTGACTGAACTGCAATTTTTGCACTTCCACATTAATTTTGACACCACTGGAGGTTACCAAGTGCATTTACCTTAATGTTCCACTCAATCACTCATTTAACCGGCAGTCTAAAAATGCACAGAACCTGGTTTCCCATGACACACTGGATATTTGAAAATGTGCCTCAAGAGATTTTCAGTGCTTGACTTTGGCTTCCTGTGCTCAGTGCTTGAAAAATTAGCCCCAATGAGCCATCATTAAGGGATGTAAAAATAGGTTAAATATTAGCTGTGGATGACAATAGAAGAGAAAAGAGTAGAACAGCCTTAATTATGCACTAGTCCTTGTCAGACACTACATATGAGCCTTTAGGTCTCCTTGTGGTCTTAGAAAAGCAGCTCAGCTTTCGGTTTCAGGGAGCAAATTATTCAAACCAGTTTGAATGGGAATTAAGATTTTTGTACTCGAGGAACCTTTCTGTTTGATTGGTGGAAACCCCCCCTGATTATTTCCATATCATAGTATATCAGAAAGACAAAGTCGTATTATCAGCCTACCATTGTTATTCACTGTTAACATTTAAACCACGTTAACCACCTGCCTTGCCTGGCTTGCATTCCTTCCTCCACATCTCCCTCTCTGTAGGAGCGCTTGCTGTTATCCTTACTGCCTGCTCACATAGCCAGAGTGATGAAAGCTGAGATCATCCAGAGGCTTCAGGGACCGAACTTCGGTCGAACCGAGAGCACCAACAACTTCCACAACCTCTATGTGCAGCGGCACACCAATGTCAGGTAAGTGTCCCTCTCCTTTCTCTGTGCCTCCACATGATAAAGATGATTACTTTCTGCTCTCATCTTAGCTCCCGATTGCTCGTATGCCATCCTGTCCTCCTGCTCACACTTCACCCACCTTTGTCCTCCACCCTCCACCAGCTCTTATAGGTGGATCTCTCCTACTGTCTACTACTGCAAGCTTCTCATCTTCTGTCATGTCCTGTAATTTCATTTCTTTTCCTCAAACCACTTTTTTTGGGCCATCCTCTTCACGTCCCATTTTCTTCTTTCCTTTCATGACTGAATTCACCTCAGAGTTAATCCACCTCTATTGTCCTCTGAGGTCACTTTGCCAAATGAGCAGGAGCCTATGTCCTTGTTTCCCGATGACATCCTCCTCTGTACTGAGGGGGTTCATAGTAACAG
Organism: Oreochromis niloticus; assembly: GCF_001858045.2. Lineage (NCBI taxonomy): Eukaryota > Metazoa > Chordata > Actinopteri > Cichliformes > Cichlidae > Oreochromis > Oreochromis niloticus. The sequence continues at coordinate 29,591,816 of NC_031985.2, read as the reverse complement.
AGCGAGTACACAAACCCAGGCTTACTATGAGAGCCTCTTCACCGAATGTCCTCTAAAAATCTGTTTTTACCCTCATCATGGAGCTTCACAGGAGAAATAGCAGCACCGTGCCTCATTTGAGCAGGCCTCAGGTGTGTGTGTGTGGATGAATGTGTGTGTCCTCATGTTGATCTGCCTATTATCTCTCCAATAATAACAAAATCTCACATGGTCCAGCTCACAGTGATGGCCGAGACGAGGGAAATCTTTCCAGAACAAAGAACAGGGACAGGTGGAAATGCGGTTTTGCTGGGATCCTCTTAAATTAGTCAGCTAGCAGAGAGCCAAACAGCTACTACCCCCATTATCAGTTCTCCAGCTGCAGTAATAGGCTTGGCTGAAGATCATACTGTTCCTTCTCTTTTGGGAGATGGTCACATACTAAAAGCTGGCACATCGCGAGATAGATAGCTGGAAATGTAACGTCTGAATATGGTTGTGTTAAAGTGCACACACTTTTCCTGTTTTTAAAAAAAATACATTTTAACCATTAAAAATTATATATAAATGTAGATGCAGTTTATGCTGCTATACAAGAGTTACAATGATGAGAAACTACAGCCTCCAAAAGTTGAATCAGCAGCACAGGTGTTAGAGAGGTGTTGTCGTTATAGAGTTACATAAAGGCTGATGCAGCCACCGTTACGTCACTTATTGGTTTGTGAACTCTGGACTCCAATCCCACGAGTTCTCCAGCATCTTGTATCAACTTACCAACGTTATTCACAGCTAATATGTAAATTATATTATTGCCTGGGTTGCCTAGTTTCCACTGTAAAGCCTCAGTGGCGGTAAAGTGCCGACTGCAATGCTAATGTTTTGAAGCTATATTTGAACCAGATGGTGGAGCGCTAAAGTTATAAGCTCATCTTTATCTCTAAACTTTACAGATGCCGTGCACACTCACAGATACCTGCTGGCTTACTGATAGATTAATAAAATCCTTGAATTTCATCCAACAAAACTGAAACACAACTTCTTGGATTTCTTGGCTCACAGAAGCTTCATTATTTGTCAGATAATTCCATTAAAAATTCTCCCAGACAGCACAGAAAAACACAGTTTGCACAATTCAGTATATACAAGTCAATAGTTGGTATGGCCACCTTTTTCTTCATAACAGTCTGAACTCTGTTAGACAGTTTTCTCATCATTTCTTTAAGTAGTCTTTAAGCATAGTTCTCCAGGCTTCCTAAAGGACATTCAAAGCTCTTCTTTGGATGTTTGCTGTCAACATGATCCCAAATTGCTTAAGTAGCCTGAACTCCAAAGGAAAGCTTTCATGTAATTTCTTTAAGGAGTCTTTAGGAATAGTACTCCAGGCTTCTTGAAGGACATTAACAGCTCTTCTTTGGATGTTGACTGCCTTTTGAGCCATTCTCTGTCAAGATGATCCCACACTGCTTCAATAACGAGGTCTGAGGCAGATGTGAGACACTTTCAAACTGTGGCAGGCTTACACTCACTGATATGCTGAAACACTGACAGGTAGTCACACATTGATCAGCATCGGTGAGAGCTCCACCACACTCCTAAGTAGCTCCTCCGACGAGGCTTGATCGGCTGCAGGCGTGTGATCATTTCCTCAGGTGTGGCCAGCCACCTGGCAGGGACACACCCACCAGACCTGAAGGTGGCTGTAACCCAGCCTACCAGATACAGGTTCTTTGCTAAGTCAGGTACAAGGACTGGACTGAAAATGAGTGAAAAAGCAACAAATGACTGAAGAAAAACTTCAAAAAGTCTGGAAAACTGCAGCTCGAGACCACTTTAAAAGTACATGGAAGCAAAATATAAAGAAGGACTTTTCCACTGTACTACTTTAGACAATGGTTTTCCTTTTAATTGTGTTCTTTCTTTTTGTTTTTACAGCATTCTCTACGCAGACATTGTGGGCTTCACCAGGCTGGCCAGTGACTGCTCCCCAGGCGAGCTTGTGCACATGCTGAACGAGCTCTTCGGCAAGTTTGACCAGATCGCGAAGGTAAACCGAAAAGACACTCTCAACTGAATTTACTGTACATATGCCCACTCTGTATGATTAAAATAGAAACAGCCATATGCATCATGCAGTACGGGCCTCCATAAATCAAAGCAGCAAATGGCATTTTAATCAGAAATTCATTTGAATTTAATGAGGAAATAATGGAAGACATAAAACCGTTGGTCTTGGTTCACATGTAGTGCTTTCAGGGTAATGTCATCTGAAGCTTGAATTAATGCACTAAATTAGAACGGCTTAAATAGAAAGTAACCAAGACGAGAGAACGAGGTCTGTCTGGTGTTGTCTACCAGATGAAACGTGGCCTCGAAATACATTTTTTCTCGGTCCTGCGGCCTCTGTCAGCCTTCCTGCTGCGCTTTCCCGGAGCGCCCTGCCTGCGTGCGTGGGCTGGTCAGAGTGTATCTCGCGGTCTCGGGGGTTCTCAGCTACGTGGGTCTCAACAGTTTAGTCAGGCTCTCTTTGCTTTGTGTCCAGCAGCTCTGTCCTCCCGTCTGACAAAGCTGCTGTTACATAAACCCAGTCCAACGATGAGCTGTTACACTTCCCACATGTGGAATAAGAGCTAATATGCTTTACGTGTGGGTGTATGATTTTGGGCTTGATGGATGTGACTCTGTGCATGAGGGTTAGATGGAGGTAAGGAAGGAATAAAATAGCTGAGGATTAATAAAGATGATAATAATTTTGGACAGATTTGGGTATGAAAGAGTGTGATAATGGCTGCAATTCGCTTCCTTCTCCTTTTCTGCTTTTTAAAGGAAAATGAGTGCATGCGAATCAAGATCCTGGGAGACTGTTACTACTGCGTGTCTGGCCTGCCCGAATCACTGCCTGACCACGCCAGGAACTGCGTGAAGATGGGCCTGGATATGTGTGAGGCCATCAAGTAAAACACCAGATCTTTCCCTCTCTTTTCACCCGTATTTTTTTCCCTCTCTCACACAAAGGGAAACGCAAACACAAACAAACACACAGCTGTCAAACAGACTGAGCAGAAGGAATGCCAGCTCTGTTTGAACTCTGGAGTAAACACAGTGTGAACGCAGTACGATAAGCCTCCAGGCTGGACAAATAAAATATTCAAACAAACAACAAATATATTAGCCCGGTCTCTCCCTCTTCTGGTATCTGTCTGCATGTCTTTCATTCACGCATGAACACACTAATATATTAGCTTTTCAACACTGACCTTTAATCACAATCAGATTAAAGATGGCCGCCGGTGTCATTCGCCTGTGACATGCTGAGACAGAGTCTGGTTGGTTAGCATAGACTGTATATAAAAGAGTCTTAGACACTTTCAATTCAGTTTTATTAATCTAGCACCAAATCTCAATAACAGTCACCTCAAGGTGCTTTATATTATAATGTAAAGACCCTATAATAATACAGAGAAAACCTCAACAATCAGCCAACCCCCATGAGCAGGCACTTAACAAAAGTGGAAAGGAAAAACCCCGTTTTAACAGGAAGAAACCTCTGACAGAACCAGGCTCGGGGAGGGGCGGCCATCTGCCAGGATTGGTTGAGATTTTTCATGACATGTTTCAGTTGTGATGATGCACTTTGACGTCACTCATTGGTTAATGGAGTCCTTTAAACATGAGCATTTTCGCTGTCCCCATCTTAGATTTTTAAAGCAGACGTCACCTCGTTTTTTCTTGTTTTCTGATTCTAAATGCGGCCATAATTTGCAAAATAAACAAGTGCTGTCAAAATTAACGCGTTAACGCAAATTAATGGCCATCACAGTCAACACGATTAAAATTTTTGACGCAATTAACACATCTGGAGTGCAGAATGACTCAAAATCCCTGAAATGTCTCTGTCAACGCATTTCGGGCAGCTGTCCGAGTTACCTTCGCACATGCGCAAATGGGCAGTTGATCTGGTAGTGACGGGCAGCTGAACCAATCAGCTCAATTTGGAAGATGATAAACACACATTGGCCCTTTCGATGGGAAATTTGAGTATTAAAAGACTAACAAGACTGAACAGTCGACCGACATAAAGTATTATGCACATTGTGCAAGAAGGAATTTTCTTTTCACCGAAGCACTTCCAGCTTAAAATATCACACTGACGCGAAGCATACATTACTCGGGGATGCTGCTAGCACTTTTGCTAACGCGTCACCCAGCTTGCGACAAACCACTCACAGAGCATCGGGGGCTCAGTAAGTCTACCACGGACATATTGACTAACACAATTACCAAGTGGATTGCAACAAACTGCAGACCTGTTAATGTCGTTGAGAACACGAGCCTTACACAGCTTTGGTTCCTCGTTTCAAGGACTTGAAGTGCCTCCTCAAGAGTGACAGAGACAGTGGATAAATGTTTACAGAGGGTTTTGTTAACATGAATGTTCAAGATGTTCAATAAACATGTTAAGTGCGTATATTTTCCCTTTTTCTCGAGTCTGTTTGCTCATGCAAAATGAAATGTGATTAATATAGAATAAAGATGAATGATATTTAATCGTGATTGATCAAAATTAATCCACAGTAACCCCGTAATGAATCTGATTAAACAATTTAATTGTTTGAGAGCACTAATATATATTATATATTAGTGAATACTTACAATTTTTTTAAAAGTTGTATTTCACAGGAGTGAACCTGTGCTAAAAGATTGAAGAAAACTATTCAAATTCTCCTTGAATGTAAACACACATCCTTTGTGTTTTTTCTGCATTTACTTCATTATATTGCATAAATGTCTGTTACAAGCTTAAATATAAAGTTGAAAAAATGTAATTGCAGCCAGGCTATTGATCAAGTAATTGTGATTAATCGTGATTAATTACAGAAAATTGTGCGATTAATTAGTTAATTTTTTTCAATCTATTGACAGCACTAAAATAAACATAATGTTTGTAATCAATGTGACTTGAACCTATAAATTCACCTGGAATGCTTTTACTGTGGTCACACAGTTTTCTGTATAATCTGAAGTCTTCTGGCAACCAGAATAGTTGCCCTCTGGTCGTTGTTTCTCTCATAAAGATGACGACCTCCTCTGTACCCTTAAAGATTTTTGAGTTTTGACTTCATATTATATACCAATAAAAGACATGGTTTGACAACCATTTAAACAGTTCCTAGGTTTTTCCAAGGGTAGCCGTATGGGCAGAAACCACCCTCACTGGCTTCTGATGCATACCCAGTCATTTTGTTCTATAGGCAGGTCTGAAATATGACAGAAACTGCTCAGCTTGAAGGATTACTGCTGGCAGGCTTTCAAGGGGGTAAAGAGTTAAAGCACTTACACATTGTTGATAGCAGATATGAAGATATACCCGTCTTTTATATAGTCTGTGGTTCATAGCTTTTCACCTTCTGATATAACCAGGCTAGCTATTTCCTTTTACTCCCAGACTTATGCTAAAGGTTAACGCAACATTGCTACACTTTGTGATTCGTTTTAAAGGGGACCTGTTATGCTTTTCCTTATTTTCTTTCATTTATGTGCTTTTAACAATGGTGGGTGTTTTTAATGTGGATGGATGGAAATGCTTTATGCTGTGAGCCAAAATCTCACATTTCAGGCTACTCTGAATTCTTTTCTACGCTTGGATTTGAACAATGCCAGTGATAGCTGGTATCCCTAATGTTGTCATCACAGCCACACAACCACAGCCACACAGCTCCACCCTGTTCAAATTTTGTTTGCGAAGGATAGCCAATGAGACCAAATCGGGGTGTGAACCATGCAAAGCTACTCCACAGTCCCTGAATAAAAATGTTAATCTAGAATTTGGCGTAACAAGTCCCCTTTAAGCTTTTGATCTTGTTTATAGAAAGTGAGCACAATACATCAGGGCGTCTCTGTACTCTCCACAGGAAGGTCAGAGATGCCACTGGAGTCGACATCAACATGCGTGTTGGCGTTCATTCTGGAAATGTCCTCTGTGGCGTGATTGGCCTCCGGAAGTGGCAATATGATGTGTGGTCACATGATGTAACGCTAGCAAATCACATGGAGGCTGGAGGTGTGCCTGGGTAAGATTAATGAACCGAAGAAGCTTTACTTGATCTCACTGCTGTTGCAGAGCTACTTTGCAATTAGTGTATGACTTCCCTGCTCCATTGTTGAGATGTTTTACATCATAATAATGGTAACATTTTGAGACATTTTTGGACATGGGATCCGTCTCCTCTAATTCTACCTGTTATGAGCATTTTTGTCAATTATGGCTACTTCATTTGACAAGCAGCTCTGCATTTGTTCTGTGGCCATTAGGGCTGCCATCCCAGCGCTGTAGCAAGCTCCAGAAAATTGGCCGGTGGTTATGTGTATGCTACTCTGAAAATAAGCTCTCCAATGCCACAGTGTTGTCTCACTGGGCTGCTAATAGTTTGTCTCCTGTTATGTCTGCTGAAAGCTATCTGAAAAATATGCCAGATGAAAAAAAAAACATATTTCCATCTTTGTTTGCAGGGCAACCAAGCTGAAAAGCCAGAATTACAGGGTAGTGTAGTTACAAAGCTCGAGCATAAAATAATGTTTAATTGAGCCGTCGGTGGTGCAGTGACGCAAGCTCTTCAGTCTTCAACTGATTTCGTCTATCCACTTACTCTTTTCCAGGAGGGTCCATATCTCTTCAGTGACACTGGAGCATTTGAAAGGCTCATACAAGGTAGAGCCTGGAAATGGACAGACCAGAGATTCCTACCTAAAGGAACATAATGTGGTCACCTACCTGGTCATCAACCCCAAGGTCAGATACCACGACAGCTTTTATAGCCTCAGTCAGAAAGCACTGTTGGAAACAGCAGAGGAGTTTTTCTTGTTAGCTAAAATTTACAGATGTGCCCTAAACGCATCACAAGGTAGTTATAAAGTTACTGTCTTGAAAAGAGGACAGCTGTAAGGATACGCTCACTGAATGTTTTTGTGTGTCCATGTGTGTGTGATACTGAATTAAGATAAAGCATGTCCATGTATCTTTATGATGACCCGTTCTAGTTTTGGACAATCAGAGTTATTACATTTTGCAAACGTCATTTTTTCACAACCTTCCAACAGCCTGTTGTAAAGACTCGAGTTCAGGGTTAAAGTTAGAAAGAGGTTTAGGTCATAGTTAGTTCTGAAGGCTAAACTTACTGCTGTGAATGCATTAATGTAAGTGGGTGACAGCCAAACGAGCATGCCTGTGCGTGCCCCTCTCTCCCCCTACATACGGAGTGGAGCAGGCAGCAGTCTTCGCAGCAGAAACTTTTAGCCTAAATATGCGTGGTCAGCTATAGCATAGTAGCATGCTAGCATATATATTTGCTAATGATAAAAAAATGGGGAGGAGCCATTTAGACTTGGCTCAGTCATGTTTCACATCTGCTCCAATCAGACAACTTTCTGTAAAAGAAAATAATGCTAATACTAATAATAATAATACATTTTATTTATAGGCGCCTTTAAAGACCCTCACGGTCACCTTACAATAGTACAAAAAATAAATAAATAAAAACATAAGGTAATAAAAAAAACAAGCATGAAGTATAAAAGCTAAATAAGGTAAAAATAGACTAAGACGGAATGATGCAATTTTGAATAGATGGGTTTTGTAGTTTGTAGTCTGAAGATCTGGTGGAAATGCATTCCAAAGTCTTGGGGCAGAACAGCTAAAGACTCTGAGTCCCATGGAAGTCAGGCGAGCAGGTGGAACAAACAGAAGGGAAGCTGAAGAAGAGCGGAGTGTACGAAGGTGTGAGCACGTACGGAGAAGATCAGATATATATGGGCGAGCGAGGTTATGAAGCGCTTTGAAAGTAAGAAGCAGGATCTTGAAATTGACACGGACGTGAACTGGAAGCCAGTGGAGCTGTTTAAGAACAGGTGTTATATGTTCAGTTGATCTAATTCGGAATACGAGCAGCTGTATTTTGAACTAACTGCAATTTATGGAGAGATTTATGAGGTAGAGCAGCGGTCCCCAACCTTTTTTGTGCCACGGACCGGTTTATGTCCGACAATATTTTCATGAACCGGCCTTTAAGGTGTCGCAGATAAATACAAGAAAATAAAACCAATACAGGTACCAAAAAAAAAAGATTTATTCATAACATATGGGAAAAGACCCGAGGAAACTGACTTAACGATAAAAACAATTAAACAAATTACAATAAAAACCCTGAAAACCATAAATTTTACACCCGAGCCTCAACTCTCATGGCCCGGTGGTTGGGGACCGCTGAGGTAGACCATAGAGAAGAAAAATACAGTAATCTAAACGAGATGTGACAAAAGCATTGACAAGTATGACAATACTGTTTGCAGTGAGTGAAGGACAAAGGGATTTAAACATTTAAAGCTGCTGGGGCAAAATATGGATCACAAGTCCCCAAAAATACTAGTTTCTCTTCATATCGTTGTTTTTCGTCCATGAATAAAAACAACACTTTTGTCCTGCAGTACAACTGACTGCCCAGTATTGGCGGTCGTGATGGAGTAATGCTTTGACTACTAGGGTAGTGAGAAAACTATAGATAGCCACTACTAGAGCCAGCTGATCAGTCATAGGGAAACTGCTAAATGGCCAAAGGCAGTATACCTGTTTCATATCAAGCTCGGCTTGGGTGTATCTTCTGCTGCTGGCAGACAGCTGGAGCAACAAAGCTGTGACAGGATACGTCTGTAACTAGAATAATAGCCTAATTACACTGTATTGTGCCAGCTCTGATATAGCGCTGATATATTAACATTATACTGTGTTAGGTCTCTGTTAAATTAAAAAATAAAAAAACCAAAACTTTTACAGTAATTTATCAAAAAAATTACACCAAAAAGGAGATTTATCTAGGAAAGCCACTGATTCCTTGATTTCTAAAAATTCTCTTTTATTGATCGAACCAGTCAAACCATGACCACAGTATCTACTTACATTTTATATATTTTGTGTAATGACTTAAGCTTTTATGTAACTTCTTGTAGATGTAAAGAGGCAGTGCACAAACACATGGGAAATCTATTTTCAACACCATGGATAATGCCGCTGCTTCATAATCATTTGGATGCTGGTCAGGCTGACACGAAAAACGCACTGAAATACATCATCACCTCTTCATCCTGCTAAGAGCAAAGCGAGCAGCTAGTCAATACTGGCAATGTCAAGAAGAGGAAAATAATGTAGTGCGCCCACAGTTTGTCATCAAATGACAACATCTGAGTATGTGCCGGGTTAGTCTGGAAGCTCGAGGCATTGCGAGTGGATTGTGACACCGCACAGCTCCTCCTGTCCACACAGGGCACGGAGGGCTGATTAAGGGCATTTAAGAGATCGGCCTGCTCTGTAAACTGTGCTGAGACTATTTCTGTACAGAATATGCTGCTGGCATTCAGACTGCGCTCAGAGTTTTTAGCTTGGCAAATGAAAACCCGTGCTTAACAGTCCTCTTCCTTCCTAATCCCCCCCCCATAACTTGGCTACATCGCACCCACTCCCCTAAATATCCCTCTTCTTACTCCAGGCATCTTCTGCTCACTGTCTGCACCAGGCTCAGTTCTCAGTGCAACGCCAGCATGTGTTATCAAAAGAAATTCAGGTTTTTGTGTTTCTCCCCGCATCTTTTCAACTCAGATATGCTTGTGTGTTTTCTTCTTCTATTTAGAGCTTTACCAAGAGTCTTTAGCTTCATTTTTTTCTGCATTTTTTCAAACAATGTCTTATCTTTCCTGCACGACATTCACACTCACTCCAGTGAATTCAAAGAACATTTCACCAAACCCTGAGAGCATGCTTTCGATGGTTTCATCTTTATCTGCTGGCGTCTTCAGCTCAATAAAAATCTGGCAAATTTGCTTGCAAGATCATAGATTTTCAGTTTGGAGTGAAGCCGGTGCAATCTGGAATCTCGACCGCTGCAGTTTCATTAATGGAGCAATGAACTCCGCCTGTCAGTATTTATACACGGTGCTCAAGAGGCTCCCGATGGCTCAAACAGAGAGTCATGCCGGGCAGCAGAGAGTAAAAATCTCCACTTAAATTCCTGAAGCATTTCTCTTCATCATTAACTGGTCACACTTCAGTAACTCAGCTCTGAACTAATCTGAGCTGCCTGACCAAGACTAACTTCAAACTCGGTCAGGCTTTTTGCAGTCATTAGCTGCTGGAACGGCATTCAGATGTCTGATGACTTGGTCTGCAAACCTAAGAAAAAAACAAACTCCGAGAGTTTTTCTGCTTAAAATAAGAAATAATAATTCAGTATAAAATGATGGATTGTATTTTACATTACAAATACTCGTATGGGATTACAGCAGCACATGTCCCTATTTTTTATGTGCAGGACACTGTTAGCAAGTTTGCTTGTCAAGCAAAAGGTCGGCTGGTTCACTTCCAGCCAGAGACACAAATACCCTGAAGGGTGTTAGTGTGTAAAAACATCCAAAGCCACCCACTGGGGTGACCCCCCTAAATTCAGACTTCATGTTATGCTCACTTCATGCTGAATTCGGACACTTCTTACACTTTAATTTGTCGCCCCCAAAGCTGCATCTACACAGGGCCCAGTTCACTCGTCATGCACGTCTTTGAAGCTGGTGAACTTTCCACGCTCTTGTGGAAAACATTTTTAAACCTTTTGAGCTACTCATTTTCTCAAACAGGAAGTGAGGAGCCCTGGTCCTTCCTCATGTTTTCCTACCAGCTGAGTTGCTGGTGAGGTCACTGTTATGATCATCTTTTCCATCATTCAGCCGTTTGAGTCTTTCATTCCACCTAAGTAGGGACGGCTCAACTTCACTGATGGAGCCACTAACTTTTAAATTACACCAGCGAACTCTAAAGCTCAATATCAGAACATCGATTTGTGAACTGAATCCCAGCAGAAACCAGCTCATGCAGCTCGTGAGCGGGACACACGCTGGCCCACCACAGAAAGTTAATGTTTTAGAACGGCTGAGTCAAACACTACCCAGAGAGTGAGCTGCCTTGGTGGAGGATTGTGCTCTCCTGCTTCTCTCTTGTGCTTCTTCTTTAGTCCAGTCTTTAGACTTGTGTTCAGGGTTCAGGGTTTATGTTATATTCATGCAGAAACATAGAAAAAAAATATTTAAAGCGTAAATGTTCACCAGCACCCTCTGTTCGCTCCAGTAGATTGGTACATTTTATGGGAGATTGGCACTCATTGTGTTGATTTATTAGATTTTTTAATGATTTTTTTTAATCATTTCCCCCTAGTATCCTATTTATAAATGCAGAGTAGTGACACTTGAGTAGAGAGACCTAAATTACTTTTGCTGAATGCAGCGCTGCAGTAATTACAAAAACAGCAGTTTTAGACCTAACCCAAGTCTCTGGGTGTTTTAACTGTGGTACTTACCTTCTTACAAAATACAGCAGTGTTATGATCTTATACGAGTGTCTCTCAAGATGCCACTCTGTAGCCCTTATTATTTATTAGAGATGGCTTTTTGATTTCCTATCAGATATTGTGAAAAGGCTGCAGGTCTCTGTCATGTTCAAGGAGCCTTAAAATGGATCAAGGCCGAACGTGGAGCATCGATCACAAGAGGTGTCATCTCCGCCTTCGCTTTCATTGATTGTCACTGTCAGAGCTGTTTGGGTACACCCTCAGGAAATGAACACAGTCATCGTGGACCCTGTGTGTGTGTGTGCGGTGTGGTCGTCACAAGCATGTGTGCGCATGTTTGGTCCCTCACAGTACCTGTCTTTGTGAGTAATTAAAATAAACCACCAGAGGTGTGGCATTTGTCATCCTCCCGGATTGTCAGCGTTTTGGGCGGTGCTAAAGTGGTACGTTTTTATCAGGGAAAAAGCACTCATCACAAAATTTGGATAAAAAAAACAGACAGAGAGAGATAGAGATGCTTTATACTTGACTGAAAGTGTTTTAAGTAGCTCAAAAAGATTGACGGGCAGGTCGGAGACACCAAGAGCTGTCAAATGACCACTGTTCTCAAAGCACCCGGTCCTTTTCACTTCACACCCACTCGGTTTGAGCACATTTTATGTGTCAAAGTCTGGATTACACAGGCACAACTGATGGATCACAGTCAGCTGTCCTTTCGCTTGCTAGCTTTTTACTATTATTGGACTTTGAATGTCCTCTTTTACCATTTTGAACACTTCACCATTGCAGTAAGGGTACACAAATGAGGTTTTTACTCTGGACCTGATGCCAATATTGGATATTTGCAGTAAAATATCCACAGCAGCTTTCGCTGTTGACATGCATAGCCAATCAAAGTGACGAGGACCACCTCTGGCCCTGCTCTAGCGTCCACTCATTCTGAGGTCTGTTTTTCTCTGTTCCCGATGCTTTTCCCAGACCGACAGGCACAGCCCGCTGCTAGGCGTACGCTCTCGTCCCTCTCTGGACAGCGGGAAGATGAGAGCATCTGTCAGGATGACCCGATACCTGGAGTCCTGGGGAGCTGCCAAACCTTTCGCCAATCTCCACCATCGAGACAGCATGACCACAGACAACGGCAAAATCAACACCAGAGTGAGTGTTGCTCTTTCTCAGATGCGAACACAAAGGTTCAGATATGACTTACTCATGGTCCGATTCTTCTTTCAGGACGTTCCGATGGGCCAGTACCACTTCCAGATGAGACGAGAAAGGTCCAAATCCCAGAGGAGGAGGTTTGAAGAAGAACTCAATGAACGGATGATTCGCACCATTGACGGCATTAACTCACAAAAGTAAGTAAGCGCTGTGTCCGCTGCATTATCTAGTTCTGCTCACACTTCTGATAAAATCAGAAACATCTGCAGTCAAAGAACTTCATCGGATTCAGGGCCGAAGTGACAGATGTAGATGGAGGTCTCTTTATTTAGTCATGATTAGATATGATGAAGCAGTCTTTAATGCATTGATGAACAGTTTTAAGTAATATATGATGAAGGAAAAAGGGGACGATTACAGCACTAAGCAGGTAAATCTAAAATAAAGCACTGCATTTATAAGAAAAAGAAACAGCTTATGGATATCATTTCAAGCAACTAAAACGACCCTCCCATGAGAGATATAACAATAGAAATACTGTATAATACAGTGCTGCGACAGTGTTTTCCCAATTTCTTTGTTTTTACTCAAAGATAACCTGAGTAAATACAAAATTCAATTTTTATTTTTTTTATTTATTAAAGGGAAAACAAAGCTAATCAAATGTACTTTGCTCCGTGTGGAAAAAAATACCCTATGTGTATGCGATCAGGCTCGAGAAGTAGAGTGGGTGTCCTCAGAGAGTCATTCTCAAAAATGAACCCTGTCTTCAGCATGTTCTCCAGCGCTGTATAAATGTGTGTGCAGTTGGTGAAAGTGGCTCTGGTGTATCATAGGGATAGGAAAGCTCTTTGTAAATGGAGTTCTTTTCCCTTAGTAGTACACAATTGTGTAGTTGTCACTACATTCACCGTACAGGTGAAAGATCCCCGGTTCAAGACTCAGAGGAGACACAAATCCGGCCTCAGGGGAGTCATGAGCTGGTGTACTCTTAGCGCTGGTCATACCTCGCCCAGGAGGGCTGAATCAGGAAGGACATCCAGCGTAAAACTGTGCCAAATCAAACATGCGGACCACCCCTTGGGAAATAAAGGAAGTGGGCTACACCCCTAACTTCTGACCTCAGCAATATCAAAATGGATGAGTTATAAAACCAAAGCTCACACACACTCTTCAGCTGTTATGTGGTTGGGACGTGCATTATTGGCCTATACATAGCCGTTGGCACATTGTGACGTGCAATATCATTTTTCCGCGCCAGCTGATTTTATCTCTCGCTGAGGATACAGCGACCATTAGTCATCCGGGGAATGACTTCTGGACTTTGTCTCACTTGTTGTCTCCAGACAGTGGCTGAAGTCTGAAGACATCCAGAGGATCTCATTGTTCTTTCACAACAAAGCCCTGGAGAAAGAGGTAGGCGAATGCATACAAAACAGCAGCCAGCATCGCTCGCTGGGAGAACAAATCAATGCAACTGTGTGGGTATCAGTGGAAAAGAAGTTGTTATGCAGGCTATATAAGGCTTATAGAACACAGGGGTGTCCACTAAATATGCTATACTACACCTCTGACTTCAAATTTCCATGCTCATCTCATCATTTGGAGATTACCACTATATTACATTAGTACACCATAGCTAGATTCTTCTTTCCATTAAGACTGATCGTTGTTACTTCTTTTGTTCTACGCTACCTAAATTTAGAGTATCATTAGAAACCAATATAAAGGTGCTGAAAGTTAAACCCTAAATTCAAAGCAATTACATGGTAAATGTTGAGCACTATCATTTTTTTCACTTCCTTGCTCAATTCTAACTTGTTTGCGATGCATGTTTAGTGCTCGTTCTGACTCTGATTTCTGCACTCATGGTCTCTATCTTCTCTCTACAGTACAGATCCACCACATTACCAGCCTTCAAGTACTACGTCACCTGCGCCTGCCTCATATTCTCCTGTATATTCATAGTGCAGGTCCTCGTCTTGCCCAAGTAAGTCTGCGCCAGTCTTACAGGGTTTACGCGAACTCCAGCTGTGACAGCAGGGCTGATGTGAAAAAGCCATTTGACGCCAGCTGTCTCATCAACGGGCACCGCGCTGAAATGAATGAGGCAGGGGAGCAAGAGGCGGAATGTTAAAAAAGGCGATGGAGATGAAAGGGCAGCGTGTCTGCTAGTGATTATAGATCAGGTGAATCAAAGTGTGGCGTCTCTTTAACAGCGGGGAGAGAGAGAGAGATTCGCGGTCATGCTAATTTACTGCTTCTGGGAGCCAAAAGTGTAATTCAGCATCTGAGAGGCCATTGATTTTCTAATTCAGCCGTCTCTCCCTCTTTATCTTTGCTCTGTTTGCTGCAGCATCGCGTTGCACATTTTAGACGTGACATCATCAGTTTTATGGCAGGCGTCCTTAAATCAGCTGTTACTGTGTTACTCCACGGGAAAACTGAAACATGAGCAAACCTGTTTTTGAGCCATACGATCCATGTTATGCTGCCTTAGTGTAAACGAACTGCAGGTCTGAGGAAAAATACATTAAAAGTTCTGTGATATTTATTGGCCTGGATGGCACTAGAGAAGGCTGAGAGGTGCCAAGAGACTTAAGAGTAATGTGTGCGTGTCTGTGTGTGTGTTGCAGAACTGCTGTGCTCGGGATCTCCTTTGGGATGGCATTCCTGTTATTGGCTTTGATCCTGCTCCTTTGCTTCGCTGGTCACATTCTGGTAGGTTCGAATACACACAGAAAAGCATGTGCACACTTGGAAAAACCCCAGTTTTAATAAACATATGCACAACGTAACCCTAAGATGGCTTGTTTAATAAGTCTGTGCTCCAGTTTTGGTGAGTGAACTTCTAGTATGTCATTAGTCTGTTACTTATCACTAATTAGCTGGTATCGCTGTCTGTATATGGCACCAATACAGCTTAGGGATGTGTCTTGTTAACCTAGTTTGCTAATGGTACCTGTTAACGCTCCACCAGTGCTAAATCATAGACTGTATGTAAATGATGGACACAGTGGCACTACCCATTGGTTTCTCAACCCTACAACTTGAAGCTACTATTTATATTTTTGTGGAGCCACAAATACCCATTTTCAGATGACAGTTGGGTGGTGTGGTAGGTTATTAGCAAGCTGGGTTAAAATGCTTCATTCTTAAACTATACATGCACCATGCCTTCTAAAAAGTGCTCAATAACACTAATAAATACTAGACTTGTTTTTACTGTACGACAACCTTCTTGAACAGGCTGTACCTCAGAACATGTTCGGTTTAAATGTTCCAAAAGGGACCAATCAGACTGAACTTGTTAATTTCATAGCTAAAGTTGTGGTGAGTCTGTGGGTATGAGCTCACTTTTACAGTTAGCCCCAAGTGGCCATTTAAGGAATTGCAGCTTTTGGGATCTCAACATTAGCCAGAGGTTGATGTTTGGTGTAAAGCTCTAACTATGCTATATAAATTTATGAGCCAACTTTGATTAGGTACCCCAGTTCAGCTTCTCATTAACACAAATCCTTACTATGTCAATCAAATGGCAGCAACTCAGTGTGCTTAGGCTTGTAGACATGGTCAAAACGGCCTGCTGAACTTTAAAAGTGAGCAGCAGTTCCTGGGGCCAAAATGATTTGCTTGTGCCAGAGGTCAGAGGAAGGAAATAGTATCTCAAATAACCACTCATTACAACCAAGATATGCAGAAGAGTTTCCCTGAATACACAAGATATCAAACCTTTAAGCCCGTCTGGTCTGATGAGTCTCGATTTCTGCTCTGAGACTCAGATAGTAGGGTCAAAAGTTGTCATAAACAACATGATAGCTTGGATCCATCCTACCTTGTATCAGTGGTCCAGGCTGATGGTAGTGTAGTGGTGTGGGGGATTTTCTTGGCACACTGAGCATTGACTGAGTATTGTTACTGACCAATGACTCCTCCCAGCAGGGTAACGCACCATGTCTCAAAGCTCATATCATCTCAAACTGGTTTCTTCAACATGACAATAAGTGCATTGTACTCAAACGGTCTTTCAGTTTAACAGATACCTTTGGGATTTAGTGGAACAGGAGATTCTCCTCATGAATGTACAGCGGATTCCAAATTACCATCAGGGTGTACACCTCACCCCTGGCGTCGTTGCCCACCTCTCAATTTTAAATACACGTAGACATTGAGGGCTAGCAGGAGGGGCTATACGCTTACCTGCTGCTCTGGCAGGTAGCTCCATGCCCTCCTGGGTTTTAAATGCACCTTAGAACACACATACATCAACACTACATAAGAGCGGGTGGAGGGAGGTTTGGAGTCTTCCTACACCCCCGTTCTCTGCGGCCTGCTGGAGCGGGGGGGGCTAGGAGGAGGAGTTGGCCGTCCGACTGGGGTCTGGAATGTGGGGCCTCCCTGCTGCTGCGGAGTCGGGGCAGTCTGCTTCTCCCCACCGCAGGGAAAAGGGTAACATCACCTGGGTCTGGGCGCAGTTTCCCCCTCCAGGGGCAAGGGTACCTAGACCCGGGGCTTAGAGTACGCTTGGGGAGTGTGATTGTGTGTACAGCGTCTCTTTATGTCCGTCTCCACGTTGGGTGAGTGTTGAGTAATTGTATATGAGAGCATGAGGGTGGGAATAGATGTTTGTATCTGTGTGTGCCTGTTTGTCTGTGTCTATATGTCAGGTTGGGTATCAGACGCCACCTCTCTGGGGACATCTCAGGCCCTCCAAGGTTTGGAGGCCCATCTCCCCCCACCACTTCCCCTGCCGGTGGCAGACGCCCTCAGACATCGGTGCGTTGGTGGTTCTTTGTGTCCGGGGGTGGGCGCCCAGGTACCCACCGGCTCACTCCTTGGCGGCTGCTTATCGGGGCCTGGAGCCTGGGGCTCGCTCGGGCCACTTCGGGGATGGGGTGCCCTCGGCCTCTCAGCCCGGGGCTCGGTCACTCAGGCACAGCTGGCTGCCGGCGGAGCTCACGGGCACGTCACTGCAACCCCCCCGGCTTCTGCTCCGCGGCTGCTGAGTGACCCCTCATCTGGGACTCTCCTCAGCTCTTTCTGGGATAGTGGCGCGGCTGCCCCTCTGTTGGTCTTCCTTGGTCTCTTGTGTTCTGGGGGCCTCTGGATGTCTGGAGTTTTGATCTCCTCCATACCTGCTTCATGCCCTGGAGGACGGGGCAGTGGCCCCCCACACCCTCTAGCAGATCATTACATGAAGGAACCTTTTAAAAACAAGCGCGTTCATGCTCACAGGTGCACACACGGGTGATCACACACACAAACTACACCCTTTTTGGCTCCTACCTCAAAGCACACTGTGCGCTGTCGATCTTACGTGCTGCACAATAATGTTTAATATTTAGTATTTACTGTCATATTCCCATATATCATTGTGATGTTGTTTATTACTCTCGTTTTCTTCTGCTTGCTTTCTTTTTTTCTTTCTCAACAGGTGATCCAGGTGATCGATATATGTATTTTTTGTCTGCTTATTCTGTTGGTTTTTGGTTTTTGCCCTTCTCCCCCGTCCCTCTTCTCAGCTGTTTTTCTTTCCCTCTTTCTTTCTCCCCTTTCTTTCCACCAGTCAAGTCTGTCCCGTATTCAGCAAGTGAAAATAAAATAAACAATAAAAGGTGAATCAAATGGACCATTACGGCAAGGCTGGGATGGTCCATTTGGTAAAGTAAATCCGTTGGGCATCTTTCTTTGCCTTTAGACAATAATTCTGATGGCAAAAGAACCAAACGGGACAGGCTAAAAAAAAAAAAAAAAAAAAAAAAAAAAAAAAAAAAAAAAAAAAAATGAATGTACAGCTGACAAATCTGCAGCAGCTGTGTGATGCTATCATGTCAATATGGGCTAAACTCTCAGAGGAATGTTTCCAGCAACTGATTGAATTAGTGCCACAAGGAATTAACCAGCCTGGTACTACCAAGTTCTACCCACACATACCTATATTTTATATATACAGTAAAACAACAATGTGTTTTGCACTTACTACCTCCTACATAAAATGTATCTCTATAAATAACAGTGTAATTAGTTCCTTTATACTTGAGAGATGGTTGATTATCAGAAAAGATTAACAGATGTTCAGCAGAGGAACAGCTGCTATCATTACATGTGAGGAGTATATGAGCTAATCTACTCTTTTGTACTCGTTCATAAATTAGCGCATGCACGAATTCCCTGCTACGGTTAGCTTTCTAACGTAAGTATAGGTTTGGGTATTGTCTCAGTCAGCCACAAGAACCTGACACAGGATTTATGGACAATCAATAATGGTTTCTCCCTTAAGAACCCATTTCCTTGTCCTCCTTTCTCTAGAGAGTTCTATCACCCAATAGACGTGGGTCACTTCTAGTTAGTGGGGAGATATCAATAACCGTGGGTCTCTCCTGACCTAGATATTCAAAGAGGGGAAAAAAAAGGAGAGCTCAAGTTTGATGAGTTGGCACTAACCATGATTTTAACAGTCAATATGTTCCCAGTTAAAGCTGCAGTGGTCACTGGTGAGCGAGCACGCGTCTGACTAATGAGAAACCTTGCATGCTCTGTGTGCTTTGGCTCCGTGCGCCCGGTTGGGTTTGTGTAAGTCATTATTAATGGGGCATATAAAAGCTAAAGGACATGTTCCATTCATCTGTGAAAGAGTGCATTACACGGTTATTGTGATCAAACACATTTCTTGGAAAATGTCTTTTCAAGTCAGATGAGCTTAGCTCACCATTTAAGCCAGAGTAGGTGTGTTTTTTTTGTTTGTCTTCATCTGTCTCGGAAAACACTGCTGTAGTGTCGCAAAATACAAGGACACAAAACAAAGCATGTGTGAACATACCGTCCTGAAGGGTGGCAAATCAAAAACTAGCCGGCAAGCTAATATACACTAATATAACTTACTTTAGATCATATGTCTGCCTGAGGTGAATTCATCCTGTGTCTCAGTGGAGACACAGGAGCTGCCAAATTTCTGCTCTTTTGTTTGTCAGCTTAAATGTATCATTTCATATATGCTGAAAGTGTCCTGAGGACATGGAACTATAGTAGTGTGGTTAAAAAAAAGCACAAAATGCTCCGTCTCTGACGACAGCTACAATTTGAAAAGACCTGAAAAGTTGTTTTTTTTCTTAAGAGGAGACCATAATTGTGTTGGATTTATTCTAGTATAAGCATCACTGCTTTGTCAAACAGATGCCCCATTGTCAAAATCCCCCTCCCTCTTCCTGGTATTGAATCCTCCATCTGAACAGGCCTCAGAGAAATCAATGTTACGCTGTATGGGAGCCAGGGAGGACAATGTTCTTGAGTGGCCCCGTAGCTTTCTTTTTTCCCTGCCAGGCTTGTTGAGAAGTTCAAATTATTATGTTATTATCCACATCAGTCTTGATTTTTCTTGGGTCTATAGGGCAAAGAATAGACTTAATAGTATCCTACCTGGGTTAAATAATTCCATATCTAGCCACGCTGATTAAGGATCATTATTAATCCTCTTAACTATTTAATAAAACTGTGTAGCCAGGGAAAAGCTAGACCTCTCTCTTTTTGTAGCTTACCCTTTTATTAATGCTAGTTTCTGCTTGTTCTAAAGAAATAAACCTACTGATTGGTTTTCTGCTCTTGTTACTAATCAGGATTGGTGTTGCCATTTGAAAACGAAGCCTTAGTAGAGCTTTCGTTGCATGTAAAAGCAAGCCCAACGTAGCCAATGGCAGCATTATTCCCTGTGTATGTACATGGGGATGACAGTTGGTCATTAGTGGGCACTCCAGGCTCTGCTTGCATAACCTTCTAATGTACTGTGTGCCAGAGCAGAGTGGATAGAAGTCTTTCAAAAGCCTTTACTGCATCTAAACTTATTATTAGACATGCACTGATCAATAAGCCGGTGATTGGAACAGGCTGGTGTCCAGTCGGCCTCTAATTTACACACGTCTGTTCCAAAACTGCCACAGCTTGAAATGCACCAACCCAGAAGGTGATAGTGTTAGAACAGCATGAATGAGTACGTGTGAAGGCAACACTGGCCTCAGTGAGGGATCTGGCAAAGGGAGCCTTTATCAGAGGAATCATAACACATCTCCAGATAAGGAGTTCTGTCTCTCTCCCCCATCCCCAACTCTTCGTGGTAGATGTGTGCGTCTGCCTGAGCCTGCTTGTGCCAGAGGTTTCTTATTGTTTAAAGGCAGTTTTTCTTTCCCACCGTCACCAAGTTGTTGCTTTTGGGTTTGTCTGATTGTTGGGATTTCTCTGTATTATTGTAATGTCTTTACCAGACAGTATTATGCACCTTGAGGTGACTGTTGTTGTGATATGGAGCTATACAGATATAACTGAATTGACCAATAAGCTCTGACTATAAAATCAAATCCCATATGTTTGGATCTATTGCTGTTTATCAGTTAGCTCAGGTCACTGGTAAAACTCATTATTAATACCATTTAGTTGTTTTTTGCATGCATTAAAATATCTGTGAGTCTTTCCTCCTGTTTACTTGTCTGATACTATATTTACATTGTATATTACCATACGGTATTACTGTACTCCACTGCAGCGGTACCCAACCCCCGGGCTTTGGACCAGTACCGGTCCGTGAGTCATTTGGTACCGGGCCGCGATAGTTGAGGCTTGGGTGTGAAATTTATGGTTTTCAGGGTTTCATCGTTATTTTTTATCGTTTTTATCGTTAACTCGGTTTCCCTGGGTCTTTTCTCGTGTGTTATGAATAAATCTTTTTTTTTTCTTCGCGACACCTTAAAGGCCGGTCCCTGAAAATACTGTCGGACATAAACCGGTCCGTGGCGCAAAAAAGGTTGGGGACCGCTGGTCTACTGTATATTACCTTCTACCATAGATGCAAATTTAATACACTGCTCAGCCTTCTAAGTAAAAGAGAGTCCAAAGATGGTCCTGCGGCCAGCATTACCTTCATATTAACAACAGATGGATGTGTAGCATGCATCTTTTCCAGTTCAGAGATCTTTCTGTTTTCTTTGAATTCTGCACACTAATTATTCCTATATCACAAGACACCACATGGGGATGAAGGACCTTCTTGAACTTTTAGCATGTACTTGCTGTAGCTATATCTTTATGCCTTAGGAATCATCTGCCCTGGACTGTACATAAATAAAATAAATGTGACGTTTTAAATATACTGTTTTCCAGCTTACAGCATCCTTTCTAATTAATCCCCAGAGGAAAGCAGCGTTTCTCTTTAGCACTCCCACTCCCTGTTTCCTCACCTTCAAATCATTCCCTCTGTTTCTTTGCATCCACAGCAGGGAAGGAAGGGGTCCTTCTGCTCTCTTACATGGTTTCCGACTTCTTCTCGCATCATCGTCACCAATAACCCCTGGCTGCGATTGGTCCTCACCATGACGACCACTGCTCTCGTGCTGGTCATGGCTGTCTTTAACATGGTGAGAAGCCAGTTTTAAATGTTGTGAATGTGGTTTGACTGCTGGTTCTTGGAAGTGCTGCTGAAGCGTCAGATTCTGTGCCATGCATTTCCTGATAAAAGCTGCAGTAGCACAGTGGATACTTCTGATGATTTATAAGATTTGGTTTGAATAGACTGCACCAATACTGGCTTAAACTTTAACATTTCTATGTTGTTTTGTGTACTGCAGACTATGTCAAGTTGAAATAAATCAGTGCTGCAGACAGAACAGCAGAAAAACAGTTGCCACGGGGTTGCAATCAAACCTTCTTAATACTAACAATAATTTGAACCACTTGCTACAACTGAAGTTTACCAGTGTGTGTTTTTAAATGAAGCTTTTGGGGAACTTTATAACTACAATGAATTTTCTTCAGAAATCCAGATACAAGTCTTGTCTCAAAATCAAAGGTCAGAAAAATGTCGTTACACCTTAAAAGGCAAGTAGATCAATGGAAGTCTAAAACTTATAAGTGGGAGAAACAGGAATACTTCTCTAAGAGCAATCAGAGGTTTTAAAATGACAGCTTAGAAAAGGTTAATGCCCTTCCTGTGGAAGGGTGTTTTAAGGAAACTGGTAAACCTGATCATGTGATCGACATAATGGATTCTATGAATAACCAGATTGTTTTCGAAGAGGTAAATGGTGCCCACAGAGCATAAACTGAACCTTAATGGTCATTCCTGAAAGACAATCGTGCGTAACATAAACATAAGCCAACCCAAAGTCATCCCCCAGCAAGGTCTTCAAGGTCAACTTCATGATTTAGTGGTTGAAAATTGAACAACTGATCAACATATCTAAAGTATCTTATAATATGGTATCTTAAATATCATGTCACATTTGATCTCTGACCTCTTCTTCAAGGTCAATAGACTGATCCAAAGGTCAGAGTGATAATAATACAATACAGAGCTATTTAAAACTATGTTTCTTACTGCTATTGTTTGTATTGACAACATATAGGCATATAGGGAATGTGAATATGTGGGGAGTCTAAATATCACATTACTTTGGACCTTTGACCTCGTCTTCAAGGTCAAATAAGGCCAGACTTTCATAAAATGCCTTTAATTTTTAAAACTGTGATTAAAACTCTACTGCCTTTGTTTGTGTCGGCAACATTTAGGATACGATACCAATGTATGGGGATTATCACATTGTAGTAATGCATTAAAGTCTGCATCCAAATATCACGTCACATTTGACCTCTGACCTCACTTTTACATGTCACACCAGCCATTCAAAAGGCAGCACTATTCCCTTAAAAGTAAACACTGCCCAGAGAGTGGCAGAGGTTTGCACTCTCGGAGGTTTCCTTCCAAGGAGCAAGACTTTCTTGTAATTCTTTGACATTTTTCTTTGAACATTGGATGCTTTTTCACTCCCTTTCAGTCCAGTCCTTGTATGTCCCGTGTTTTCCCTGTCTTATTGTTAAGTCTCCGTCTGCGTTAGGTGTTCTCATGTTTGGTCATTTCCTGTGTTATTTTGGTACTCTCTGTCTCATGTGGCTATTCAGTTTTCTTTCCCCGAGTCTTGTTTCCCCCGTTTGTCTGCACCTGTGTGTTCCCTACAGCTGCCTCTAGTTCCCATTATTCCCTACTGTGTGTGCATATGAGCCCAATCAGGCCTTTCTCTTTTATCAGTAAATCTCTTTACCCCTCGCAGGGTGTGTCCAGTCTGCCTTAGATCCTGTTATTTACACTTGTAATATTTTCAGTCACTTTTAGTTTGGTTTTCCCTTCCTAAGCATTTTCAGTTAGTTCTGTTCCTGCTCTCATTTCTTCCCCCAAATTTGTTACCCTTTCCTTTCAGACTGTTTCAGCTGCCATTCAATAAAGGTATGCTTTAATTTCCATCTCACCTGCCTATACTAAGTCTGCATTCGGGGTCCTGATCCACAGCTCATGTCAATAACACAGTCTGACAGGCATAAAGTTGTATTTTTGCACCAACAGGGTTCCCAAAGCGCTATTAGCTGATATTCACTTGACTTTTAAGCTTGTTAGACTTGGCTAAACTATAAACTGTATTTCAATAACTGAGAGATCACTTGGAAGAATTTGAAATGATTTATTGAGATAGAAATTTTTGTATTTGGTAATTAGAATCCAACCCATCATGTTAGGATTTAGGACAGGACCTCCCAGAGTCTAGACGCTAGTGGTGGTGAAGAAAGTCTAAGAGAAAGAAAGTCTGAACACAAAGTGGAGGCCGATAGGCTCAAAGAAGGCGGGCGAGAAGATGATTGGACTAGAGTAATGATGTCATTATTTAGATTGACAGCGTGGGAACGCGGTAGATAATGTCAACAGAAAAGCAGCCGAAGACCAATGAAATCATGCAGATGACTGATCACAGATGTTCCTTATTGAACTTACGCATAAGCTTCATTTCTATGTATGTTTACACATTTCAATAAATTTTCCTGGCAAAACATTAAGAAACTGGGGTTTCGCAAGACTTTTTCACATCACTGTATTTATACACAAACATTAAAATGTGAGTACACAAATATATATACATGTGAGCCTTTCACACTGTTACGATGGCACAAAACAACCCACACAGGAGCAATGCACAAAGAAATAAAAATAACATAAAACAAAGTCTGTGAAGAATAGCTTTTTCTCCCCCAAATTACACCTGAAACCTTCATACTCCTGGCAGCTAAATGTCATGTAGCTGCAGGCAATATAAGTAATTAGAGAGCAAGAGTACAGTTCCCGTGGCACACACAAAAAACTTGCTGTTTTATATCACTGGCGCACACTTTCTGCAAAAAAAGGGACCGTCATTATAATCTGGGGCTACAGTGTTCCACACAAAACTGGACTATTTCAGGAATTTCCCTTTAGTTAGTGCATTCAGCCTGCGTCAATCAGCTGCTGTTTCTTTGTAAACTGTAGAAGAAATACACGAGATCAAAAACACACATTCATTATTTACTGTTTCTATTCTATTTTTACTCACTTGATTACACCACAGCAGCTGTGGAGGTCAGTTGTACCACTGCTGAGGTTTTTCTCCCAAAAGTGATGGTTGTATTTTTTGGCGTTGTGGTTTTCCATACAATATGCTGTCCAGTTCAGGCATGAGAGTCCCTGCTTATGGTGATTAAATGGGGGGTTTCTTTCAAATCTTAAATAGACAAACTGTCAGTGTGAACAGCATCATTTGGCACGCAGCAGGAAACAGGCGTGAAATGTGTCACAGAATATGTGCATTACACATATATGTTATACAATAACGATAAAGGTGAAATCTTTAAAGAGTTTTGCTGCCAAAGTGTAAAAGCATATTTCAAATGCTTTAAATGTTTCTCTTGGAATGACTTCTGTTAAATGATGGAAACAGGAAATTCACTCCCAAGGTTACGTTTCACTAAATTAGAGATTAACTCTTGGAGCTGATCCAGATGCACGCCTATAACAAAGAATTGAGATGTTTCAGAATGTGATGCTCATACATCAGATATGTTCACATGTACTTATGAAACTGGAGGTTTTGCCTTTATTTTCTAAAGGAACCGTCATAAACTAATAGATTGTCTTATCTTTGTGCATCTCTGGACTCAATTCGTGCATGATGTTGAGGTATGCAGGTGTCACACCATAGCAAAGTATTACACAGACCTTTGGTTAAAAATGTAGCTTACTTCAAGTTACTGTAATTTAATCCATTTATACTCATAATCAGGTTTGTGGGCTTGGTTCTATTTCTCATGATAAGAGTTTCTTTAAAAATGAATAGCTTCAAATTGCAATCAAAGTTGTTGTAGCTCTTTGTAGCTCTTTGGGAATCACCTTTTTATGGTAAAATGCTATTTTATTCCTGTCAAAATGTGTGTAACCTTTGGCATTGCCATATACATAGATTCAGCTAAAGTAATGGGAACAAATTATGTGTTTTTGTGACCGGCTGCTAAAAACAAAGTGCCCAAAAATACAAATTAAATTGGTTCTTTGCTAAGTTGTCTGTTATGTGTAGAGAAAACAGAGGTTCATTTCTTGAGTTAGGCGCCTTTTTATGCTTGAGTGAGTCACTGGTCAGTGTTAAGTGTTCAAACACATCCCTCTGAAAATGGTCTGGCCCAGGGGCTGGAGTGAAAAAGCAGCCAATGACCAAAGAAAATCTTGGAAAGATCTTTAGAAAGGCTGGAGACCTATGCGATGTGACTGACAGAAAATAATTTAGAAAAAAAGTTGATGTATTTGTTGATTCAAATGTTTATATGGATTTGTTTTGACATTGACATTGAAGAAATGTCAACACCTTCATGGTTTACTTTCTGTGTATTCTGCTTGGATCTCTTTTGCTTCTGTTAGTTTTTTGTGGAGGATCCTGGGGGACCTGTGGATGACATCCTGCCAACTGTGAATCTAACCAATAACAGCCAGCTGGACTACATGGTGGACAACACAGGCAAAAACAAATTTTACCTGCCAGTAAGTACAGCAGTGAGAGGTCAGCAACATGACCTGCAGAGAAAGTACTGCGGGCATCTAAAAAATGACATCTAAACAAGCAAAATGAGACATCTGTGTCTCTGTGTTGTGTTATGTTTGTGTCCAGCTCTGTAACTTTTCTTGGAGTCTAGTAGAACAGGTTTGCAAGATCTTGAGCTGAGCCTTGGTGCAGCCCCTCAGTTCATCGTCTATCAGAAACAAGCTGTTTTAGCTGTGCTCCCTTTAAGGCAGCATTTGGGGCCTTACAAAACTAAAAGTATCCCACATTTTTATCAAAGTATGTAACATAACTTATCAGTCACACACCACAGCACATGCCAAATTGGGTCATCTGTTGTTGATGTTCCTTTACTCTCTTTCAGTACTTTATCTACTGCTGTATACTGGGCTTGGTGTCATGCTCCGTGTTCTTGAGGATCAACTACGAGCTGAAGATGGTGGTGATGCTGGTCGCCGTGGTAATCTACAACATCATCATCCTCCAGACACATGCAACTCTACTGGATGGATTTAACAAAGCCTTATACCGCACAGATAAACCAGATAGGTACCTGCATGCACTCGTTCTCCCTTTTTCCTCCACACATCCTTTCTGCTTCATTATTTAGGAAATAATGAAATCATTCTTAGGTCAACTTTAGGTTAATATTATCTGTTTGAAACCCTCCGTCACGCTGACCCTGCAGCCTGCTCACATCAGTAGAAAAGAGCTTATTAAAATGACTAATGAGACTGGACCACGGGGGAAGACTGATGCTGAGGCAGCAATATCCCAAGTGTCTGTCGATCAACTGCAACCCCTGGAGATGGGGATGATGAATGGCAGCAGTTTGTGTTGATGGAGCTCAATTCACTTTTGACTGACAGCTAGAGTCTCACTGCTGACAAAATCCCATTATGCAAAAAGTTTCCAGGGCATCTAGAGAGACTGCGGAAAGAAAAACTTTTTTTCTCAAGCTCATATTTCTCCTTTTGTTTCTCTTCTTCACCTCGGCTTTTATTAGCATGAAGAGAATACTGCTTTTGCCAGAGCACGGAGGCAAGTAAATAAGAATAGCAATGAAGTGGAAAAACAAGAAGGAAACAGACCAGGGCTGACAAATAATAATTTCCACTTTAGTATCTTGAAGGAGAACTTTAGGTGTGCTGTCTGTGTAATAACAGGCACAGGATTACATATCCACAGTCTGTTGAGTTATAAGCTACAGCTACTAATCATTAAAGTAAGTTGATATGCAAGCTACAGGAATGGAGAATAGAATACATTTTTTAAATGACTGATTAAAGGTAGGGTTAATAGTCTTTTTAGGTTATTTAAAAGAAAATTGTACTCATGAATATTTATGGATTAGTGTTTAATTACATAACAACAAATGGATGCATTCTCATAAATTTATAGTTGATGTATTAAAAATATATAGGAGTGGGTGCAGGCTTTCTGAAGTTTTTAAATACAGTGGCCAGGAAGGATATCTCCCTTCTGACTAAATACATTTTACTTATATGACTACACACCAGCCACATGCATAGTACGTTAGGAGAAGAGAGGGGAGGAGAAGGGAAGTTGTAGGCCTTGGCGTGCTGTGGAGGCACATTTCAATTCATGCCTGCCCTTTTAAACTGCAGACATGAAATATTATACCTATATTTTATCATCGGAGAAAGGGTCACCTTTACCAAAAAAAAGGGAAAATGTAAAAGAAAAAGACAAGCAGTATTGATAAAATGTCATCTTATTCCTTCTAAGCCTGACCTCCTGAACCAAAGTCAGGGCTCTAACACATGAACATTTGCATAAACATGCTCATTTATTCCCCAAATTGTCACAGTTACCTATTGTCAACAGATTAGACATCCATGCATCCTTTTATCCATCCATTCTGTTCCGCTTATCCTTGTCAGGGTCACAGGAGGGTGGAGCCTATCCCAGCTGTCTTAGTGCGAGAGACAGATTAGACATGTGACCCTCATATCTCTGGACAGTTGACGATGAGCTGGCTAGACCGCAAAAGCTGCTTTTCAGCTAAGATTTTGCCAGCTAATGTTGGACTTGAAAGTCCCTTAAATCACACTTTCCCTCTGATAAATAGTCTGATTACATTCTTACATCATATGAGAGTTTATTCACAAAGCATCAGAGTCCAACAGTGTCCCACAGACTTATTTAAGTTAAATGTAAGTTAATGCTGGCTAGATCAGTGCCTAACAGCAGCTAACAGAGGGTAACAGCAGCTAACACAGGGTAACAGCAGCTAACAAAAGCAAAAACAGCAGTAGTTATGAATAGAAACATCGGGAAATCCTCAACAACTCAGTCAAAAGTGAGCTTCACTGACTCATCAACTAGTTCGTTTCAGAGTCCCTTCACAAAGTTTTACAGCTTCCTCCAGAATATAAAAAGTGGATGTTTCTCACCCAACACAGACAGCTGAGGTAAACAGCCGACTCAATAGGGAAAAACTTAGAGGTCAAGAGTCCCTTTGCTGTCTGAGTACACTTACTACTGATGAACCACAGCCAGGGTCTTTGAGTTAACTCAGGGGTAAAAATATAAAACACTGCATAATGTTTAATTGACCTTATCTGTTTTCTGAACCTCGTAGCCATGACTGCTGTGGGTTTCAGTCTAACCTTAATGCTTTTTATCTCTTTTGGCTAACTCAAATGTGTTTGTCCTTTAGCATCTACCATCGTTAGGATTATGAACTTAAATTAGGAGCGGCAGTAAAAACAGAATTCAGCTGACAGCAATCTACTGGTGAAATTTTACACACTTTAAGTTATAAATGGGATAATATGGGCATTTTTCAAATAATGAATAGATAAAAAAGAGAAGAATCTAGCAGTGCTTGTTAATAGTTATGCCAATTTATAACAAACAATTTGTTTATTTCTTTTATTTAAAGAAATAAAACTCAATAGAATGACTGTTTCTTAACTAAAACAAAAAGCTTATCAACTCAAGTAATATCAAGTATTCTAGAGAAAAAGGTAAGGCCATCTTACTGGCAGCTGAAGCTTAGCCCAAACTGAGTGATGCAACAGGACAATGATCTTAAGAAAAGCAGCAAAAAGAAAAGAATCACAGTGCTGCGATGGCCCAATCAGTCCAGACCTCAACCTGACTGAAATTCTGCAGTGAGATTTTAAGAGTGCTGTGCATAAACGAATGCCTGCAGATCTCAATGAACTGAAGCAACAGTGTAAAGAAGAGTGGGCCAAAATCTCTCCACATTGATGTGAGAGACTGCTAAAGTCATACAGCAAACAGTTACAAAGAAAAGGCCAAACGTAGCAGTCAGTCAGTCCTATCTGAGACATACAGTCCTTTTGAATAAACCTCAGTTTCATGACTTAAGCACCCTGTGCACTTTTCTGTGAAAGATCTGCAAATGTCTGATCAGCTTTTATTGTTTCTATTAAGATTTGCACATTCATCTAACAACTAGGCAGCTGCAGCAGCACCTTAGCACCCAGCGACACACAAACACACTCACTTTGCCACTTTACTTAGTGACAATAGCAGAGAAAACTACACGCTGAAAAGTGTGGTTACACGTAACTAGAGCTGATGCTGAGAATACTCATTTTCACAAGTGTGACAAGTGTTTTTTCTCTCTCTCTGTCTCTGCTGTTGGTACGTTTGAATGAAGCTGTGAGGAACATTAACATACAGATGCATGTTTTATCATAGACACTGATGAAGCAATGTCACAAACCCTGTGTCTAGGTCAATGTTGCCAAAGGTATTCACTCACCACCCATCTAAATCACTTCCAATCACTTCTATGGCCACAATTATATAAAATCAAGAAAAACGAAACTGCTCCTGCAAACATTTGTGAAAGAATGTGTTGCCAGTGTGGTACATTGATAGGATGCCACCTAAGCAGTCGTGAAATTTCCCCACTACTAAGTATTCCACAGTCAACTGTTAGTGGGATTATAACAAAGTGGAAGTGAGTGGGAACGACAGCAACTGAGCTATGAAGTGATAGGCCACGTAAAATCAGATTCGGGTCAATAGATGCTGAGGTGCGTAGTCCAGAGAAGTCCCCAACTTTCTGCAGAGCCAATTTGTACAGACCTCCAAATGGGCCTTCAGATTTGATCAAGCACAGTGCATAGAGAGTTTCAAGGAATGGGCTTCCATGGCCGAGCAGCTGCATCCAAGCCTTACATCTCCAAGTGCAATGTAAAGTGTCGGATGCAGTGGTGTAAAGCACACTGCCACGGGGCTCTAGAGCAGTAAAGACATGTTCTCCGGATTGACGAATCACACTTCTTCATCTGGATATCCAGTGGGTTTGTACCCTTCTGACTGTGTTGTGCCAAGCGTAAAGTTTGCTGGAAAAGGGATTATGGTGGGGGTTTGTTTTTCAGGAGTTGGACTGGGACCCTTAGTTCTATGAAAGTAACTCTTGAAACAGTTTGGAGCTGGCCGCTTCCTGTTCCAACACAACATGGATGAGCGAGTTTGTTGTGGATGTACTTGACCAGCCTGCACAGAGCCCTGACCTCAACCTGATAAAACATCTTTGGGTAGAATAAGAGCGGAGTCTGCGAGCCAGGACCAGGGTCCAACGTCGGCGTCTGACTTCACAAATGCACTTCAGGAAGTGGTCAAAAATTCCCATAAACACACTCCTAAACCTTTAGGAAAGCATTCCGAGAAGGGTGGAAGCCCTTATAGCTACAAAGGGTGGGCTGACATCATATTAAACTATGAATTAAGAATGGGATGTCATTCAAGTTCATATGAAGGCAGATAACTTAATACATTTGGCAATATACTGTTTACATATATACATATATATATACATATATGTGTGTGTGTGTGTGTGTGTGTGTGTGTGTGTGTGTGTATTTTAAAACTTATTTATTTATGGCCTTAGTTTAAAAGGGGCTTCATGGGCTTTCCTGTGGATTCATGCACAAACCTGGTTTGCTGTTTCCAGCAGTAGTATGGAGTGTATGTGTGATGGATTCAATCCATCACACATACACTCAGTTTGTGTGTGAGAGCATTAAACTTTTGAATTTTCAGAATAAAACGCTGAATGTTGTTATGGCATTTCCTCTCTTTTCAGACCGGGAGTCCTGAAGGATCTAAAGACCATGGGTTCTGTATCTCTGTTCATCTTCTTCATTACGCTACTGGTCTTAGCCAGGCAGGTGAGCAGCTTCCTCAAAGTGGGCTCGTGTAATGTTTTCCCTTTGAACCCCACCCTTCTTTTCACGTCGTTCAGCACAATCACAGAATCAGCGACTCAGTGGAGCAGCGATGTTTTTGGGGAGATTTAGCCCCGGTCGATCTGGAACGACTTTTATGACTTTGTAGAAATTTTTCTGGAACAGATGAAAGACAGTTAAACAGTGTTGGAGGACTTGGCTCATTATAAAGAAAGATCAAAATATCTTTGGAGCACTAGATCTGCCAGTTTGGCCCACTGCCTCCATCTCCTCTGTGCCCACCATCCTCACTTCATGAGACCCAAACTCATCTGACACACATTGGGTGTTTGTGTTTTATCTTTTTTTTTTTTTGTGAGGTATACCATCCATCATCTCTGACCTCAAAGCTGATGTTCGGGACAGAAGGACAGCCACAAGAGCTTTAGTACCCAAACTGGGGCTCCTCTGAGAGGCACAGTTGGTCCAAACTAGCTCCCTGTGTTGTTCTCATTCTGGGTCACTCTCAGCAGAAAAGAGAGGGGACTTTGTTATGGAAACACAACTTTGCTGAGAGAAACTCTTTGTCACGTACAGATCATGAGGTAATTGGGTTCATTTTTTTTAACAATGCTTTTGGGTTATCGAGAAATATCATTTCTAAAACAGGTCAAAAGGTCTTTCAAGTGGTATTGCCCACATTTTCCACTGGAGTTGGCTGTATATGCTTTAGGCTGCTATTAAGAAATTTGCCTTACAAATTCTTCATCTTTAGCTCTAATGAGGCTTTTCCCAGGCATTTAGTCAAAGAGAGGGGAAAGCAGGTTACCATAAACAAGGCATCTGTAATTCATCCCTGAAGAACAGCTGCGCAATGGAGCAAAACTCATTTATAGACTTTTTAGCTGTTTTCTTAACAGCATCTGATATGAGCTCTACTTCTTTCGGCCTACTTTTTCAGCCTAAAAGAGGTACTGGAATTTATCGTGCCACAAAACTGTACATACTCATACCGTGCATAGGCGCATATATACATGCGCATGCACAAGTGGTTCAGACTTGCCGTCCTCAGAGGGCAAGAAGCTCGTCCGTATTTGCATTTCAGCCTCAGGCTATCAACACTATAGCGCAAGATCTCAGCGCAGAGCTTTATAGGCCCTCACTGTTAGTCTTCTAAATTGGCACCATACTTTAATCTCAGGGGAAACTTACTCAGTGCACACATACATCATCCACACTGCGAACCACACACATGAAGTACATCTCACAGGAGACTAAAAAGGCTCCCACGCACACGCAAACACACATCGTAGGGGCCAGCCCACAAGAAGCCTGCAGCGTTCACATACATGAGAGCATAATGATGGTGCGTTCAGGGGATGCTGCCTGATGCACACACACTCCTGGGATGTTTTGACCTCCCTATATGAATCTTCCTGACATATTTAGATGGTTCAAAACTACCTCAAGCATGAATAAGCAAAGGGCGGAAAAAACAAAAAAGAAGCAGTGGCTATCTTTTATGCAAAACAGCCCTGTCTGTTCTCGATTTCCTTGAGCCATCATAGCGGAGCCTCACGCATTGTTTCATTGTTGTATTATTGGAACTTTAATTTTCTATGAATACCAAGCATGCCCTTTAGTTTCAGTCGGTTAGGTTGCTCGAGATAGCCTATGAAGTTTCCGTTTGGTGGCGATGATTAGAATGGTATACGGGCAGCCGGTCGCTGAGAAATGCTCCCATACCATGGACGAATATCTGGAAGAGGGTAGATGTTTTTACAGCATCCTGTCTGTGATTAGATTTGTGTTATAAAAAATGAATATTTGCATTTAACTCTAATTTAAAATTCGCTTTCTTCTCTGTGTATTAGTTGTTTTTTTCCCCCCTGTTTTTGGTTCAAGTTTCTACTGAGAGAGTGCTGGGTGTGAATGACGCTGGTGTCTCTTTACTCTGTGTCCTCCTGTAACAGAATGAATATTACTGTAGGTTAGACTTCCTGTGGAGAGACAAGTTCAAGAGGGAGTGTGAGGAGATCGAAACCATGGAGAACCTCAACCGGGTTCTGCTGGAGAACGTCCTACCAGCTCACGTGGCCGAACACTTCCTGGGACGAAACTGGAAAAATGAGGTAGAGTGTTGTAATGTTATGCATTCCTGTTCCAGTGTACCCATTGTTAGCACTAGTACTATAGAAGTAAAGCCTTCTGCGGTTTATTAGCAGATTTATGGACATTTAATTACAATAACCAGCACTGAACCTAAAATTAGGATACTCATTTCTGTGTGCTGAGACTGGACTGAGTTATTACTCTATAAATGAGAATGAGCTTTAATGCACCCATCTTTTCACCTCGGGTAACATCCCTGCGTCATTTCTTTTCCCTTTTCAACTTTCCCGAACCTTTTTTCAGGAGGTGAAAAGATTTAATCAAAAAAAGAAAGAAAAGAAAAGAGTAAAGAATAGCACATTGTGAGTGTTATGTTCTGAAATCAGCAGTTTCCCCAGGAAATTACTCAGTTGGGCCAAAAAACACTGGCTCCCCAGAAATATTAAGTATTGAAATGAGATTTAGTACTTAGAAAAGAACCTGTTTCACGCTGTTATATAATTATATTATATAATATAGTTGTTTTTATTTCATATATAGCATCCAGAAAAATACAAAATATCAAACTAATTGTGTAAAGACGTAGTTCAAGTCGGCCACAAAGCCGAGCTCAGCCGTTATCCCAGAAGATACGTTGATCCTGATGTCAGCCCCATCACCATAGATACAGCTGATACCCTTCTAAATATCCAATGAGCAAATTTCTCATAGACTCCGTCACACGGGCCTCGAGACCAGTCAGTGACTGTTTGGGAAACACTTGTTAGTAGGGAAAACTAAGTATTTCCCAGTCGGTTGGTGGGTAGTTGTGGAAGGTTTCTGGCTGTCGCTATGTGAAACTGGCCACGGCTAATATATGGAAATGGTGACCGTTCACCTAACCCTTGCAGCAGTAAGCTATAACTTGGAAGGTGAACATTCCTTGTTCCCATTTGGCATTCCACTTTTTTAAGTTTCAGTAGTTTTTTTGCAAACAAGTGGGCATCTTCCATACATGCTGTGGGTGACCATGGCAGTCTGCTGGCAACAGAAGTCATCGCAAGGAGGTTTTCGGCAGAGCACTTTCATTGTGACCGATTTCAGCCTGTGACAGCCAGCAACCACTTGCCAGCTGGTCAGGAAGGTTATATTTTCTCCCAGCAACCGGTGGTTGGCCTCTAATCCTATGTGAATGAGGTCTACGCTGCCATAGTCTCCCCACCAATGCTGTGTACCTGCAAGCCGCTTTACAACCCAACTCCACCTGATTAAGTCCTAATGCTATATTTGACTTAATTAGGGTCATATCTGTCGTCATTGATGTTTCCTCTGTTTCATGGTTGGCGTCTTCATGATACTCTACTAGAATAGCACACGCCACCAAGCATAAATCAGTGCAGATGGAAATAATCTTCTTTTGACTATCGTGGTACTGACTGAAAAATACATGATAAAAACTGCATATTTTATATGTGCTGTTAACGCATATCCTTTGTAATGATATTCCTTATCTGTCACATATTGTTCACATCATTTTCTTTCCAAGTGGAGTTTAATAA
This sequence comes from Oreochromis niloticus, assembly GCF_001858045.2. Taxonomy (NCBI): domain Eukaryota; kingdom Metazoa; phylum Chordata; class Actinopteri; order Cichliformes; family Cichlidae; genus Oreochromis; species Oreochromis niloticus. The sequence continues at coordinate 29,556,588 of NC_031985.2, read as the reverse complement.
ACACATTCCCTTTTTATTTCTGTTATTTCACTCTTTCCACAGACGCTGTAATAGACGTGGCCTACTTGCTTAACATACTTTCCATTCTCGTGCTTCACCTCAGTTGCTCCGCTCTTACTTCTGTCTGTCTTGTAATGAACGCTATTACTATTTTGCTCCTGCAAACACCCAGAGTCCCCCCGCAGACATGATTAAAGCTTCTTCGTATTTATTTAAAGAGTCGGTGTCATTGTTCAGCACGAGCTATTCAGCTCATAGATTTCCTTCACCTGTGCCAGATCAATACAACCCATAGAGCCGTTATCTTCTTCTCGCTCGTTACCAGGACCTTTATCATCAGTCGTACGAGTCGGTGTGTGTGATGTTCGCCTCCATCCCAGACTTCAAAGAGTTTTATACTGAGTCTGATGTCAATAAGGAGGGACTGGAGTGTCTCCGTCTTCTCAACGAGATCATAGCAGACTTTGATGAGGTAAACTCCTCTCATATTGATAATCCTGGCTGTCTCAGTCACAATGGAAAAAGGAAAAAAAGAAAAAGAAAAAAATAACCTTCCCCTGCTGCTTTTTTTTGAGAAGCAATCACACTTGGTTATTATGCTCTAAAGTAGCAGGGAAAGCAGAAGAAAATGCCAGCGTTTGGCTGAAAGCCACAGCTATTTCCTGCTTCTTGTAGATGTAATGTAATGGGCTCTTTTCCTCCTGCGCCCGCAGCTGCTGTCCAAGCCAAAATTCAGCGGAGTGGAGAAGATTAAGACCATCGGTTCTACCTACATGGCTGCGACTGGACTCAACGTGACGCCAGGACCAGAGTGTGCACAGGCAAGTTTCTACACACGTCTGCAGTCACAAAGAGCCACACAGTGTTTACTGCTGCTCCAGACAATCTGCATATCATTCAAGCACCAGTGATTCATTACTGCACTTTGAATACATCAGTGTAAGCAAATTAGATCATCGTTCAGAAATGTGGCAGCACTGTGCTTTGTTTAAAAGAAAAAAACCTTCCTGATTGGTGGAAATCTGCTTAATTGACATTTGCAAAGCCCCCAACACCCACCCAAACCCCCAGTCACTGTTGCTGCACCTGCATCTTCTAGCAGAGCACATAATGTAGTCTGCAGGGATAAGAGCGTTCTGCACTCAGAATCCTTGGTAATTTTTATAACAATGCGTAGCTGATTTCACACAGGGGCATACAGAAGCAGGCGTCTCTTTTGGCTGATGGCTGATTTGCTGCACTGCTGCGGGCTGATTGTATCAGCCGTTGCCAACTTTGTCACTTTTTAATGTTTCCAGCTCGCTGATTTCAGATAAAGAAGCATGTAAAGCTTAAAAAAAAAAACACTTGATCGCACAACACTGTACATGACATCAGTAAATAACATGGGGGGATTAGCTTTGTTTTGAATTAAGTGTTTTTGTTCCGGTATTTTAAATTAAAATGGAATGAGAGCAATTTAGATCAGTCACAGCCCTGTCTAGATCATTGGTTCTGTGTAGACAACCAGGATTTATCTTTTGTAAAGGCTTTGCCTTACATCTGGACATAAAAAGGTTTTGAGGATTTTAGCATTAACTCATTAAGCAGCAAGTTTGGGAAACTAGCTTACTCCTAACCACTTTTTGTGGTGTTACGGAGACAAGAATTCCCCAGATACTAGGGATGTGCGTAGTTATTAAATTAAACAATTAAATTAAAAGCCTTAACCCTTGCTAGTCAGAAATATTACTCAGTTGAGCTATGCGACAACAAATAAGGGGAACATCTTGTAAGAGCATTGAGATTTGGAAGTATTTTCATGTAGGAAATGCTGGCTAGGTGTAATAAACTATAAATGTAACATTTTATTACGGCCCAACCATAACCGTGTCATTATACAAACAAATCCAGCCACGGCTTGGAAACCTGTTTCTGTTGCTATCCAGCTGTGCTGCTGTAAACTTCATCTCCAAAGCATTTACTGCCCAGTGTAAAACCAAACTACTATCACTTTAAAAACATAAACAGTCACAATCTCGTACTAGTATCCCCTGTGACTGTTTTCTCTTCATTACCCTCAGGAACACGACAGACAGTACATGCACATTGGCACAATGGTGGAGTTTGCATTTGCTCTCGTTGGGAAGCTGGATGTCATCAACAAGCACTCTTTTAATGACTTCAGACTGCGGATCGGTGAGAGCTCTTCCCCGTAGCATGAACACGGCACAGATTTCACTTTACATAAAGGTGTGTAATCATTCTGAAATGTTAACTGCTTTGTCTATTTGTAAGGCATAAACCATGGGCCAGTAATTGCAGGAGTAATTGGGGCCCAGAAGCCTCAGTATGACATCTGGGGAAACAGTGTGAATGTGGCCAGTAGGATGGAAACCACTGGGTTGCTGGGGAAAATACAGGTGGGATGTCTTACAAAGCACTCTTGTATTTCTTGTAAAATTTTATTTAATTGTAATTTTTTAACCATATCTCATCCTTCTGTGCAGGTAACAGAGGAGACACATGACATCTTAACAAAATTAGGGTACATGTGTTCGTGCCGCGGCATCATCAATGTGAAGGGTAAAGGAGAGCTGAAGACCTACTTTGTTCACACAGAGATGACCAGATCTCTGTCACAAGGGACCGTGATGCCTTGAGCACGCCACGCTAACCGAACAAATAGACTTGACGACACAATTGCGCACACAAAGTGGCCGTAGAAGTGATTTGTCATTCTCTGTTAAGTAAAACCCATTACCAGAAGCCAGCAGCACGACGGATAGATGATTGTAAAGAACCACTTTTGTCCTTAGCAGCACAGTGTAAGCTGGAGCCAAGGTGCACCGCCGCAGTCCTTCAAGGCTGCACTTAAGATGGTTTTCACATCTCAAGTGTAACAAGGACTTCACTCCGAGGGGTCACTTGACTGTCTAAAGGAGTGCCTGACTCAAAGGGAGGTTTGCTAAATTAGTGCAGCTCTCAAGGACCGCAGTCACCCGTCTGTACAATAGTAGCGGTGTGGAGCTAATTACCCATGCCAGTGTTGCTGTGCTTCAGAGCCTTACACTCGAGCAAACTGAGCCTCCTGCCGAGCTGTGTTTTTTTTTTTTTTTTTTTCCCCTATCTACGCTTGGTTGGCAATGTGAGCCGGTTTGTTCCATTTTATTGCAAATGGATGTTACAATAGTTTATTGTCATATACAGCTATTGTTGCCAACAAAATGCCAGCGTGATGGTTAGTTTGCCAGAACCTGTGATTTGTATTTATAACTACTGAGCCGCGTTTGTGTCCCACTCGAGCAGGTGGACTCAGGCGCGGACTCAAAAGTAGAGGTTCCTTTTTTATAATCCATCTGGAACCAAACCAACCGCATGTGTGTAAATGTCCACTGCCATTCTTTTGTTATTCATTAAACATTTGTATATAAACTGACGTCCTTTGTCTGTCTTTGGTTTAGTGCTCTAAACAGAAGTGCATGATGAAAGATCTGTCACACTGTAAACACAGGACGTATTCACAGGAGTCAGTAGCTAATTAGTTTCATTAGCTTTAAAGTTGTGATGCTCATTTCCATTTCTGTATCTTTAGTCTTACTCTGCTTGAATCACAGTTCAAAATAACCTTTACAGTATTTACCTGCTCAGAGCTATTTCACTCTCTGCCTTCCACCTTCCTTTAAGCTAGCTTTCTCTTGATTGGCTGCCCCTCATAAACAGAAGGTTTCAACTTACAATATTAGGATTTTTTTACCTCTTTGACATGGCACAGAGCCAAGAGTCAAAACCCTGATAACCAACAGCTAATCTCACTGTCATTACAAGCTTGATAATGATTATTTGAACATCTGTTCATGTTTATTTTGAGCGTCTTTTGCTATAAATATATGTACTACATATATATACAGGTTCATAAAAAGGTAACCTTTCATATATTCTATATTCATTGCTCACAATTGCAAAGATTTTAAATCTTTTAAAAAATATCATTGTGGTTTATGGCTCCTGAGATTTAGAAATTCAGTACACAATATATATTAGATGAAGATGCTTTACAATATTGAAATGACCAACTTCTGAAAAATATATATATTTCTACACTGTGCTGGTTGAGGCTCGTTTATCATTAATTCCAGGATCAATGCAGCGCACTTACGGCTTATGGCACAGCTAAATTGTTCTTGATCACAGCTTTCAGCTCGGGTGTTTCCTATCTTCCTTTTGTAGTAGTTTAATAATACACCACAGTGTGAGGTACAGATCAGGTGAGTTGACTGGTCAATCGTGTACAATAATAACATGGACAGCAAAACCGTCCGGTACTACTCTAAGTGCTGTGGGCAGGTGTGCTGAGTGCTGCTGGAAAAGGAAGCGAGCATGTCCATAAAGACTGTCAACAGATGAAACCATGAAGTTCATTTTAATTCATTCCAATTTAATTGTATTTTTACTGCCTTAAATCACAACACTTGTATCAATGTGCTTTATTGTCAGGTTAAAACCTTAAAATAATAGAGAAAACCCAACAATCAGACCACTCCCTATGAACAAGCACTTGGTGACAGTGGAAAGGAAAAACTCCCTTTTAATGGGAAGAAACATGCGGCAGAACCAGGCTCAGAAAGGGGCAGCTATGGACTGTTTGAGGTTGAGGGAGACAGACAGGACGAGAGCCTGGTAGAGTTGTGGTAGATGGCTAATAGACTTTGGACTTGATAAAACTGGACTAACACCAGGAAATATTATAGGCCGGGGTATTTCTTGTCACTGTAACCTTGAAACACCACCTCCTCTAACAGCTTCCTAACATCACTGCAGTTCTAGCACCACATACATTTAAATCTTGTCAAGTTTCTAAGAATAAAAGCTCTATTTCAGCCACAGTACAAAGGCAGAAGCAAATGAGAGCTGTCTGCACTCAAAAAAAAATCTTATCGTGTAGGAGGCTGATCTCTGTTGCGTGGGTTTAGTATTTATACACAAAAAGAATCTGAGAACTTAGTGAACCGAGGAGGTTAGTGAGTATGTGAAGTATGAAGTATTTATGTAAGGCGAGCGGAACTAAAAAAAAACAGTAAGAAAAAAACAGATCAAATGCAGGGAGTGCAGCGCACACTGATGTAGAAGCTAATTTAAAAAGAATGGGTTGTTCAAATGATCAATAAAAGTACCTGAGAGAAACTGGCCAGCTACTCCAACACTGGCTTCAACCTTTCAAATTTGCTCCATACAAAATCCCATTACAAAAATTCACATTATTCCTGACACCCAGAATGTAAAAACAAACATCACACAAGAAGGCAGTCAGAAAACAAAATCTAATCTTTGAGCCATACAGAAAATTCAGCTACTAAATCTGGGAAATACGTTATGATTCACTTCAGTCTCCACTGAAACTTCACATTATATTCATGCTGATTGAAGAAGAAAATGTAGGTTGACTTTCTTAGAAAATAAAGGTCTTTTCTAGTCATTAAGAATAAAAATCTGTCTTGCTACTATAGTCAACAGTTATGTCAATGGGTTAAATTTTTACACTTGCATTCTTTTACTAAACAATCTACAGAGCACAACGCTTTTTATTATTAAAGTTTCCACAGTGAGAAAAAAACACTTAACCTTCATGCACTGACACGTCAGACTTTTAAGAAGGTATCACTGATCCGTATCCTTCTTCCACACTCCATAAGATCCCATTTTTCATGTAGATTTCAGATTTAATGCAAGCAACACGAGCATACTGCCTCTCTGGGACGTAGAGTGCAGGAGCGGGACGACGGCCATACTCTGACGAGGACAGCACCGGCACAGTTCTGGACCTCTCCTGGAAGGAAGCAGCACAGCCACACCGAAGAAGTGTTAAAGCTGCGCTAGCTGTGATGCATGTGTTGGACTTCTCTTTCCACAAAGTTGCATATTTTAAAAAGAGGACGTTTAGGGAAACTTGAAGCAGGACGTTTCCACAGCAATTATGTTCATATGACAAAGTTACATTAAGGTAATATGTGTCAGGCCAACTTCATTTTTAACCAGCACTATCATTTTGTTTTCAGGTGCAATTTGTTGTATACATTAAACTGAAAACAAGAAAATATATATATATATATCTATATACATATATACGTATATATATATATGTACACACATATATATATATGCAATCCTATCAGTGATATCAGTGGTGGGGTTATTATATTTTTATATTTATGTTTAGCAAAAGGAAGCTTTGCCACGCTCTTACTTTTTAGTCTATTTGCATAATGACATTTGCTAAATTGGCACTAAACAAAAGAGACAGCTGAGGGAAAAAGGTTGTACAGTTTCTACCAAACATTGAAATCCATTCAGTATTGGTTAAGCCAAAAATAAAACAACCAGGGGCATCAGAATCATTTGGATCATTTAGATTTCTTTTTCTTCTGGCACCATGGCAGCCTTTTTTTAAACAACATTATCTCCTGCTAAAGTTGATTTTTTCTTGCTAATTGTTACCTATATAGCTAGTTTTGTGTCTTAAATTTCATAAGGACCACAGTGTAACTGTACCTGATTTTCAGGTGAACAGAGACATTAATCTGAGCGGTAAAAAGAAATGTGGAGGCGTTGCACAGAAGGAATGTTTCTGTGGCATGAATACTGAACTGCTAGCTGTTGGAACGTGTCCGTATTACTTGCTGAAAGGATTCGTCATTCCTGTTGCTGTTTAAATCAGCACACCGCAGCTGTTACAGATGTAGCTAATGGATTCCTCCATCAGCTGTTGCAGACACAGTTTATGGATTCCTCCATCAGTTAAGACAGAAGTCATTGAAAAAAATGACTGTGGCTGTGGTTAGTGACCACACACTTCACCACTCACTGGACATACAGCTAAACACCTTGTATAACATATTTCTGAGCTGCTGCTACCAGGACAACTTTATCACCTCAATACAACTATTACCTATAATACAGCTATATTTCCACCTTTTATTACAAGATGCAAATTAAGTAAAATTGTGGCTCTTTGTTATAAAACATCATATCTAGGGTGTCCATTAGAAAACAATGCTATAACAACAACTAACTGTTAACTGTTTAAACCCCAAAACCAGATCAGTGAATCTGTTGCTTTGAAGTGTACAGCTTCAGGTCGATAACTAAACCTGCTACTGTCCTGATCAGTAAGATGGTTGAAATAAAGGTATTTTAGCACTTAATGAAACTATCGTGGTTTGGTCCTCTGATTAGATTCCATTTAGTCTCTTTCTTATTGCTACGTCCCACACTGACAGAAATGAAAGCTGCCCTCAAAAATTGCATGAACTATCCCCTGTTGTCTTTGGGAAAACTGAAATACACATGCTGCTCATTATTATCGAGGGCACTAAGGTGTCTCTGGGTGGGCTTTTTCAATAGCTCTGTTAACACCAGGAACCTCTGACTTCAGAAAGGTCAGGCAGTATGTGCTTCTGGCTCTGGTAGGTCTATATTTTTACAATTATATTCAGTGGAAACAGAAGAAGAAAAATAGAACACTGTCATCACGCTCTAATGAGTAAAAAATAAAGCATTTTTAAATTATAATTATTATTCTCATTTTTAACTCTAGAATTTTTGTTCTTGGAGTAGGCGGCAGTAATTTAATGCATGCAAGTTTGTTATATGTTCTGTATTTCAGTGGCTGTAAGAGGTGTATGCACTACATTACGTGACCATTACCTCTTTGTTTATATCAAGTCCTCTTCCTTTCCAGTGTTTTCTGTCATCCCGGGGGAGCCTCATATCATAACCCTCAACATGGTTGTTTAATCGGTCATACATGGACACATCTGAGACCTAAATGTGGAGAGGAAAGAGTTCAGCATTCAAAGTATTTCCTGTTGTGGAAGGAGACGCTTTTTTTTGTCACTTTGGGCAATGGGAAGTAAGTGTTAGTAGTAGAGGGGAACGCAAGAGTCCTAGTAAATACATAATAAATGTACAAATATACAAAGGGTGAGTGCTGAGCTTTTTATATAGTTTATAATTTAAAAGGAGTTCAAAAGCACCAACGCAACTTTATTAAGAAAAGAGTTGTTAACTGGAGACTATAACTGAGCGTTATCCTAAAAAACACTCAGTAATAAATATAACTGGCTAGGTTCTGTTAGCTAACCAGTGTTACCTTCGGTTCGTTGTTAAAGTAGGACATTTGTTTGGACTCATTTCTTCGCGGTGGGATGTAGCTGAAGGCTGACAGTGTAGCCAGCGGTTTGGTTTTTGCCTCCAGTGAAACGTCCATCGTTCTAACTCAAAACCTGTCTCAAAACCCCAGAAAAGTCCAGTCTTAGGACACAGGCGTCTGGGGTTGCTAAGATACCAACCTAGCAACTTGATGTGCTGCCTTCACATGCTCTTGGAGTTTCGTGTACTTCTGAGTTTCTTACTGCTGGAGGTTTTAAATCAAGTGTTTTCAAATCAGGTGTGCTAAACCTAAGAATCAGGCTACAGACTCCAATCCCGCCCACTGGATTTCCTTGGAAAATATGAAGGAGGGCGTACATTTTGGAATTCTGTGTTTTCATAACGTTTACAGCTTTTCCTAATGAGAAATACCTCTGCAACATTCTTCACAGTACACCAAAGTAATAGATAAACAATTAAATGACAGAAAAGGTTTTTTTTCACTATCTACTATAGAAATTTCTGTTGTTTTTTTTTACAATATGTTCGTGCTAAAATAATTAATAAAATACGACCTTATTGTGAATTAACAATAACTTTGCCTTTTTTTTAGTTACAGTACAGTCTGCGCTACTCAAACTTTTTCTGTAATTTGACAGGTATACCTTTAACAATTAAGCCCCAAAGAGTCGTGCGGACAGATTTCCTTCATGAAATAGAGTGCATGTTTTTATCATGAAGTAAAATGTGAGATGTGCTGTTGAAGTTGCGCTCCTTTTTCTTATATTGAGATTTTTGCAGGAAGTCAATGTGGAGTTAAACCTCTGAAAAATGAGTCTGACATCCCTGTTTTACACAGCTAACTGAACTGAGTTTGTTCTGTGTGTGTGTGTGTGTGTGTGTGTGTGTGTGTGTGTGTGTGTGGTGTATTATTAGTACGAGATCCCAACACGCAATAAATCATTGTGACACATAGATGCATGTTGGTACCAAACTATCAGCTGCGAGGGGAGATTTCCATTGGCTGCTTTTGGCCTTTGGACACATTTTGAAAGTCACACTCTGTTAAACGACCTCTTGGGGAAATCGTTACTGGTGTCTAATTTTCTAACTTCTCAGCTATTGTGACTGGAGGAAGATACCAAACCACGGGGGCTTTTCTTATTAACTGTCACAGCTGCATTAATGCAGCCATTAATTATCAACAATTCTATAATTGCTTCGTTTGCAAGTCGTGGAGAGGCCAGTACAATCTTGTGATTTAATTTGTTTATGAAACTGGTTTATGGTGCACCATATTTTGTAACTAAAGTTAAAGACAGGAAGGTCTACTGACCCAAATTCTATAAATGACTGAAAGCCTGCTGTTCTCAGCTGGTACACAGTTGAATTACTGCTACAAGGTTGTTAAGAGTCAGCGGTGGAAAATCAAATGATGGCACGTCTTTGCACAGCTGCACCACTGTCTTCCTTTATGCTAATAACACTTGTCCCTCGGAGGCCCTTCAGAAGGTCTCTCGCTGCATCTGCTGTGTGAGTCTGGCAGCAGAATTAGTTTATAACACCGGACAGATTACGCCTCAAGCGCGGTGTGGTGTATGCGGTTATGTTACGGCTGACAAGGAAGCCCAATTTGCTGGGGCTTCAGATTAAGTATAAATAACCTCTCAGTCCCTCAGCACTGCATAAAGATACAGATGGTGCACCTCGAGTTCATCGTGACAGACTGATTTCAGCGGCTAAACAGAAAGCTGCTAGAAATACAAGACTTCAAACATAGTTTTTGAAGGTCTCAACCCTGAAGATGGATTTTCAGAAACGCTACAGTTAGTGTGCAACGGGGACTAACTCTCCCTGAACCTTTAGTTCCAGTGTCAAAATGACATTTATCCGATCACACGGCACAGCAGTCATAGCCCTGAACAGACCAACACATAAGCTGTCAGTACCAAAATTACACATTTGGTGAAAACAAAACAAAGCATTGCCTACTGTATGCAATACTATATCACACACAACAGTACATACATACAATACAACAGTGCTGTGGATTAGTGGACATTCAGTGGCTCTAGTTTGATCACAGATTCTCTTCAGTGCTATTCTTTGCATTCCTTAGGGAGGAAGAACCGGAGAGTGCACCACAACTATCTTCTGTGCCTTCTTGTGTTCTGTTGTCTTTCACATCCTTACTCCTCGTCTACAGGCAGGAAGAGGACAAGGCGTGCCCCCTAAACTGTTTATGAAAACTGTCTGTTACTTGTGAATAAAAAGAATCTTTCATTTCTCTCATTTTAGGACATTCTGACAGAAACTAAGTCTGCAAGGAATAAGTGGGTAATAATTCAATCCACTGTATAGTTCTCCTCTCCAAAATATCTTGGCATTATTTATTATTTAAGTTCCAGTGCAGAGTGGAGTCCATCTAGTCTTCAAAGTCTGCGAGTCACTTATGTTAGTCTTGTAAAACACATTCATACAGCGTTACTGCAACGGCATCTCAACAGCTGGTTTACAGTGAAACATCGCGGGGTCTGCTCAGGTGAACAGCAGCTACCCATCGAGGAGGAAGCCCAATTAGGTACACCTGTTCAACTGCTTATTAATGTTAATATCTAATCAGTTAACTGCATGGCAGCAACTTTTTGCATTTATGCATGGAGACATGCCTGGTGAAGTTTAACTTGAGCAACAGAAAGGGGAAGAAAAGTCATTAAAGTGACTTTGAACATAGACCAGATGAGCTGGTCTGAGTACTTCAGAAACTGCTGATTTACTGGGATTTTCCCACACACCGATCTTGAGGGTTTATAGAGAATAGCCTTAAAAAGAGAAAAGCAGTTCTCTGAGTGAAAATGAGTTCAGAGGAGAATGGTCAGACTGCTTCGAGGTAACAGGAAGGCAACAGCAACTCAGATAAGCACTTATTACAATCATGGCATGCAGAAGAGCATCTCTGTATCCACAACACAGGCACATGGGCTATAGCAGCAGAGGACCACACTGGGTGCCACTCGGCTACGACAAGAGTGACTGAGGCTACAAGTCACACGAGAGGGTCAGAATTTGGAGTAAACAACATGAAAGCATGGCCCCATCCTGCCTTTCATCAGTGGTTCAGACTGGTGGTGGTTTAATGCTGTGGGGAATATTTTCTTGACACACTTTAGGCCTCTTTGTATCAACTGAGCCTCACTTAAACACCACAGCCTCCCCGAGTATTGTTGCTGACCATCTTCGGATGGCTGCTTCCAAATAATGCACTAATGTCACAAAGCTCAAATCATCTCAAACTGGTTTCCTGAACATGACAGTGAGTGCGCTGTACTCAAACGGCCTCCACAGTAGAGCACCTTTGGGATGGGCTGGAGTGGGAGACTCAGATCGTGGATGTGCAGCTGAAAAATCTGCATTAAAACTTGAAAAAGGGGTCCAGCCTAGTATTTGCAAGGTATACCTAATAAATTGGTCACTGAGTCAGTTTAGTAACGAGAAGGAAAGAGAATAGAAGATACAGAAGAGTGCAGAGGATGGATGTGTTGTAGGTGGAGGGGGCTGTTTATTATAGTTTATTGAACTGTGTGACCATTGGATGAAAGATAATTTTCCTCGGGTGTCAGTTTGGCTCACTGGTCGAGGAGCTAACCTGCTGCCAGCTGCCGATCGGCCCCGATCTGAGGCCGTCTGCTGTATGCCTCCACCTGCTCTCCCTTTCTGTCTGCTCATCACTGCTGAACTGTCAGTTAAAGGCAAAATTCAAACATAAATATTTAAAAAAGGCAAATATTTTTCCTCTCAGTTTATGCAAACATAAGTGCTCTTTTTTCTAAATATAGTAAAATGCTGTGGAAATCAGCATCTTAAGAGTATTCCCTCTGATCCATGACAGAGGTTAGTTTTATTTAGAAATGTCATCGCTTAAAGACAGCAGATTCGGTGTCAGTGAAGGAGCACTCTTCCAGATGCCTTCTCAAACATTTTGATCACCCCGGTTTACACGGTGTCGAAATGCACTGTCATTTTGGAGGAAACGGTTTATTCAGAGACTCAAAAACTTCACTTTGACCCATGGAGGAAAGATTCTGGGCAAGTTACAGCCTTTCCCAGGTTAATGCTGGTGTTTGATTCTCCTGTGTGCTGCTGTTGTATTTTATACCACTGGCCGCTGTGGGCCAAGCAGATTTTGACAGTTATACAAAGAAACATCAGCACATATTGGAACGCTGTCTGTTTTCTTCAGATGTGCGACTGATATTGGTCCATCCAAACTGTAGACAACTCAGTCACCTGTCTACATTTCCTAAAACATTTGCACGTGCTAACAAAGCATCCTCTTTATGATGTGACAAAACACAAACTGGTGCACAGAAATGGCCACAAAAGGAGCTTCTTGCACATGCACGCTTTAATTTATCAGTGTGCAGAGTGTGCACGTGTGTGTGTGTCTTGCACAGTAATAGTCAACTGAAAGAAAGCTTAAGTTAGAGACATGACAGTCCAGTTAACCTCTTAGCCTTTTTCCATTTAGCAGCCGTGATGCACTGACACACCTTCTGTTTCTGTGTGTGTGCAAGTCTCACCCACCCTTTTGTCTTTCTCTCCTTCCACGTAACTGTTACGGAGGAGCAGGACGTGGCCAATGAGAGGACACTGTTCTGCTGTGAGCTGGCCCTGACTGCAGCAGATCTGGGGAGTCCGGGTTCTGACGCAGAGGTTCGGCGGCACAGTTCAATAGGCGTGACGTAGAGGAAAGTCAGGGATGTGCGAACAAAAGGTGGGGGGGGGGGGGGGGGGGGGGGGGGGGGGGGGGGGGGGGGGACAGACAGAGCAACGGAGACGAGCCCCATCACTTCCCGCTTCCTTTCATTTCATTTCAGAGGTTGTCTCAGAGCACAGGAGTAATTACTGCTGACATTTCAGAGGGATATATTGCTATTTGGCAGGGGTTACTGTGGGAATGAAACAACCTGAAGGAAGGAGTCAGCCGTTCGGTGGTCCTGAGTTATTAAAAGGGGATCACCGCCACCGAGCCGCGTTCTCATCTGTATAGTTTCATCCCACCTCTTCACATCGTGTTTTATTAATGCGGAATGAAACGTGGCATATCCACCTGGTTTATGTCATTCAGAGCAGCGGTGGGTATTTGAAGTCCTCATCTGTACGAGGCCGGATGCACGGCTTCAGCTGATGATGAGGGTTTTTCTTGCATAAGCGTTGTACAGAATGATAACTCACCTGAGCAACAAATGACTCATGAAATGCTAATTAGAAACGATACAGGCATGAATTTAAATTCTAATCCAAACTGATTTAAAGTACTAAAGAAATCAACTTTGGACTCACAATTAAAGGCCTTGAAAATTGCTTTTCCCTTTCAGTATCAATCCAAAAGCAGTTTGGTTCATGCTGAAAACAAGATTTTAGCGAAAGTTGAAACCCTTAAATGACTGGTCCCATATTTCTCCAGGCATTATGTCTTTATTGGTGTAGTTTCTTGTTCAAAGAAGAGACAAAAAAGGTTATATGAGAAGAATTTTGCAAGAGATCTCAAGCTCAAGTACCTCCTCTTTCAGTTATGATTGAAAGTTTTAGTCTCTCCCATTGTTGTGGAGGAATTTTGGCCCACTCTTCTTTACAGCGTTGCTTCCCTTCAATGAGGTTTGCAAGCATTTGTTTATCCACAGCTCTCTTAAAGTCCTGCTACATTATTTCAATGGGGTTGAAGTCTGGGCTTTGGCTGTGCCATTGCAACACCTTGATTCTTGTCTTTTCCAGCCATGCTGTTGTACAGGGTGGGCCATTTATATGGATACACCATAATAAAATGGGAATGGTTGGTGATATTAAAGTCCTGTTTGTGGCACATTAGTATATGTGAGGGGGCAAACTCCTCAAGATGGGTGGTGACCATGGTGGCCATTTAGAAGTCGGCCATCTTGGATACAACTTTTGTTTTTTCAATAGGAAGAGGGCCATGTGACACATCAAACTTATTGGTAATGTCACAAGAAAAACAATGCTGTGCTTGGTTTCAACATAACTTTATTCTTTCATGAGTTATTTACAAGTTTCTGACCACTTATAACATGTGTTCAATGTGCTGCCCATAGTGTTGGATTGTCAATGCAACCCTCTTCTCCCACTCTTCACACACTGATAGCAACACCGCAGGAGAAATGCCAGCACAGGCATCCAGTATCCGTAGTTTCAGGTGCTGCACATCTCGTATCTTCACACCATAGACAATTGCCTTCAGATGACCCCAAAGATAAAAGTCTAAGGGGGTCAGATCGGGAGACCTTGGGGGCCATTCAACTGGCCCACGACGACCAATCCACTTTCCAGGAAACTGTTCATCTAGGAATGTTTGGACCTGGCACCCATAATGTGGTGGTGCACCATCTTGCTGGAAAAACTCAGGGAACGTGCCAGCTTCAGTGCATAAAGAGGGAAACACATCATCATGTAGCAATTTCAAATATCCAGTGGCCTTGAGGTTTCCACTGATGAAGAATGGACCCACTATCGTTGTACCCCATATACCACACCAAACCATCACTTTTGTTGTTCCAACAGTCTTGGAGGGATCCAGCCAATGTGGGTTATTGTCAGATCAATAGCGGTGGTTTTGTTTGTTAACTTCACCATTCACATAAAAGTTTGCCTCATCACTGAACAAAATCTTCTGCCTGAACTGAGGGTCCTGTTCCAATTTTTGTTTTGCCCATTCTACAAATTCTGTGCGCCGATCTGGGTCATCCTCGTTGAGATGCTGCAGTAGCTGGAGTTTGTAAGGGTGCCATTTGTGAGTAGCTAATATCCGCCAAAGGGATGTTCGACTAATGCCACTCTCCAGTGACATGTGGCGAGTGCTACGCTGTGGGGTCTTGCTGAATGAAGCTAGGACAGCCACTGATGTTTCTTCATTAGTGACAGTTTTCTTGCGTCCACATTTTGGCAAATCCAACACTGAACCAGTTTCACGAAACTTAGCAAGCAGTTTGCTAACTGTAGCATGGGAGATGGGTGGTCTCGTAGGGTGTCTTGCATTGAAATCTGCTGCAATGACCTGGTTACTGCATTCACCAGATATCAACACAATTTCGATCCGCTCCTCACGTGTTAACCTCTTCGACATGTCAATGGCTGTGAACAAAGAGAAACTTGTAAATAACTCATGAAAGAATAAAGTTACGTTGAAACCAAGCACACCATTGTTTTTCTTGGGACATTACCAATAAGTTTGATGTGTCACATGACCCTCTTCCTATTGAAAAAACAAAAGTTGTATCCAAGATGGCCGACTTCTAAATGGCCACCATGGTCACCACCCATCTTGAGGAGTTTTCCCCCTCACATATACTAATGTGCCACAAACAGGACTTTGATATCACCAAACATTCCCATGTTATTACGGTGTATCCATATAAATGGCCCACCCTGTAGATTGGCTGCTGTGCTTGCGATCAGTGTCTTGTTGTATGAGCCAATCTCAGCCAAGTGTTAGCTTTAAGAGAGATGACCTCACATGTGACTCTAGAGTACTTTGGTATACAAAGTGTCTGTGAAGGTTCTCAGTCATCCAGGTCATCATAGTCTAAGGAGCTTGGAAAGAAAAGCGTCTGAACTTTAAGTTTCTTCCTTTAATGTGAGAACTTAAAGAAACTTAAAGGTCATGTGGCTGTAAAATAAGCCTGAATCATCACCCCTCCACCACCATGCTTGACGATTAGAGGTGTTTGTGCTGATATGGTATGTTTGTTTCTTTGCAAACATGACTCTGTGTATTATTGCCAAGCACTGAGAAGATTCAGAAGTCTTAGGGTTTGCTCGGATGCAACTTTGCAAACCTAAGCTGCGCTGCCATGTTCTTTTTAAAGAGAAGAGGCTTTCTCCTGGAAACCTTTCAAATCAAGCATACATGTTCAGTCTTTTTCTAACTGTACTGTCATGAAATCTAACATTTAACATAACTAAGGCCTGTAGAGTCTTGGGTTTTTAGCTTTAATGTTTACCGCTTCTGAATAATCTCTTTCTGTGCAGACTGATGGAGTTCAGAATGTTTGGAAAAGGTCTGTAGATAAGCCAGACAGATGAGCAGCAACAACAGCTTCCTTAAGGTCATTGCTGATATTTTTCCACCTTGATCAGTTTAGCAAATGCAGTTGATTAGCAGCACTTGGATGCCACTCACCCTCATTTTAAGGCCTGCTAAGAACCACATGATGTTTATTATATCCTGATATGTAAAACCATACATACCCATGTGGAAGAAGACCAGTCAGTCACTAGTGTCAGCCTGCCCCCTTCTGGATGTTTCACAAGCAACACATGAGCACCTGCATAAGAAAGCAAAGTAGGTAATAAATAACCTTCACTTGCTGATTTAAAATGCCAACATACTTTATTTTAATCAGCTGTTGGTGAGTGAAGAATATCGTTTATTTTCTTATGATATCAGCACAGAGGTCTGTGATGTTTAACACAAACTCTGACATGGTCTTTGTCTTACTGGGTTTAGAGGTAAGAGGCTGGGAATGACATCAGCTGTAGTGGAAGCACATTAAGCCACTGACACTCGTCATCTGCTTTAAAGCAGGGGTGTCAACCTAATTTTATATTTGCACAGCTTTTATACAGCCCACTTTGATCTTAAGTGGGCTAGAGCCAATGTAAATGTCATAAATTTCTGTACTAGATTGTGGAAAAACAGAAACTCCCTGTTAGTTAATTGTTTATGTATTACTTATTACCACTGGTGAAGTGTGAGTACCCATGGAGGAAATCTTTATCATTAATAAAAGCTTTAAAACCAGGAAAATACAGTCTCAAATGTCTGCCCTCCTGCACGTTTTCCCAAGTCGTCCAGTGCACCAGACTGGCGTCTCTGGTGGGCTATTTCTGACCCCAAGACCTGATGTTTGACACACCTGTTTTAAAGTGAGACAAGGAACAAGAATAGTTCATATTTCAGAGGGATTTATTTTTTTCTATTGGAACATTTTTGATTTTTTGGTAATGAATGAATGGGCAGAAAAAAGAAACCCTGTCCGAAGTTGAATTCAACACCTAAAAGGCCATAAACTGTGAGCACCTGCATCATAGTGTGTTTTTGTTTTGTTGTGTTTTTTCTCATTTTGCAAACACGAGTAAAAATACATCTTTATTTGTAGATCTGTATTTGAAATCATGTTGTTAACAGCTGCTTCAGAGGAAAGACTGCAGAGCATTTCCAGTCCTTAACTAAGTGCAGTGAATACATTACAGCTAAAGGTCACTTTCATGCTGAACTCCAGTCATAAGAGGACATTAAAATGTCATCCCATTGATAAATCAGTTTTGCTGTGGGACACTACACCTCCCCAGACGTCAATGTCACTGTTTTCACTCACTAAACTCAATTATTTGTTAGCATGCAGCGTATATGGGAGTAGGAGGTAAGGGCCTGTTTGCGTATTACTTTCACAGGTTACACAAAGGGCTTTACAGACATTTTCATGTTATAGAAAACAAGCTAATCCTCCTTGTGTAAGCAAGCATTAAAACACAACAACAACACTTCCTTGGGACAGGAAGAACCAGCCTCTGGGTGGACAGACGTCCGACTTAACCGGTTAGAGTGAAAGGAAAGAGAGAAGATGAGCTTAGAAACCATACAAACAATGAACACCTAGGTTAGTGTGAGTCACAGTAGCCACACCCACCTGCTGTTAAACGCTTTGGCCTGTGAGAGGCCAATCAGAAGAAAGCGAGCTCAAAGGAAGGGAAACGAGAGCAAAACCAGTCTACTTTGGAAAATCAGCTGTGTGATGCTGGAAGACCTCTGCTTGATGATCTCAAACTATGTTCTCTGTCAGGCCTGCTGTCCCTCGCAGAATCAAGTGATGGCTATTAACTGGCTCAGTCTTATAAAACCTTACGTCATCCATTTGTTCATCTGGATATATCTGAATGATTTTACATTACTTCATCGATCTTCATTTCACAAAACTGCACATGAATTCTGCCTTTACTCCAGCTCTTTAATTATTCTTTTCTGAAAGCAAATCTTCATTTGACACCAGTGCCCCTCACCACAGTTACAGCTCAGCTTTCATAGCTTCCTGCTATTTTGATGCTTGTCATCAAAAAACAATGAACCGTGACTCTTATTCACAAATATAGTGCAGACATGATTAAGTTATCCCTCCACATGACCCACTGGGAGATTATAGAAAAACATGGATTTCTCCCAGCCAATCAGCAAACATCAGGTTGTGCGACAGATAGTGACATATTTGCATCTGACCAATCAATAATGGCCCGGAGCATTTCAAACTTCAGTTTTTTTCCAGAATTCTGAAAATTTGGGTTTTTCGCTCCTAACCTACTCCCACACTTGTGGTCGTCACATCAAAACTAACAGCGGTAAGCTGATGAAACCCACGCATTATATAGTTTAAAAGTTATTCTATTGGTCAGCCATACTTGTGTTATTTCTAAAGAAATACCTTATTATAAACATAGAACAGCAGCAAGAGGTATGTTGGATGTGTTTTGTTTGTTTTATTTGTTTTATGTGCTTAGTTAGTAATTTAGTAATTCTATATTTGTAATTAATTTTGTTTTGATTGATTTTCATATAAGAAAAAAAGGGACTACCGCCAGTTATAATGCTACTTTTTAGTTCTTGTTATGTATTTACAATTTATCTGTCAGCGTACACTGTTTTCTGCAACTTCACTGTTGTTGTTTTCCATCAAATTTGGCTGGATATTAACTCAAAAATGCACTTTTCTTTTGCAGCTGTCTACTTTGCTGTTTTATGGATTACAGCCCATCAAGTACCATCCGATAGAAAAGCACAACCTGTATTAGGACATATGCACATGCTCATTTCAGTGAATTAACTTAAATCTTTGAAGAAAAGTATAAATGTTGAGACACATTCTTAACATATTACAGCAGCTTTGCCACGTACTGTGTAGCAGTTGCCTGTGACTAGACAGGGATGAACTTTGATGTGTTTTATTGTCATGAAAACTGCAACAGAGAAAAAAAAGAACTTTTCTGTCATTTATGTGTTACTTTGGTGTAGTATGAAAGACTGGAAGAAGTGTTTATCAGTAAGACAAGCTGTAAAATGTATTACAATGTAATACAGTTAAAATTCCGAAATACCAATGTATTTTTCAAAGCCGTCCAGTAGGCCAGGTTGGAGTCTTTTGAGGGGCCGAGTCTGGTCCCGGGGTCTTATGTTTGACACCCCTGCTGTAGACGTTATAGTGGGGGGTAAATGTCTAAAGCTATGTAATAAATATAAATATCACGGATACAGCAGCACTTCCAGGATTGGCCGGCAGATGGCGTGAGTAGTCCAGGTTACAATCAGCGCTCCGGGAAAATATTATCATGAGATGGCCTGAATCAAAACAGCGGACCTCTCATGTATGGCTGTATCCGGGAGGGTTATCTTATCTCTGCTCTTTGCTTTCAGTAGGCTAACGTAACATTTATACACTTTTTATGGGTGAGTCGCTGAAACAATCAGGAGTACTTGAACCATATGGAACGGTTGTATTTTTTTCTCCTTAAAAGTTGGTGCTTTCCCCGAAAGTGGCGCATAATTAGTGTGGGTTAGACAGCTTTTAAACGGGTCTTTTTTATGTATTTACCACGACTGTCGGACTTTATTTTCTTTTCAGTGTTTGTGTGTCGGCTTTTCGTGACCTATATTTCGCCGTAAGTTGGTCGCACACGCGTTAACAGTGACCGCCGTCGTTCGTCGATGACCCAGCCTCTGCTCATTTCCGAAAGCTTACGGAGATTCACCGAGCAGCGACCCAGCCCCTCCCGTCCCCCCCTCTCGTCACCGCTCCAGCGACTCTCCCCTCGGCTTTACTCCGAGGAGGAACCCGGTGCCCCCGGCTGATCGTTTCCAATTACGTTACCCCAAGATGGAGGTCTGCAGATGGCACTGCTAGCGTCAACGACTCCCCGCAACCGTCCGTGTGGCTTTAATGACGCTTTTGTCAGGACAGGAGTGATTGTGTGCCATCTTTTTGTCGATATTTTGGGGGGCTCTACTTGGGAGATACCGAGCTCCAGGTTCGGGTTGTGGCAGCCATGAGCTCCGGGAAGGAGCGGAGGAGACCACGAAGGACGCCGGCGACATAGAGGCGTTCTTCAAAACCGGTAAGCCCAGGAAAAGAGTGGGAGAGGTCGGACTGAGCTCCGCGGAGAGCTCTCCTCTGGTCCAGCTCTGTGAGGGACATTTTTTCCTGTCCATGTTGTGAGGTTTGGGGCTCGCACAGTGGAGAATATGGGAGGTTTTAGCCATTGAATTTCATAACTGTCGACATAAATGAAACTCACAATAAATGCCAGTGACCCACACAGCTGCGGGCATCTCCGAAATATGTTCCTTGACTTCCTTTTCTGAGCAGCTGCATCCTATAGCTCAACCAGACTATGGAAAGACAACGCTTGCCGGGTTGCTAATGACCAGAGTTCCATCTCCGGACACCTCGCCTAGATATTGCAGTATTTTAAGAAGTGCAGCACTCCGTGTTACCAACCTCCCGATCCAATAACTTAAAACCACTTGCATCGATATAAACTTACAGCAAAAATAAGTGAAATGACACAGGCTGGCGTTATGAGAAATAAAAGAAGGGGGTAAAACAGCAATTGTAAATGTGCGTTTTCTATTCAAACGCAGCCTGAGTGGTTTGGATTCTCCCGACTTTTGGTTATTGGGGTTAATTAAGCTTAAAAGTGGCACAACTGTAATGTATATTTAGGTTTAATCCAGCGGAGTAGTTGTAGAGTTTATTAGAAAGAGACATGGAGCTGTACAGAGCTGTCCGATAATGGACCCAGGAGCTTGCTTATTCCAACAGCAGCTACCAGTGCTGCTAACCTCAGAGCTAGTGAATCCCGAATCAGATTTGGTGAATCCTGTTCGCTAGCTGGTTTAGCTTAGTTAGCCTGGCAGTTAAAGCTGGTTTGTTGGTGGGTGGTTTTTTTGTGTATTGGGAGAAAACGTATATGAGGAGTGTCCGCTTAGCTTTGGTATTCCGTCAAGTCGGTTTTGTTTGTAGTTTTCCATGCTGTCAAAAAAAATAGCACAACGGCGCAAGCTATGTAAACAATACACGGCGTGGCACGTATAGCCTGGGTGTGCACTCTGTGCAGGATAAGCTAGTTTTGTAACATGGCTAGCAGAAGCGAAAGCGTCTATTTTTCCTCGGTCAAACCTCAGAATGCCAGTGACACAAATTTCTCCATGTAACACACACTTTATTATCTCAATATAAAGATGTTACCCCGTCGCATGTGCATAATCGCTAGCATTAGCTAAGCAGGCTAATTTGTCAGCGAGGACTGTGTTGAAGTCTTAACACGGGCCTACAGTCATTGCATCGGCTCCAACAATAGCTCATAAAACATGTTAATTCCTGGGGACACTACCGGACGTCTGAGCACAGTGGAATACAGGCCGTACGATTTGATATCACTTTCACGATTTGACACTGTGAAAACATGACTTAAGGATGGCGTTTGTTATGCATTTGCATGGCTGTCAGTAAATGTGCAGCATGAAACACACACACAGTTTGTACAGATAATCACAATATACTCGAATGAAATGCTGATTCCTGGAAAAAGGTCTGCCTGCAGTGTTTGTGGGTCTTTCATATGAAAATCCTGTTGAGCCTGTGGACTCCTGCATGTGCCGGATAACCCTTAGCTCATCTCAGGGGGGCTGCTGAATGAGATCCAGTGCTTGATGTCATGTCTGCAAGTGTCATCATCTAACTCCACTTAAATACACCCCAGTGGTTACTGTTGCACGCTGCAAGTTTGTAAGAGTAACCTGCTGAGAAGCGCTAAAACCCTTTCATAGTGAAACGGTTGTTGATTGTGTAGCATGTGTAATGGTATATGCAGTTAGTTTGTTTGTTTTCAGGTGCTATGCATTTTAGTACCTGACATAGAAATATACAATAGTGAAGTATATGAGGAATAAAATGCAGAGGGTGCTAATGTACTCTGCCAAAAATCACTGCATGTTCTACTACAGTGTCATGTGTGGTAGATTTTGAAGTACACTTTAGAGGGGCTGTAAACAAGGATGAGAATGCAGCGTATTGACATTCAGCCTCTGGCTCCTGTGGTTTTGTGTCTAGTGCGATAATAAGCCACAGAGGGAAGTTTGGTATCCGTATTGAGCTGATCTGATGGCTTCCTCTTAAGGAAAGAGAGGCAAGAAGAAGCATCCTGTAACTGGCTGTGTTTTTGTTGATGTTGCACAGCTGCAGCCATTCTGCCTCACTGTTAATCGGATCTGTTCCTAATTTATTTATTGTATAATTGAAATTTCTAGATATGGCCCCCCACTCCACCCCCTGTTCTTATTACCACAAGCCCATCTGCTCCGGTTTTAATTTGTAGTTTAGAAATAGCTCTTTAGTTACCAAAAGAGCTCTTCAGCCATATATTAACTGTTGTTTGTCTGCAAGAAGCAGTGAGAGCAATAATTAGCTTGTGTTGTGTGTGTGAGCTTACGGGTTGAACTTAGTATGGTTTGGGCTGCCTCTGTCGAATTATTAGAACTGAAATTGTTGATACAGTGAGAACAAATCACACACTCGACGGATCGCGAATGAACATTTTGTGCCGTTATCTGCAGCTGGCTTTGTTTAATCGTATGAATATTTTAACACCAGTGTCATTTATATTTCAGACCAGTCTGTACTTGATGCGTTCAATCAACCTGTCAATGGGCAGAGATTCAAATCCTGCCTGTGTTCAAACACTAACCTTAAACTTTAGGCGACTATTGCTGATTTTTAACACTTTGTGAACTTAAGAGTGACAAGAGTGTGTATCTGTTTGTGTTAAGGCAAAGTGTATGCCTGTTTTTCCTTAGAAATGAGCTGATGTATCCGCCGATATTAGGCCTCTTGTCTGAAATCGACGGCTGATATTTGCTTATGTCAGTTCAGTTTTCAGAGTTTACTGTAGTTAAGAGCTGAAAAACTTTAAAACAGACCAGTTGTTGGGCATAATTCTGTTTTCCTTACTCGCAGCCCACTTTGATCAGGAGTCGGCCGCACCAGTAAAACTTCTCTTTCTATCCATGTAAAGAAGTTTAGCTACACTTTAAATCCCTCAGGTATATTTATTTTAGTAAAAGGATGTGCAATTTCAACAATACATCTCATATATGAATATGAGTGGAAGATCCTAAAAACTAAGGTGAGCCAAGTCGAGTAGGTACTAGTGGAAAGGTTTCAGTGCCCGTGTGTCCGGCACTTACGGGGTTGCTTTCAGCAGGACATGATTGACAAGACCACCTACTTTATGAGATAATTCTAGTTATGGATGGAGATTTACTGTAAATGTAACTGAACTGGGTAACAACCTGCGAGCCACGTCCAGTGTGCAGCTCTTTAGGGTATAAGGAAATGCTTCTTTGTCTGATATGCTGGTTCACACTGTGCACAGTCTCCACTTCCTCGAGCTTTCTCCGTTCTGTCTGATAAGAAATGAATTTCTTCTTATTGTTTCAAACCATTTTTAAATGGAGCATCCCTGTATTGCTGTGAGTCAGCCATGTCTGTAGTGAAACCAGTATTGAAACCAATACAGGCCTCAGCCTACCACTGTCTTTATACAGCCAGCTCGGTGGGAGCTTAAGTGTCGCGTTCGGGCTCTCCACCTTTTTTGTTTTGCTGCTGAACTTGTGGGAATCTTGTTCTGACACGCACAGGTTTGAGTATCTCGCCACAGGGCAGGCTATGCTTTTTTTTTTTTTTTTTTTCTTTTTTCTTTCCGTCCCCAGCTCCATCCTCGTCTCTTTTTTTCCATTCTTTAGCGTTTGGTTTCTTTGTCTTTCCCGTGTCTTCTCTCTTTCCTTTCTCGCCTTCCATCCGTCCGTCTGTCTCTCTGCCTGCTGGCTGAGGGTTCATTTGCTGATGTCTGCTTCATGTTTTCCCCCCCATTCGTTCATGCTGCGTCGTGTCGATCCTCTCCGTCCTGATGCAAAATGACAACTAATATTAAAAAAGAAAAATGCTTCCCTGCGTCTCTATCCATCTCTTTCCTCTCTGTCTCCCAGACTGGAATTAATACCAAGGCCTCAGAGCTGTGATACAAGGAGCTTTGTTGTGGCATGTTGTCAATCCTCAAATTATTCCACTCCGAATGTATCTTTAGCTACACCGAAGATGACTCTGGGATTGATTTGGTGTCAGTTTCATACATTTATTACTTGTTGGTAGTGCTGGGGCACCATTCGCAGCGGGAAAATTTACAGTCCTCACTACTGGCCCCTCGTGAATGAACATTTAGAGGCTACAAAGTACCGTTCATAACGTCGGCCTGTGTGTTTGAATGGACATCAGTGTGTACGTGTGTTTGTGTGCGTCTGTGTGTGCAAGAAATTGAGTGAAACAGACAAGCAGGGAAAGAGGGAGGGAGAAATGTGATCCAGAGTTTGCATTTATGACTCAGGCCCATTCACCCAGGATGAGGTCTGTGCACACGCTCAATGCGAACACGCACACACACGCGCTCTCTCTGAGACTAATGGATATTGATCCAGGAGATGGAGACTGATTGAGGTCCCTCAGTGAAGGTTTCCTCCAGGCTTAAAGCTGCCAAGTCAGACGCAGAGCAGAGGCTAAAGCCTAATGCTGCACAAAGCAGATTTCTTTTATCATCCCGTGTTTGTTGGATGGAGGCAAACGAAGGGATTGGTGCATCGCAGATCAATACAGACAGATAAGTCAAGGCTAAGGTTGTTGTCACTTTGTTTTGCTCTTTCAGCCTAGAGGGGCCAAAATCCAAAATAAATGACTAAATGAATTAAACAAAGAAGTGGTATTAATTCTGTTCTTTAATTGATCAAGTTATTAAAATTTAAGTTGTATAATTTTTTTACTGTATTCATTTGCATAAACTGGTTTATTTTTCTGCATTTTTTTTCTATTTGTAATTTGAATTTTTATCAATACAAAACAACAAATCAATACTTTGATTTGTAATTGAGTCATCTTTTTACTTTCCCTCAGAAATGTTGGAGACTTGTAAGAGGAAGAATTAAATAAAAATGTTGAACTAGCTACAAAAATCTCCTCTGTAAAATTCAACCTAGTATGTAGACTCACTGGCCACTTTATTAGGTGCACCATTTGCCTTTAGAAATGCCCTAATTCCTTGAGGCATAGATTCAACAGGGTGCTGTAAATATTCCTCAGAGATTTTGGTTTATGTTGACATTACAGCATCACACAGTTGCTGCACGTCCACGTTGGGAATCTCTTTCCATCAGATCTCTATGATTGAGATCTGGTGGCTGTGGAGGCCATTTGAGTATAGTGAACTCACTTTCATTTTCAGGAAACCAGTTTGAAGTGATTTGAGCTTTGTGACTGTGGGAGCACAGTGGGCATAAAGGGATGGACATGTTCAGCTAGGTGTGATGTTAGAATGATGCACAACTGGTATCAAAGTGTGCCTTTGAAATATCTTATCATCACCACCCCGATCCATGAGTTCACGTTGTTCTGAACCTGCCATCCAAATGTTCCAGAAGAAATTTTAGCTCTTGAAACCAGACAACATTTTTCCAGTCTGTTGTTGGCTAATCTTGGTGAACTTGTGCCAGTTAGAGCCCCAACTTCCAGCTCTTAGATGACAGGAGAGGCAGCCAGTGTGGTCTTCTGCTGCTGTAGCCCATCTGATTCAAGGTTCAGCATGTTGTTGGTGCAGAGAAGCTCTTCTGCATACCTTGCTTGTAATGAGTTGCTATTTGAGTTACTGTTTCCTTCCTATCATCTCCAAGGAGTCCTCCATTCGCCTCTGACCTCTGGCATCGACAAGGCATTTTCATTCAGGCCCACTGCTCACTGGATATTTTCTCTTTTTCAGAACATTCTCTGTAAACCCTAGAGATGGTTGTGTGGGAAAATCCCCACAGATCAGCAGTTCCTGAAATACTCAGACCAACCCATCTGGCAACAACAACGGTGCCACGTTCAAAGTCACTTAAAAGTCACTGCTGAAGTTCCCCATTCTGGTTTGAACTACAGCAGGTCCTCCTGACCTTGTTTACATGCCAACGCATAGAGTTGCTACCACATGATTGGCTGATGAGATATTGCATTAACAAGCAGTTAAACAGGCATATACTTTAACCTGTTTTTTTTTTCCTTATTCTTTGTTTTAATAATAAGTGTTTGCATTAAACAGCTATAACCTGCCAAATATCGGGTAATGGGACAATAAGGGGCAAATGCAGAAATGACAAGCTTGCATCTCTAAGGTGGCAAATGTGGGTTGTGTATGGCTGCACTGTTTAATTCAGTCAGAATTCATTAAATGTTTCAGACTACAGAAGTCAGTGTGTTTGAAACACAAATGTTGAGATGCTCCGTCTGAGTAATCAAGTGGAACTCGTCTCTGCACTCGGGCATCACGTGGTTCGCAGGACTCGGGGCTTTGTGAAACCAGTAGTCACTGTTCTCTGTCAATGGCGTTTCACGCTTACTCACACTCACAGGAGCACTTTCTCCCAATTTGGTGTTCCCACTGACCCCCGTCATTTGTATCGGTATTGTCACAGCGTGCTACATTCTGTCTTGCTTCACTACACAGGGTGGCTGTTTTTTGTTTTACTCAGACACACATGAAAATCAGGTAGTCGACACATCTCGAAGTAACCACGCAGAAGAGAGTAAAAGGGGCAGAGTAAATGGAAGCCAGCTGGAGGGAAAGATGATGGTTATGAGAGTTAAAGCTTTTATTTGCCGAAGCAGCTTCAATCAAAAGCAAATGGATGGTTGAGTAAAAAGCCTTTTTGAAAAGGGCCGGAGATTAGGCTAAAACACAAGGATAAAAAAAAAAAAGCCTCTTTCTGCTTGAACTGTTCTCTTTATTGTGGCATTAAAAATGTAATGTTTCACTTAGAAAGGCATTCATCCCTTAAAATGAAGCACAAATATAACGCGGAGCACATGGCAACAAGACCAGCAGCTCAGGCACTTGGAAACCATTAGTGGTGCAGAGAGGGGCGAAAACGTCTTTACACGTGGATAAGGATGGAAATTTCAAGGGATTTCATCAACATACAAAATATTTTATATCTGGTGCTAAAACTATACAAATAATATCACTGAGAGCCATATGCGATCGCTTTTGTGTCAGCATTTGCTTCATGTCTCAAATAAGAAATACCTCTGTGATATACTCGTGTTTTTGCTCAGAAAATGCTGAGAATCAGCCAGCTAGCAAAATTTGGCTTAAATAATTTAAAGTGCTTACATTTCCCATGAGTAGCTAAGTAAACACATAATCTTTTTCACCCCTTGTAACAGGTGCAGGCACATTAAATTTTAAAGGGATTTTGCAGAGCAAGCCAGACCCCCTAAATCTGCTCTGAGGTCAGTTTGAGAGGAAGGCTGATGGTTTGTTTGTTTGTTTTTTTTGGTGGGAGGGTTTTGCCTTGTTTAAACTGTAATCTGTTGAAAGCTGAGGTGTTATCGTCAAAGTTTTGGTAAATGATTAACAGGTTGCGAAAGCCATCCTAACATCAAACAGTCGTCTTAACAATCACAACGCAGACACATAAAAGCTGCTAATCTCACACCAGCAGGGACGGCAAAGAGAAAGTAAATTAACGCTGAGAAGAAGAGTGACAAAGTGCACTTTAGGGTTGGACAATTTGTTAAATATTTTCAGCCAGCCTTCATCAGTCCAGCAATCCACCACTAAAAATTGGCTGGATCAGGGTTTTCTTAGCTAGCTGGAAGAAGCAGAAAAAGAAGAATCTAGCTGCGAATCAAGAGCGTGAAGAGAGCCTGTGAGCTCAGAGAGTTACTTAAATGGACACTTTGGGAGGCGCTTTATTTCCAAAATATAAAAAAATCAAATAAGTTTGGCCAACTGGTCACTATAGGTCCATACCTCTGGTTTTAGTCTCCGTTAGGTTGCTAAACACACAGCTGTGGTTGTCAGCTTGGCTCTTAACATCTGTGGGTAAACTTTCTGCCCAACTGGCACATTGCATCATCTCGCTCAAGGCATTTGCCGCTCATCTGTGTATCGTATCACAGGCTCGTAAAGACCGGTCATCTGGTTCAGTGTCGGACTGACGTGTTCTAGTGTGCCGACTCAAGGTTTGCTCCCCCCACCATCTTTTTAACATTTTTTTATTCTGGTCGAATTTGAATTAATGTCATGAGATGAACCAAGAGGTGACTTTCTAATGGTCGGCTTGTCTGAACTGTACCAAGTTTATCAATTACGAGCAAATAGATTGAAGGGAAAAAAAGGGAAAACTTTATGAGATCATAACCACCTTATAAGCAAGTTTAAATTGCAGTCCAGAAAGGAGATTGGCACAGGAAAATTGTGCATCTAAATGGATATTGGGAAATATCATAGTAACAGACAAAGAGGGAAAGATTATTGTTTGACCTCACAGACTTGGGGTCCACTGCAGAAATGATCGGAAAACCCGACTCACAGATGACTGGCTGGACTATAAAGGCTGTAATTTTTCAATCAAAAGGCAGTGAGTGAAGCCATCAAGAGCCACGAAGTAGAACAAACAGCGTCACTGGATTTGTTTGTAGCCTAAAGGAGAAATGATGTCAGTGTGAACTTTTAGTTGTACACAGTAATATAATACCTAAACTCGAACAAAAAGCCCTAGATTTCTTTTCAGAGGGAACAACGCTCACTTCCTCGACACTCAAATGCCGGTAAACTAGTTTTGTATGTCTTCAGATGTGCCATACATGGCAATGCAAAATGGTCTGCAGGAGCTTACCAATGAGGGAGGACTAGTTTTGGAAATCTTTAAGTAAGGGGGGAAGGGGGGGGTGTTTCTGTATGTCTGCAGTGAAGTTTGTTTTTGAAAAATGTTCCAGATGTGTGCAGTGCTTTATGCTGAAAGATTACACTGTACAGATGTATTTCTATGTGATATGTTATACAGTTGAGCAATGTGACAGTGTGATGATGTGAGCTCTAACAGCATTAGGCATTTTAGAGGTGAGAGTTCATTGGATTACACACGCTGACCTAATCCAATCTGGCGTTTTATTCTCTGGGATTACTCTTTGTGTGTGTGTGTGTGTGTGTGTGTGTGTGTGTGTGTGTGTGTGTGTGTGTGTGTGTGTGTGTGTGGGTGTGGCACACATAGGGGTGGAGCAAACGGTGGATTTGGTGTGAGTCTGTGTGTGTGTGTGGGTTTGGCGCACATAGGGGTGGAGCAAATTGGTGTGAGTGACCGCCCACAGTTACACACGCACACAGGGGGTGTGTGGAGTTAAACAAACATAATGTGGTGATTTGTAAATGTTAGCAGTGCCAAGCTAGCTGTATCCCTTTGCTTCCAGGTGCTTGTTTGTGGGTTTTCAGTGGTATGAGAATAGTTATCATCCTCATCATCTGTTTAAGAAAATGAATAAAGTTTTGCATATATAGACATAAAAATTGGCAAAACTTTAAAGGGGTCCTACCAAGCTAATTTTCAGCTTTTTTTTTTTTTTCCCTTGAAGTGTTAGAGTAGCTTTGCATGATTGAAAGTTCAAAATAACCTCTATTTATTTTATACTGGGGCCTGGTTTATCCTGGCCTGGAGGTTGCTTGTTCTCACTAGGTAAAATTGGTTGCAAAGAGGTGCACAACTCTTGACTGAAAGCCTCCTTGCAATTGCTTTGGTCAGTAGCAGATGTTGCAGTTGTTGGTACAGATCTATTTATCTGCTAACTCTCGCCACCTGCTCCCCAAGTGGTAGTGAAACTGAGAACAGTATGATAAAAACCAGGAACAGAGAACATTTGCCTTAAAAGTAAAAGTTACACCTTTTTAAAATGTGTTGGTTTCAGCAGTAAGGCACAAATTTTACTTCGAAGAAAAATGTTCTCCGTTTGTGGATGAATGAATGCTGATTGGTCAGCTGGTTATGGATTTACAGCAGGATATACT
Organism: Oreochromis niloticus; assembly: GCF_001858045.2. Taxonomy (NCBI): domain Eukaryota; kingdom Metazoa; phylum Chordata; class Actinopteri; order Cichliformes; family Cichlidae; genus Oreochromis; species Oreochromis niloticus. The sequence continues at coordinate 29,526,477 of NC_031985.2, read as the reverse complement.
CCATACTGATGGCACTGTTTTCTAACTATACTCTAGAAACACTGCTGCATCACACCATTTTTTACATGTGTAAAACAAGCAGCTGCTTGTTTAGCTCAGTGCCCGCTATCAGGTGGCTACTAGTGGAGATCATCTCCGGGTACTGGCTTTGTGCATAAAATCAAAAGAGCCGATGCCATAAAGCGGCTTGTAGTGCTGTAATGTTGTTAATAATTTACAGTCAAAACCTGTAAAAAGTCTAAAAAATTAAACTAAATCCATTGTCTCCGCCCCATCTATTGAAAACACACAGGATATTTGTTTAAAAGTGTTTTCCTGCAGCTGTATAGCCCTGTCATTCTGGAATATCTTTTGAGTAAACTCTGTGAAACAAGAAGTTCAGTGAGTCCGTGTTCACGAGTATTTAGACGTTCTTTGATTAAAAATCGTGTGGTTGTACGACTTCTTTATTTACAGCCAGACAAAAAAACAAAAACAAAAAAAACCAGTCTTAAAAGGAGCATTTAGAGGAGTTTAAAGCCTGAGATTTTGGCTCACAGGGATTAATTACACAGATGCTGACTTCATTATTTGGAACTGTTTTGGGGTTTTTGTTTTTTTTTCATATAATGAGTATCCAGAATTGTCACAGTGTCTTTATAAGACAGAGAATCCTAAATGCTCTGCTTTACACAGATTTTTTTTTTATGCGAATTAATCTGCTCATGAGTGAAAAATACTTTCTGCACACAGCAGCTATAGTTATAACTACACTGAGTGTGCCCGGGATACTTTGTTTTCATATTTAAAGCAGCGTTTAACACTTGCACAAAAAAAGGGGAAAAAGTCTTTTAGTGCTATAGGGGCATGTTTTATCTTCCCTTTTTTTAATGTCCAGACTGAGTTTTCAGTCTGTCACCATGGCAACAGCAGCTATCCATGTCATCCTGTCTGACCACGAGTTATTTTTTTATTTTATTTTTTTTACGAACAGGTCTATGTAAACCAGGTCTGCAAACGCCTGCACTCTCACTGAGCCTTTACTGCTCGCACAGGCACGTAAGCCACCGCCCAGATAAGAGCAAAGGCCAGCTGATAAGAGCTAATAACCACAATGAGCTTCTGCAATCTGCAGTTCAAGGGCGGATTGCGCTCTGCATTCGGACGCATTACAAACAGATTTTGATGTGTGGCGCGAACATGAGGCAGAGCTAAAGGGCTGCTCGTGAAGCAGCGTGGCTGTCCACGAGAATACGTGTTAATCAGAACCTGCAAAACGAGGTATTTTCGTCTTTAAAACTTTTACAAGGCAGGCGGGAGTGAGGAGGGGTGTCGAGCAGCAGTTGGCCTTTACAAGCACCGTTTTCCCCCTGTTGAATTAAAGTTGCTTAAAATTAAATATAATAATGCCAAATATAGGCCATTAGTGTGGTAAAGTGTTTGTCAGATGTGCAAATGGAAATAATTTGGGCTTTTTTTAAAAATCCCCCTCAGGAGCAAGTGAACTGCACATGCACACACACGCATGCACGCACCTCCACACACGCACACACACATGCAAACCTCTCGCCGCTCGCTGCGTGTTTATAAAAAGGAGCTTGTCCCACTTTTTCCCTCTCATCTACCGCGCTCTCGTTCTGTAATTTCTCCTGCGCGATATCTAATTGGCGCGAGCTCGGGAAAGATTTGCCGCCCCGCCGCCGTCTTCCTTAAAAAAAAAAAAACAACCCAAAACCCAAACTGGAACAAGAGAGGCGAGCGAGTCGAGGGGGCAAAGAGAAAAATGGAGAAAGGATGGAGAAGAAGGAGACAGGAGGTACGTTTTGAGGGGAGAGGAGTCGGGAGGGCGGGCGCAGGTTGCGAGTTGCTGTGAAATCTTGTTTGCTGATAGCTGCTGTCTTTACGCAACCTCCTAAGAGGAGCATAAACAGGCAGCTTTTGGAGCGAGGGAGTGATTATTGGGTCGTGCCTGAGCGAGATAAGTGAGTCTGCTCAGTGCAGGTGAAAGAGAAAGAAGAGAGAGAGCTGGGAAATTCAAAGAGAGCGAGAGAGGCAGCCGTTGGGAAAAACAACGACGAGAGAAGCGCACCTTTGAGTGGCAAACTGTGGTAATAAAGGGGTCACTAAAAAGACTGAATGACCTCACAATTGATTTGGATCGGTTTGAAATATTTGCCAGGATCTGTGGGCTCTGAGAGCAGAAAGAGCCTGAGAGTGAACCGAACTAGGACAGGTCCTGAAAGACCATTGTACTCCTTTTTCTTTGGGTCTCCAGTGCATTCAAAACTGCTATCTCACTGTTACCCTCCCCATCTCGCTCACTTTTATCGCTTCCTTTGACTACTTTTCACCTCTTTTTTTTTTTTCTCCTAGCATCGAAAAAAGAAAGAAAAGAAACCGATTCACTGCAAACATCACAATTTGTAGCTTTTTAGGTCTTAAAGCAAAAGGCTGTTGACTGCTGAGCTCCTTGAGATGGTCCCAGAGGTACCAGGCGAAATGAAGAATAGTTTAAAGCGGTGGCCTTTAGCTCTGATCTTCGGGGGCAGAGCCAGGCTTTTTTCATTGTTTTGGCATTCAGCATGGATACACCTGGGATCCATTCTGAGGGCAGATACCAGTGTGGCTAGAAACACGTCTTTAAACATATAAATGAATATAAAGTACATTCCCAACATTTAGTTTCCTCTTTTCTGCCACAGTTGAGGTTTTGAGTAAAGATTGAGTCAGCTATCTCTGGCGTGTTTCCTGGTGAGCAGCGTTGGAGTGTGGTAGATGTTTGAGTTATGGTGAATGATGTTTGGGGTTAGATAAGGGCTCAGATTAGCTCGGTTGTACCTGAGTGTTTACGTGTGCATGAACGCCAAGCTCTCCGGACTGTTGGTCATGTATATTTTACTGCTTTCTCTCAGTAGTGTGCAAGTAAACACGTATATAGTGAGGTTCGTATGCCAAGAACAAACGAGAACGTGGGAATGTCACATTCCTTGAACCTCAGATCAGTTGGAGTAATCAAAGTCATGTATATTTATGTTTTTTATAGAGAATTAATCATTCTGAAAGAAGAAATTGTGGCCTTTCTGTCCTGATCACTATTCAATCCTGCAAGCAAACCGGCTGTACAGGCAAACATTTCATTATTTCAGACATATGACATACATTTATGACAAATATGACATCATATTTTTACTGATTCTAATCTCCATATTTTGGTGTAAAATAAAGTTATTAACAGTTATTCGCTGCTTTTGACAAATTAGCAAGCGTACATGTGATGTTTTTCATCTCAGCTTCATAAAGCTGGTATGAAGGTGTTATCCTGGGATCTAAGGGCTACTGCTAAAAATATCAGGAGCCATGAGCAACACAAAATTACTTGACTGTAGTTGTCAGGACAGGCAGTGTTTCCCACGCTTAGACTTTACTTGGGTGGAATGCTCGGCGTAAGCTTTTGGCGACTTGGCAAAACAGTCGGCTTTGGCAAAAAAGGTCTTTATGTTTTGTCATCCGCAGTTAGTACACTGGTGCATGTTTTGCTCCCTTTTATTTTGAAAGTCCAGTCACTGTTGTCGTGGACTTCAAGATTATTTGGTTAAGTCTCTCATCTCCCAGTTAGAGACCACACAGCTGGTGATGGCGGTCCTCGTTCCTCCATGGAGAAGTTCGCTACAAACTGCACCTCTAACCTGAATCTGCAGGGGTATTTGACTGCTTCCTGCACCGCCGTGCACAGAAAAATGACTCTATCTGTGCGACTAGAGGATTATTGCTCTGTTCTTTTGTTTATGTTTTCTTTTAACAGTCAAAGTCTTCTAAAAACACAGTAATATTGTTAAGCTCGCCTCTTCCTCCTTTAAAGTGCTCAGCACTCCCAACACTGCTTTTGCCAGTAGTGGAGTCCTAATCTGTGGGAAGGATTGACACCTCACGCTGATTTAACACTTATACTTCTGCAATGAATCTCAGTTGTAGCCCTTCTGAAACCCTACAGTGTGACTTATAACTTGATGTGCACCTCCCTAGAAACGTAGCGACAGTTTGCATTAACATACCCCGCGACCACTGTGATTGGTGTGTTGTCCTGCTCATTTCCTGGTACTTATTCTGCTGCCATTATTTTGAATCCACAGGAAGGGAATGGATAAATCTGAAGAGACTAACTATCAGTTAACGTTTAGGCAGCGCAGTTGCAGTGGAAGTCACACCAGGATAAATGCTGTTAGTGGGATGGGTACGTCACAGGACCTATAAAGATGCTTAAAGTGGGAACAGACACCCCTTTTTATTCTTTCCCCCAACTGCAAATGTTGTCCTTAAAGTTAAAGTTGGTCAATACCTGAGTCAGTCTGATATCAGTCTGTGGCTGAATGGGGTCAAGTTGGCAATTACATCCAGTCTGATTCTGATAAAACAGATATTAACTGTGGTAAATCGTTTAAAAAAAACAAACAAAAAAATCACATCTGTTTGATCCTTCGTTCTGTGGGAGTATAAGCAGAATACAATCAGCTGGAGTCGAGTCTCCTTGTGTTGTGCTTATTGACACACTCATTCAGAGTGATGGCAACATGTTGGTAATTTGTCTGCATTTGTAAATTAGACAGGAATTATTTTCAAAGCTTTGACAATTTCTCTGAGAGCGACTGCAGTCCGTCCAAGTCAGGCTGCAACTGTTCTCAGAAAGGTGGCCTTCTATCATGAGGCTTCAGCCCGCTTGTTTATACTGTTCCCCAAGTATTTTAATTTATTTTGGATTTGGTATTCCTCTATGGATGCAAAATCACCACGCAAAAGATCGTTATACTATGCTGCATCAAGTTTCCACCCCTTAATTCAGTCAGTAGTAGTACTCTGTTTCCCAAATATCTGTGTAATGTGTAATGATTCATGGCAAGCAACAAAAACGCCTCTCACACAGATGATCCCTTAGGTAATATGTTGTTTAAGTGCTCTCTCTGTGGCCTCTGACATTTAAACATTTTCTCCACCCTGCAGCTATATCTGCCTCTAAACTCTCCAAGGCAGCCTTGACAGCTGGGTATTGCTCATTGTTTTTAAGACACTCACCTCAGTTCAGTCAATGTGAGCCAGACAATCGGTATTTTTAAATGAAAGGGACTCTTTTCTATTTGTGTGTGAGTCAAACGATGAGTGTGCCTGCCGAGAAGGGGAAGGCAGGGGCCCACAGAAAGGGTGGTCCCGTGTTAATGCGGGCTAAGAGTCAGAAACGGTGTGTGTCGGGACAAGAGAGAGCTGTCTGTTTTTTAAGGCGCTCCATAAGGATACAGTGCAGCCAGTGTGTAGCAGGGCTCGGTGAGTTCACTCTATCTCAGTTTTTGGGAGAGGAAAGTTTGGATTAGTTCAATGGGAATCGGGCCGTTGGAGTTTTCGCCGTGTCATTTCCTCAAAAGCCGTTTGGTGTGTATTTGTGCAAGCTCTGTTTAAGTTCATCCAAAGAGCTTGGCTGACGGTTCAGCAGTGGGCTTATCCTACTATGGTCTTAACAAAGTTGGCTCAGAGTGTATGCATGTCTGTTTGTGTGCGGTTGGATTAACCCACTGCTGTAACGGCCACATCGCAGAGGAAAAGCCTGTTTTCGTGCACACGTGTTGTGTTTTTATCTCCCCCCTTCATGCATGTTTGACTACTGGCTCAGCTACAAGTGTTGTTGTTTAGATTGGGATAAGCTGTGGGCTACCACTACTGTAAGTCTGGTATTACATTGTTGCACACTGTGGCTTAAGCGGACATCTTTGGCATGGCAAATATGTGAAGTATGTAGGTGTTTGGTCTTTCTCTTGCCTTTTCCCTTCATCTCTTTCAGTCTTTGTGAAGATTTTGTTTTTCCAGGTACATGGCTTTAGAGAACATTTCCTTGATATCTTTGGCCTTCTCTCGACAACTTGGCTCTACTTTCCCATGCAGTGTTTTGTGCGTGAGGCTGCTGTTGCCTGCAAGTTAGGTCTTGTGTAGTTTTATGTGTACTCTGCTGCTAAATGTTCATTACTGCGAACTGCCACCAGCAAAATGTTGCTTACCTACTACCTAAGCTCACAGCAGAAGATGTTTGATTTTTGCATGAATGGATCCAGGCTGGACCTCCTTAAAGAAGACTTTTGCAAAACAAAGCAGGGTCAGGTTGGCTAAAAGATTGAAACTAGTGCAGCTTTTGCTTTTTACTGTTCACTCACACACCTGCAGGTGCAGATTCCCGATGGATCATTGTTTAATGAAAAATAGTTGCAATCCTGGCAAAGAGTGTTATAAATCTTTGTCCAGAGCATTATTCCGCTGTTAGACTTCCTGGTTTCTGTCTTATTTTCTTACCTTAAACCACGTGATTATGAACATGGTATATGTTGGATAAATGTCTCATAAGTTTGCAAGTTCAGTGAAGAGCAGGTTTTGCTGCTGCTTTAATTAAAAGGTGACTCTTCTGGGTGTGATTTAAGGAATTTATTTAATGCGGCTTAAACTATTACTTCAGAAAAATCTTTTTTCAGCTGTAAGGGAGGAACTGTAATGCCAGTGTAGAAATTTACAGGGATGCCTTAGTGCCATCCGGGCTGAAAGGGTTTCCTGGTAAACAAAAGTGTGTCGCAACACAAATGATTTGCATGCTTTCCTCAGAGGGATCCAGGTAGCCTCCAGTTATGTCTCAAATGAGCTTCTACACTGAAGGTGTTTTCACACCTGTAGTTTGTTTACTCTGGTCCAAATCAGTTGATGAGTTTGTAAACTTGTAGCTTCTCCACGTGATTTGGTTTCCTTTTACACAGAGAAAAATCTAAGTGAACGCCGAGCAAACCACAACGTGTCATTACAGACCATGTGAGAACGTCCTGTCCGCTTATTGGCCAGATGTGTCTGGGAGCAACAAATGTAAATACAGGAACAAGGTGCTGCGTTCTGGACAACTGGAAAACAGCGAGAATTTACATTCATTTCACGGCTAGTTGCTAACTCGTACTGACATTTGAACATCTACAACTCCTCACTACAACCCAGTACAGAAGTATTTTTACCCAAACTTGTAATGTACACCAGGTACTTGGCCTGGATAGATTACTGTGTTCACACAGTACTCAGACTGACTGCACCAAGTGAGAAAATGAACTGCAGTAAAAGGACTAAACAGGCAGGTGTGAAAACGCCCTAAGATAGACCTGCCATGCTGATTTCCAGCTCCATATTTTTAGTGATGGACTCTGCTAGACTCTGCAGGATCGACTCCTCGAAGCATACGTTTCCACAACACTGCTTTCCTCCTGAGGTCCGTATATGCACGTAAATTTGTCATGAAGTTCTTTAAGCTCAGACACGCACAGAATCAACTGTAGGCGTCATTATTATTGGTCCGTCACAGCACGTCATGCGTGAGTACTCTTCACCAATGAGCTTATGCTGCGCTCTGCTCAGTAATAGGATAGATAGGTTTCAGAGTGTAGTAGGTAGTGCTTCCTATGTGAAAAGGCCTTTATGCACTCAGGCTAACTTGTTTGAAGCTAGCTGTTTTAGCTCCCTTGCCCTTCCTTTAAACATACTTTCTTTTGATTGGTTGTCTCTTGCAAAGAGAGAGTCAGTAGGTAGCGATTCTGTGCTCACAGCTGGAGATCTATGCCTGAGATGACCATATTAGGGATATCTGCTCTCTGTGACATCATAAAGGGGGAAAAACGGTCTTCTGCCCATTTATACACTGACCTCATTATTTGAAACATTGGCCATGCTTAATATGAGCACCTACCTTAACAGTGGAAATCAAACTGCGCGTATCTCAGTGCATATTGTTAGATACTTGGTATAGATCATGTACTCAGTACCGCAGTCAGCTTCTCTCTGCCTCAGTGCGGCACTCTGTAACATTAAACAGGAAGCAGTAATCCTGAGTCAGAATAGATCGAGCATGTGTCAGTGAGTCAGCCAGTCGAGCGTCCAGCCTGTTTACATGTTGACAGCACATGACGCTGACGGTATCTTCCCCTCCGTCACAGCAGCGGCCTCACTCACTCACAGGCTATAGGCTGCATCAATGGGCTGATTGTTGAAGTTGCAGAGAAACCACCGGGCGTCGGTCATGAGTTATAGGCTGATGAGAAGATGACTCCGGCATGCTCGGGTCCGGTGTAAGCAGAACATGCTGTTTAGGGGTCGTGGGAATCATCACATTCCTGGTACCTTGGTGTAATGTTTTACTTGTTAAGGGAGGAGAACATGATGAAGATAGTCTCTCCCCCCATAGTAAGGTGTTTCCTATGACTAAGGCAATATCACTTCTCTTATTGTCACCATACTGAACGAGCTAATGTTGGGGATTTTTCCATCCTAACTAATGCGGAAGCCCTTTTCTGTTTGTTTTTAAGACAGCCAGTTCTTGTTTATCTTCTTAGGCTTTGCTGGTAATAAACAGTATTCTTAATTATTGAGATTTTTTCTGGCAGTTGATTAGTCTTCTGTTTTTTAGCCACATTGATGGCATGTTAACCTGACATGTTTCTGTTTGTTGTGCTTTGGAGTGAAAAGGCTCAACAAATATGGGATGGATTTTCATGGAATTGATCGCTGACACTGTGATCCTCCTCAGATCAACTTTAATCACTTTGTAGCATAGAGTGTAATTGTTATTATTCCAGTACTTTACCAGAAACTGTTAAAACACAGACTTTCCTTCAGCAATAGCCGTACTTACCATTTATTCTATTTAATAGCAAATGTAGGAGCTTTTTAATTGGAAGGCTTTATGATACATTGGTATTGATAGTAACTCTGATACTGAAAAAATATTCATTTGATGTTTATCATTAATGCTGTTAATAAAAGATACAATGTTCTTTTAATATGTTTTCGTGAAGTCATGCTTACAGGACTTCTTTCCACTTCTGTTTTGAGTGAATTCATTTGCCAAATTCTTTTTGGCTGCGATGTGTATTTTTATTTCTGTGTCATGCATTTTAATTGGGGATAAAAACAGTTGCTCTTTTTTTATCTTTGTTCCTACAGATGGATCCCTCCCTAAAGAGCCAAAAGGAGATGTATCGAGCCAGATAGCAGGTAAAACACAAGATTTGTTTTTTTCTTGCAAGGCCCATTTATATCCGTGTGTGCTGGTGGTGCAAGAGGGGAGTGTATTTTACTGAGGGTGGAGGGTGGGGGAGGTCGGTATATTTCAAAAGAAATATGGTGTGTATGGTGTATTTTTACATGTACACAAGCAGACCTAAGCCCTTTTACAGATGTACTGTAGACTTTTTTAAATTTAAAAGGTATTATCCTGCTGAAGTAACAGTACAAGGGTTTTAGCGTACATTAAGTGGGTAAAGAGATGTTCTCCAGAGATGTTCAGTCAGATTCAAGTCTGGCTGGGCCACTTCAGGACATTTACAGAGTAGTTCAGAAGCAGCTGCTTTGTTATTGTGGCTCCTTGCTTAGGGTTGTTGTCCTGTTGCTGAACCTTTGCCCCAGTCTGAGGACCAGCGTGTTTTGGAGCAGGTCTGGCTCTGAACATTGCTGCATTCACCTTCCCTTGACCCTAACTAGTGTCCCACTGCTGAAAAACATCCCCAAGCTTGATGCTGCCACCACCATGCTTCGGTTTAGGGATGGTATTGGCCAGGTGGTGAGCGGTGTCTGGTTTCCTCCAGGTGCGATACTTGGCATTCAGACCAAAGAGCTCAAGCTGGGTTTTATCAGACCAGAGAATTTTGTTTTTCATACTCTGAGAGTCCTTCAGGTGTCTTTTAGCAAATTCCAGGTCATGTCATGAGCCTTTTATTAAGGAATGGCTTCAGCTTGGCCACTCTACTATACACCCCTGATTGTTGCAGAGCTGCAGAAGTGGTTGTCCTGCTAATGCTGTAATGCTGGAGCTCTGTCAGAGTAAGCATCAGGTTATTGGTCACCTGCCTGACCAAGGGCCTTGTGCTTCGATTGCTCAGACTGGCCAGCCAGCTGTAAGAAGAGTTCTGGTGGTTCCACAGTTCTTCCATTTTCAGATGATGGAGGCCACTGTGCTCATTACTATCCTCAGTGATAAAGACAGTTGTGTGTCTTTCCAAATCATAGCCAGTCGACTGAATTTACCACAGGTGGGCCCCAATCAAGTTGCAGAAACATCTGACAGATGATCACTGCAAACAGGAGGTAGCTGAGCTCGATTTGTATGTGTCATGGAAAAGGCTGTTAATACATGTACGTGTTATATTTATGTTTTTCATTTAAATTTGCAAGAATTTCAAGCAGAGTTTATTCACTTTGTCATTATGGGGAGAATACTTTTTGGATGCTCTGTACTTTGTTAAATTTCACCCCGGTTCCTGTCCATTTTCTTGTCCACTGGTTTTGGACATTGTAAGGTTCTTGTCTAATAGCATTGATGAAGGGCGGTTCAATGCTCTGCCCCTCCCAGTATCAATACAGGTCATTGTCATCCTAAATCTCACATGTCCTCACTTTTCCTTTCATCCTCGTCTCCACCCCTCCCATCTATTCCCAAAACATACAGGATGTGGACAGCTACCCATGTCTGGCACCTTTCCCTATAGCTATAACAGGCTATTAGCAATGAGTTGAGATGGACACTTATGCTGCCTGCGCCATGATTTATTCACACAAACTGCCATTCACTCAGAATCACTCACCCTAAATGACCTTTTTGCTTGTGTCCTTTCTCCAATCAGTTGTACTAAATCTTCCTTTTTTATTATCCTCATGGTGTAGCTGAAATTTAAAAAGTAGGCTATTTTCCCTAATGTGAGGGTTAATATGTGCTGCTGGAACAACACATTTAATGACCAATTTGATATATAAAGTTATTTCTGCTCTGTTCTTCAGTGAGAAATTTTACTATTTCATAGGAAATTAGAATAGAGCCATTTGTGCAAACCTCTTAATTAGAAACTCTAAGACTATCAGCAGTATTGGCTTTGTAAAGAGAAACAAAAAACAGCCTTCAAATTCTACACACAAAGGAGGACAGTGAGTTGGCAGGTTGCTCCAAAGCCCCAGGGTCTTTATGGAGAAAGCTTCAGTGCCCGTAGGAAAAAGGCGATGAAAGCAACACAAACGCGGTTATATCTGAAAAACACTTGGCTTTAGTGTGACTGTTTAGCCTTTCTGCATGGTGCTTTTCTTAAGCCTCCTGCTGCTTAACAGTTATCACTTCGTGGTTTAGAAGAGGTGGTGGTGGTGGGTGGGGGGGATTATGTCTGTCCATCTGTTGGGCCTCCTCATCCACTGGTCTGACTGGGTGACTGGAAAGTGGGTTGCGAGGAATGGGAGGGTGAGGCGAGTGCTGTTATGTAATGATGTTAAAGCTTTCGAACCCTGACAGATGTGCTTTCTATCACTCTCTCTCTCTCTCTCAACCCTTTTTCGTCTGCGTCTGTCCAGAAGTACCCGCCGGTGTAATCTGCCTCAGTGCTCGTTGAAATGATTTGGCATAAATCTTCAGCAATCAGCTGCATTCTGCAATCTGAAAGCATCGCCTCAAGATGGCGTGTTCGAGCAGATTGGAAGAGCTGAAGCACAAAAATGCTGCAGGAGTGTCTGATCTGCAGCAGTAGTCTGTAGAAGAGCCACTCCTCTATCACTTACTGTGTAATCTCAGTAAGTGACAGGAGCAACGTGTGGAAGGAAAATGAGTTTTTATTCCCACTATTACAGCAGTAGAAGGGTGTTTTGGGGTGGAGGGTTAAAAGAAAACAAAAACACTTGTTGTCGTAACGGTCTTTTTCTCTCTGTCTCGTCACGGTTCGTCAGAATAGGATCAGGTGGCATTAAAAGACCCGGCCGACTGAACTCTTGGCACCAATAACAAGCTGCCTTTTCTTTCTCTCTGTCTCTCTCGCTGTCTTTCTTTTATTCCTGCTTCCTCTACTCTCCCTTTTCCCTTCTCCCCTGCTGTGTTTGGGTCGCTGGGGTAACCCTGGCCTGTTTCTCGCTCGGTTAGCCTACCCTGCTATTAGAGGTCTGGATGGATGGGGAGAACAGGAAGAGGCGGGGGTAAGGGAAAGATGGTGTGCGCTCTGTCTCGGTCTCCCAAGCCAAAACTCCGATTTGGGGACACAAAGGGGAAAATTGGGAAGGACACGGAGAATCAGATCGGACTGGAAACAAACACCCAGGCTGTGCTGTTCAGTCTTGGATGCTGTCAATTCAGTGTTTTAGAGAGCTGCTTGTTTTCATCAACGGCAAATGATTCTCACTACAATGAAAGTGCTACACAGATACCTTATCAGTGTAAGGGTGGTAAAGGGAAAGTAGTTGCACTGTCCCTGTATTGGATTGAAAGAGTGCATTTCATAGACTGATACAGAATTTACTTAGATGGCACCGAAACATGACTAAATGACCAGATGAACACGTTCTTACTTGTAAACTGGTTTCTAACTTTGTGTGTATGTACAGTCAGTGCCAACTGTGGCTACAGTGAGGCCATTGTTATATTGGCACAGCAGCCAGTCAAATTAGAGCTACTTGCTTCTTTGTCCAGTAAGGTGCAGCAGCTAATCAGAGCTGCTTCAGTAGGACTGATAGATGGGACATGAGCCATTTGTCAAGAATTCAAACCACATATAGACAAAAGAAGATTGTTCTTTTCATCTGCACTGATCTGGCGTTGTGGCTCTGTTCTGAGATCTCACAGAACAGGAGTCTGTGACAACAGATATGACTGTGATTAAATCATAAACGGCACTAAAGGAAGAGCAAGGGCACAGGTGGGCTATTAGGCTGCTTGCAGGTTGTGCAAAAGTAGCAGCTCAAGTAGTCCATTAGGCCCTGGTCACGCAGACGCAGAGACCTGTAGGCGACTGCATGGCAACCACCAGTTGGTAGGGAAAAATTAGCATTAAATGACTGGTTTTGAGTGATTGCTGGAGGTTGCTGGCAGTCTCAAAGAGGAAACCTCACTGGGAATGCTTAGGTTGCAAGCAGATTGCCATGGTCACATTTAGTTTGTAGAGAAGACTTTTGTGCAAACACTCACTAACCAACCACCAAGCGGTTGTCAAACTGTCTTTGTCATTCTTCAAAGCAGAAGCTGCACATTTTTTTTTCTTTTTTTAAATGGGTTGATTTCAGGTTAAAAATCAGCTTTTACTTTGAAGATGGACCTTCTCCATTTCCAAATGGGGTTGCACTCCTTTAGTGGTTAGTGAGCATTTGCAGACTGCTTGCAACTAAGGCAATCACAAGGAGGTTTTTGGTACAGCACCCTCTTTGTGGCAGTTTTCCTCCTAGCAACCAGAAGTTCACCAACCAGTCTCTAGGTGTGGCAGAGGCATCTTATTTGATATGTAGAAGTGTATCTGCTGATGTGCCTGCCTAAAACTAAGCAAAATGGCATCATCGCATTATAAAAACATTGCAGAAGAACATTAAAAGTAACAGAGGAGTTTAAACGACTGCTGACAAAAAGACAAATACAATCGATTCAGTATAGCTGGAACTGCAGTCACACCTGCGAACACTTGTGTGTCATGTTTGTTATTAAGTGCGATACATCCAGGTTAGCTGTAATAGAGTTGCAAAGGGGGAGGAGGGCTGCTGTTGTTCCCCATTGCGTCTCCCTTTCTGTTTGTTCTTTAAACAATGTTCTTAATGTGTTTTAACACAGAAAAGCAGCACTCTGTGGAACAATGCTAGGGGCACTGTAAACTTCATATGTGAATTGAGGGAGGGAAAAAAGCTTGAGAAGCTTAACATTTACCAAGGAGGTAAGGCTCAGCAGTTTAGGATTTATCTCAGATGAATCTGTATATATAAGATTACAGTCTTATTATTTTTTTCTTCATAGGAAAGGAAATGCCTTCAAATTAACATTTAGACCACAGGAAACATAAAATAGCTTAATGCACGCTTCGGTTAAATCAATTTAAAGTGTAGAAATGAAATTAAATCCATTGAGCGTGTAGTATTTATGAGTAAAATGGGCGTGCAATCAAATAAAATTGCTCTATCTGGTATCTTTTTTTTTGTCACGGAGACACTGCTGTCCACTCCTTTATCCCAGAGGAATTCCTGCCAGTCCCACACATCCCTCAGCAGGGAATTTATGGCACGCTGTGAATGTGGGAAGTCCACAGCTATGCACTGATTCACACTCATGCGCGCGAATCTGGTTTCTGTTGACCCATAACAGCTGGTTTAGGAGCCATGGCTCCCAGTCAGCTGCTGGATAGCCATTATGAGATATAACTGCTCTTTAATCTCACGGGAAGATGCTGCGAGTGTTTCCTCCTCCTCTCAGCTGACTGTACCACCCGTCCCATCTGTTGGTGTGCACACAGCTGTCGCATTCTGTCTTCATATTGAACTCAGAAACACACACACACACACACACACACACACACACACACACACACACACCGACCCCTGAGGTATTTGTTACAGTGCCTCTGGGGAAGACTTGTTGTTGTTGTTGTGGTGTTTAGCAAACTGAGTAATGCCCACTCAGAGGCCACTACAAATCTCAGGCCTCTGAGGTGTTTGCCAAGTATGTACATATTGTAACACAAGCACAGCCCAGTTACAGTCGTGGCCTGCAACGAAGAAGAACTGGCCGTGATCCGGGAGTTTCAGCAAAGGATGATGGACATTCCTGGCATCACCCCCATGGGTGTAGTCATATCAGTGATAACTTTGTCTCGCCCACTTCATACAGCACAGGCGACACGGGCAATGTTGGGACTTTCTGTTGCCTTGGAAAAATTCACCCAGGTGTGCTTTTTTCATCTTATGGGATACAGTTTTCCTCGTCTCAACTTTTCACAGTTAGTTCTTCATTTAGTGACTGGCATTGGATGCCAGTTTCCCTGAATTCCTGAATGTAGACATCATCAGCAAGGTAATGACCTCCTCACTGGTAGCTAATGGCTTATTGATCATAAAGAAAAGAGGAATGTAATTTGTTTCTCACAGTTTGTCATCGAGTTGGAAAGGTTAAAATGAATTCTGGCTGTGTACTTCATTGCGTTGCGAATGGATCGTAAATTTTCTTGGTAGGCTGTTTGATGACTCTCGTAGCAAGCACTTCCTCGAATTCAGCATTCCAACGTGACTCAGTTAAATCATTGGTTGTAACATAAACTCTGTGAAGTCATAAGTCCTTTTACAGAGTCACAGTTGTATTTAATTCACTATCCTCTATAAGTTTTAAGAAATCTTAGACTTGGTGAACTAAAAACCAATTTGTATTAATTTCTCTGCACTTACTGAACATTGCATGTAGTGCTGAAATGTATACTAAGACTTTAATCAGACGAATAAAGTTTTGTAGGTCCCTAGAATTCAATCACATCTGTTTAATGCACTAATGATGTAGCAGTGATGTGCCCTTAAGCACCAAATCGCAAAAGTTACCTCAAAGTGCTTTATATTGTAAGCTAAAGAGAGAAGGCCCCGACAAGCAGCCACCAAATGAGCAAGCATTTGGTGACAGTGGGAAGGAAAAACCTCTTCTAACAGTAAGAAACCTCCAGCTGAAGCAGGCTCAGGGAGGGGCAGCCATCTGCTATGACCAGTTAGGGGTGAGGGGACGGAGCTGAAGCAACAGATGCACTGTGAAAGCAAGGTGAGATTAGATTAGATTAATAATAACTAATGTTTAATCCAGTACTTCGTGCTGTTTTTGGTTCCTTACTTTAGCCCAACAGAGAAGACAGAAGTCCTGATATATAAAGAACTTCTTTGTAGTGAAGAGATAAACATAACAACGCTCCATCATCGGGTCATACTTTGTTCCTTTTCATTTTTCTGCTTCTTGCTTGTCAAGTGAACACAGCTGTGGTCGGTCTTTTCGGTGTGCAAGTCCCACTTTCAACCAGTCAGCAATCTATCTTGACATACCATCACCATCGAGTTAAGTGCTGTTGGCTCTTGGGAGGAGGTGCCGTAAATCCAAGTCGATACAGTCAGCATTTACATATACAATCCCAGCCTCTACTAGCATAGGTTAATACTAAGTGGCTGCAGAGCAACAACATGGGCGATTTGAGCCAATTGAAGCAACTACCTACGAGAGTGAAGGAAAAGCACTCGATTCCCATATGTCAATCTGCTAAATACGTTAGAGGGTTAGCTACAGTAGCTGCAAAGTAGTGAACAATGAGAAGATCACTTTGTACGGGGGCTGAGCTGATGCGTTTTGCCTACAACCTCACGACTCACTTCCTGTGCTAAGCGGCTTCTCCTCGTTCATAAATGCAGTGCAGGCATATTATAATTGCTGCCCCTCCTGCACGTTGAGGATTACCTCCATTAACCTGTCTCTCCAAAAGACAGACAGATTAGCAGCTCACCTAATGCCACACGAGGTTCTCAGTGATACTGTTTATCCACAGAGCCCAAGTGTCTGCACCGGAAACCCAATTTCTCCTTGGAAATGTTTGCTCCAGCTTTCCATATGGATGTGTAGACATCACCAAAAATGGGTGGTTTTGGTTGTCTGCAGAGTTGGAATATCTCCCCTCAGGAATCTCAGGATTAGCTTCAGCTGCGGCAGCTCTGCCCGCAGCGGACTGGGATCCCGTCGGCACATCGGCCAGTCACTCTATGATTAGATGATGCTGCGAGCGGGCTGCATTTCTCCAGCAGCAGCCGAAGCCAAATCCACAGCAATTTATGGAGGTTTTACAATTTAGGGAAGAATTTTCAAGCATGGCTTGCTGGACAGCCAATCACAAGTGGCAGTATGCTTATACTGGTTCCTCCCTCATCCAGCTGACAGGTACAGTGTTGCCTGTCTGGTGATGCACAGGAGAGGGGGACATAGAATCTACCATGCAGTCAGCACCATCCTTTCCTTTGTGCTCTTCCTCGTCATCCCTCAGTCAACCCAATGGAAACTGAACTTAGTCCCACCATCGTTCCCTGACGTCTACTTTATTCCTCCTTCGCTGTCATACACCGCTTCTCTTTTTCCCCTCTGTCTCTTTCCTCAGCCTAGTTATGACACAATGATGTGTTTCATTAGCTTACTAATTTTCCTGGTTCCTCCTAGTTGGTTTTGTTCATCATTTACCCAGAAACCCTTCTTCTCCAGTCTGCTTCTGTGCGGGTGTGGGTGTGACCTGGCCACTCTATATTTAGCTGCTGTGCCACTTTCTCTGTTCCCAGAGCACTGCAGAGTGCTGGGAAGTGATGGAGGGTGGGGTGGCTGTGTCTTTAAACTTACCTTTTACTTTTGATGATTAAAGAAGAAATCCACCTAAAATACTGCTCAGATAAACTCTGGAAATAAGAAGGCTGGTGTGTGTATGTGTGTTTTGGTCAGTCTGCGTGAAACCTTAATCCCGTGACCGTTAAAAGTCGCCGTACAGTAGCAAATTCAAACAACTACAAGGCCCTCACTGTGCGCTCTTTTTACACGCTCACACTCTCTTCCAAACACACAGCGGTTTTCTGCTTGTCATCTTGTCAACATTAGGTTTTTCATTGACCTTTGATTATCCTCCTGCTCAGTGGCACCCGGCCAATCAGACAGCAGGTTTGCAGGCAACATCAAAGATTGTCTTTGCTTCAGAAGATGAATCACTCTGTGGTGAAAACATGCTGACTTATCTGTTTGTGCGCATATGCTGCAGTTCACCTCGATAAGCGCGCTTCTTGAGCGTTTAGCTTGGCATCGCTGCTGTAAATAAGTGGCGCTGATAAACATCGCGCTCGTGCTAAGCTGCGAGGTAATGTTCAGGGAGCAGCGTGTAGGCAGCTGCTACAGAAGCAGCTTTCTTGTAATTTAATGGCCGTATTGTCACATGTTGACCACAGCATTAGACAGTCTGTTCCAAAGCAGTTGTATGTGTCACGTAAGGTTGTAATTCATAGAAAGTATGATCATTTTCATAGCTGGTCTAGATCAGTGATGTCAAACTCATCTTCAATCAAAGGGGACGTACAGCTCATATAGATCTTAGGATAGGCTGAAATGGTGAAACTCCTCCTTCTGTCAATGTAAAGACATTTAGACACTTTTAATTCCTGAGATATGTTAATATAAGAAAAAAATGTGATTTTTAATAGCACAGCTTAGTTTTTCTGAAGTCACTACTGGGCCAATTCTGGCTCCCAGGCACATGTTTTACACCCCTTTGTCTAGTAAATGAAAAGCATTTATCCCAGTTTTCTAAAATCAAACCAAGCCTTTTCATGTAAGTCAAAACAAGTAAATGCTCACCATTGTTATTCAAATTCTCACAGTGTTTACAATACATATACCTTGAATAGTTGTTTCATTTCTTGGTAATATAGTAATCAATCAATGTACTGCATTAAAAACAGCTAAAAGAAGTATAAAGTGAAGTGACTTTTTTCAGTTCTAACTCCACTAAACTAGCTTTACATGAGTTAACCAGGGATTGTTTTGTTTGTTATCTTTTACTTGGGCCCTCTGCAGCTCCTCAGTTCCTCTGCCTGAAACATGGTGCCTTAGCTCCCTTCCCTATGACTTTAAGACGTCTTTCTTCTGATTGGCTGCTCGTTGTAAACAGAAGGTGTGATCAGCAGGTCGGTAAGCCAAAGCTTTGTGCCTGGGAGGACCATGTTGGAGTGAGCCACTCTCACTCACATTATAGAGAGCCAAGGGTAGAAAACATCACTGTTTGTTATGACGGCCTGTTGTTGGAACAAACCATCTGTGACAGATGAGAAAAATAGGCTAACTTTTACCCATATTACCACATTTAGCAATTCCTAAAACCTTGTGTCCTAATTTTTCATAAAGAGACTTAAAGGTAAAGCTGCCGATACAACAGGATCATATGGAGAGAGGTGGGGGTGAGCCTTTCCCAGCTGTCGTAGGGTGAGGCAGGGTGTAGCTTGCACAGGTCTCCAGTCTGCCACAGAATAACTGTGAATGTCTCACTGGCTGCAGCTTCTCAAACGTGACAGATGAATGCCTCTTTGACATTTTGGAACCACCTCTTTTTGGCTTTAAGTGTTGCTCGGACAACCCATGCTTACGTCTTTTTAAGTTTGATGAAGACGAATTTGAAACGCAGCGATCAATAAATAATCCTGAGATTCAACCCAGTTTGACTCCCCCAGCTCTCTCTGTCTCCTCAGAGAGTGGATCTGGCCCATGTGCAGCTCCCAGAAATAGAGCCAGAGCAAGCGCTCTCTGTCTGCACTCCCCTCCTCTCATGCTTCATCTATAAAGAGCTACAAGCTCATTCTCTACAGGAGCGCTGTGGGAAATGTAGTTGATCATGCTAATTTGTTTTTTGTGGCACCCTGAGGGAGGGAAGGAGACAAATGAGAGGAGAGAAGAATAGCAAAAATAGAGACAAGTCCTGATTCTCATCCATCTCCTCCGGTGGCAGGAATGAATTAGCATCTCATTAGCATACAGTCGTAAATACGACGCCATGCAGAGACCAGAGACTGGAATACAATTTCAAAAACACTTCAGTGCCCGAGAGGGGTGTGTTTCTGAGCGTTTGTATGATAATAATAGTAAAGGGATGACAGAGACGGTACTCCTCCCCTTTACAGTACTTGTTATGTAATATGCGGTAACAAATTGTGTGTAAATGTGTATCTGTGTGTGTCTTACCACTTTACCACCACACCATAAGACTAAAATGGAGTCAGATGAATTACATTTTTTTTTCTCTCCCTCTCTGCTGATCTCTTAACAGCCTTAATTGCACATGTTAGACAGCGTGTCACATATACTGCGGGATTGTACCTCAGATGAAGAGCACGTATTGAAGGTGCTTGAGAGGACGCAGCGTAGGGCTCTTGAGTTTAATTTGTAGTACTGCGTTCAATTTCCTCTACAGCGGGTAGCGTTATTATTTACGTTAGCTCTGTCGTCACAAAGCTGAGCTGGATTTGGATCTGATAAATCTTGGAAAATGATTAATGTAACTGAGCTCTCAGAAGGAGAGAAGACTTAAAAATGCCAGAACTATGAATTTAATACCAATGGTGTGTGTCTACACAGGCAGAATACTACTTACTGCACAATAACGAGCTAAATACAGTAACTGCCTGTTACATTTTCTTTCATGGAGGTAGCGTACGTGAAATAGTCAAGAGCCTTCTGTTATTTCTTTATATTTTCCTTCCAAGAAGCCAGTCTTTGTTTTGCTTTATTTAAAGTGGGTTTGAACAAGGCTTTAAGGTTTCCTTGGACATCAACTGCTTTCTCACTTTAGTCTATTGATGTCTGTAATTTGTATCTTTAGGCAGTTTTTTATTAGCAGTCTGTTTCTTTAACTGAATCTATGATAAATAATTAAATCACATTTTTGCACCAACGTGGTGATTCCCAAAGAGTTCCCAAAACTTGGCAAATCTCAGCATGGTGTGGAGTGTGTCCTGCAGGGCCTGGAAAAATGGAGGATAAAAGAAGTGGGAATATCCATGTCCTGGGAAAACCATGTGGCCCTTCAGTTGGCCCATCTTCTATTCACTGAAAGCTCATCAGAAATGATCACAGTGGTAGGGTGGCTGTCAATTCAGTTCAGTTTTATTTATACAGCACCAAATCACAACAACAGTCGCCTCAAGGTGCTTTATATTGTAAGGTAGACCCTGCCGTAATACATACAGAGCAAAACACAACAATCGTATGACCCCCTATGAGCAAGCACTTTGGTGACAGTGGGAAGGAAAAACTCCCTTTTAACAGGAAGAAACCTCCGGCAGAACCAGGCTCAGGGAGGGGCGGGCGGTTGGGTGAGAGAAGAAAGACGGGATAAAAGACATGCTGTGGAAGAGAGCCAGTGATTGACAACAAGTAAAGATGCAATGCAGAGAGGTCTATTAACACTGAGTGAGTGAGACAGGTGACTGAAGAAGAAATACTGCTGGGAATCCCCCAGCAGCCTACACCTATTGCAGTACAACTAAGGGAGGATTCAGGGTCACCTGGTCCAGCCCTAACTATATACTTTAGCAAGAAGGAAAGTTTTAAGCCTGATTTTAAAAGTAGAGATAGTGTCTGTCTCCTGGATCCAAACTGGAAGCCAGTTCCACAGAAGAGGCTGAAGGCTCTGCCTCCAGCTTTCTTCTTTTAAATACTCTAGGAACAACGAGTAAGCCCGCAGTCCGAGAGTGAAGCGCTCTAATGGGGTGATATGTTATTATAAGGTCATTAAGATAAGATGGGCCCTGATTATTCAAGACCTTGTATGTGAGGAGGAGCATTTTTAATTTAGATTTAGATGCTATTAAAGGAGCTATTCTTAAGGAAGGGAAACAGGGAAACGGTATGCCAAATTGCTAAAGAACTTGACTGAACAGTGGTTTTCAGCCAGCGGTGTTAGAGATCTTGTCAAAATTGATGGAATTATGGATGCAGAAAAGTACCATCAGATTTTAATCCACCTTGCGATAATATCTGGTGCATCTGATTGGCAGCAGCTTCATCCTTTACCCTGATACTGATCCCAAACACACTGCCAGGGCAGTAGAAGCTTACCTGGACAGAATGACACACAAAGGAGCATTATCAGTCATGTTTCAATAACTCGGTGTACCTATTTCCCATTTTCCTAGCATAATGTAAGGAAATGGAGAGTGGCTCAAGATTTTTGCACAGCACTGTATTATCTTTGGGCTAATCCATACACTGTCTTTACACTGCATATTACTGCCAAACACCTACCTGCCGCCATGCTGTGGAGTTATATTTCTGGAATGGTCCATAAGGGGATAGATGTACACCATTACACACACTGAAGGTTTAACTCGGTAAAATAAATCAGGCATTACTCTGACACCCAGGTTGACAATAAAAAGGAGGCAAATGTCAGTGGGACACAGAATGTCAAGGAGAGAACAAGAGAAAAAGATTCACATGGGTAATATAACTCGTCTGGGCCATCAGTCATATAAACTAGACCTCTGCTCTGTCTGAAGGACAAAATTGGGGCTTATTCTGCCTGTGTGTGTGTGTGTGTGTGTGTGTGTGTGTGTGTGTGTGTGTGTGTGTATTTTAAGGCTGTGTGTTTAATCACTTCAGGGATTTCTGTGTGTACAGGAGTTGCTTGAAAAGGTTTGCTCTTATTGACTATCCCCGTCCAGCTGTTCACTCTCTTCCGGCAAGGTGTCTCTTGTTTGACACCGTCACACCCATGAGGTTCAGCTTGACATTTCCATGGCGACAGTTTACAGCCCACATTATCACTGTGGGGTTTTTCTCCAGTTAATTCTCATTATCTATTCTAGACAAACCAGTATGTAAAACACATCAGTCGTTATGGTCTACGCAAGAGGAGTTTTTCCCATAAGAGCGGCAGTATCGCAGAACCCATGATGAAGAGAAAGTTTATGCTTTCATAAGGAAACCAAAGGGTCAGCCACCATTGTGTGATTCATCAGTGAATACAAGCAAGTACTATTTATAGGAAAATGTCACTCATTGGGAGACAGAGAGAAGAAGCGGGCAAGGTAACTTTATTTATCTTCATGTTTTGTGGCTGACAGCTCGATGGCCTTCAATAACCGTGCCATTTAGAAAATCATCATGTTTTCCTCAGATAGAGGAAGGGGAATTAGGAAAGTCAAGATGCTTTCTAAATTGGTTGCCGACAGTCAGTTGGAGTTGCCCGGGATTTATGGGTTGCAGTCGCAGAGACAGAAGTGCTTGCTGTATTAAAACACACAGCTGTGTTAGGCTAATAACGAGGCAGGCTTTGTTACTTGTGTTGCAGAATCATCATTTTTAGCGTGTTTGCTTTATGGCTTTATGGTTAACAATGTTTGTCTCTTGCCTGCTGTTCCAACATTTTGTCAGCCACGTTTTCTAGAAGGTCAGTCGTAATGATGTGGCATCCCTGACGACCCCTAAAACCACAATGAGGTTGACATTTATAGATATTTGATAGACTGCTGTGCAGTTTGGTGCCGACTTTTATAGTCCTGCAAGGTGAATAAAATGCAGTCAATTTGGCAATCCATAGACTTCATGTGTTATAGTCATCTGTTGATATATAGTACAGTGTAGACTGTGACGACTATGATTGGTCCGCTTGGTGCCATTATGACTGTCCAATAAAAACACAGCATATTACTTTATAATTCTTAAGTTAGACAGAAATCTTGAGCTATCAGTGTATCCAGTTTACCTGCCACAATGGTCGCTTCGCTTGCCGCCACAACATCGTCTCATGCGTGAATTATTTGTCAAGTGTTTTTTTGCAAAGTTTTTCCCACAAAGTCTCAATCTTAAACAGTTGCAACATCCCCCTCTGTATAACTGTATGTCTGAGCTTCTGTACTGGACTATCTTACCTGTACATTTAGAAAGGACAAAGAAAGCAGAACGAATATGTAAAAATTCCAACACTAATCCCTTTAAAGTAAATGCTGCCCAGCTGCCTTGCACTTTCAGAGTGCCGCTTGTTCATTTTACCTCCAACACAATCTGCTTGCAATCAAAGTTGCAGTGATTACAGAGTGACGTGGATGTAGAAGTTATTCTTATTTGTGCAAATGAATAAATTGATTTGTCTGATTGAATAATTAGAGTTGTTATAAAAGAACTTTGGAAAAATAGGATCAAAGTCCGCGTCGCCACGTGGTAACCATCATAGTAATAGCTCTGCTCTGGTATGTGAGCCGTTATTTGCACAGCCTGTATATAAATGAGTAAAACATTCAAAACTTTTATGCAAACCGTATTTGCCACTCTCATTGGTCGTTGCTTCAGTCGCTCACCTGGAAGCTGAGAAAAGTTTATCTCTGGTCGCCTGTGGGTACTTCGACAGTCGCTGTGGTCGCCACGTTGCTTTCACTGTGAACACACTTTATGAAAAGGTAGTACATATGCTTTCAGTGACTCTCTTACCCAGGGGTGGGACAAACTGTGTATGTGTCTCCTATGCTCTCTAACTGGGAAGCTCTTATTTTTACATGTCAGGTGAATATGTTAATCGCTACACTGCAGAGCAACGTCTAGTTAAAGGTTCATTTATGCTTAATCTTCATAGTCCAAGCTTTTTCACCACTCACCATTTGGTTTTGAAAATTCACCAGCTACTCGGTCTTTTTCAATAAATGCAGCATTTTATTATTACTGTAGCTGATGGGAACTAAAGTGGCCTGTGACATTTAATGTTTCTTTACCCCGTTTCACCTCTGTTACACTAAGAGCTTTAGCAGCTCTGCGTCTGGCCTCACAGTCTCACCATTACTGTTTCTCCGACCGCTGCCTCATCGTGTGTATGTGTGAGCGTGAGAGCATGAATCTTACAGACTTTTTCCTCCTGATGCAAGCAATCCAAAATTGGGACTGAATACGCTGAGTTTTAAAAGCTGCAGATCACCAGATTACAACTAGACAAAATCTGCTCTGTCCCAAATAATCTGCGCTCAAGGCGGGGGCTCTTCAACTGCACAAGAACAGGGTGAAAAAGGCAAAAGCTTTTTTTTATTTCACTCTTTCATTCAAACCCCATGTTTTGTTTTGTTTTCTCATCTCTTCACAGGTTTTAGGAGAAATGAGGAGATGAGAGCGATGGAGGTGCTTCCCATCCTCAAAGAGAAGGTTGCCTTTCTGTCAGGTAAGGTTGTGTGTGTTTGTCTGGTCTCAAAAATGTACCACCCCCTGCTGTCTGATCATGGCAAATAAAGGTAATAGAGCCTGACGTATACTTTGTACTACTTAATTTGTATACACACACACAAACACAGACAGTTGCTAGGTATTAAGCTGTACTCTTAACTTCCTCTTTTTCTTGCGCACACTGAGTCAGACTGAGGCCCAGACACTTGGCTCTTGACCTGTCTATAAGCACGTACATGTACACCCAGGTGACACACACTACACATGCTGACATGCACACACATATCTGTTGTTTGACCATCATCAGCAGTACAGTTAGCGTAGAGACCTATGCCCCCCCCCCCCCCCCCCCCCAAGGAACACAACCACGTCCGACACACACTCGCACTCACACACTCGAGTGGTGCCAGAGAAAACTCGCAGGAGGCTGAGCTGGAGATGCGGATTGCCAAGAACATCCAGCAGGATTATTTGTACAACACACAAAAGCATTTTTTCTCGTGCGTGTGTGTTACTGTCACGTGTGCGCGTATGCGTGCAAATGCAACCACTCAGATCTCCAAAGAGCCAAATGGAATAACAAAGTGAAATCGGTGTGTGCGTCGTGCACTGGCAGAGAAGGTCACAGTTAGAAACACAATGACGAGGAAAAGGACTCTGACAAACAGCGAAATTGAGAGAAGGAGAGTCAGGGCAGCGTTGCCATGGAGATGACTTACTGCCAGCTTCCCATAGTGGACACTGGTGGAATAATTGGCTTTGAAATGAAGGTAGAGGAGGGGCCGCTAGTGAAAAGGAGGGTAAATAAGCTAAGCCTATTATCCCCAATTTGGCCCCTTAATAAATCGGCCATGTTCGCCCTCTCTCATGTTTGTCTGTTGCCACGTGAGCATTTGATTTTCTCCTCTGAGCGGCAGGGTCAAGCCTACAGGCGCACAGCAACCCGACTGAACTCACTAATTTGCGGGCTGAGCAGAGAGGGCCTGTGTTTATGAGTTCCCACGTGAGCGAAGCAGCCTTCTTCTTCTGCAAGTGGCCAGAAACTAGGAGCAAAAATATTATTACAGCACAAAATATGACTGCAGAGAAGATAAAAGGTCCGAAAAATCCTTTAAAAGATCACAAAATATCACAAACAAACACTGCAGAATTCACACACCATGTACAAAAAACAGTGCACAGTTTCTGCATAACAAAATGTATGCATTTGGCTTGCTTGTTGTTTGGAGAGAGCCAATCATATATACATGTTTGATTTATTTATTTATTTTTTCTGTTCTTTTAAAGGAACAGACTCTGCTTCTCCTTATTGTGTCATATTCTGTTATAGTGGAGTGTTAATATTAGATATGGCTTTAATAATATTCAGAAAATGCTCAGTCTCAACGAAACCCTTTCAGACTGCTCTACATGCTTCAATTCAGACAGTAGTTGTTTTGTTTTTTTAAACATTTGGCTCTGTGACATCAGGTGAGGTCAGGCACGTAGCTATGGCTATGAGAATAGACTGTACATAGAAGATGGATGTAGCCGCCAGCGTTACCATCTTGATGTTTAGAAGATGTGACTCAGAAGGTGCGACTAACTGAGAACCTGAACACTGCACATTTAAATGCTACCATGTAGCCATTTACAAGCAATGTTGGGTCGTGCATAAAAATGGTGTGTCACAAATTACTCGCTACTTTGTTTCTAAAGCAGTGCAATGCCTTACTTAAATGTTGCCAGGAAAAAGTCATTTGATATAATAGACGTTACATTGTTTTCACATTACTCAGCAGTATGGCCTGAAATGCTTTGTCACATAATTACAGGTTAACAATATAAAGCTTAGGCTACAGTCTCACACCCTAAAATAAATCATTATACTAACTCGTGCGCACACTAGATCTTTCTTCTAGCGATTAATTACGAACACAAAGCCAATAAAACAAAGCAGCGTTGAGAACCAGCCCAGAGAGGCTTTAGAGCAGTCGTCACGGTGATCGTGCTGTAGAAAAAGGTGCAGATAGAAATGTAGGCTGCAAGCATGACTGCTCATCGCTGCCGTTGTTACGTATTGAGCTCATCTTTAACATCACTCTGAGTTCTTCTCGGCTCGCTGTACAGATGTTGTGTTAGCAGTAAAATTCAGTCGTTTCTGCCCTGGATGCGGTTTGCACTTGGCCATCGCACTCTCATCCTTTTTGTTTACTGAAAATCAAAGTAAACTTCATATTTGAAGAAACAGTTTCCACCTCCCTGCACACAGACTGAAATCAGTCTGTTCAGCCATCGTGCAGATAATTGAAGAAACTTTGTAGAGTGACGCAGTGTCATGATTCACTTAACACAAAGTAAAGCTTTTTCCTCCTTTCTGGCCCTAATGATGACGATCATTTACAAAACAAACCTCTTTTTGTGTTTAGTAACTCATCAAGAGTAATAGAGAATGTGATGGAGGTCATGGAGAGTGTAGTCAGGGGTTATTTCTGTATGTTTTGTTTCAGACAGTGGATGAACTGAAGGTCTGCACAGGACTCTTCATCCTGTTAGGATAGTTTTTTCTCTTTTTTGCTCATAAATGAAAGCATAACTTCATTATCATCACCAGCTGTGTTTTGTGTTTATTGTTAATTAGTGGATGTAAGCAGACCACTACTACAGTGAAGAACTGCTGCACACGCTGCTCGTCAGCTAACGTGACCATGAGCGCTGCCGTGCCGCGGTGCAGTCTCAAACAGCCTGTAGCGTGGCCACGAGCGCGTTGCAAGCAGGTCCACTTAATTTTTCACAGCTCGACTGCACAGAGAGACAACGATAACACCCTATCACTTTAAATTATTTCCTAAATAATCTCCTGTTCTTTAAAAAAAAAAAGAAAGAAAAGAAAAAGGGGTCACACATTTCCCTAGCTTGTCACTCATTTTTTTGGATTAGCTAACTGCCTACGATCAGTTATGCTCCAGTGGTGCAAATGATATCACCAAACCTGCAAAACTCTGTGCCACATATACACTTGTTCTTACTCCAATTTGTGTGTGTGTGTGTGTATCACCTCAGGTGGCAGAGACAGACGTGGTGGTCCTGTGTTAACGTTCCCATCACGCAGCAACCACGACAGAATACGAACAGACGACCTGAGGAGACTGATCGCTTACCTCGCCGGCATCCCCAGGTTACTTATTTCATTGCATGTGATTTTGTGTGGGTGGGTGTGTGTGGCAGTGCCTCAGAATGACATGAACTCCCACAGCAAGTGCTCAAAGCTCTATAAGCGAACACGTGAGAGGGCTGAGATGAGCATGTGATAGGAACGGAGAGCGTAATAATTCAGGAGCAGTTATCTTGCTGCAGCTTCTCGGCTGCCAGAAATCGCTTCTAGAGATGGTGAGATGCTGAGACAGAGAAGAGAAGCCTGGAGCTAACAGAGGCGACATGCAACAGAAAAAGAAATGGGGAGGAAAAAAGGAAAGAGGTTTAAACACAGAGAGAGAGGAGGATGCTGAGATGGGCAGGGGAGGGAGGATTAAAACTGACAGAGATGGAGAGCGCATGTGTGAGGAGGTGTGTGTGTCTGTGTGAGGGAGGGAGGGAGCGTGTGTATGAAAGCAAAACAAAGTGTCGCAGTAGCCGAGGCAGTGCAGCAGCCGTTCCTGTAGGCGAGCAGCTCCTCACCTCCCAGGTAAAGCGTCGCTCATCCGCCTCCTTCTCCTTCCTTTTTTGACCCGGCACGCTGCTTCTTCTCCTCCTTGCATATCTCTTAAAAGCATCCATCCTCTTCATCTACACTCACCTCCATCACATTATGCATGTGTGCTTTTTTTTTTCTTTATTTTAATTAGACTCCAAGTTGAATTTTGGGTTTTGAAAACCTCATGTCATCGTGTCACATCGTGCACATCTTTCTTAACTTTGGGGTTTTTGGCATTCCTGTGTTTGTGAAAGGGAACATCTGCACATCGCTGCACGCTGTGTGTGTAGCGACAAGCTGTTCCACCGAGAGAGGGAGGGAGAGAGGTTTGGGAAAGGATGGAGGTATTTAGGGATGCAGTGACGGAAAGATTTTAAAGTGATGTATATATATATTTTTTTTTTAAAACAACACGATGACATACTAGAAGGGAACTCGGCGATCTGAGTTTGTGGATTGAATGAAGTAGTTGTGGTTGGAATGACGGAGAAACGGACAGATGGCAGATGAGCTGCAAAATATTCTGCGCCCTAAATCCTGAAGACAAATTCTGTTTGTTGTGGCATGTCAGATAACTGTGACAGGTTTCAGCTTCAGTGCGTGTATGCAAGCTTGTGCGACGATAATAAAGATGATGCTGGTCAGAGCAGAGCACCACAGGGGGAAGAGGCTGCTGACGCACAAACGTGCTGAACTGTATTTTTATATATATATACATATATATGTATGCATATATGCGTTTGTGACTCATTCGTCGCAGGTTTCTGTGTAAGTGTGGGTGGGTGTGTGTGTGAGTGTGTGTGCATAGGGGTGCGTGGGTGGGTGTGTGGGATTTGCTGCGTAGGCTTCTCACAGTATAGAAAATGCGTCATCTCACTGTTTGTTTTGGTTCTCTTTCCTCTTCTTCTCTATTCTTCCTTCTTCCATCTGTCCTTTCCTTTCCTCTCCATCATCCCTCTTTCATCCTTTCCCACGACTGTCATCTCTTTCTCTCTCTCTCTCTCTCTCTTCGGATTAAACTCTCACCAATCTCTCTTGGCCCCCCACCCACCACATGCCCACTCTCCATCTCTTCTCTTTAATTCCTCCCACGCCTGCCGACCTCCATCCTCTGTCCATCCCAGCGAGGAGGTGTGTAAACATGGCTTCACGGTCATTGTTGACATGCGTGGCTCCAAGTGGGACAGCATCAAGCCTCTGCTGAAGATCCTGCAGGAGTCGTTCCCGTCCTGCATCCACATCGCGCTCATCATCAAACCGGACAATTTCTGGCAGAAGCAGAGGACCAACTTCGGCAGCTCCAAGTTTGAATTCGAGGTAGGATGTTGAGCCAGTGTTTGAGGCAGTGATAGAATATTTCAATGTCTTACTCAAAAATTGCTTTTGAAGCTGGTGAGTGAATAGAAGCAACAGACAGTGATTTTCATTGAAATAACAGGTTCTGGTTTGTTTCGTACTGCCAGATTAGTCAGTGATCTTAACACTGTTATATTTAAAGACTTGGACTCTGTTTGTGGAGGGGTTGTACTATGCACACTGGTGATGCGGCGCTTTATCATCCAAATATGAGCAGATATCAGCCATGTTGACTGAAATCACCAAATAAGATGGTAGTTATCGAGTGTGTGGCATCAGTTGTGCTCTAGTTTATCAATCAAGAGCTTAAAGACTTTAAAACGGGTTAGTTTGTTTTTGGAGGTTTTTTAAATGAAGATTTATTTTATTTCCCTGGTGCAAAGGGGAATAATAAATAACAGGGGGAAACAATATTGCTGTCAACTAAATTCTTACTCAGAATTTGTCCAGAATTTCATTACCTTTTTTTCCCTTCCTCTAATAAACGTTATGCGATAAGCAATAACATTCGCAATAATCAGCTGCCCCTCCAGGGAGTCTCGCCTTCTTGGACTGCAGCTGCTAATGCTTGTTCTGCTGTGCAGCCTCGGTCGGTGAGCTTGGCGTAGCGGCGCACGGAGCAGACCTCCACCTGCTGCAGGTTCTGGTTAAAGTGGCCCCAAAAGAACACGGACTGGCGTCACCAGCTGCAGTCCAAGCTGGTGGAGTTTGAGTCTGTTTGACTGTCGGCAGGTGTTGGATGTTTAGCAGAGACTGAGCTTTCAAAATAAGAGCGAGAGGGTTTAGTAGGTGGCAGGGCTGGATGACCAAAATCTCATACCCTGATTATGCTAAAAGTAACAATATAGTACATTTTCTGTGTAATAATATAATGACTACATGCAGAGGGCTACTTGTTTTACATTTAAAATTTAGCATTTTAAAGCTGAAAAAATCCATCCAAATGATGAAATAAACACTGGTGTAAACAGTTTTGCAACACAGTGAAATAAACGATAATAATAAAAAAAAATGCTTCTATGTCGTCATCCGACATCGTCGTCTCCACAGCATAGTGGTTAAACGTTTGGAGGACTGGAGACACAGTCCTTACCCGGTGAACTCTTAGTGCCGATTCCGAGCTTGGATAAATGAAAGTATCCATCTACATGCCAAAAGTACCTTTTGCATCCAGTGTACATCACCTTAATCCTCAGAAGGATTAAAAATTATTATCTATCGATTTATATCGGTCTTTAAAGCAAGGAAGATTTAGGACGAGGGCGTTAAACATACAGCTCAGGGGAGGGGGACCAGAATCGGACCGCCAGAAGGCTCCAGTCCGGCTCACTGCTTGACTTTGGGAAATGTGAAGGAGGCCATCAATTTTGGACTTTAAACTGTATTTTATTGCTTGTTTCTACTGGACCTCCTCCATCACCATTCATACTAGACCAAAGTCAAAAAGTAATAAACAATTAAAAGTAAGAGAGTTCCAGTTTTCTACCATAGAGATGTGTTATTTTGCACTTCTTTTTCTGTTAAAATAACTTCTTTACACCAGACAGGCCCACTTAAGCTCAGAGTGGGCGGTACGTTTCCCACAATGTAAAATGAGTTTGACTTCCCTGATTTAGGGGAACTGTTGCAGTTGATATGTGAGCATATATATCTCACAGCTGCCTGTTCTCAAGCATATCAGTTTTACATTTGGCATTTTAAAGGAACTCGTCACAAAAGCATTTTAAAAAGCCCCCACCCTCCCCTCCCTCCAATTTGCTGTCAGCTGAGCTGTGATAACAACCGCTCTGCCGCCTCCCCTCCCTCCACACCCCCGAGCTGCTCATTGTCAGCACATTTCATTATTATCCTCTCCCCGCTGCTTTGGGTGCGTACACCACCAGCCAGCTGTCTGCCATAGGAAAAAAAAAATTTCATCACATCGAACCCAAAAACGGCTCGCTGCAGATCACGAGGATGAGTATTCGTTATGCTGTCAGTCAAGCAATAGAAGGCATTTTCACAGCTAATTAAGTGATGCATTCACACGAACAGGCTTATTTTTTACCCTCTGACCATTTCGTCGTCATAAACTCGACACTGAAATGTGCACCAGCGGAGCTCTCGACTTCATCTGATTACAAGCCTGTGTAGTAAATGTGTTCCGATGAGAGTGGAATAACAATTCCCCTCCTCCTGTTTGATCTGTCATTAGCCAACCTTGCTTACTACCATGATCATCAGCTCTCATTTGTTGTGTTGAATCTTGGGTTGGCATAAGCTCCTGTGTTGTCTTTATTGTTTTTCTGTGCAGTGCGTTTTTCTGATACTGAGTGGAAATTTTCCCCTCTAGCTTCTGATTATAGCTACGTAGGAGAACGCACGAGTGTGGAAATTTACTGTGATTGCTCACATGTGTATGCACACACGGCCTCACTGTAGTCTCATTATATCATATTGATCTTTTGATAGGAAGAATAGCCACAGGGAACGTTATAGTTATCCATGCACGGGTCTGTCATGCCGCACAGGCATTGATTGGACGTGCATGTGCATTCATGTGCAGGCTTCATTCCCCCCTGTCCATGCTTTATGTTTTATTAAGATTTCAGAAGTTTTCATCTTGCACTCTTCATGCAAAATTGATATAGGGCTGTTGCTAGGACTACAGTTGCGTGTATGTGTGTGAGCGTCCAGCATTCAGTGTGTGCATCAAGGATTTTTCTCTCACTTCGTGTAATAGAAACCAGAAGTAGGACATGTTCCTCCTTTTTTGTGATCAGTTCATACACAAAGAAAGGAAAGCTCAGAGAGCCGGCTGCAATCTCTCTTTTTTTCGTTCGTTCTTTTTTTTTTTTTTGATTGTTGATAAATGGCACAGTTCAGCACAAGCATAAAATGCTACCCCAAACGTCCCTGGCCGACTATCGCTCCATTCAGCGGAGTACAAATCGGTACAATAGCGAACGCGGCAGCATCAGTATTTTTCCCTGGCAAGAGCCGCTGTGCTTTTTTACCCAAGGACAACAGTGCGTCTCTGCATTGTTTGGCCTACACAAAGCCTATCCAAGCGATCGCTCCGACTCCATCCATCTCTGGCCATGTGTGTGGGGGTGTTTTGTGCGGAGGTGGAAACACAGGCAACACAGGGAGACTTTTCCTCGGCGTATCACTGAAATTGATATCGTGCTGGGGATTTGAATTTCACTTAAGTCTAACGTCAAGGAGGCAAAGAAAAGTTGCGACGGGTTGTTAAAGGTTTAGTTCTGAGTTTTGAAGTCTCAAAGACAACATTTTGGTTTGTGGAGGATCTCTTTGGTAGGCAGTAGACGGGAGGAGTGTGCTTAATTTAGCAGCATCTCAAGACATGACATTAATCACGGAGCTTCTGCTGAAGGTCACATCTCTACAACTCTGCCGTAACTGGGGGGGGGGAAGAGGACTAGATGTTAGTGATGTCTTTTCTGTGATTAAATAAAAATCATACTTTACAGCAACGAAACACAGCAGAAGGTGAAAGATTAGAAGCATTTACCACTCAAGTGTCCACCTAATCTCCCTCCTTTAACCCCTCTTTCTTTGCTTCTCGCTCCACTAGACCACCATGGTGTCACTCGAAGGCTTGACGAAAGTGGTGGACCCCTCTCAGCTGACGGCAGACTTTGACGGCAGCCTGGACTACAACCACGAAGAGTGGATAGAGGTACGATCAGCTCAGCCCTCCTGTCACTTCAGACTGTCTGTGCCAAGATCCCCCAAATCCCCTGTGATGTCCGAATCGGATGATTAAGACACAAGTGGACGCGGGATTATTCTTCTTTCTGATCTGATTGTTTCCTTCTTAAGACGGTCAACCCAACTGCCGATAAGTGGGTCACCATAACTCAGTGTTTTTTTTTTTTGCTTCCTGGTGTTTCCGTCCAGGTGCGTGTGGCATTTGAGGATTTCTCTGGCCATGCCACCCAGATGCTGGCTCGACTAGAAGAGATGCAGGAAACCGTGTCAAGGAAAGACTTTCCCCAAGACCTGGAAGGAGCCAGACGGATGATAGAAGAGCACGCCACACTGAAGAAGAAAGTCATTAAAGCTCCAATAGAGGAGCTGGACACTGAAGGGCAAAGGTAAAAAAACAAAACAGTGGTTCTACATCTGTCTATATATCATATATAAGGTATCAGAAATGCCTGTTTTTAAGTCTTTGTTCTGTTTGCGTATGTGAATCCAGTGCATTTGTATGAAAGATGGACAGGGCAAGAGGTTGGAGCGTGATCAAGAGTTTGACATTTGGGCTGTGCTGTTATCAGTTAACAATGGAGGCTAGTTTGACTAAGACAGTAGCAAAAACCTTAAGTCTTTGATTTTAATGCAAACATCAAATCTGTTTCCAGATTGCTCCAGCGCATTCAGAGCAGTGAGTCTTTCTCCAACCGCAATGGCAGCAGCGGCGGAAGCAGCAGTAGCGGCAGTGGAGTGTGCAACGCGGACACCCAAGGCCTGGTGCCGCGCATCACCCAGCTGCTGGACAAGCTGCACTCCACCCGGCAGCACCTCCACCAGGCGTGGCACGTCCGCAAGCTCCAGCTGGATCAGTGTTTCCAGCTGCGCCTGTTCGAGCAGGATGCAGAGAAGGTTGGTGGTCGGTTCTCTGTGAGCAGTGATGTAGTGGTAATCTATAACCAGAGCTGGTGATCACTGTAGGGCACACAAATGCCAATATACATATTTTTTAAAAATGCAATTACACACACTGAGAAGCATCGACTGATGCTGTTTGCAAAGACCTCGTGTACTGTAATCGAGCCCTCGGGATCTTAAACACTAAACAGGTTTGGCCTCCTCCACCGTGAGAGGCAGGAAGATGGAGGCTAGCTCACGCAGGTGCACCGCCACCTACTCTGGCTGCCACCCAGACGGCTCGGGTGATGACAGCTGCGGCACAAAATAAAAAGAGACAGGGAGAGAAATGCACAGATCCGTGTTGGAGTGAGTAGAATAAAATAGCAGGTTGCAGCAACACAGAGCGAGCTGCAGTCTTGGATACACTGCAGTAGTAGGAGCTTGTTGCTAGGACACCATAGGCCACAAGTTGTTCTCTAAGAGAGCCAGAGAGGATGCTCTTAATAGAGGCAGTCCATTTCTCTGTAAGCTGGCCTGGATAGATGACAACTGTTCGAACACTGCAGCAGTGAGCAAACACACTCAGGTTTGCCCACACGGCTCAGTCCCAGCTGTTTGTGCCTGTTCTTGCAACAATCTGCAGGAGTTAGTAATGAACCCGGCCCTCGTGTGTCTGTGCTTTTATTTTTTTTATTGATATTTTTTTCTGTGTGTGTGTGTGTGTGTGTGTGTGTGTGTGTGTGTGTGTGTGTGGTCGTACCTCAGATGTTCGACTGGATCATGCACAACAAGGGTTTGTTCCTGGCAGGCTACACAGAGATCGGCAACAACCACCCCCATGCTGTGGAGCTGCAAACCCAGCACAGCCACTTCGCCATGAACTGCATGGTGAGACACACACTGATTCGCAGCAGGAGATAATGCTTTTCTTCCCACTTGGACTCAAGTCGGTGCCCTGCACTGTATAATAATATAGTTATTGCACTTAGTGTCAAGCTCTACTGCTGGGTTTGAGTGTTTGTTTAGAGCAGCTTGCGCTTCCGTGCACTTGCACATTTTCTCCGTGTTAGGAGCAACACAACCAGGTATTAAGTAATCCTATTCTCTATCCACAGTCCGCCTTACATAACCATTATGAAACTGCTGAGACGAGGAATCAATCTAGCCGCTGAGAGTTTCTGCTCACAGATGAGAAAAAAACAGCAGCAGACCAATAGTGTCTTTTACTTAAGCTCCTCAGTTTGCCATTTTCTCTAGCCTATTCACTTATTAAACGATGATGTATTAACTGTGTTTCCAGGTCTAAGGCACTTTTTTTGTGTCTTCTTTTTGCATATGGAAAAAAAAATACTTTTTTTTTTTAAACAAAAAAACAATATTTATTGGTATTTCAGAAATAAGAACAGAAAAAAAATGGGCATTATTTTGTGGGTAATGTCCAGCCGTGTGACCTAATACCTATGTTAAAATGTAACTTGAGTAATTGTGCAAGCTTTACCTTAAAAATATATCTAAACTACCTGAAGTGAACGTGCTCACTGTGCAGAATATGACCCATTCTCACAATAATATACCGCTTTAAACCTTCTTTTGGTTCCTCTTCTCAGTTCCTCTCTCCTCTGCACGTACCTGTGGCCTCGAATGTTAGACCAAGTTTTTGCTTCTTTATGAATTAGTGATTGAAAATATTCAGCCATTTCCTCATCGTCCTGCACAGAATGTGTACGTCAACATCAACCGGATCATGTCCGTGGGGAACCGGCTACTGGAGTCGGGTCACTACGCTTCCCAGCAGATCAAGCAGATCTCAAGTCAGTTGGAGCAGGAGTGGAAGGCATTCGCCGCCGCATTGGATGAACGTAGCACGCTGTTAGAGATGTCGGCTGGTTTCCATCAGAAATGTGACCAGGTGAGTGTGGCGGTTTGGTAAATGGCAAGAAATGTTCATGGACCGAATCTGTTAGAATTCATTGTTTGAGCCTCATGCTTTAATTGTTTTCTTTATAAATGAATGGAAATGTAAAAAAAGAATATAAAAGAATATATCCTGTACCTTCACTTTAGTAATTAAGCTCAACCCTATCAATTTTTAGCTCTTATGATAAGTAGCTTGTTTCTCAAGTCTTAACTAGTCCTTGAACACTGGTTCAGTGGGAACCAATCGGTAAACCTCGTGCTGATGTGCTGTTCAGGTAGCGGAGGTGTTGACCTTTTCTAACGAATGCAAATGAACACATGTGCACACTTTTTGGATTGTAAAGTACCCATTTGGCTTAATTGAATAAACCCTAGCACATACATTTCATTTACATATATTTGCATGAATAAAATTCTGAATGTAAGTACTGCGTATGTGTGTTATCTGGTGGTCTTTCTGCCTGTGCTCATTAGTCAGGCCACTATGGAATGATTCATGGCCTTAAAAAGTACACAAACAGAATAGCAGCCAGGGAACATGGGTGGTGAGACTTTTCCGACCTGGAATACTGCCGTCATCAGGCCAGCCTTTCATGTGCGTAAGCTGAAATAGAAAAGGGCATTTTGTTCCCAGAGGTTTTTCCACTCCACACATACATGAAGAGAACAAAGACTTAAAACAAGCTTCTCTTCTGTATGTGATTCCAATTATGATGTCAGAGGTGTTTAAAAGGCAAATCATTAAGATGGAGATATTTCTCAGAGGTCAGTCTTAATGATTGTAATGATGTGCTTCTGGGATGTCACCACAGGCCAATGAGCAGCAGGTTCAGCTATATATAATTCTTCAAATAGAGCTCATGGGCAAAAGATGATTTCTGCAGGTTTACACCCAGGCGATGTCTTTCTATGCTCTGCTGTTTCTGACCCCTGGGAAGAGCGCACAGATGTATACACCACCAGTGTCTCATGTGAACTATGCTTCTCCTCTCGCTGCAGTACATGAGTAATGTGGACTCCTGGTGTAAGGCATGTGGCGAGGTGGACTTGCCTTCTGAGCTACAAGACCTCGAAGATGCCATCCACCATCACCAAGGCCTGTACGAGCACATCACAGCTGCTT
The DNA here is from genome assembly GCF_001858045.2 of Oreochromis niloticus. Classification (NCBI taxonomy): domain Eukaryota; kingdom Metazoa; phylum Chordata; class Actinopteri; order Cichliformes; family Cichlidae; genus Oreochromis; species Oreochromis niloticus. The sequence continues at coordinate 29,489,322 of NC_031985.2, read as the reverse complement.
ACTCGGAGGCAAGTTCACACACATGATGGAGTTAATCTGCTGTCCAGAGGGTAGGATTAGCTTCAGTGGCATTTATCTCTCCGATTCATGTCGAGTTCAAAACACTTTCTAACCTCAGGTGAGTCAAGATGGCAAAGCTCTGCTGGACAAGCTGCAGCGACCTTTGACCCCAGGCAGTGCCGATTCACTGACGGCAACGGCAAACTACTCTAAGGCGGTTCACCACGTCCTGGACATCATCCATGAGGTGCTGCATCACCAGAGACAGCTGGAAAACATCTGGCAGCACCGTAAAGTGCGTCTGCACCAGCGCCTGCAGCTCTGCGTGTTTCAGCAGGACGTCCAGCAGGTACGCACACGTGTCCAGTTTACTGCGTGTATTTTTGTTTATATCTTCATGCATGCGCACATTTGTTCGAGCACACTGCAATTCCTAGGACCGAGCTTAATTGCCAGGGTTAGACATTAATTTGAAAATAGCAGGCTAGGCTTATGGCTAGATGAATACTACACTTAATAGAGGGTTTGATTGCAACCGCAGGCATGTTTCCTATCGACATGTCCTTGAGTTATTTGCTGGAACGATGCACGTTCAGTGCTCACATGTCTCTGTGGATAGGAGCACAGGATGAAGGCCTGAAATAAAAAGGCTTGCTGCAGAATAAAAGCTCGCATACCGTAATCAAATGGTCCCAACATGACAATACCGCTGCACACTGTCCAAAAATCATAGGCATTCCTCAGTGTGTTGACATGGCAACTATTGCTATGGTAACTGAATTGGGTCATATGGCCATGCAGATGCTGTTCATCCTATGAAGGACAAAGTGCACAGAGGGGGAGTGTGCAAAGAAAGACTCAGTGCTGTGGCTCCTGTTAACCGCGCTAATGGTTATTTCTGCCATTCCTTTGCTCTCATGTACAGTTTTGATCATCAACACTTGTGGCACTTAATACCACGTCAGAGCGCCCCCTTGTGGTTTTACACGTTTCACAGTGGGTAATGTGGTCTTTGCACAGGTTTTGGACTGGATAGAAAACCATGGCGAGGCCTTCCTCAGCAAACACACAGGGGTGGGAAAGTCTCTCCACCGAGCCAGAGCTCTCCAGAAACGCCATGAAGACTTTGAGGAAGTGGCACAGGTAGCTTGATTCCTGGCCCTTTTGTCAGGTTTAAGCCAGTGCACCAGTTACTGCATGGGTGGTGTTTTTATTGTTTCTGTGTGCTGTTTTGTCTTCTTCTTTTGCCACTGTAATGTCTTCTACTGTGTTGTCTCCATGTTACTATTAATTTACTATCTTTGGGCATTTCACTATTAGTGAAAGACACTCTGACTCATTATAGTGGGAAAAAATGAAAAAAGTAAAGGTGTGGTGAGGGTTATGCTATGCTAAAGCTTATTAGCTTTAATAATAATACTTTAATTTGTTAATGTAAAATATTAGCTATTTAAGCTAGCAGAGATATTTTAGTTTTTGTTTAAACAGACTTAGTTTCTAGGTTTTATTGTTTGACATTGTTGGTTTTATTAGTTTCAGTGTTAGCTTAACTCTATTTTTTAATAGTTTTTCATGAACAGTATTTGTCCCGGGTAAAAGTTAACTCATTCCCAGCATTTTGTGAAGGTATTTGCCCAAGGTCAGATTTTTACCTTGGTTTTAGTTGTTCAAATCATTTTACAAACTAGATAAGCTCTCAATAGGTTTTTCATAATTTCACACAAATGTAATGTGTAGACATACCTGCTGCACACACAGGTACACAGTCTTGCCTCTGCATGTGCAGCTGTTTGCAGTAAAAATGTCTTTTAATACCAGCTCACCCCGGGACTCTTCAGTTTGGGTTATACTGCCATATATGGTCGAGATGTTTTATTAACCGTACGTTAAAAAAAACAACATCTGTTTACATAAACACTAAGAAGTGGTGTGCACCTGCTACATCTGTGTGTTCCTGCTCTTTGCTTGCATATATTTACCTAACACCTTCAGTTGCTGCATACTATGTTTATATTTTTACAGCAAGCATGTAAAATGTAAAATATTACTTGCATATACTTAAAAATACTATGTTTTGCATTTCTTACAGCTATAATCCTTTTATATTTCCACACTAGTAGTGTAGAATACTCCGACAGCCTCATTAACTTTAACCAAAAAATATCATCAACTTGTTGACATCCCACCCTAACACAGCCATTTGTTTCCGTTTGTTTCTGCGCCTTTTTGTATGTCCCCTTCACCCACTGTCTGTATCTGTTTCCTTCCACTGCCTATTTCTGTGAAGCTCTGCTGTCACTGATTTAATCAGTATACACGTCTTCATATCCTGTTTTTCATTTTTGTCTCTGCCTGTATGATTTCTCTCTCTCTCTCTCTCTCTCTGCCCATCTTTGAAATGCATTGCGCTCGTTTTACACTGCCTTCTTCAGCTAATCCGTCTCCCCCTTTACCTCCGGCCTCGGTGTAGAATACGTACACCAATGCAGACAAGCTGCTGGAGGCGGCCGAGCAGCTGGCCCAGACAGGAGAGTGCGACCCAGAGGAGATCTACCAGGCCGCCCACCAGCTCGAAGACAGGATCCAAGACTTTGTTCGCCGCGTGGAGCAGCGCAAAGTCCTGCTGGACATGTCTGTCGCCTTCCACACGCACGTCAAAGAGGTGGGCAGGAGGGATGACATAATGTTGAAGTGGATGGTGGGCTGCGTGTGTGTGTGGTTGAGAGCTTTCACAGGGCTCTCTGAGCAAGAGGGAAATAATTACCAGGTGAAATGTTTATATTTTGTGTTTAATGGACTTAGTCAGAGAGCAATTAACGTTGTTCAAACTGGTGAGAGGACTTGGTCAGTAACTATACTGTCCTCCCTTTAGGTTCTGATACTGCCGTTTGTATCAGAAAGAGGTGATAAATGTATGGCGGATCCTGTCCTGTGGTCAGGGCGAGAACATGAGTGTTGACCAAAAAGAGGTGTCACACAGGCTCATGTATATGCAGTGTATGAGACTTACCAGAAACCCGGTGGATAAACCATTAGACTAGTTTACTTGCAATCAAACTGAATAAGGTTTCTAAAAAATCTGACATCCCTTCTTCTAGTTGTGGACATGGCTGGAGGAGCTCCAGAAGGAGCTGCTGGACGACGTTTATGCCGAATCTGTGGAGGCCGTCCAGGATCTGATCAAGCGCTTCGGCCAGCAGCAGCAGACCACGCTGCAGGTCACTGTCAACGTCATCAAGGAGGGAGAGGACCTCATCCAGCAGCTCAGGTAGCGCAAATGAGATTGTTTTTCGAGTACGGACTCTCTCAAAACAAAGATGTCCTGATGCAAAAGTAATGCAATCCAACCGATCCTTAAAATCCGTTCAGCTACTAGTAACAGATAATGGTGCACATGTTCTTCCCACGTATATGCAGGGATATTAAAACGTGTCAAGACAAGGAGGGAAGAAAAAAATCATGTCTCCTTATGTAATAGTACTCTTCCCGTGTTTCTCTCAGTTGTAGTTTTGGCAGGTTCATTTAACCGGGGATGAGTTTGGAATTCAAATTTGTGGCGAAAGCTCAAAATATTCAATATGTGTCATTTTGAAGACGTTAATGGCCATGCGTGAAAAGCGACAAAGAAAGCTGAGAGGCAAGGAGGAGGTGTTGGAGAAGAGGATTCAGTTGACCCTCATTATCCAGCTTTATTTTTATGCAGAGGACGTTCCAGTTCCCCCCCAGTTTTTTCCTCTTTCTTTCTCTCCATTGCTCGCTCTCCACGGTGTATTGGCTCCACGGTGGAGTCTTACATAACACTGCTTTTAAAAATGCGTGTCCAATGGTGTGACACTCTCCCCAGGAGGGAACTGTAACTCCACACACCTTCTGCTAACGACTAGGAGTGCACCCGCTGCACAGATCAACCAACGCAATCAGCCAATCAGAACAAACCTGACTTCCGATTCTTTGCTTACTCATATTTAGCCTCTCAAAAACTGTCGTTTGCATGTTTGTGCATCATACGTGTATCTGTGAGACTGATGAGTCAGAATCTGTATGAGCTGCTTCACTTTCGCTCTCTCTCTTCTTAAACAAAAATATATGCATCTTTGCAGACCCCCTTGCCCACGCTACATGTGAGCTTTAGCGATTTAGGCCGTTTTAATTTTTTATAAATTTGAATGATTGGCATCTGGTTGAGAGTGAGAGCTGTGAAAGACTGGGACTGGGTCCACAGTTGCCACTGATTTATTCACCTCTTGTAATAAATACTTCATTATTATTTTTTCTAGCTCTAAAATCCCTGAAAATATGCAAAAGTCCTTCTCTTTACAAAGAGATTAGGAGGTTCTGTAATTTTGTGGAACCAGCTCCCAGTTTGGGATCGGGACACAGATGCTGTCTGTGCTTTTCAGGTGACACTAACCCCCACTTAGTTACACTGTAATAGTCCTAGGCTGCTGGGGGCTTCCCATGATCCAGGTTCACTCTCAGTGTGTTCAGACACCTCTAATCTCCGGCTCTCTTTCGTCCCATCTCCCTCCCCTCACCCTCAACTGGTCACGGCTCTGATCGTGGTTTTGGTTCTGCTGGATTTTTCTTCCTGTTAAACGGGAGTTTTTCCTTTCCACTGTTGCCAAGTGCTTGCTCACAGAGGGTCGTCTGATTTGTTTATTCAATTTAATATTCACATTAATTAACACTTCTGTGCAGGTTTAATGTTTTGTCTTACTTTATGAAGATCCCAGCTTGATGGATTAAATGCACAACTTCAGTTTTCCTTTGTGGTGAAACGGTAAAATATATGTTGCTATTTTTGGCTCCAGTGCTGTTATGGACTAGAAATCTTTCTCATTAAGTAATGAAATCCATTTAAGACTTTAAGATTTCAAAGACTGAATATATTGTCACAAAAATGAAGGACAAAGGGAACCAAAAAAATCTAATAATGAGTCATAAATAATAATGAATCATGTTAAAGTGGACACATTGGGGTTTCCACATTTTCTGCTAATATAATGCACTGTCACGATGCTGGGTGCTCCTATTAAACATGGCCACAGTTTTAAATGTGTGCATTGAATATGTAATTCCTCTAATACAGCGTCTCAGTTTCTTCTGCTCTGTGTGGTGTAAGTGAGCGGACATCCCAAATATTGTCCCCTTACAAACATAACTGGCACAGAAGTCTCACTCGGGAGTCATTCAACCCTCCTGTTTAAGAGGGGCAGCCAATCAGAAGAAGGAAAACATAAAGCTGCTTGTGATCTGCGTGAACCAAAGCCTGATATAAGACAGTATATCGGCACCATGGCTCTCCCTGTTGTGCTGCGGTGTCCCTTTAAAGCGGCTCTGCGCCCGTTGTTTTTATGGTCAGCACTGCATCACGTGGTTTAATAGCCGTTTGTGCATTTGTGTTGCAGGGACTCCGCCATCTCCAGCAACAAGACGCCCCACAACAGCTCCATCAACCACATCGAGAGCGTCCTCCAGCAGCTGGATGAAGCCCAGGCACAGATGGAGGAGCTCTTCCAGGAGAGGAAGATCAAACTGGAGCTCTTCCTGCAGCTCCGCATCTTTGAGAGGGATGCCATTGATGTGAGTCCTCATAGGTGGATTTTTAGCTGTAAATGGTTCAGCTACAACTGATCAGTGTCAATTCTCTCTCATCAGATATTTGAATGCTTCCCCTGTACCCTTAATAACGAATTATTGACTATTCTAATGATCGTTAGAATAGTTTCTGTATTTTTTCCAAGGTTAGACTACCCTCGCTAACTGCTGATGCAAACCCAGTCATTTTATTTGATAAGCAGGTCTGAAATGCGACACAAACTGCTCCCTTCATAAAAGAGCTTCAGTGCTCACTCCTAGTAGCCTTTCAAGAGGTAAACATTAAAAGAAAGGGGAGGAAATTAGGACATCAAACGCTGTCAAGACGGGCGGAGGAGAATTGAACTGTTCTCAGTGACAGCCCAGTTATCTGCCATTATAAGAATGTTTAAACAGTCTTAAGCAAACTGTAGAGACCTGATGTCCACAAAGAAGGAATGCAGAAGCACTAGAAACCATTTTTTGTAGCTAAGCAACAATAATCCCTCGATAGCTCTGAAAATGAGGTCACGGGTGCTTCAAGTACAAAGACGCTTGCGTGTGGACACAGAATCGAACAGCCTGTGCTTCTGTTTTAAATGTATAAGTGAAAATGTGCTGTTCACACGTTTAAATGCAAAAGTATTTTTCATTTAGAATTAATGATATTGGAAGAATAATGCGTGTAATTTGTATGAAAAACATCTACCCACGCAGCATTGTGCCTTAGTGCAGCAATCTCACAGACTCGTGACTCACTAATGCTACTCTATACTATGCTTCCTTTAAATTCAGTCTCTTCCCTCCTCAGATCATCTCTGACCTGGAGTCGTGGAACGAGGAGTTGACAGGTCAGATGAATGACTTTGACACGGAGGACCTGACGCTGGCCGAGCAGAGGCTCCAGCACCACGCTGACAAGGCCTTGACCATGAACAACCTCACCTTCGATGTGATCCACCAGGGCCAGGAGCTGCTGCAGTATGTCAACGAAGTCCAGGCCTCCGGTGAGTCCGCTCCTCAGACTCCATTATTTTTTAGACATTTTCTTATTACCAGTTCTTCATCTGCTCTTAAGTGCTGTAAAGTAAAACTGTGGAGGTGTTTGACTGTCGCCCGGTGGCCTCCCTCAGACCTCGGTCATCTTCCATCTGAGGGTGTAGTCAGGATGTAGCTCATGTTGGCTGCTGCTGCACAGATTTCTGTGTTGGCTACGTTAGTTTTAATATTGATGCTGTGTAGGTGTCGCGGGTCAGATTCAGTCAGCGTTTGTGATGAGAGGCACCCACTCACTAACCATAATAACTCACCTGTGATCTCACATGCTAATAGGTGCTCTGTAAAACAGCACAAGGAATGGTTGCGCCATGCCACGTGTATTAAACATGAGTTTGAATTGATGCACACGTGACTGATAATTAAGACTGTCAGGGAAGTTATTTGACTTGCTCCTCCGCACCACGTCCTATACGGCTACGTGTCTTCCATGCAGGTGTGGAGCTGCTGTGCGATCGGGATGTGGACATGGCCACGCGGGTTCAGGACTTGCTGGAGTTCCTTCACGAAAAGCAGCAAGAGCTCGATTTAGCAGCTGAGCAGCACCGCAGACACCTGGAGCAGTGTGTCCAGCTGAGACACCTGCAGGCAGAAGTCAAGCAGGTAAAATGCCTGGTCACATACCTGCAGCAAGGCGCCATCTGCAGGTTAAACAGGTTCAAATGGCAGAATACCAAGAAATCTGCAAGTTCTGTGAGGAAAAAGCTCTCTCTGTCTGTCTCTTACAGGTTCTGGGTTGGATTCGTAATGGCGAGTCGATGCTGAATGCTGGTCTGATAACAGCCAGCTCCCTGCAGGAAGCTGAGCAACTGCAGAGGGAACACGAACAATTTCAGCATGCTATTGAGGTAACAGAGTTTGTGTTATCCCATCAGCCTGTTTGAAACTAGATTTCTTCTCTTCTTTGACTAACTGTAACCATGATCTTTTCCCCACCTCTCCCCTTTCTGCAGAAAACACACCAGAGTGCCCTGCAGGTTCAGCAGAAGGCGGAGGCTCTGCTTCAGGCCAACCACTACGACATGGACATGATCAGAGACTGTGCCGAGAGCGTGGCTTCACACTGGCAACAGCTCATGCTGAAGATGGAGGACCGACTCAAGCTTGTCAATGCCTCCGTCGCCTTCTACAAGACCTCTGAACAGGTATTAGAGAAGAGTTAGCTTTACCGTCTCCTCGACAGTCCACACAAACACCACTGACTGCACATTTCTCTCAACAGGTGTGCAGTGTGTTGGAGAGCTTGGAGCAAGAGTACAAGAGAGAGGAGGACTGGTGTGGAGGAGCTGACAAACTGGGACCCAACTGTGAAACAGACCACGTCACCCCCATGATCAGCAAGCACCTGGAGCAGAAGGAGGCCTTCCTAAAAGTAACACACACACTCCCACACACACAGAGAATGAGTCAGAATGAAAGGGGAGCAAAGCTTTAACTCACACTTCTGATCTTACTGTGCGTGTTTTACGTTGTAATTAGGCGTGCACGCTGGCAAGAAGAAATGCGGATGTCTTCCTCAAGTACATGCACAGGAACAGTGTTAACATGCCTGGGATGCTGAGCCACGTCAAAGCACCAGAACAGCAGGTCAAAAGTGAGTATAAGCAACACGTTAAACATCATCCAGACTTTCTAATCAACAGCCTCGTTAGCCCTCATTTTGATAAAGTCCAGCAAAAGTTGGTTTTACCTTTCATTTGAATTTTAATCACACTGACACATATTTAATAAGGCTGCGTGAGACATAAGATGGACACCAACTGTGCGCTCACTTCTCGCCTTGACACTAGAAGAAAATGAATGTTTGGTTTTTTCCCCTGCAGTTGAAGTGGAGGCACTAAAACACCATAAACAGACAAATTTGAACTAACCGAGATTTAAACTGTGTGCTCATTTGAGCCGTTGATGCATTGTGGGAGGTTGCTGCAGAGACGTTGTACTTATTTGATTTGATTTGATTCCAGAGGCTGAACCTTACCTCTGCTGCTACACTGAGCACTGAGATCACTGGAGCCAGTTCAGTTGAGCAGCTGTACTAGATGCACTTTAGGGGTAAAAGTACTAAATAAAAGCAACTAAATACAAGAACACGAGTGTGATGTTGTAATAGGATGGTGCTGTTGCAACAAGTCACAGAGCGATGTCGCCGAGCGCATAAGCGTCACGAGCTCTCTGCTGACAAAAAAACGTGCTGAGCAGCTCCTGTAGATGTGACGCTGCAATAGGATGGCACTGTTTTTGGATCTTGGTGGGAAGATTCTACAGTTTATGTTTAATGTTCAGTTCTGAAAGAGATCGACCAACGGTGCTGCCTGCACCTTTGTTGATATTGTTACATGTGAATTAATGTTATAGTAACTGTAAATAATTCACTCGTGCAGTCAGTCATCTAGTCTCTCTGAAGATGGACCTCCTTCAGATTTTTCCACCATTGTTTAAAAACATAAAAATTCTGTCAGTGGTGGAAAATAATCTGTTACACGGCTGCTGGTTCAGTCTGCATTTGTTCCTCCATATTAGAATTAAGAAAAATTCAGGATTAAGAACATTAACAGTAAACAAACAGACACAGTTTAATTCAAACTAAACTCAGAAACTAACTGAAACTAAACTGAATTGAAAAAAAAAAAAAAAAACATTAAAAAGTATTCAAATGAAAAAATATTTAAGTAAATATAGGCACTCAAAGATGATGACAGTATATGAAAAGTGCTTGTGATGTGAACAGAGGAGTCCAAACACTCTGAAAGACTCCGATAACTGGATAAATGATCAAAACCTCCGGCTCCTAACGTTTGAAGTTGGAGCAGAGTGTAAGTAAAAAGATTACTTACAAACATGTTTGGCACACCGCAGGTGGTGCTGGGAAAACCTGACCCAGCATGGTTCTTACTACATCAAGTGAGCACTTTGCACTGTGGCTGCAGGAAGGTTCTGTAACAAACTGGTTTGTTGTTTGTTGTTGGTTTGATTTTACCTTTGGGGTTAAATTTCTTTCTCCCTGTTTTGTGTGTAGACATCCTTAATGAGCTACTGCAAAGAGAGAACCGCGTTCTCCACTTCTGGACGATGAAGAAACGCAGGCTGGATCAGTGCCAGCAGTACGTGGTGTTTGAACGTAGCGCCAAACAGGTACGCAAAGCACACGCTGCAATTTTACAGCGACACATCTACACACTCTGCTTATGACAAACATCCTCTGTGTGTTTTTAAGGCTCTGGAGTGGATTCACGACACCGGGGAGTTTTACCTGTCCACACACACATCCACAGGCTCGAGTATCCATCACACGCAGGAGCTGCTGAAGGAACATGAGGAATTCCACATCACAGCCAAGGTTGGGCTCGCAAGCGCGCGCACAGAAACCTCGTGTTGATGTTTGCATGCATGTGCGTGAGGACCACATTGGCTCTGTTTCTCTCCTCCTTAGCAAACCAAGGAGCGTGTGAAGCTGCTGATCCAGCTGGCCGATGGTTTCTGCGAGAAAGGCCACAGTCATGCAGGGGAGATCAAAAAATGGGTGACAGCTGTGGACAAGCGCTATCGAGACTTTTCGCTGCGCATGGACAAGTACCGCTGCAGTCTTGAGAAAGCTCTGGGCATCTCCTCCGACTCCAACAAGGCGGTGAGTACTCAGGTTTTTTGCTAGGCAGCTGCTCGCTCTGTACCCCGAAACCTAAACTTTCACTTTGCTTCTCTCCGTGTCAGAGCAAGGATCTGCAGTTGGACATCATCCCAGCCACGGCTCCAGGGTCAGAGGTCAAGCTGAGGGATGCTGCCGCCCATGAGCTGAATGAGGAGAAACGTAAATCTGCACGCAGAAAGGAGTACGTTACCACCTCCTGCTTTATAATATCAGAACAACAGAAGAATTAATAGATGAAGAATAATTCTTATTTAGCAAATTGGCAAGTGCTCCAGGTTATGCCTGAAGAATTGTTTAGCATTTAGTAGTTAAAAGCTCCTCATGTGAACCATCTTTGTTGTACGTCAGCAACATTTTTCCCCACTTGTTGAAAAATGTTTTATTACCCCAAAGCACTCAGAGTTAACAGACTATGAGCAGGTTACCTGCCAGTGTCCCTGTCCACAGCAGTGTCAGCACTGAACCTGGTCAATAGCTGGAAGAGGAGCTCAGTGTAAATGTATATACATAATGAACCTGCTTGATTTACGCTCCTCCGTCCGGCCTCTTCTCTGCTGTGCCAGCACAAAAACTGCAGACTGAACCATCGAGCTGTGGCTCAGAACAAATGAGTGGACGGACACAGTCCAGGAAAAAGCGCCTGCATCATTTTTATATGAGCGGCACAAATCACGAGCATGATTTCCGTCATTCATAGCTTGCTTTATGACCACGTCTTATGGCCCATAAGTCATCGTTCATTAATGTAAATGAATGAAGTCGACAGGCTGAAAGGGAGCTGCTTATTTATCACTGCGTGAACAAGGATGATATGAAAATTGCTAATTTGTGTCGCTGTGTGTTTTGTGTGTGTTCAGGTTCATCATGGCAGAGCTGATTCAGACAGAAAAAGCCTACGTGCGAGACCTGCGGGAGTGCATGGATGTAAGTTCAACTTGTCAACCCACCAGTTAACCTGCTTAGTGTCGGAGTTGTGCAACAACTTTTCAACAAAATTTAAAAGTCTTTCAGAATCCTATTATGAAAAATAAAAACATTATTATTCTTATAGTTATGATCTCCTCTTTCCTCCATTGCAGACCTACCTGTGGGAGATGACCAGTGGAGTGGAGGAGATTCCTCCAGGGATCCTCAACAAGGAGCACATCATCTTTGGAAACATGCAAGACCTTTATGAATTCCACCATAAGTAAGAAACATGTCCTCCTTCCACTATTTATCATTTTTAGAGAAAGCTCTAATCTTTTCTTCTGGTCTCTCATCTTTCTGTCTCTTTTTTTTTTCCATCAGCATCTTCCTCAAAGAGTTGGAGAAATATGAGCAGCTACCAGAGGATGTTGGGCATTGCTTCGTCACATGGGTATGTATTATTGTGTCTTACAGAGAAATTTATTTTGTACTGTGTACGTGTGCATTTAGATTTCTAAGTAATGCATATAAGCTTTTTTATACTCCTGGCTCAGTATGATATCATGTCAGGAACATAGCGCTGGCTGTTAGCACAGAAGCCCCACCCACCTGCTCTTCTAACCTTCTGTTTACAAGGGGTAGCCAATCAGAAGAAGGCTGGCTTAAAGCAAAAAGCAAAAGGCTTGTTTCAGAAAGAGAAACATAAATTAAGGTTATTTTGAACAGTGGCTCTGCAGACATATTCCCAGCAGTGTCCAAAAATTAAAAAATGGAGCTGAAAATGAGCATCAATGGTCCCTTTAATATTTCTGGATGTAAGAAAAATGGTTCATAAGCGGAGATGTGATGAGTATTAATTTTTCATCGTCATCTGTTTCTTTCTTGTTCAAGGCCGATAAGTTCCAGATGTATGTGAACTACTGTAAGAACAAGCCGGACTCCACCCAGCTCATACTGGAGCATGCTGGCAACTACTTTGATGTGAGTACCACCTCTGATCACTGAGATGAGACTGAATGTCAGTCACGTACAGTCACCTCACCGTTCTCCTCTGTTAATGACAGGAAATTCAACAGAGGCACCGACTGGCCAACTCCATCTCATCCTATCTGATCAAGCCAGTGCAGAGAATCACCAAGTATCAGCTCCTGCTGAAGGTAAGCCACCACAGCAAAAAAACAGAAAAAAACGAGATGCTTGTGATGAGCGTCTCCATGGTTCCTGTTGTCATGGTTTCTGTGCCCGCGTCCTGTTTAGGAGCTGTTGACGTGCTGTGAAGAAGGTAAAGGAGAGATCAAGGACGGCCTGGAGGTGATGCTCAGTGTTCCCAAGAAAGCCAACGATGCCATGCACCTCTCAATGCTGGAAGGTCAGCCATTGATTCTGTATTTGTACTATTAGCTTTAATTTCACAGCAAACCTCTGTGTGTTTATTCTTTAATGTTGAGTTTTCATCAAGTCATCCTCTGGCCTTTTTCTCCAGGTTTCGATGAAAACATCGAGTCGCAGGGCGAGCTCATTCTCCAGGATTCATTCCAGGTCTGGGATCCAAAGACTCTGATCCGAAAGGGACGAGAGCGCCACCTCTTCCTCTTTGAGATGTCTCTTGTTTTCAGCAAGGAGGTCAAAGACTCAAATGGCCGGAGCAAATACATCTATAAGAGCAAACTCTTTGTAAGTACACAATGATAAAATCAGGAGCATTTTTTGTGCTTATGGAGACCTCAGAACTTCACACAATTACAAAAATAAAATCATTTGACAGTCGGCAAAGTAAAGTTTACGTTTTCTCATATTACTCTTCCTTGCAGACATCAGAGTTGGGGGTGACTGAACACGTTGAAGGAGACCCCTGTAAGTTTGCTCTATGGGTGGGACGCACCCCGACCTCTGACAACAAGATTGTACTCAAGGTAAAACACTCCTCCTCCTCCTTGCTTTGCAGACTCCTCCTCCTTTTGGGTTGGACCAATATAGCTTCCTGAAGCAAATCTGATGAGTAATTATGGACTAAAAGTCTCGATAAAGTCCAAATACTAGCATTGAAAATACATTAATCTTCCATGTGAGTGTGCTGAAAGCATAAATATTGGTCTAACCCAGTTTCCTCTCCACATTCAGACCTTTTCTGTTCTTCTTCTTATCTCTGCTGTCCTCTCTTCTGTCCCGTTTAAATGCATGAGCAGCTTCAGGGTGGCTGAGAAGCTTTCTGTAGTCACTCTTCTGTCTCCTCCTTCCTTCTTGTCTTCCAGCCTGGTTAGATTTCTGCTTTTGTTCCATCTGTTAACAAAACACGGCACACATGTGTATATCTGGGGCTGTGTTTTCTGTGGATGTTTGTATCTCTAATTCTCTATGTGGGCCGACATGCTTCCACCAACGCTGGTGATACTGATTCAGCCCCTGAACGCCCACAATCACCCAGCCTGGCTCGCTGCTGCTTTATCAAAGCAGCGACTTAGCTATCCTTCTCTACCACAAAAATATATATTTTAAAAATGATTTACAGCCACTGTTGAAGTTTTTAATTAATTTTTCTAAATATCTGAATCACCCATGTTAAGACTTCTTCCTGCTGAGTAGTGTCACAGATGGATTAAAACTTGTCAGCTGTTGGACCAGCATGAAGCCAGAGTCCTAGCACGTTCAGTACTGAGCATTTCAACATAAATACACACTGACTACCAGACTAACCACTGAGAACCAGTCATGTGTTATGTGCATTGTAAATTAGGTGTGTCTTGTTACTAACCACACACACACACACACACACACACACACACACACACACACACACACACTATGCATTACTATTCACTAGGCATTTTATTGGCCTTCATTATACTGTCAAACCAAAATGTCAGTGTTGTGCACTTCTATCATTTCAAATCATTCTGTCAGCTTGTAAAATGTCCTGTACACCTTCTAAAAGCAAACCAGTGAAATTCCCTTTTTTATATTTTAAATTCAAAGCTAAGTCAGGGATCCAAACATGGAGCCATGGTGAGTACAAACAATCCCACAACACAGCCCTCAACCATTTTTCAAAAGTCTTAGAGTTAGCTTAGTGTAAATGGGTAAAAGCAGCATATTTGAGCTTTAGCATCAAGCCGCTGTAACCTTAGCAATATCACATCTCCAGACCTGAAAGGTACAAAATAATCAATAAAGGTGATTCCCAAATGAGGGTAGTAAAGTAAACCTAAACACTGACTGTTCACTGTTCATGTTTGTATGACTAATACATTAAGTAACATCCACTTTAACTCAGATTATTCAGATGGTGGGTGGTGTTGAGGAAGTGGTTCTTCATCTATGAGAGCTGTTGCAGTGGCTGTACAAAAATAAATGCAGGGAAGCCACTGTGTTAGGCATTTACAGGCAGAGAGAACCTGAGTAAAATGTATATGTGAAATAATGGCTTTGTAACGTATTAAGAGATCAAATATGTGTGAATCAAGAATTCAAATTGAGGATTTTTTTGACAAGCTTTGCCTTCTTGACAATGATTGACTGCCGATAACAGGCATCCAGCATTGAGAACAAGCAAGACTGGATCAAACACATCAGAGAGGTGATCCAAGAGCGCACCATTCACCTGAGAGGAGCACTTAAAGAACCCATTCATATTCCCAAAACAGCCACCACCAAGCACCACAAGGGACGAAGGTAAACACAGCTCTGAATGGGGATTTATCTATGAACAGGAAGTTTATCTTACTGTTTACTGTACTATTTATACAAGAAGGGAAGAAAAATTGCACCTTTTATTGATCGTGTGTGCTCCCATTAGGGATGGAGAGGACCTGGACAGTCAGGGTGAAGGCAGCAGCCAACCAGACACCATCTCTCTGGCATCACGCACCTCTCAGAACACACTGGACAGCGACAAGGTGAGAACACACACACAGAGCTCAGAAATGATGCCCAGTCTTCAGATCTTCTGGATTCATCAGCTTTAAAAACAAATGTCATATGGAGCAAAGGTCTCAGTCATGGTCTCGTCTTCCACAGCTCTCCGGCGGCTGTGAGCTGACTGTGGTCATACATGACTTTATGGCCAGCAACAGCAACGAGCTGACGGTGCGGCGGGGTCAGACGGTGGAGGTTCTGGAGCGCTGTCACGACAAACCAGACTGGTGCCTGGTCAGGACCACAGACCGCTCTCCTGCCCAGGAGGGCCTGGTGCCCTGCTCTATGCTCTGCATCGCCCATTCCAGGTCCTCCATGGAGATGGAAGGCATCTTCAATCACAAAGGTACAAAAATTTAATTTGCTTCACAAAAAGTCACTGATATAATTAAGTGTAAAAAATCCAAGCCTGCATCCATGTTGCCATGGGTAACACTCATATTTCTGAAGGCACCATTAATGCTGAACATAACTATATACTGTTTTCGGGACAGATGCTGTCATCTAGCTTGTGCTAAAGATTATGATGATGTTTCAAAGAAGATCTTTCTTATTAACCATGCACTGCACATATTGCACACATTGGCTCTGCAGTAAAGGGTCTGGAATGCAGGCAGGTTAACAGCTGAAATCCTGGGCTTTTCTAAGCATTTCACTTTGAAAGCTGCAGCATTTGGTCTCCTCAGTGTTCAGATGTTTTTGGAACATATTGCTGGCATCAAATTCAAAATCAGATAATGGTCGTCCACTAAAATGAATTTTCCTGGCCTTCACATTCTGATTTGCTATCTACAAAAATTATTAATATTAAAAAATATGCTTTAAATTTACAGATGCCTGCTTTGTTTCTTGTCTTTCTTGAGTAGAGCTGTTGTTTTTGGTCTCATTTCTGGAAGTGTGCATCACAGGGCTTGTTTTCACTTACAGCTCTGTATTTCACAGACACACTGTCAGTGTGCAGCAATGACTCCATCATGCCAGGTTCCTCTGCTACGCTGCAGCCCGGTCACGGCATCGGCTCCCACACCTCCCCGGGTCCTAAACGACCAGGTGAGATCGCCAGCCTTTATTTGAAAGGCTATGAAAAAAAAATCTGTAAAAAAAAAAGAAAAAAAAAAAAAGTACAAAGTATTTTAAATTTCAAACTGAGGAACAAAGTGATAAAGCTGTCAACTTGTAGATAAAATCCAGAGTTTATAACTGTGCACTGCAGTTTCAGTGGATGAACTTTAACCCGTGCTTTGTGCGTGTGGTTTGGTTTCTTAGGTAACACGCTACGGAAGTGGCTGACCAGCCCGGTGCGACGGCTAAGCAGCGGTAAAGCAGACGGCCACGTGAAGAAGCTGGCCCACAAGCACAAGAAGAGCCGCGAGGTGAGGAAGAGCGGCGAGATGACGATAGGCTCTCAGAAAGACTCGGACGACAGTGCAGCTACACCTCAGGATGAAACTTTGGAGGAGGTGGGTGGATGCAGAACGCTTGACACTCTGTGCCGTCCTCAAACCTGTTACAAGAGAGTTAAATGGTGCTTTGCCATCCTCGTGTGTTGCAGAGGGTTCGTAACGAGGGCCTGTCGAGCGGTACGCTGTCCAAGTCCAGTTCTTCGGGAATGCAGAGCTGCGGTGAGGAGGAGGGCGAGGAGGGCGCAGACTCAGTACCTCTGCCTCCACCTATGGCCATCCAGCAGCATAGCTTGCTGCAGCCAGACTCACAGGATGACAAGGTGAGGAGAGTTAGGGCGTTACAGCGGGGGACCGGGGACCAGATGTAATCAGCTTTTCAGCTCACATCATTCTTTAAGATTGTAGGTCAAGAAAGGACATGAAGAATCGTGTTGCGAGGCTTGCTTTTAGGATTTTAGGAAATTGCCGACGTGCTTTGTGTTCTGAACTTCTGGTAGACAGAGTCATACAGATTTTGTCTTCAGTATTTCTAAGTGTTAAAAAGTGTTAAATTTACTATCCACAAAAATCTACCCCGTTAAAAATTGGCTTGTTTTGCTCAAAATGATGAGAGACATATCTGAAATCATCTCTAGCTGCCTGCAGTGTTTGCTTTCGAATAGAAGTGTGTCCTAAAGGTTTTTTTAATACATTTATTTTTGATCTAGTAAGTATTCATTTTAAATCTGCAACCGAATCAAACCCACATTTGGTCGCTTGCCGAGGCCCGGGGTTGGTGTAAGAGGTGGTGTAACATCTGCAGTCGTTGGTTTCTGGAAAACACTTTCACTCATTTAAGTTTCTCCCACTTTTTCCCAAATAGGACCATTTCCTGACACGGTTTAAGTGACCCTTAGTTTCAGTTGTGCATAGCATTTTATCTTGGCGTGTTGCATCATATTCTCCCCTCTCTTCTAAAACAGAAAGCAATGCAAAGTCGCACGCAGCCCACGTTTCCTCCTCGACTCAAGTGGAGACTCCTCTGACACTAATTTCTGTTTCTCTTTTTTTGTTTTGTTTCCTGGTTGTATTGTTTGCTGTTTTCCATGCTGTAGCATTACCTTGATTTATGTCCTGTCTTTGCTTTGTCTCAGTTTCCATACCTCTCCATCTGAAGTGTCCCGCTCTTCCCCTTCTGTCTCTTCCCTCGGTCACTTCTTCAGTTCTCTATCGTTTTCCCCCTTACTCTTCAACTCAAAATTGTATTTTCTAAAACCTGAAACATGAAGATAGAAGCTTTTTTTCTTTTTCCTTCTTTTTTTGAAATCCACCTTTCTCTGTCCCTCTGCCTAACTTTTGTATTTTTTGCAAACTCTTAAGCATTCCTGAATTTCTCTACTTAAGATTTCCCCTTTTTCTTCTTCTTCTTCTATTTTTTTTAAGCTTTACATGTTTTGACTTCTGCCTCGTTTCTTTGATCACACCTCTGGAGCAGAGAGGTGTCTGGCGGATGAGTAAGGGCTTTAAAGCAAAATGTACATAAGGAGAGGATGCATGTAGCTCCTAACTCTTTTTTTTGTTAGAGTCTGTAAGCATAGCGCAAGACTGCAGCTTTTTTCTGCATGTTTGTCAGTCATAGGCTGGGATTGACCATAAAATTAGTGGATCTAAATCTGAAAATAAAGCGGTAAGATCCCCCAGCAGCCCCGCTGGATAATCTAACTAAGAGGCCACAATGAGGTGAAAATTCCAAAGCACCCCTTCTTCCTCTCCCCAACTCCTCACCACCCACTCCGTCCCCCGCCTGCTCGTCCTCATCTCCTTTTACCCTCTGTGCGTTAACCTCATTAACCATGCGAGTAATTGGCATCTCTAAATGCTGGCGAGGCCAGAAGGGCACACAGCATCACCCAGAAAACCTAATTGGGGAATGTCTTGAAGCACAGCACAGCAAGGGTGAGAGTCTCCTGAACTATATATATATATATCTCTATATATGCATACTTACATATTACCTCTTTCATTCTAGCTCTGTTAGCATTCTTTCTTTATTCCAAAGGCCACTCATCACCATCTGAGAAAGCAACACAAACAGCCTTCACTCACACATCACCATTTTTTTGACCTTCTGCCCATCACTATTTCAAAGACTTCTATTTTTCTTCTCTTATCTTCATTTCAGTCACCCTACTTTCAGCCTCATGTTTTGTTTTTTTTAACCTTTTCATTGGCCGCTTTATGAAGTTCATATACGTTTTGACTTTCTTTAACCTTGAGTTATAAAAGCCCCGCCCCCTGTCCTGGGGGTTTCACTAATGGGAGCATATCGTGGATGAATCTCTTCAGATTACAACATTTAACAAACATTTTCACAAAGTCATTGGTCGCATCAACAACTAAAATTCACTTAAATGCCACCACCAAAATATAATTCTCGAGTCTTGTCTTCAAGTTATTCTCAATGAAAACTCCAGCATGACTTTTAACTGTAAGCTCTTACAACTTACTTTAGGATTACTTTAGAAACAGATTTACTTCTGTTTTAGAAAGGATGGAAATTACTGTTCCTAAAGTGTGATGAGGCTTGATTCAGTTCTGAAAAGTTTAGTGGTTCCTTTTTTCCCTAAAGAGAGTTATTACTTCAAAATTTAGACTGTCAACTTGCATGGCTTTTCTTTTTCTCACACTTGTTTGTTTTCCTTCCTCTCATCTCTCTGCTTTTTGCCTAGACTTCTTCTCGTCTGTCGGTCCGCCCGTCCAGTTCAGAAACGCCCAGTGCCGCTGAGCTGGTGAGCGCCATCGAGGAGCTAGTCAAAAGCAAGATGGTAGGAAATACCAGATACTCACACCAACCTCGACTGGTTACTAAGCTCTTACAAACTCTTTTCTTATGACTAATTTCTCTCAGTAAAGGCCCAGTTTATCAGAAGATACCACAGACTTTATATAAAAGATGGACGTAGCCACCATGCTATTGCCAAATCCTTATTTTGAAGCATCAGCATTTTGACTGCCATCATGTGAATTTTTGGAGCCTGGAGTGAACATATTTAGACGAGAGGGTGGAGTGCTAAGTTATTGCTAAGCTAATGCTAGCAAGCTTGATTAGCAAGTTGCTGAGTTTTAGAGGTTGCATTGTTTGTCCAAATTTTGATTAAAATGCTAAAAAAAAAAACACCAACATTAAAAACAACAAAAGAAAGGAAACGTGGTTTTGAAGTCCAGTTCAGTGACTCTGAGTAAAAGGGGTGAGGACAGGTAGCTAGCAGCTATAGCCCGTATTAGCATAACTGTCACTGAAAGTGTCCACATGCCCTAAACTTTCAAGAAGAACAAAATCTAATTAGGTGAGTTTAAAAACAGAACAGTCCAGTGTTTACGAAGAGCGAAAGTAGCTTTAGAAACCATTTAACAATCAGTAAGGATGATGAAAATGAGTCTGCCTCAAGTGGCCATTAGAGGAACTGCAGGTTTTGGCATTAGACTTTTCCTTTGTTTTCCAGCTCCACAAGTTTCTGCTTGATTCAACTTTAACTGTTTGTTAGCTTCATGTCAGCTAAATTAAATATATTTTTCTGCATTTTCTGTTTATTAAGATTAGCTTTGTCCATTTCAGAGTCATTAGGATTAAGAGACTTTATATAAAGGAAAGAATGATTTCTACTTGTAAACAAACTATACACATTGATGGGTAAAGCACTGATATAAAGCTGCTTTTTATTTCTTTTCTTTTCTTCATTTCTTTCTGTTTTCTTTCTGCTTTTGTTGTGCAGGCTCTGGAGGACAGACCCAGCTCTCTGTCTGTAGAACAAGGAGACAGCAGCTCTCCCTCTTTCAACCCCTCTGACAACTCCCTCCTCTCCTCTTCCTCCCCCATGGAAGAAATGGACGAACGCAGGGCCAGTATCCTCAAAAAAAGACAGTACGTCTACTGCGATCTCACGCAACAGTAGACTAATGTTTAGGGAGCTCTAACGCTGCTTTTATAGCTCTCATTTTAAGTCTGCCATCTGCGTTTCTCCTCTCTTGCTCTAGTTTCATTCTGCTGGAGTTGGTGGAGACGGAGAGAGATTACGTCAGAGACCTCGGCCTGGTGGTGGAGGTAAGTTTAGTGAAACATTGTCTATGTGATGGATATTAAAATGAGTTCTGCGAGCTTTGGCGACTTCCTGTTGTGAATTCTTCTTGTGTTTCCAACACAAGGGCTACATGAGCAGAATGAAGGAGGAGGGTGTCCCTGATGATATGAAGGGAAAAGACAAAATTGTGTTTGGCAACATCCATCAGATCTACGACTGGCACAAAGAGTATGTAGGGCGTGCACACACACACACACACACAGACGTGTGGAGACTGTAGAGTTTTCCCTGTCCAGAATCAGCGCTTCGCTAACTTCTGTTTCTGTGTCGCTCAGTTTCTTCCTCAGGGAGTTGGAGAAGTGTTTGGAGGACCCTGACAGACTGGGACCACTCTTTCTCAAACAGGTTGGTCTGCAGGGAATTTCCAGCTCCTGCCTTCTTTGTAATTGCTTCCACACATCTGAAAGTGTAATTGTGTGTGTGCTTTATCTATCCAGGAACGGAGACTAAACATGTACGTAGTGTACTGTCAGAACAAGCCCAAGTCAGAGCACATCGTGTCCGAGTATATCGACACCTACTTTGAGGTTAGACTCTGGTATTTTGGCAGCTTTAGGTTCAAGTGTAACTCATTTTGCAGCTGTTAAAGAGACACATTTGATTTTGTAGGACCTGAAGCAGCGGCTGGGACACAGACTGCAGATCACAGACCTGCTCATCAAGCCAGTCCAGAGGATCATGAAGTACCAGCTGCTGCTCAAGGTTAGGCTGTTTCTATGCAGTAGAGGGCGCCAGAGCTCCAGCTGCTGCTTACTTACCCTTCATATTTGTGCTGTATCCAGATGCCCCTCGCTGTTACACGTAATGTACAAAGCTATTATTTTACTTGTGTTTCTTTGTGCATTTTAGGATTTCCTGAAACACTCTAAAAAGGCCGGGCTCGAGTCTCCAGATTTGGAAGTGAGATCTTAAAAAAAAAAAAAAAAAACCCACACACAAAACATAAATTTGAAAAAGAAATTATGCAAAACCGTTTGAGCAATTATACCAATCTTGTTCATTTCTGCTCTTCCAGAAAGCAGTGGAGGTCATGTGTATTGTTCCAAAAAGGTGTAACGACATGATGAATGTTGGCCGGCTTCAAGGATTTGATGTAAGAAGTCATTTTTCCCCAACATGAGTTAAGTAATACAACATCTTCCTTAAAGCGTGCGCTAACATTTCTTTCTCTTTGCCTCCAGGGGAAGATTGTGGCTCAGGGCCGCCTTTTGCTGCAGGACACATTCATGGTGTCCGACCCCGACGGTGGTCTGCTCGGTCGGATGAAGGAGAGGAGGGTCTTCCTGTTTGAGCAGCTTGTCATCTTCAGTGAGCCCCTGGACAAAAAGAAAGGGTTCTCTCTGCCAGGCTTCCTCTATAAGAACAGCATCAAGGTAATGATTTAAGGAGGGAGGATGTACACTTGTTACTTTCCCCACTTGAAGAGTGTCTGTTAATATGCTAACAATGAGGAACTTCAGCTTATGAAACATTTCTCCTTGTTGTTTGCAGGTTAACTTGATTTAATTATTCCTAGTTGTGTAATCTTGTTTTAGTGAGCAGTTTTAAATTCAGAAAAATATCTTTCTCCAGAAGAATAAACCATGTTTTCTCAAAAATTGGCCACAGGCTTAGTTTGGCTCAGCTTCTAAAGCAAAAGACATTTACCTGAAGCAGAGCTTAGTCTGTGAGTCTGTCGGGCTCCTCATCACGTTCATGTAACAAAAGCTCACATGGTGCTCTTTTTAAGTTACTGCATTGCCCTGGTTTTAACAATGGACTCTTGACAGACAGAAGTAGTGCAGTCCCAAGCTGCCTTTGTTAAACATCTCTTATTATGAGTAGTTTACAAATCTATAAGGCAGGTCAGCGTGAGGTGAGAGGACGGTGTGTCCCCGTTTACAATAACATTGCTGGTTAAGCCTCAAAATGCATCCTAAACTTCACTGTACTCTGCAAAAGCACTTTAAACATGTGTGAGAGAGGGAGGGGTCGAGATGTTGGGACAAACTAATGTATACTATTCTTGATGGAGTATGTAGTTACATTAATTTAAAAGCTCTCCGCTCAGTTGGGGTTAACCCTTCATTCAGGGCTGTTTTTAATGACATTTGATTTCTCAAACGTTTCCTTCTGCCTGTAGTGAAGCTATAAACCTTTGTGTATAACAGAGGAATGTAAGGAAATTTGAAAAATACAAATTTAGGAAAGGTTGACATGATTAAATCTCAATATTTCTGTGCCGCTGACTCTGTTTGATGTGTTTCCCTGTTTTCTGTTTTTCTACACCAGATAAGCTGTTTGGGTTTGGAGGAGAATGTAGAAGGTGATCCCTGTAAGTTCATTCTCACTTCTCGGTCAGCCAGCGGCGCCGTGGAGTCCTTTGTGCTTCACTCCTCCCATCCAGGGGTGCGTGAGGTCTGGACCCTTCAGATCAGCCAAATACTCGAGAGCCAACGCAACTTCCTCAATGGTAGGCTACTACACACACACACACACACACACACACAGAGAGGACTTATAGGTGATGTAAAAGAACTGCTGTGTACATGGCCACCCTTGTCTCTTGCACCTTATCACAGCTCTGACCTCACCAATAGAGTATCAGAGGAACCATGTAGGGGCAAGCAGTGCACCCAGCATCGGAGCTCCAGGTGGGGGCAACAGCGGTTCTAGTGCAGCCCCTGGAGGTGGAGGTGGAAGCTCCCAGAGTAGCTCCATCCCTTCGGGACCCCAGGGTGGCTCTCGTCGGCCGTCCAGGATCCCGCAACCCTCCCGCCTGCCCCAACCCCTACGTCACCACCCCGGGGCCGACCCGGATGGCTCCAATAAGATGTCAGGTATGAAACGTCTGTCTGTCCTTGTGAAATTTCACTTGTTTGACCCAATAAAAGATGTGACTGAAGTCTGAGTTTTACTCGCTTGTGATCCAGGTTTGTCCCCTCGTCCTGTCCCTCCTCCTCTGCTCCCTGTGGGGGGCAGCCCGCAGGGCAAGCGCCCTATCCACACCACAGAGGACCAAGCTTATACCCCCATCCCACGTGCTACCGTTGGGCCTCTGCCCTCCACACCCACTTCTAAACCACGGCCAGGAGCCGTGTCTCCCATGGCCTCCCCCATGGCCACTCCCGCCTTTGGCAAGGACACTCTCCCCCCTCCCCCTCCCAGTCCAGGCCAAAACCAAAAGTCTGGATCTGGATTCTGGAGCTCAATGCCGGGCTCTCCAGCCAGCCGGCCTGGCTCATTCACCTTTCCGGGAGAGGCAGGAGAGACTCCGGTGCGACAAAGCTCAAATCAGAGCCAAACCCACAGACATTCCACGCACAGCAAGGAGGCCGACCGCATGAGTACGTGCTCATCGGCCAGCGAGCAGTCCATCCAGTCCACCCAGAGTAACGGGGTAAGACCACTACCTGCTGCCCAGTGCTGATCCGACTAACCCAGAGGCAGAGGGGGGGCCGGTCTGTCCTGTCTGCCTTGTTGTCTCCTGTCCTGCTGCCAGCGCTACTAATCTGTTCCTTACTACGCATCTCTGACAACCTCCACTGCTCTTCAGCATCATCCTCTCTAGCTTTAGACAGTTTCTCAGGACAATCTCTAGCAAAGGCTTCAACTGTCAACATGTTTTCAGGCTCAAAAATCTTTCTAGCGGACCTCGCTCACCTCTTCACTGATTATCTTTTAAGGCTGTCTCTAGATTCTTAACTCTAACAAAGCTTATACTAACACTTGACTTCTTCTGGGCCGTCTTCATGGTGTGTTACTTAAATGTACTTTTCCTGCAACTAACTTCTGACGTTTGCAGTTCACCTGCAAACCTACTCAGAGATCCTTTCATTCAGCCTAACGTTTCTCCTCTCGTCTTTGTGTCGAGCTGCAGAGCAAAGACGAGTGAAATGGAAAACTTCATCTTATTCCTGCCTTTCTTCATCCAGTTAGCCTTTTCCGAGAAGAAATTAATAAATCCCTGTTTTGTCTTTCTTCCGCTTGAATGTGTTTTTACAAAGCCTCCGCTTCTTTTTCTCTTTATCTCATCAAAAGTGGCACTCGCTACAGATGTCACCCCAGATTTTTAGATTTGAAAAAGTTACCGTGTTTAATGCGTAATCCCTGCATGTCCATCTGAGTTTGCTCTTACTGTTTTCCATCCCTGTGGTGCAGAGTGAAAGTAGCAGCAGCAGTAGCGTATCCACCATGTTGGTGACCCAGGACTACACGGCTGTGAAGGAGGATGAGATCAGCGTCATTCAGGGCGAGGTGGTCCAGATCTTGGCCAGCAACCAGCAAAACATGTTCCTGGTGTTCAGAGCAGCCACCGAGCAGGGCCCCGCCGCCGAGGGCTGGATCCCCGGATTTGTGCTGGGACACACGTCGACCATTGTCCCCGACTGTCCCGAGGGATCCATCAAGTAAGAGCAAGATGGGGGGGGGGATTATTTTCAAATTCATAATATGTGCACTTGAGATTCTCATCTGCCGTTTTTATCAAGACACTGAACTCACTGCCGTCATTTTCGTTCTCCTAGCAGGAAGTCTTCATCCTGGCACACGTCCCTGCGTATTCGCAAGAAGTCTGAGAAAAAGGAGAAGGAGGCAAAGAAGGAGACCAAGCTGGAAAACGGTTACAGGAAGTCCAGAGATGGCCTGGCCAATAAAGTTTCTGTAAAGGTGAGTTTCACTTCACTTCAAGACTCTACAGCGATGCCTCAAAGTTACCGACTGTTGACATTTGTTTATCTTTTTTTCCAGCTTCTAAACCCAAACTACATCTATGATGGTGAGTTTGAGCTCCAGACCTGATCCTTCGACATTGTTCCAGGTTTCTCTTTGTCACCACAGCACACAGCAGGAGCTTGTCTGTATCAGATGCATTCTCACTACACTGCAAATATCAGTTGGCTTTAGGCTAGGTGTGGGGTAGAGGGTGCTGCTGGAGGCGGGGCATGTGATCCTCACTTGCTCCCTGCAAATTTTCCATAACCTGCTCAATGTGGCATTACACAGATTTGGAGCCAGAAGTCTGTCAAACAGTGACAACAACAAATCTCTTCTTTCCTTTCAGTTCCCCCTGAGTTCCTTGTACCTCTGAGTGATGTGACATGTGACAACGGAGAGAGCGTCACCCTAAGGTGTAAGGTTTGTGGGCGACCCCGGGCTACAGTCAGCTGGAAAGGGCCCAACCAGAGCAACCTCACTAACAACGGACACTTCAGCATCGCCTACAGGTAAATAATCGAGCAGGTTTTACTCCTCAGCTATAAAAGGCTGATTGAGTATCACCACGCCAGGTGGCAGGCATCAGCTTTGTTGAACACGATAACTCGAGAGTGAACCTGCCGCCCCGCCGAGCTACATTCACCCTGTTATGATGGAATAGATGAATAAAGGAGTGCATGTTTGTTTCAGTGATACGGGTGAAGCGACTCTGCGGATAATCGGCGTAGCCTCTGAGGACGATGGCGTTTACACGTGTGTTGCCACCAACGAGCTGGGCAGTGTGACATCATCAGCTAGCCTCAGAGTGTTGGGTGAGCATAGAGACAGACATGAAACATATGCGATGAGTGTCACTGCAGATTTTATTCAACCACCCTCCTGCTTTCATGTGTCTCAGCCGTGTCCACTGACGGGGTCCGAGTGAGCTGGAAGGATAACTTTGAGTCTCACTACACTGAGGTGGTTGAACTGGGAAGGTAACAGACACGCTGTGAGAATTCAGAATATAAAAGCTACGGCAACAAAAAACTATAAAGTAAGCGGACCGACTGTGTCGTCTTCTCGTCAGGGGTCGTTTCTCTGTCGTCAAGCGCTGCGACCACCGGGGCACCAAACGCACGGTGGCTGTGAAACACGTCAACAAGAAGCTGATGAGGAGAGACAGAGTGACCCAGGAGCTCAATCTGCTCCAGAGACTCCAGCACCCACACATAGTCACCCTGATTGACACCTACGAAACTCCCAGCAGCTACGCGTTAGTCCTGGAGATGTGAGTAAACAGCAAAAGCGAACACACAGAGTTAAAACCCTGCATACACATACGCACAGCTCTGTCACGCCATACCTCCGACCTGATGTTTTACTTTGGGTTTCAGGGCCGACCAAGGCCGTCTGCTGGACTACATCGTGAGCTGGGGGAATCTGACTGAGGAGAAGGTGGCCTGCTACTTGAGGAACGTTTTAGAAGCTTTACACTACTTACACAACTGCAGAATAGCACACTTGGACATAAAAGTGAGTCCTCACTTTTTCATTTTCCTCCAAACATTGAAGGGTGCCTGACATGTGAATGCAGTGCGGTGGTGAACAGTCACGTAGAAATCCTGATGATGAATGAATGAGAATCCATGAGGCTAATCTTTGCTCTCGTTACAGCCTGAGAACCTGCTGGTGTCCCACACCGCCAGCGGCCAGCCAATAGTCAAGCTCACAGACTTCGGTGATGCTGTGCAGCTCAACAGCGCCCACTATGTTCACCCTCTGCTGGGCAGCCCTGAGTTCGCCTCCCCAGAGCTGGTCCTCGGAGAGCCTGTGTCGCTGACCTCTGACCTGTGGAGTCTGGGCGTGGTCACCTACGTGCTGCTGAGCGGCGCCTCCCCCTTTCTCGACGAGAGCGCAGAGGAGACCTGCCTGAACATCTGCCGGCTGGACTTCAGCTTCCCCAGGGATTACTTCCAGGGCGTCAGCCAGGCGGCCCGGGACTTCGTCTGCCTGCTTCTGAAGACCGACCCAGGCAGAAGGCCCCCGGCCGGCCTCTGCCTCCAGGAGCCGTGGCTGCAGGCTGGCCAAGGCGACGGCCGGGCAGAGGGCTGCTTGGACACCTCCCGCCTCATTTCTTTCATTGACAGGAGAAAACATCAGACCGATGCCCGGCCCATCGGAGGGGTCAGGAGCTTCATTCACGGTCGCCTTCAGCCTCGGGTTTGAGCAGCTCTCAGCCTCAGCGCTCCGACCACAGCAGGAGACGCTGCTCAGTTTGGGGTCCAGCGCTGAGGCTGAAGAGTCTCTTTATGGTCTCGATGTAAAAAGGAGAAAAAAATGAAAGCTGATCTCATCCTCTTTCACAGATTTTCCACTAAATAAAATCCTGTTATCCTTTTAGGTTGTTTATTTGAGACCTGCTGAGGTCTTAAGCCAATCGGAGCCCTAGAGAACTGAGTTCTCACCAATCATAAATGAATGGATGCCCTCGTCTACTGCTGCTTGCTGGTTTCGTCTTTTTGTAGTTAAGTGAACAAAAACAGTTTAAAAAAACTATTATGAAGTAAGTTATTTTCCTCTGCGCGAGTTGAAGCTGATCAGAAGAGCCAATCGATCGAGCCTCGACGCCACCGCACGGGCGCAGCTCTTTCAGGAGAAACCGATGCCAACGGAGCTCGCCACAGAGCAAACCGCCCTCCAGGAACAGACGGTGTGTTTTTGCTCTTTTACCCTTAAACAATAACTGGGATACTTTTGAGAAGCAACCCTTTCTTATAGAAACAGTGTATAGAAAGGCACAGTAGTGTCTCTGCGATTCCAAGGAGGAAAAAACAAACACATCATTGTAGAAAACGCTCATAAGTTGAAGATTCGTGTGCTACTCTGGTCTCTGCAGACACGCGGAAACCGTGACAGAGCTCATCAGCGGAGACATTTATACATCAGAGCTTCTCGATGGCTACGCTTACATTAACGTACCCTAATCTAATCTAAGAATACCATGATGACCATGTCGTGAGTAACAAATGCTGCACTGTCCAACCCGAGAAGAAACAATAGACGTTCGTCTTTTTTTTTTCTTTTTTCTTTCCTAGAACAAAACTTGTGTTGCGCAGATATGACATGTTTAAGCCTTACCTTGTATAGAGACTTCGGCCTTCTTCCCCCTCACGTTCGCAGTGGACTCGAGACTGTTGGAGCCTTCGGTGGCAGCGCTGAATGTGGAGGCGGCGGAAGATGAATTTACTGTAAATGCACTCATTGTATGTTATGTTTGATTATCATGTGCAATGTTGCGGCTTTAACATTTTATGCAACTATTTATGAAAACATCTGTTGTATCTGTAATAAATCTAGAGAAAAGCATGTACTTGGTACTGCAAGCACTGCTGGTAGTTTGTGTTTATTCGATCGCCGAGTGTTAACGACCGCTCCGGGGCCAGGCCGCGTCAGAGGTCACGATCTACAATCATCACGTTTTGATCAAAACTAATTTAACTTTTTTTTTTTTGTACTGTATGCCTCTGTAGTATTGGTACACCAAAGTTGCTCTAGCTTTATAGTACTTAATAAAGAAATGGTTTTATTGTGATTACGTTTCACTTGAGTTAGGCCATCCATGACCATGTTAAATGATTGTTTACACGAGTAAATGTCAGAGGAACGCTTTTAGTTAACTCTCTTTATACCTTTATTAAAAAGGCGGGAGATTAAAGGACTGAAATGTACTCTTGGATGGGAGCTGAATGCAAGATTTTACTTACAAAGTGTTGTTTTCACTTTATGTACAGATACATGTTGCCAAAATATTTCTTCCATTTAAAAAAAACAACAACAACAAAACACCTTTAAATGGTAACTAACCAGTAACTACACAAGATTGCTATGGTAACAATAGCACACAAGTCCAGTAAGGGGTTATGATTAAATCAGCCCCCTATTAACCTTTTTTTAATTTATTTCAAAAGGTGTACACACAGGCCATTTAAAAACAAGAAAACTGGACTGGATACCTCAGTTTGGGTTTTTGTTGATTTTTCTGTTTTTGTCGCTTTGTGTTTTTGTTTTCCCGTTTTTGTTTCATAAATTGTTCTTTTGTTGGTTTTTTTTGTTTTGCATGTATATTTCTTTGTACAAATCATACATATTCTCTCCTGTAAATAGTGTCATTTTGCCATCACTTATTTGAAAATTAAACGTAATGAACACACGGGCCCAGTTTGACATTTACGTTCTTTTTGTTTGTTTTTTATTGTTTGTTTGTTTATTTATTTTCTGTGGGGGGAGTGGGACGGAGGGTCTTTACAAAGCTGAAATAAACATTAAAGCAAGTTTTGTTTAGATCGGGTAGCAACATTTTCAAGACTTTGTTCATTTTTCCCATCATCTGCTCACCACTTTCTTTCTTTTCTTTTTTTTCCCCCCTACAAATCAGATGGTTTGATTTTGTACAATTCCGTATTCGAGTTTAGTGACGTAGGCTGACGTCGTCATGTACAGGACTGGTAATAAACTGACGCTCACACTTTCCTAAAACACCTACAAATACTTAACACTTTCAAAAATCATAATTATGACTTTTTCTTTTCTTGATTTGTTCTGCATTGGAAAATCAGACCGTTTGAGCTCTATATGAAAGATTAACAGAACGTTCAGGTCTGAAAAGTAAACCCAGTGCAGAAATGCCTTAAAGTGGCATAATCCTAGTGACCAGCAGGGGGAGACTGATCTGTTTGCAAAGAAAATTAAAAGGTAATGCAATTAAAAATGCACATGATAGAATTATGGTCTCAGTCCATGGTTTCATATCTTAACTGTTCCTACATGGTGTTATTATAAACCCCCTATGCTTAAACCCAAAGAATGAGTGAGTTTCCTCCACAGGACATCTGAGCTTAGCTTTATCGAGAGGGTGAGGAGCTCCGTGTAGAGCTGCTACTCCTCCACATTGATGGGAGGCTGTTGAGGTGTTTCAGGCATCCTAGACCAGGAGAAAGAAGATGTCCCTCAGCTGGCTTGGCAATGCCTCACGCTTCATTCACAGCAGGGCAATTATGTCTGTTTGTGCATGTATTTACCCGCAGAGAGCTTGTAGAGACAGGTTTTCCACCAGTGCAGTCCTCAGAAATCCCTGCTGCACGCTGCTCGACATGGATGACGCTGTGTGTCGCTCACATCCTGAGCTGTTGACGAGTGAGGTGAAACAGCAGAGTTCACCAGCAATGGGAGAAAAGCAAAAACAAATTAAAATGAAATATTAAAAACTACACCATGAAAGGTAAAGACAGTGGTTTCAGTGGACACTCTTTTTTTTTAAGACTCTGTTGCACTTCAACTCGTCTGTTAAACTGTATTTCTTGGAAATCTGTGGGGCACATCTGTACTTTTATAAATAAAGAATATATCAATATTTAATAAATATATATGAATAATATAAATTAGGTGAAAAACACGGGGAAAGCAAAGGTTTCTGTGTGTCCAGTGTTTATATATCTGGCCACAAGATGAAGAAGCCAATGGGCAATGTCACAGTTGGCTGCATCCATCTTTTATATACAGTCTATAGCACAGACACTTTCTAAAGTACCCCACACACTGCAGATCTGGTGTTTCTTCATCATAATACTCATAATTTGTCAGCTGTTATCAGAATACTTTATTAATACTTGAATAACAATTTTAAAGACTCCCACAACTAGTAGTGCTGTGGAGCCACTGCTGGGTGCTTGCAGGTGGGGAGATGCTATCCTCTGTATCTGTACGAGACGGCATGTTACGGTAAGTAAACTGAACGAAGGAAACTCCACAGGGTTCTTTTAATATTGGCCGATAAGCCGGTAGGCGTAATCAGTCGATTACATCATTTTACATCAACATTTTATATTTGTGTGTGTGTGTGTGTTTAGTTAGATTAACAGCCATTTGGCGTCAGAGTTACCATGAAACATTTACAAAGATCAGTATCGGCCTGGCCTGGCTGTGACCACTGCCTGGCTCAGGCAGTAAAGCAAACTTAGCTTGTTTGACTATTTGTTACAAAATAGTGAAGTTTCTTTATAGAACAACTGAAAAATATTACCCTTTACCAGCTATGGAAGCGGCCTTTGTAGGTTCTAGTCAAATATCTGGTCTGCACCGCCCCCAAGTGGCACTTCTCTTATATTGACGAGCGGCTGCTTTACAAACCTCACAGATATTGACGGCTTAAACGGTGTTTTGGGTGGAAAACAGATGTTCTATATACACATATGTACATTTCACCTTGTGAACAGAGCGATAGGTCAAATATTCTATAACGTTTGCCCAAATTCATTCATAAAAGCTTCTGTGAAAAATGCCTTCTAAACATGATTTTTAGATATAGCAGAGCAGTTATCAATCTTTTCTTTAATTATTTAATCCTTTTGTCAAATTTGGCTTTCTGGTATTGTGGTTAAAACATCTGTATTACACATAAAAGATCCCTGGTTTGATACTGTGAGGATACACAGTCATTAGCTAGTGCACAAGCCCTGATTGTTGGGAAGTCTGTCTCATGAAGAGCATCCGGTATAAAATCTGTGCCAAATCAGACATTTGGATCATTTTGCTGTGGTGACCTCTTGGGAAATAAGGGAGCAGCTGAATGTAGCTCTGGTTAATTAGTATATAATAAAACCTGTTACTGCAGGGTTGAAGCAAGTAGCATTTATAATTTTCTAATCCTGGGTTAGTGAATATTTTTTGCTGCTGTAATACCGTGAAATTATTATTTCTTCCCCAGATGTGCACAAATGTGGTTTTAAAAACCCGATACGGTGTTTCCGTTTTGTGCTCACAGTTTCCACTCTTTATAAGACATTAAAGGCCAGTTAGAAACACTTATGTGTGAACAGATCTTTGCACCATCTGGTGCCTTATTTGAACTTGTGTGACTCAAAGTCAGCAGGTTTCTGACACTGGGGGCGTTCACGTGCAGTGGGATGTTCCAGTACTTTTTAACTGGAATAAAACTGACCTCAGCATGGGCACACCTCTTCACATGCCTTGAACTGGCTTTGACAGCTTCTGCACAGGACAGGCAAGATTGAAGTGTGCTAACAGGAATATAACATGTTACACAAGCAAGATCAAATTACATCGATTTACTTTACTCGTGCTTTTGACTGTAGGTAAGGCAAACTAATAAAAGAGATTATTTGATTCAGGTAAACAAAAGTAATTCCAGTGACATGTTGCTCCAATGATGCAGTGGTGCAGGTTGAGGTGTTATCCTTTTCTGCTTCAGTAACATTTGATAACACTGATAACAGCAACTTGTGAGGTGATAGATGCACCACTGTATTGCCCAGCTATTTGTATACCTTGACTTACACATTTATTTAACCTAACTACATGTGAGGTTAGTTAGTGTTCTACCCTGTCCTAGTTTAGTGGTAATTGGCCTCAAAAAAGCACTGGACTGGCTTTTTGCACTGCAAGCTGCATCCACACACCTAGATGGACAGATCGGGGGGTAGAGAGGGTTCACTGTCTTGCCTGAAGACCTTATGAGTGTTGGACAATGTGCTCTAAATCTCGAGCCACCATAAAAAACAGAATATTTGGGGACCTTAGTTGAGAGCCAGGTAACCAGTGAAGTGATCCAACTGCGAGATGTGACTAAAAACAAAATGTATCATTTGTACTACTCTCCACACAAATTGTTAGTTCAATTGAAATAAGTTGCAATTATATAGCGCTAATTAACAACAACAGTTGCCTCAAGGATCTTTATATTGTAAGGTCGAGACCCTACAGCAACACAGAAAACAACAATCCGATAATTCCGTATGAGTGAGTGACAGTGGGAAGGAAAAACTCCCTTTTAACAGGAAGAAATCTCCAGTAGAACCAGGCTCAGGGAGGGGAAGCCATCTGCCGTGACTGGTTGGGAGTATTTTTACTCAAATGGCTAGTGGGTTTTATCAAAAGAAGTAAATAAAAGAGTAAAATAAATAAACAAAGCAATTTCCTTTTAATGTTACTTTATCTTCTGCACAAGAAGGGAAATGCAGAGGTATGCAAAGTATGCAAGACCTGGATTGAAAACCAGCAGGGAACAGGTCTGATGAATCCACATTTGAATGTTCTGGTGTAACAAAAACTTGCAGAAACTCTACAGTGACTTGCAGTATCTACAGTCACCTGTAGAACACGGTGGAGGCTCCATCACGGGTTGTGCTAGAAACCAGCGAAAGGTGTCGGGTGTTTTTTCCAGAAATCTCTGCAGCTATTTCTCATTTCCTGGAAAAATATAAAGAAATAAGGGGTGGCACAATACTCAAAAGTAACGGGTTTTCGATGTAATGGACAATCCTGGGAGCTAACTAGCTATCTCTGTAGCCTTTAAATGACATTATTTATTACAGTTAAATATATTTGCTTCAAATTTCAAATTAAAGATTAATTGATGATAAAAAGGCAAAATTAAAAAGACAGCTTCCTGTACCTTATTAGACTGGAATACTCTAAGGAGTATCTGATTTACTAATCCTTCCATGAAGGATGAAAATGCCCAAAATTGGAGTCTGGTTGCAAGAATAAAAGCAGTTAGGAAGACCACATGTAAATGTTCCAGCATACGAGTGAGAGTACATAGTGTATCTAATCCAAACTTCAAACAGCAGAGAACAACAGAGCAGGAGTCAGGCATGTTTGGTTTATAGCAATGTTGTCTTTTATTCTAATTTCCAATAAACAGAGAATATATCAGTCCCTTATTTGTACAAAAATACCTGAACAGGATACAATGTAGATCCAGGAGCCGCACAGACAGAATGAAGCAAAGCACAGTGGAGGGGTGTATGTGAGAAAAATTATTACAGTTCATTTGATCCTTTGTTTTTGTTTTTTCCTCCCTGAAATTTTTTATTTGACTTCAACTTATGATGACTTTGACCCAGCAATAAAAACACTGAGTTAGCTTCACTTGCACCTATACTGTAAGTCACCAAAGTTCAGTGGGACTGACGTGTGACGTCCACATTAGCATTTAGTTCTGCTAAGGTTGCATTTCACAGTCACAGCTAATTTGAAATGCAGTGTGAGAGTGGACGGACGGCAACTAGGGAGCTGTGACCGTTTCAGAAAGAGGCACGTGCTGCGAGAGAATACACAAAAAAATGTTACGCACCTTTAAGAAAAATAATCAGACAACATAGACATTATAATGAGATGCACAATCCTCTGGAGCTACAGCTTATAATTGCACTACTTGTGATGAAAAGCTTAAGAATTAGCATGTGCGCTCTCCATCAAAAAACAATGCTCTGTGTGTGTGGGCTTAATATCCAAACATGGAGTATAAATGACAGAGAGGGAATACTGAAAGAGTTGAAACCTGGCAGAGATGAAGACTCCGACAGCCTGTCAGCTTATAAACACAACCGAAGTTCAGAAATTTGACACGTGCCAAAAATCCAGTTTGATTTCTTAAAATAAAAAAAATGTTTAATTTAATTAATACTGTATATGCTGTGGTATATGTCATTTTGTGGCAAACCAAAGACAATACACAATAAAGTCATACACACAATCAAATAATAAAAAAAAGGAAAAAACAAATCATTCTTCATTTTACATGGAGTTATGAGCAAAAGCATAACAGCCCATACATAGTGATCTGTGACCTAGGTACAGTGTTAGATCTACATCTTCTCCATAGCTTCACATACTTTGAAAACAAAAGATACTTTATACTGGTATATATTCATATGATTGGACTTCTGTGAATGATTGCATTGTAGCACAGTGACTTTAAAAAAAAAAATGCAGGGAGGACGGTGATTTTGTCCCCGCTGACCCATAGTGACGTGGCTTTCATCCTCTGTCAGACAGGGAAGAACCTAAACTGATGACCGGGAATGCTGGGAAACTTCCAGTCAAACTCCCGTCTCCTCTAAATCTGCAGCTTACCCCCCGACTTTACCAGACTGTCTTCTTACCGCCTCTAAAAGGGCGAGCGCGTTAGCCAGCAGAGTTCCTGAAGGGTGAATATAACAGTCTGGTCATCCGCACACAAACACACACATTTACCACAGGATCATATAGCTTACAGGCTGGACACAGGTGGGAGAGGGGGGCGGGGGATTCAAGCATTATCCAATCCCTGGAGAGAGTCTGACCTGACTGACCAGAAAGGCCTGATTGGTGGAGTGCAGAGCTGGTGAGTCGTTTAAGTCACGCGATTAGTTGGCTGGTGGCGGCAGTGGATTGTGTGTGTGTCTGTGTGTGTATCAGTGTCGGTGCTTAGAGTCTGGCGACCTCATTCTAACCCTGTGAATCTGGGATAGGATGGATGGAAACTGCAGGTGAGGGTGGGACGGGTGCAGCACAAAGCTAAAGCAGGTGTTATGTCACACGCATTCAATTGGTCACGTGACAGTAGGAATGACAAAAGGATTCCTCGTCTCCTTTCCTGGGCATCTTTTTCCTGTTACTATAAATAAGGTAAAAAAATAAACTAACTGGTGATCTGTTTAAGCTACTTAGAGTGGAATTTCTATGTGAATCTAATTTTTTGGAACTGATCTCTATGCTGACTATTACAGATTCATTTTTAGAGACCTGGCAACAGCATCAACTATTGGCATTTTCTCCTACATGTCATGAACTGGTTGATGACAGCTCATTTTTTTCAGTAGACCAACTTTTTCTGCTTTACCTGCTATGTGTTGTTTTCAGTTTATTTTCCAGACTGCTTAAGGAGCGCTTAAGGGATGATCCTATGTAGGTGAATCCAAAAGTTAGCGTTACCCTGGTTCCCTCAACAAAAAGCCAATAATGGGACCAAATGACAAAAAAAATGAAGGGAAGGGTGGAGGGGGAAAAAAAGCTTATGATACCGACTGATTCACAAACTGATGCCATTTTCAGAAGTTTTGAACCATGAATGCTAATTTTGGGCATATCGGATTAAGGTTCTGTGTTTAGCATTTAGCCACCTATTAGCAAACTCCTTCTCTGTAACATACATGTGGTATGTTCTAGTATAAAGCTAGGGTTCAACCAAAAAATTAAGGAAACCGAAACAGTAAAAAGCTAACACATTTCGGACACATTCATGTGACAACTGTTTTCCATGAGATCTACTATCACAGCAGTTAGACTTACAGACTAACATCGCTAATATCCAATTTAGTCAATTTAGAACATTTTAGTTAAATTTTGGTGTACTGAGATTTCTCACGTGGCATCAGTTAGAAACGATATGGTTGTCACTGGTTGTCAGGGAAACGTATTTACCGACTGGTTGTTAATGTTTCCAGGAGGTTGGTGGCTCTCGCTGGGTGAAATCAGTTGCAAAGTAGGTGCTATAATGAAAACCTTCCAATGACTCCTTTGGTTGCTAGCACATTTGCATCTCTGCGTTTCATGTATGTCTGAAAGATCTTTGTAATTACTCTCTGAGCAGTAGTAAACTGTGAAAACCGGCCACACAAACCAGAGATGGAGAGGATTCATTCTTCAATGTAAAAGTTGTGCTTGAGATTTACAACCAGCATGTTTTAAAAAAGGACAACTTTTACATAAAAGCAAATATTCCTTGTTTCTTTTTCTTTTTTTTTGCTGCACTTTTTACAGTTTCCAAAATGTTTTCCATACTGACAGGTGGGTCATTGGGGAAAAATAGGGGTCACTGACCACTCGGAAGGCCTGTGTGACTGAGACTTTATTTTTTGAGTGAAAACCATCAACCTCCATTAACTACTTGCAAGCATTCAAGGAATACTTATTTCCCCATCATGACCAGTGGTTTCCAACTGGTTGCAGACCAGTCTATAGGCTTGTGTGATTGGGGACTTGTTCACTTTATCCTACATTGTCACATATCCAAAATGGCCGACAAGTTAATGTCACATGGTTAGGGGTCACGTGTCTACAAAAAATAAAGAATGCAAAAAAATCTCAAGAACCAAACGTGACAGCTAGTACAACAATCTGAAATTGGAGGTTCAGTTCACTAAACCTGCTATTTGAGAAGCTTGAATAATTGAATACTTTTACTTTTTCAAAATGAAAAAACAAAAACAAATATTTGCTGGCCCTTAATTTGCTCAAACAATGACCTGGTACTACTAAACTAAGTGAAACCCCTCTGTAATGTTAGCTTCCTATGTCTCTGTAGCAGTGGATTTGTTGTTTGATGGATTGGTTGTGAAATCAAGAAAGAAGCCCTTTCTGCTTGATTGTAATTTAGCGACCCTGTTGATGTTCAGCAATGGTGCTCAAACACTTCATGCAGCTAATGGAAATATCTAAATACAGAGTTGACTGACATTTTGTCCAGATCTGAGATTGCATCACCAGTACATGTTTTCGAAGTTGTGTTCTAATGGATTTTTACTTTACAGGAATCTTTGAGACCTTTTGGAAAATATATTTTTTGCTTTCCTGTTAGAGAAGAAGGCAGGGATGAGAAGCTAGCTAGTTACGTGTGATGCTAGCTAGCAGTCTGCAGCCAGCTAGCCAAGCTCAGTAAAAACATCAGATACCTTTCACAAACTGTTGTTTCCAGCATGATAAAACATGTTGATTACTGAGCTTTAGAGGTGGCCGTAGGCAGATTTTATAACCTCTGTACAGAGCCAAGACTGCTAGTCACGCTAGCATTAGCCTCATTTTTAATGTACAGATCCTGTAAGAGAGTTACATTTCTTAACAAGAAAGCAAAAATGGACCGTTTCCCAAAATCTCCCACCACTTCTCCCCATTCATGATGTTCTTCCACCACCCCTGAAATTTTTTTTCCCCAAACGTGTTACTCTATGTGCATTTCTTTTTAAAACATAGCTTCAATGTTATACACAAGGCTCACAATTTTCACTTAAGGCGAGTGAAGCTCATTTGACTGTTTGTTGACACACAGACAACTGAGTTCACGTTTCAAGTCATTTGTTCAAATTCCATATTTTAAATTTTTTTAACAAAAGTTTCAAGAGTGCTTTTGTTGCTTTCAACGAGGGAACAGTGGTCAGAATCCGAACACGACAGCTCCAACCCATCGACAACAAATCAGGCTGATTTTTAAAAATGTGCAAGCAGAGAGCTCGGAAATTATTTAGTAAAAGGAAAACATTCAAAGACAAATTCACCAACAGATAAAATAACCAATTTGATTGAAAAAAAAAAAAAAGACCGAAATGGTAGAAAGCTTGGGGTTCGACACACTTTTAAGTGAGTCTATTTGACAACCTTCCTCTTCTTCCTTAAAGTCTTGAGACACCTACAGCTGGTTCAAGAGCACATTCATGTTTGTTAATTGTTGTGGTCTTGTTGGTACGACACACAAGGCTGGGGGGGCTAGTTAGATGTTCTTAAACCTTACTGGAAAGCACTGCATGATGTGACTGTGCTCCCACACCACCGTAATCCAGTCAGAGCTGATGGAAATTCGTATGCGTGCTTTTCAGAAGGGGAGTGAAGGAGGAAGAGGAGGCAGCTTCTCTTAGCTAAAGAGCTGTCGTCTGTCCGCTCGGGAGTGCAAAACAAGTTCTTCATTGAATCAACAGTAATAAAACAGCATTAAAATGACATCAAGTAATCAACTCTACAAGAGAGGCTTGTACAGCCTTCCTGATAAACATTCCTCTGTCCTTTCAGCAAACCCTCGCCCCTGCTCTGCTCGTCTTGCCTTTCAGCGACTTCTCGTTTCTCTCCCGACTTTTTTCTGAGCTCGTGTGGAGGCGGGATTGGGGTTGCATCAGGGGTCTGTGGGTCGGGACACGGCAGCGATGCCACGTCATGCCCCGCTAAGGTGTTTCCGGGGGTTGGAGGGCAGGGTGTCAGCTTATCCAGACTGGACTGCACAGGTTGAGAAAACTCCTGGATCAAGTTTGATGGGACCCAGGGAGGTTCCCGTCCATCCCTGATGATCATTGAGGAAGTCAGAGGGTGGCGCTCCCCGCCCACCTCGGTATCGAGGACAGGGCGGGCACCACAGCTTATCAGGCCTGGAGGATGGGGAAGGTGGGTGGGGCTGAAGGGTTTGGGACTCTAAAGGAAGGGATCCATCCAAGAGACCCACTGGAAACATACTGTAGCCGTCTTGTGGTTTCACATCACGCTGGTCTTTCTCTGGGGTCTGAACACCAATAACAAAACAACCGCAGGAGTCCACAGTCTTCGACACTTGGCCTGTCCCAACAGCTCTCGTTCAAACAACCGAGCAGCAGTAAGGTGGAGACGAACGTTACCCACTGGGTGACATCGACTTCCAGTCCCGGCTCCTGCAGAGTTGTTCACATCCGCAAAACAGGACGTAACTTTTCTCCATCTCCTCAACCCCCACTGCGTTGGTAAGGGAAGGGGTAAAGGGGACAGAAGGGGAGGGAGGGGGATCTCAGGGAGAGAGGTGTGCAAAGAAAGGTTTGGGGGGGAGGAGTGTCACAAGGCCACAGCGGTGCATTGGTGTTTGAGCTTGCAGGGCAGCACTCCTCTGTTAAGCTGGTAAAACTCCACCAGGTGGATCAGGTCGGTGAACTTGGTGGCGCCGTCGTCGAGGCTGAAGAACACCTGACCGTCCTCCTCACACTTCAGAGCAGAATCAGACGGAGGAGAGGAGATAGTTTAGGCACCACATGACAGAGACTGATCTTTATGAGGTAACGATAAAACATGGAACACCTGACAGGAGTGCAAAGAGATGATAACATCCAGGTCTAGGGTTAGGTTTGGGATATTATCCCTTCTCAGACCTGGAGATGACATTAATATTTTCAGTACAGTCTGTGGAGTGATCCGACTGGCTACTTTTTGCATTCCTTTGACCATATAAACTACAAACCAACAAATTTTATATTCCTACAGATTAGTTTGTCTATCAGTCACTTTGATCCACACTAGAATATCAGGGATGGATGAAGATGAATGATTTTTATCAACTGGGCATTTTTAACATTAAGACTTGACTGAACAGACAGAAACTCCATTGGACGATAATGGCCATCTATTATCAGTTCAATGTAATCAACCTGAAATACATATATATACCTTTTTTCCAAATAAAGTTAAAACACTTGCTGCATGCAACTACATCTTTGTCAATAACTGAGTGATCTGTTCCCTCTGAGCTGTTTCAAGCTGATTACTGTCCTGCAGCAAAATAAATCTAAGCACACGGCTGCCTGGGAGGAAGCAAAAAACACATTTTAAAATCTTAAAAAAGCACAGCGTACTTTGGAAACGGGTTGGTGGTGATGTTAAATGAGTGTAGCAGGCTTGCTGGGCAGAGTCTACCGTAGGGTTTTTTTACACTATAGAATTAAGCTGCATCGCAGACTATTTTTAAAGATGGACCTGCTTGCGGGGACAAATATACTCCTTTGCCGGTGATGCCGACAAGCCACAGCAGCTGGTTTTTGAGACTGTGACTGCAGTTTAGCAGTCAGACTATAACAAGAAGTCAAATTTGTGTCATTTTCACACCGTTTCTCATTTCAGTGCATCTTAACAGAGGCGGTGACATTTTTCTTGCTTCACACTGACCGGTAGGATCTGGAAGTGCTTGATCTTCTGGTGGTGGCACAAGGTGAGCACGAATGCCTTGGGATTACTCTGACTGTCCCGCAACAAGAATAACCTGAAAGAAAAAGATTACATCATGAGAACTAGTTCAACCACCTTATAAAAAGGACTGAAATATCTACCATGAATTTCCATATGCTCGATAATACACACCTTGAATATACTGCCCCAAAAAATTAATGGACCACTTTGAAAACACATCATATCTAAACTGAAAAAAACCCACGTTGGATATTATTCCACTGGGCAATGTGTTAGGATGAAAGGATGCCACATCGTTTGATGAAAACTAAATGATCAACCTACAGAAAGCTGAATTCAAAGACATCCTGAAAATTTTAAATGATGCAGCAGGTTATGGATGGTGTACCGGGGCATCTCCTCCCAGATCTGGACCAGGGCATGACTGAGCTCCTGGGCTGTGTGAGGTGCAACCTGGTTGCTCAGATGGACTGAAACATAGAACATAATGTGGGGTGTTCTGTTGCATTTAGGTCAGGCCAGTCAATGGTATCAATTTCTTCATCCTCCAGGAATTGAGTGGATACTCTCACCATATGAGATCAGAGATTCCCATTCAACAGGAGGAAACCAGGATCCACCCAGCACCAGAGTAGGGTCTGAGAATGGCTCCAAAGATTCCATCCTGATACCCAATGGGAGTCAAAGTGCTGTCACCTAACCTGTAGAGGTCTGTGTGTTCCTCCATGGATATGTTTTCCCAGACCATCATTGACCCACCACTTAATCAGTCATGCTGAATTATGTTACAGGCAGCATAATGTTCTCCACGGCTTCTCCAGACCCTTTAATGTCTCTAATACTTGCTCAGGGTGAACCTGCACTCATCTGTGAAAAGTGCAGAGCTACCAATTGGTATTCTATGGCAAAAGCAAATCTGGCTCCAATGTCCTGGGCAGTGAGCACAGGGTCCACTAGGGGATGTCGGGCGCTCAGGCATCATGAAGTCAGTTTCTGATTGTTTGGTCAGAGACATTCACACCAGTGTCCTATTTGAGGTCATTTTGTATCTCTGGCAGCGCTCACCCTGTTCCTCCTTGCACAACGGAGCAGATACTGGTCATGCTGATGGGTTAAAGACCTTCTACAGCCCTGTCCAACTTTCCCAGAGTAACTGCCTATCTCCTCCATGCTCTTGAGACTGCTGGGAAACACAGCAAATCGTCTGGTAATGGCTCGTATTGATCTTGACTGGTTTGTACTGTCCAGCCAGTCCAGCCTTTGTAGGGTCCAGGTATCGCCTCATGCTACCAGTAGTGACACAGACCCAAGCTAAGTGCAAAACTAGTGAAAGAAACAGCCAGAAAAGATGAGGAGGGAAACATGTCAGTGGCCTCCACCTGTGAAACCATTCCTGTTTTGGGGGTTTGTCTCATTGTTGCCCCTCTAGTTCACCTGTTGTTTATTTCATCAACACCAAAGCAGCTGAAACTGATTAAAACCTCCTCTGCTACTAAACTGACCACATCAATTCCAAGAAGTTTAACTGACTTGATGCAATATTCTGATTAAAAAGTGCTCCAGTAATTTTTTGAGCAGTGTTCTTTTGCAGTTTCTGGAAAGCATTAAAACTCGCTGTGTGTGTGTTGTTTCTTTGACGAACCAAAGCGCAATCATCCTGACAGCACTTGGACTACTTTGACAAAATTATCTTCCTTTAATCCTTTTTTTCCTGCCGGAGCCTTCACGTGAGGAGCACTCTCCATTCGACAATGTCGTAACTCACCCATCGACTTGGCCTTGTTGTATCATCATTTTGTGGGCTTCCTCTCTCATGATACGACCATGAAACCACACCTGTGTCCTATGAATCACTAAAAAACACAGGAAATTTTTCACACACACACAGACACAACCACATTATACATATATTTGTAAATGTATTTATACTGCTCATGGTGTTATTGCTAGGCCAGTGTCACATGAGAGTACCTGTGCTCAGAGAAGATGGATGCAGGGGACTGGGACTGCCCAGGACATTCATACGCTGGCTCCTTTTCTATAAACACCACATTTATCGTTAGATATCATCATGTAAAACAAAACTCCCTGCATTAGTCAAAGTCCCTAAGCCACGCCCATCACGTGTGTAACCCTCATGGCAAACTAAGCTATGTTTAAACATCACTTTGGACCAAAACAAACACAGGAATGTTTTACTGTTTCAATTCTTTTTTGTCCAATAACAAACACTCTACTGAAGGAT
Organism: Oreochromis niloticus; assembly: GCF_001858045.2. Lineage (NCBI taxonomy): Eukaryota > Metazoa > Chordata > Actinopteri > Cichliformes > Cichlidae > Oreochromis > Oreochromis niloticus. Next base: position 29,446,251 of record NC_031985.2, on the reverse strand, counting down.
GCACAGCTTTGGTAAAGTGCAACTACTACACACTTTAATTCACAAAGAAAAGGCATCCTTGTAGGTTATGAAAGGCTTCAGTGCATACCATCCATCAAAGCAGTCAATTTTTAAATATACTGGGAAACTCCTGCATATTCTGTGGTAATCACATAAAGCAGCTGCGGCTTGAACGTTTGCACTTCTAGTCAGATATCCTCTACTTCCTATCTAACCCCACCCTGCAGAACAGAATCCAAGCTCCCTCTGCTTACCCTCCAGGTATGCCCTTCTTCCAGGGCGGCGCTCTGGGCCTCGATGGGGTTGTCGATGACGCGACCGGTCCGCCCGGAGAAGTCCATGGCAACCAGGGAGTTCTCAGATACGCTTCGCTGTTTGGAGGGCAGCAGTGTGGGTGGAGGGTGATGGTGGTTGGGTGGGGGTTAGAGGGAGGGGGCATACAAGAAAAAGGGTGGAGGGGTAGTAGACAAGGGTCAAGGGTCAAACAAACCAGACACACTCACTGGAGCATGACAAATCCTGTCTGCACACAGACCCACTTTAGTCACACAAATGCCCCTTTTGAGGAAAAGCACAAGCCTCTGCTGGATATCTGGCTGTGAGACTTTCTTATAATAAACATAATATTATATTATATTATAATATTACTCTTCACAAAATAATCCGACATTCATTTTTCCATTTTTAGGAGTCGTTGTTATATTATATCCTAAAACCTTTCAGAAGAAGTTACATTAATTAAAAATTAGTGCTCGAAGATCTGCTGTGTTAATTTTGACTCCTTTATTTTTTATCACGGTCTTTCTAACCGTTTCCTAACAGCTTTGATAATCATACACCATTACTCTATTGAACAAGCGCAGTGGCAAACCCAGCGTCAGCTTCTAAACTGAACGCTGAGTTCAGGAAACATCAGGAAAACTGAGTGGAACTGCTTTTAGTGTGAGCTGTGAGCTGCCACTGATCGCCTAATACCTTTGGATAGCGGGGTTTGTGAGTATGCGTGTGAAGTTTTAAACACAGGCTAACTCGCTGTAGAAGTGTCTAATCTTCAAAAGGTTAGGGCACAGACTTCAATTGTGGAGAATTGCAACTTAATTCTATTCACAATCTTTCCAAAGGAGCTTATGACACCTTTTTCAACACCTCATGGTGCGAGGGGATTACACATCACACCTGCAAAAAACAATTTTCCTGTTCCCTGTACATGTGTTGGAACAGTATGTAAATATTCACTTATTTGCAGGAGCCGGGACTGTCTGCTTACATTAGCAGCAAACGTCAGCAGTAGCCTGGTCATCCGAATATAATAATCTATTTCAGAATTTCAATAAAACAAGTTTTTTCCTCTTAAGAAGGTTTGAGCCTCGTCCCAAGTTTACTATCAGCTAACTCATGCATCAATGGATTCGTCCCTGCTGGTAGAGCAGAATTGTAATAAGGCGATGTCACAGAGAGCAGATCCTCACCACAGGCGCAGTAAAAGGCGAGAGGTTAGACTTCCTCTGCTGGGGCACGTTGTAGCTCTGATACAGCACTATCCCGTACTGCGGGGGCAGGAGAGAGGAGACGGCATCAGCTTAACGTCCAAGCACCGACTAATTCATTAATGTTTAACTGCGACACAAGAAAAGTGCAGGGTTTTTACTTTGAACAGCCTGAAGGCGGTCATCCAGCAAGTCCTGCTCTGCTCGTCCTCCGCACACAGCATTTTCAGTTCCTTGCAGTCGCTCCTCACTTTGCTGGGCTGTCGACCAAACAGAGGACGCAGCGGGGAATTAGATTAACGAGATGCACATTGCAAACATGAACAGTAATAAGGCTTCATGTGACCGTGCCAGAGCACAGCCACTGTTGTGTTCGGCAGCACAGGTCTGCGCTCTAATCACAGCAAAGCTCTGACTGCTTTGGGGGTTTGAGTGGCAATCAGGAGTCGACTGCAAAGAATTTAGCATTTTCCACATGAACCAATCTTTTTGAAATATTTAAACACTGCATGCAGTCAAATAACATAAAAGTAAGCAATACAGGAAGTTTAGGAAAATCTATTTTTTTATGATTTATGAAAGTCGCAAACTACAATCCTTGTAATTTGCGACTTTCCAGGCAACTCCCTCCAAAATCACAGCTTAGACTTTTTCCTTTCTCCTTCCACCACTAACAAGGGCATAAGGCACACTGCTCCCTAAATACAACCCCATACTGATAAATTCATTCATGTCGCCATGGCAACAAACCCCACCACCCCCTCACCCCACCAAGAAAAATCCCTCACCCAATCCTGCACTGTCACCCCCGCTGACAGCATCTGACACGCCAGTCGTCTAGCACGTGTGTGTGTGTGTGTGTGCTTGTGTGTGTGTGTAAAAGAGAGGTGAAGAGGTCAGGTGGGCCAGATTCCCTGTGCCATCCCAGCTTATCCCACTGAGCTTATCCCAGATCAGCAGGTACACCCACCGCAGATACCACCCGGAGCGGGGCACAGTACTGAGGGTGTGTTTAAACCCCTGCTGTGCTGTTTTAAACCCATGTGTCCTCACAGACACGCCCACTGCACACAACATATGCAGAGAAGGACTGACTTTAAATAAAGATTTCAAAACTGTCAAAAAATCTGTTTTTTTATATTGAAAAAAATCAAATGAGACATTTTTTTAGCTATTAAAGAACAACAATATTCATCTCTAGTGGGAGCCCTGACGTTAAAAACTGCACTTCCTGTAATGACCACTAGAGGCTGACTCTAAGACTGAACCAATCCCCACAGACTCCCATGTTAAAAAGCACAACTTCCAGGCAGAAATAAGCATGTTTACAGTCTGTTCAGCCAGTTCTTTCCTCTATAACAACAGAATGAGAAGTGAGATGTGTTGTAACTGATGCACTGAAACTTTATTAAAGTTGAAAGTTATGCAGTATTAGCAGATTAGCAGCTATAGCCGCTAGCTGCCCACTGAGCTACATTTCAGCTAATCTGAATCACTGCACTTTAACTGTGTTTGTGCTGTTGGTACCTTTTGGAGCATTTTGTGTGTAATTATGTGGCTAATAATAAGGCCCGAAGTGTGATAACACTACTAACAAACTATTCGAGAACTCTTAGCTTCAGTGTTGCTGAGTCAAGATCTACTTCCATGTTATTTAGCAATAATTAGGATGAAATCATAGCTAAATATAGCACATATCTGTTTATGGATGCAGCTTTCTGACCACCCAAACGCAGTCACCTCTGGCTCCACAAAAATAACAACCAGGCGGCTAAAATTCTAAAAATCAGAAGCCTCAAAACATGATTTCACAAACCAGTGGGTGATGTCACTGTGGCTGCATCTTTATTTACAGTCTGTGGTTTGTTTGTGTGTTACCTTGATGCAGAACTGGTAGTCTGTGGGGGCGTTGTAAAGTTTTCGGCCCGTGATGACGGTGAAGACGTTACTGTCCTCCAGGTCTGAGAGTACCTGCAGGTGCCGGGGTTCCTGTGGAGGTTGTGAGGGTGGCGATATATGATTTAAGCTAATGCACAATAAGCGCAAACACACACACACACACACATTAGGCAGATTTGGGCAGCTGACCAGCCCTAAATATAGTTTACTTCCCACCACTTCCACAATCAATAAAGCAATACTTTCTCACCTTGGATGTTCCTTTAGTGGAGTAATAAAGGCCGGAGCGGCGCAGGAACATGTAGAGCTTTTTCCAGGACTTGCGTCCAGGCTCTTTCACATACAGATAGCCCTGAATCTCTGGACAGCTGCTCGAGTTCAGAAAGTTCTGGAAAACGAACGCACAACAGCATCTATCGTTAATACTGCTGCAGGGCAAGGATATTATAATTAACCAAAACTAAATATGGTTTGTTAACTAAAATAAAATACAAATCAATAAAATTAACTGAAACAATTTGGTGAACTTGGAAAACAAACTAAAATAAATATCCCTATTTTTAGTGTTTGTTAGTTGGGTAAAAAGCTTTATTACAGCTTGCCTGATGAGGCATTGGTGGACGTGTTTGCTGAAAGTCTACAAGTCTCTAGGAGTCAACCGCTTTCAACACGTTCTGTGTTTTTACTGCAATAACTGTGATGATTTTCCCAAAATCTCACCTGTGACCTTAAAACTCAAACTGAAGCTAAGAGAAAACTAAACAAACATTTTCAAATATTAAAAACTAAACTGAATTAAAAACAACAAGCCAAAATGACATAAAAATAACTATAATAGCACTGCTGCAGGGGAAGTGAATACAGCACTGTTTGGGTCTCTGCTTTTAAAACAGATCATGATGAAAATCTGAATTAAAAATGAATATCGCAGTGAAATAATGAGGCAGCGTATTTTATATTTCTAAAAATCAGGAAGCAAATGGAGCGCAGCACCATAATCTGTCTGTGCATGCGCATGCACATTTTTGGATGAACAGATGGTAACGCTCTTGAGATATCAGGGCTCGTATAATTCGTAGTATTGCTTCACTGAGTCATCAACTCACCTGTAAGAGCTGTGACGGAGGAATTGAGCCATCAGACTCCTGACAAAAAGCCACCATCTGCTCCGGAAAAAAGTTCTGGATGGAAAAGATACACGGAGATCGCCAGTGAGCGAGAGACAAAGAGACAAAGAAAGAGAGAGAGGCACTACAGACCACTTAGGATAGTGCTTCTCTATCCAGAATGTGTGTGTGTGTGTGTGTGTGTGTATGGGATGTGTGAGTATTCAATCAACACAAGGACTAAGAGCCAAAGTGGTGCGGAGACAGAGAGAGAGGGCACTCCAGCCCTCGGAGTAGATGCAGTATGATCTCACCCGCTGATGTAATCCCCTTTAACCAGCAGCGCTACTCTTAGCGTGATTGACAAGCCGTGGCCAGCACTCCTGTGTTTTACTGTGCTCATTACCACAGAGCTGAGGTCACCTGCTGGCTCTGACACACACCTAAATCACCCACAGCAGTAATGTCACCGTATACCCGGCCAGCACACAACAGCAACAGCCCCACGCTGCGTCCACATCGCCAGAAAAGATGCCACGCAGGCCGCGCGGCGCCGAGTTGCTGGCTGCCAGAAGTAGGGACGTGTACGTCTTTAAAAAAACGACGAACAGCTTTGCATTTTGAGATTTTAGCACTTGTCTGAAGATAGGATAAAAGGCTAATGATGAGTTTTAACTGAAACCGTTAGCTTCTTCCAGGAGGAAGAATGAAACGGGAAACGCAGAGGGTGTTGCTAAAATACTTTAGCATTGCCATTTACCCGTCATGTAATGCGGGCTTAAAACCTCAGCTGCAACTCTTTGTCTTATACTAATTGACGATTCATGAATAGAAAAATGACTAAAAGGTGATTTAAAAACCCAGAAAACACGACAATCCTCTAATTTTTGGCTAAAACTATTAAACACAGAGGTGCTGGCTGCTAGCAACAAATTTGTCGCTGCATTTCAAAAACATCAAAAGATGAAAAACCTTTTGAACCCCAATTTTCTCTCCCCCTCTCTCTCTCTTTGTGTGTGTGTGTGTGTGCTGCTGTGTCTACGTGGCTCTGTGGGGGATGCGTGCTAAACCGAGGCAGTCACAGAAAGGTCACTTTAGGGATGCAAGAGACTCACCAGGGGGTTCCTGAAGAATTCATATTTGGCATAGTTCTTCCTAAAGAGGAATTTACTGTCACCGCTCATGGAGGCTTGAACCTGAACCACCAGCTCGTGGTCCTCCACACATCTCTCTGAATGAGGGCACAGAAACAGGCAATGTTAAAAAAAGAAATTGCCCCCTGGGGACGGCGTCTGACAGAAACCGTCTGGTTTTAAATCTGCGAGCGCGGCTTTTAGGGCTCATTTGTATACTAAAAAGATTTTCATGTCAAAAACACCGTTCATTGTTCTTATTTAAATTCATTTTAGGGATTCATCCACAGCATAACAAGCAGCTCTTTTGCATGCATTTCCACTTTTTTTCCTCCCTCCTGTGTTGACAGCATATTTAGAAGTGTCCTTGTCACTAAAGGACTTACTGTGAGCTGTAACTGCATCCCCTAGCAGGCTGAACAAAACAGCTTTTGAGGCGGTGAACCTGAATTCCAGTGAAATGTGCCATACACTGGAACCGTCGAAGGATATTTTTATTTTAAAGTCTCTCGCAGAGTCACAGAGTATTAATAAGCTGCTGACATATACGAATAAATACAAAACCCTTTTGTTTGCTTGCTGCCAATCAGAAGAATGCTGGCTTGTTTCAGATAGAGGATGAACAAAGATAATAATAAGGATTATTTTGAACTGTGATTCATGGAAAGCTACTATGCCAGAGTCCATGAATTAAAAACATGCAGACATCCATATAAGATGTCTCCAGCAGGAATTTAGCCACATTAACCCCGACATCAGCATTGTGTACAATGACGCAGCAAGAAATAAATACTTTAAAAAAAAAAAACCTCGCCTGTTACTAAGAGACGGGCGAGGAACTAAGAGGTTAAATAAGGAGGGGCGGTGAAAAGGAAGAAGCGCTGTGAGGCAGGGGAGGGAGGAGGTGAAGGTGGCGGTGTTGGAGGAGGAGGGGGGGTTGCAGGAAGATGATGTCATTTATTTAGGCTGATTGCTGAGAGCAGCAAAGCCATAAGCAAAGTACAAACCACAGACAAACACACAACCACACATTAAAGGCTCAGATAGACCTAACCTGCTCACTGTGCACCACTGAGGCCCAGTTACTTTCTTTGTGTGTGTGCGTGCTTGTGTGTGTGTGTCCTCGTCTATCTTGAAGTTGAGGGCATATGATCTCAGAGTGAGGCAGGTAAGAATTTGATAGTGGCGGGATGTTCCAGTTAGACGTGGACGTGCATGCAGGGTTCTCCTGTTTCACTGAGGCACAAACACACATTTCTAAACTGAAGCTGTACTCACTTCTTTTTTTTTCTTGCTTAGCTCTGGCTGTAGTTAAGGGGTGGAAATGTCTGGACTCTGCGCGCGTCCGCTCGTGCACGCCCTCGTTGGCTACAAGCGGGGGAATTTCCTGTGGACAGTCAGGAAAGGGCTGATTGGCTAGAAAGGCTAGGGGCTCGTCCAATAGAGACCGGCGATTGGTTCCTCGCGGCTCTGGTATGACGCTTCAGTCCCAGGCCTCTCCACCCTCCACCCCCACCTTCTGTCTGTCTCTCTCTTTCTTTCTCCCTTCATCTCTCCTTCCCTTCTTCCCTCCCTCTCCTCTCCTCTCCTCACCTCACATTCCATCGCTCCGGTGCCCTTTTTTTTTCCGAGAAATGCAGATCAAGCAGGAAAGCACAAAGCAATCCTTTGACTCTAAAAATACGACTCGAGAGGAGGAAAGCCTCATTGAGGACAAAGGCAGACCCAGAGAAGAAGAAGAAAAAAAAGTAAAGCTTCAAAAGGGACACACGGCAAAAGTGAAGAAGCAAAGCACGAGTCCTATGTTTTCCTTTTTTTTCCCGCCCCCTCTACCTCTTTTTCTCGCTCCCCCCACCCTCTCTCTGAGCAAACTATTTGGGAGGGAAAAGCATGTGAGTAGAACATGGAAAATGCTTAATCCTACAAGCACCACACCTCCCTCTCAAGTGGTATAGCTATGCAAACACTGGTGCTGTGATCAAGTGAATACACAGGCACACACACACCTGCAGAAAAGCACACGCAAGGCAAATATGCAGAGATTTAGCAGGAAGCTTTTATTCTCTTATTAGAAGCTACAAGAAAAAAACGTCCTTTTTTCATGGATCGCATTATGTGGCCTACATGCTTGTTTTTCCTTTTAATCTACAGAAAAGTAAAATCAAAGCTCCCATTTTTTTGAGAAAATGTTATAATGTAACAGATTTGTAACAATCTGACGACCTCACTGAAACTTCTAATGGTGTTTAATCACCTTTTCATCACTGCATAAACACAATATAAGACGAAAAAAATGCACCAAAGTAGCTTTAATCCCTTTTCTTGCAAAAAAGAAAGGAGGAAAAAAAGGCGAGTATCGGGCATCGCTGTCCGCACCGGGATCCACACAGAACACTGAGATTCTTACCAATGCCGAGGATGGGGTGGTGCTCCACCAGCGCCCAGGCGCTGTCGTCCAGGCAGTGGCTCTTGTAGACCAGCAGCTGGCACACATCTCGAGCCGTCATGTCGGCTGGGATCTCCACGACTTTACCGGCCCCATCCTCGCTCCACACCTTCACTATCTGAAAGCACACACACACACACAAGAGGGATGATGGGGATATGTGTACATGACAGCAGCAAAGGTCATGTTTTCAGAAACACGTATGAGGCATGGAGTTGCTGTCAGGAAATTGCATTTGCAGAGAAAGGAAAAACAAAAGCTGAGACTACAACAGATCACCAGCTGCAGTTACCTCCATAACCAGGTGCTCTGGTTGGTCCCGTTCGCAATATTCTGTCACTCGAACACGAGAAGGTCTTAAAATAAGAAGAAGGATGACGTCCAGGAAAGGCTGGCCGGTGCCTAAGTGTTTAGTTCAGCCCTTTTTGTCCGCAGCAAACGTACGTCAGCGAAACGGACATTTCCCCTCACATACGAGTATATCTGTGCTTGGAAAAGCTTAAAAATCTGCCCCCCCATCCCGACATTTGAACTTTGATGGCGAAACCGTGTGGTGGATTTATACGTGTTGTATATTGTCATTAAAAATGTCACTGCTGGGAGCAGCAAGCGGGCAGAGTTCAAAGTACCTCCCAGTGTTGCGCCATTTTGAACCATTTCAGCCAAAGTGCCCAGAGCGACATTTAAGCCGGGTGTTGTTTTTTTTTTTGGCTTCTTCAAGTGTGTTGCTGCACAGATAACCACAGGCCAGCTGCTTCACACCACTCTACGAGCAGATTCACACACACATAGGGAGAGATTGCCCTCACAAATATGAGCAAACCGCAGCGGCAAAATTATCTTCTAAATCTCAGAAATGGTAGGTGGCTCTTGTGTGTGTTCTCACACGCCCACGTCCCAACATCCTCTGGTCACAGCGGGGGATTCGGCTGCCCTGCACTTCACAGACGGCCAACCAGGGAGCAACTGTTGAAAATTACATGAAACGAGAAAAACCTAGTGATGGGCGAGGGGCTGGAAGGTGGTGGGCGGCTGGGGTTTTGGGCACGAAAAATGAATTCGGACCAAGGCCCCTGTAGAGCGGGAATACGTAAAAACGGCAGCCGCGGTGGCCTGGAAACGACACAGAGCGTCAGGAGCAACAGCATGCAGACATGGAGAAAGACTCCCAGCGCAACCAGAAACAACGTCACGGCACTCTTTGCCCCTGCAGAGCCCGAAGACCGCCTCCTCTCTTCCCAGATGCCACAAAGGAGGGGAAAAAAAACTGCATTTATGACGCATTAGTTTGTTTGAGAAAAGTTTTAAACACACTGACTTGAGGGGGGGGGATGCAAATATCCCTGTCACTGCAAACTGGCAACCAGACGCACACACAAAGCTGATGACAGAGACCCATAAAAGAAACAAACACACACACCCACACACACATGCAGAAGTCTCTTACCTCCACAGCCTGTAAGAGGCAACAGTCTGGAGAGCAGGATGGCATTTTCACACTGAGAGGCTCTCCAGTGACACACAGGGACAGAGCGAGCGAGAGAGAGAGAGAGAGAGAGAGGGGAGGGGAAGGGAAACAGGAGGCGAGAGGAGAGGAAGTCAGGAAGAGAGAGAGAGAGAGAGAGGGAGGGACGGATTGGCAAGGAGAGCGCTAGAGAGGTAAGAGGAAAGAAGGGGGAGGAAGTGACAGAGGAAGGACGAGAGAGGAAGAGAGAGATAGAGAGCGAGAGAGACAGCCCCCGACTTCTCCCGTCTTCTCGTCCTGGGCAGCATAAAGACTGAGCTGCGAGGAGTGGTATGAACAGTAGCTCCTCTCCTCCTCCTCCTCTTCCACCACTCCCCTCCCTCCCTTCGTCTCCTCACACGGGATTAACCCAGTGTGGGATTTTTAAAACGGTGAGCTGCTACCTGTCACGTATGCTACCATTCTTATCTTCAGGGTTGCTTTTCAATCCTCTCATCCAAACCCGACTTCCCAAAAACAAAACACTGTCAGCTCCTTTTACTGATGGCGCCGCACCAAAAGTAGCAGTCCCTCTCCCTGAAACACACCCACACCTCCTCACATGCACGAGGACAGAAAGAACAAGCTCAAACTACTAAGCCAATCACTGAGCAAACACACACACACACACACACACACACACACACACACTGACATTTTCTTTGAGCTGCCTAATGGTTTCAATTTCTAACCCCTCCCTCCCGCTTATCCTCCCTCCTCTTCCTCTCCTCCCCCTCAGCTGTACGTGAAATACTGTGAGACGGTGTTAGGACCAGAGCAACATGTGTAACGCACAATGACGGCTTCAAGGGTCACTGAGAAGGCAGCTGGAAGTCTTAAAGGGAAAAAAAAGGAAGAAAAGTTGGGGTGATTCGATCTGAAGCTGCGCGGATCACGTGCCGGCTGGGCAAACAGTCTTTGGGGTGGGAGTGAAGGGGTGGAGGGGTTCGAGGGAGGGCTAGAAATGGAGGGATGGATAGATGGATGGATAGGCGGGTAGGTTGCTCAGCAAATCTGGCCGGCCTCAGCAGAGGTGGAAGGAGGAAAAAGAAACATGCCGATAAAGAAAAAGAAGGGAGGGGGGGCGGAGAGGAATAGAAAGAGAAAAGAGCGAGAGCTATGGAGGAATGTCAGTAATGCAATACTGAGTCATAATCAGGCTCATGTGTAGAGCACAGGCCAGCCCAGTGTGCACGCCAAGTATGAGGTGCATGCACTCCAACACACACACGGGTACAAAGGAGGAAGACAAAATGTAAACTATGAAGACGAGCTCCAGGACCTTTTTTTTCCTAAACGTTACTGCTCGATGTTTGCTCCAGCCTCATGCTGCAGTTTGGCACTCATCAGTATAACAAAGAGCTCTTTCTGAGCTTATGTTGATTACAGATATTACAGAATCCCAAATATGATGAGAGAAAAGATTGGAAGAGATAATGAGCTCACTTTTTGAGTCTTTAATTTGTCTTTTCGACTTTTTTTAGTCGATGTTTTTACCGCCAGGGTCCTTGGAAAGTTTAAAATCCTACGCCACGCATCCCTTTACCTAGTTTCATCTTTCCATCATGAAACTTAGCTCACCTTGCCGCCCCCCTCCACTTCCCTCTCATCTCTCTCCAGGCTGAGGCTGAGGTTACACGCCTCCTGCTGTTTATAGCAACACACACAACACACGTAAAGAGGGCCGTGGGCAACAATATACCGGCCTGAAAGGTCATGGACAGACACCCACGTGCACACACACTGCACACATCGGGTCAGAGGTCAAACAAAATAACTTACACCAGGGTCAAACCCACTTGACCAGGAAGTTTATGGGACCTTAAACCACAAGCTAAAAGTGACACATACACACTCACACACACACACACACACACACACACACACACACACACACACACACTTTGAGTTTACTGTGTAAATCCATGCCAATGTCACTGTGAGAAGATCCACAGGGAGCATAGTTGAAACTTCTTAACATGTTTTTTTCCGTCATGTAAAAACTTTAAGTGGCACAATTGATAAACTCTGGAAGGCTTTACTATTTCTTGGCCATTGTGAGAAATGGAAAATTGCATACATACTGTATATAAATGTGATTCTTGTTGATCATCAACCATGAAATGTTCAGTGTATAGATTCATTCTCCTGTTTTCTGGCACACAGGCCATTTAGTGCAGCCAGCAGCACAATCCATATAAACAGACAAAAGCTGCAAATGCTCACCAGCAGGCAGACTTTCCTAAATATTTTAAATAATATCGACAAATGACAAATGATGCATGCGACACTTTTAAAAAGAACCCCCATCCTCCAGTTCCCAAGCATGTTGTTTGGGACAAACTGCAGTGTTGACAGCAACGCCTGGACACTGACGGAGCACCACCACCACCCCATTCTTGTCCTTGATGTTTCAAATCTTGCTAGATGTAGTCCAATGGCTCACAGGTGTAGGGCTGCTGTAATATACATACAGTACAATGTATTGGCTTGGTATTATCAATGAGGCCGTACCATCAAACAGGCTGGGTTTTTTTGTTTTTTTTTTAACTGTGTGCTGTTAAGAAGCCAGGTGTCCCCTCTCCTCTGTAACCCAGATGATGCAAGGCCTATAAATTAACATAAAGAAATCCAAATTTTTGATTGGTCAGACAAAAGGACAGTTTTTCACTTTGCTTCAGTGCATTCTTAAGGAGACGTTTGGACCATGGAAGGCAGCAGTGTTTCTGGACCCTGTTCAAAGTTTTTTGGTGAGGGGGTTTGGCTTTGCATACAGAGGATGAAATACAACAAATACCTACAATTTTCCATTTCCCTTAACTGGAACTGAACCCTCTCTGAATTTTACTTATTACAAATGTTTTATAAGCACATATTTATCTTTAAAAAAAATAAATAACTTCATTACTCCACCTGAATTGTTCCACCAGGAGCTTATTTCAGCATCACATGTTTTCCAGTCTCCTAAACATTTTTAATGGGTTGTTATCATCCAATGCAAAATGAAAAATCTGACTGACGCACGTGAGAAACGTCTCTATGGACATCTGTTTCTTCCATCTTGACAAGTGTTCATCTAGTCCCCTTCAAACTTTGCAGGTTTATTGCTGCCCCTCTCTGAGCCTGGTTCTACTGGAGGTTTCTTCCTGTTAAAAGGGAGTTTTTTCTTCCCACTGTTGCCAAGTGCTTGCTGAAAGGGGTTCGTCTGATTGTTTTGGTCCTCTCTGCATTATTGTAGTGTCCATACCTTAAAATATGAAGAGCCTTAAGGCGAAAGTTGTTGTGATTTGGTGCTATATAAATAAAACTGAATTCAATTGAATATTTTCAAACACTGAAAATTTATTACAGCAGAAACAAACTCTTCCACTGATAGCTGACTATGCAGCCACAGTCGGCTAACACACCCATCACTAATGCCAGTATTTGAATGCCGTCTGCTGGTGACTCCCACCCTGCTCTGTTACAGCGTCATCTGTCTTTCATGTCTGAGTGGTCGGGTTTCAGGCCAGACAGAGCTGATTAGCTCTGCAGACAGGCCAAACTCAATTTTACCTCACTGGAGAGCCATCGCAGAACCTCATCGAGTGGCTCGTTTCCCTGCGACCCACCACGGACAGGGCACGCCATCTGTCCCACACACACGTGCGCACACACACACACACACACACACATGCACAAGCGTATGTCAGCCAAAAGTTTGATGGATATCTACTGTTCAGTTCGAGGAACCTTTCGGGTTTAAAGATCGCTCATGTGGGCACAGTGAAATCGATCCAGTAAGACAGAACGTACATCAAGTTTCTAACTCCACCACACAGAGTTAAAAGAGTGCTTTCTCTTTCCATGCAAAGGTCCACATCCCTTCCACACATCTTCTTTCATCTGGTTTGTCTGAGCTCACCATTCCCCAGTTCCACAGCAAAATCAATACCTGCTGCATAGTTTGGTCATGTAGAGGACACAGTCTCACTGATCTTGTTTGATTAAGTCCAAAGAATGTGGGTAAACTCCCTCTTCAGGAATCTGGATTGAGCGCATGTTAATATCAGAGCTGCAATCAGATGCCGACAAAGAATTTCTGTCTTCCAAACTAGGAGAAAAGGACCTGAAGCGAGCACTGATCTGTACAGCACCCCCAAATGGCCAGAGCAGGAGGATGCAGCTGTGGATACAGCTGTTGCTCTGCTTTACAGCCTCATTTGTGATGAAATCTACGGAGGCTTCGCTGTGACTGCTTTTTCAGCAGAGAACATGCAAAAAGTTCCCGCAGCAGAACACCAAGGTCATTTCAGGGAAATATTTCCACAATATTACAACACTAGCAACTAAATTTTGAATCCCTTAGAAGACTTTTCTTTTTTTAAAACATTGTTTCCCTTCATTATTATGATTTCAATGGGAAAACCGAATCTACAGTCTATTATAACAGGAATGACCCATGTAATCCTCAGAAATTACATTCAAGCTTGAGTGAGTATGTGTGTCGGAGTCCTGTAAATCATCATGACACACACACACATGCACACACACACACACACACACACACACACACACACACACACACAGACATAACTGTACTGAATCCTATTCAGGTAAGTAACTAAATTAAAATTGATCACAAAGCATGATGATTTATGCGAGACTATGCAGCGACCTCGTGACTATGTAACGAGGAGCTTGTGCATCCTGTCATTACAGGCTGTCTTGGGTGAGCTTCACTGCCATCTTTACACGCACAGAGACACACACACACACACATGCACCTTATCTGATTGCAGTGGGTCAGCAGACCATTGCGTGCAGAAGTACATCAGCTGACCTCATACAAAGAGGGAGGTAGGAGTACTAAATAGAGACTGAATGACTCAGGGCTTTAGTCTTAAATTAGTTTTTAATAACACAGCTACAGTGCTACAGATCACCACATGAATCTGCTATTAACACTTCTTTCTAAGAATAATGACTGCATACAGATCAGCTATTAAATAGCTGCTCACAACAATATTTTGCATTATTTATTTAAATAAATTGTTTCAAAACTTCTGTGTACCAGTTAATACTTAAGTTTTGTACTCACAGCCCTGTGAAAAATGATTCAGCAGGTTTTAGAACCATCTTTAGCCACAAGTAATTGTTTTCTATTTGACTTTTTCTCTTATCTTTATCTTCACATTCCCTGGAGGAATTTTGGGCCACGTTTCTTTACAGCATTGCTTCAGTTCATTGATGTTTGCAGACATTTGCTCAAGGACAGCTCCACAGTACGATGGGACTCAAGAAGCAGTTATTGGGTTAGCCTGAACTGGTTCCCAGTAGTTATTCCTTGGACTTGTTAGGGGAATTGTTAGTCTGCTTGCCTATCGATCCCACTCATCAGTTCCACCTGCACTCATGCTACAATCAGCTGATTTCAGTTCGTGTGGCTGAGGTGACAGCGGCGCAGTCTACAGCGTTATGGAGAGCAAAGTGCATCCAGGACAGACACAAACGCATTATGTTGCTAACACGACTTCAGCTTTTTTGCAAGCATCTGAACAGACAGCATGCTAACGCTAAGCTAGCCAAGAACCAAGAGTGACGTTAACACACTGAGTCAACGCCGACCCCGGCCCAGCAGCCACAGCCTGAACTTGAACAGGTAACAAACTGATGAGCAGTCAGGCTGCAGTCTCTGTTTCTACCTGTTCCAAGTGAAATCACTGTGGAGATCACTTTGAAGTCTTTTTGTGTTGTTGGCTTTGTGTTCATATGTAATACTAAGAGAAAGATCACGTGTGTTCTCATTAGAATAGGGATTTGTGTTGGTGTGCAGGACTCTAGCCTCAGGTTTAAACTGTTAAATGGTAATTCTATGACATTGTGTTTCAGCTATTTTATACAGTAACATGAAAGTAATGTAACAGGTATTATAGCAAGTAATGTAATCCATTACTTTTAAGAAATGCCTCCAACATGCACAAAGATTTGACCACAATGCAAACAATAAATCTGCATGAATGTAATGTCTTTGATATGCTGTTTATCAGTGGTGGTGACTCTCAAAGCCAATGAGAACCCAGTGAGAATCAATAAGGAATCAATAAGAGATAACAATAACAGAATCTGAACCCTTAAATTCTTGTTTAATGTTTCAATTAAGGACTCGCCAAAACTAGCCATTACAGCGTGTTTAATTTGCTATGCCCCAATAAGTAACTCTTAATTTAGGATGGTCTGATGTTAAAAGACTAAATTAAGATAACACGGAGATACAAAGCCATCGGATTTCACCCTCTGAGAAGTTGTTTTGATTTCTGAGTCTGGACCAAAGTGGTGGCAACACTGCTGAAAAATCATCCCTAGAGACCTGCCGCTGGCACAGCTAAAGACCGCAGACCGCAGCCAAGTATGATTCCTCTTTGTACATAATCAGCTTTAACCTTTGAAATATTTTGCAAGCATCAAATATTTCAATAATGAAACCATGTGCTGAACAACAAACCATGAGAAAATGGGTTTTTCACATCCTTTTTTTAATTAAAACCCTCTTTTCTCTTAAATCTTTCCAGAAGAGGTCAGAGGTCAAGGTCAGTGAAAAGAGTTCGGTGTCTTGCTCACTAACTACTTCAAAAGAGTGGAGGTTAGCCAACACATGGGGCTTCGGTGCTTTGGTTGAGGCTGAGAGATTGGTCTCTATAACTACCGGGGCTCCCTGCTGTCACTGATGTTCGTAATGCCCTCTCTGGCCACAAATAAAAGCACAAGTTGCGTTGCAGCCACGGTCGCGGTGCCAAAGCAAACTCATTTGCCCAGCAATGACAGACAAAACCTGACCAAATCCTTGTGAAAGCCAGGGGAACATGACTGAACTCTATGGTGTAATACTGCAACAACATGCGTGGGAAATGGCCATTATCCAGTCCACTATCCAGAACAATCAGACCACTGAAAGAAAGCTTCACAAATCTGATGGGGATGGGTTTTTTTATATTGATAGCCTGCTTACGATTCTACAAGGACACTGCTCAACTGGCTCACAATGTGAGCAGCATATCGCTTTGAGAAGGACGGAGCTCAGTGAAGAATGTCCAGATTCCAACTCTACAGCTGGAGGGGGCGAGATCCTCTGATAAACCTTTGCCAATGCAAATACAATGCAAGTATGTCTACAGACCAACGCACGCAAGTCTAACGGTCCCATCTGCATTGTTGTGTAAGTCATACTCAGCACTCCTCAGGCTTAAATATATTCACCTGATCTGCACATATCAATGCACATATTTACTCCAGCACCAGTCAAATTTAAACTCGCTAACTTTCTGTTAGCTTAGATATAACATTACACAAAATACCGTGAAAGGCTGAAAGGCCATGCTGTAGACAGTCTAAACCTAAATTTGCTGAATTTAAGAAATTTGATCAGTGGACGTTTTACTTAATTTGATTTAGAAAGAGCTCATTTTAGAGCATTAGAATCTATTAAAGTGTACAATGTTTCAAAAGGCATGCCCCAAAGCAGCCCAATCAATAGGAGGCTGGTTTAGGAAGATCTTACACAGTCAACAAATTAGTAAATAAGCTGCCCACAGACTGCAGCTCTGTGAGAGTGTACTCAGGAACAGCAGTGCTTGGAGCTAAATGCTAACATCAGCCTTGTTCTGTCTACTGTGCTCAGCAACAAAGCTAACACAGACATTTAGAAAAATAAGCATTAACGCATTCACCAGTTCGTTTATTGGCATTATAATCAGTATGAAGCACGCTGGTTACAAGTTACAGCAAGTTACATGACTTTTGCAGGTATTTAGTAATGAGCCAAAGTCATATTTGCCTGTACTTAATCAAGTACTGACAAATTTAGCTAAACTGCTTAAATGATTACTTAAGCCCTAGTTAAGTTTACACAAAGATTATTATTAATTATATGTTCCAGAAGGTCAACACCCAAAACAAAAAAAGGATCTACAGGCTAAACCGAAAGCCGCTATAATTTGTTAGTCAGTTTCAAATAAAATTTTGGAATCGTGACTAGTCCTCATGTGTTTACATACATGCTAGACGCACTAGGTTCAGCAAAATGTAGAGTTTATGGTGTCAGATGACACACGCAAGCTATGACACAGATATTAGAGCTATATTAAAATTATTATTGTTATTATTTTTTCTTTTACAGCTGATGAATTATTTTGAAGAATCATGAATAAAAATAAGATTTTTTTTTCCTATTTTTATATTCATCACATTTGTAATATTCTTTTTCTCTAAGCCAGGTAACATGGAGGTGAGCAAACGAGCCACATGTGGCTGTGGAGCTGCTTGATTGAGACTCGTGATATGGTCAGACTGGGACTGGACTTGATATAATATCAGTATTCCTTCATTTCTCTTTCAGGGATTTCAATTTTGTCCATAAAACCTTAGCACTTTGCTGATTGGTTGATTAGGACCTCAGTTGATTATGGTTTGGAGACTAACCTGGCAACATCCAGTAATTAGAGAAAAATGTGTATTTCCTGACCAGCTGGTGAGTGGTTGCTGGTTGTCGCCTCGTGAAATTAGTCGCACCCAAAACTTCCTTGTGATTACTTTGGTTGCTAGCAGAAGGACGGTTTCTGTGTAGGATGTTACACCTCTCTGCAACCAGTTTCACACTGACAACAGCCAGCAAACACCCATTCAGGCTGGTCTCTAAGCCTGCATGAATGAGGCTTTAGCATTTTAGCAAGGCATAGTCCTTCAATGGCGCCAGTTTCCAAAAAATATTTACAACAAGTGTTAAGAGTGGAGTTAAGCCAAATAGCTGGTTGGGAGGATCGAACATGTCAGAAGGCTGCTGCTATAAACCTCTTGAAAACTGAACTATATCTATTGCTTAGACTCCTGCGATTGAAAACATGATTAAAATTGCTTAAAAAAATTAATTGTGGACTATCTTGCAAGCACCAGTTATGAGACCCCAAACCAAAGAGGTAGAAGCCAAAGTAAAGAAGTTGGCCATGCTAAACTCGATGGCTATCCACCCGCCTGACACAGCCATCCCAGTTATTTATTAATGAATCATTGCTGACAATCAGTGGAGATGTTTCTTTACATGGGTGGTGTCCAGTTCCCATGATCCCTATCACCTTCAGCCACACATTTATCATTCTCACAGCCACCTCCTCTCCTCCTTTGGACAAAATGCTTTTGCTGACTATGATAAACATGGTGGAATGCTAGAGGTGATTTTTCCACATGCTTTTTACGCCTTCCACAAGCTTTATCGCCTAAAAAGAAATACTACCGCCTTCCTGTTTTTGTGCCATTAAGCACTGTTAAAGAATGTCCTGCCTGCTCTAAAGTGGTCACAAGCAATGAAAAATGAAGCAAAGACAAATGGAAATGATGCCAAGCCTCTCAGCCATTATCTGTATGGATAACTGGACAGAAAACACAAGTTAAAACCGCGTGAGATAAGAGCAAAATATAAACGTAACTGCTACTGGCTGGTTATTTGGCTCGCTAAACAAACAAGAACTGCGGACAAAATGAAGATGATCTGGGAAAGAGAAATGAAGCAATGTTTAGTCAGCTCTCACAGACTCGACCGCGCACACAAAAGACCCTTTGTACAAACTGCAAACTTGCTCTCTGACTCCAGACCTTGTGAGATGATGTCAACGAAATGCAAAAATAATGCTTTGGCTTATCACATGTCTCTGTGCGTGTGTGAACTGAACAATGCCACCTGTGTGTGTATAACTGCGTTAACAACACCAAAAAAATGTGCGCGTGTGGATGTAAAGAAAGCGAGCGAGCGAGCGAATAAGCATCTAAAATAACTTTTATTGTTCAGGGTGGGCATCCTGAAAACATCTTTGAGGAGGATGGAACATTCCTGGGACAGGAGGCTCAGCAGGGGGAAGGAAGGGCAAGGCTGTGACACACACACGCACACACACTCTCTCGACGTGACGCTAAGAAGCGAGGTTGAAGCGTGTGAACCGGAAAAGGGCGCCTGTCTTGCCGGAGCCAGCAGACGGATTCAGAAGGTTCAGAGAGATCCGACCTGCAGATGTTCCCAGCCGTATTCCCGGCTCTGCCACGGGAAGTCTGCACTCTGTCCGCAGCATCCTGGAGACGCCGCTCACCTCGTTCTTCCACAGCAAAACATGTCCGTCACATGTCTGCATGTGTGTGTAAATGTGATTGATGATGATTCCACAATAACACACACATATGTGCTGCCAGATAACCCCGGCTGAGTTGTTCTGTAATGGATAAAAAGGATGTGCGCAGCCAAAGTCAACACATGCTGCTCTGACCCGCACATAACAGGCCAGTCAGCTGGTTTGAAAACACACAAAGACACACGTGGTGTACGCACACACTAACACAAATGCAAGATCTAATTAACATGAGCAACAAAAATTTAGCCAATCCCTTGACCGCATGCGCCTCTACCAAATCAGCTGTACCATTTTCAGTGATTGCGTGCTGGTGCAGGTGGCGTGCGTGTAGGTGAACTTACGTGGTTGTCAGAGGTCTGTATCGGGCTCAGAATAGGGGATCCAGTTGGGCTGCAGAGCTCAGGGAAAGGGTTGGGGATGGCTGGCAGCGAGGCTGGACGCAGCTGGTGCTCTTCCTGCAGGTTCCTGCAGAGGGAGACACACATTCATGACACTGCCTCAGGTTACCAGTGAGAGACTAACACTGGAGGATATATACACATGATTATGGGTGTCATTTGGGTATAATAAGGAATACAAATCAACATAGTTTCAGCTTAAAAGTTCATCTTAACTCTGACCGGACCACATAAAACAAACATAATAATAAAGGAAATTGTTACTAAACTTTTTAAAAACACATTTAAATTCTGGCTACTGTAATTTATTCACACAGATTAGCAGAAGCTGTCCCAGGCTCACTCTGTTCAGTGTCATTCTGATTAATGACACTTTGAAACAGGGCGCACTGATCTGGATATTCTGTTAAAGTTCAGAGTGAACAGTGGAGTAAAAGGGCAAGAAGACAGTCGGTGCTCACTGACCACTGGACGGCCTCTGGCCTAGATATTAATCCACGTCTGTCTAAATAAACAATAAGCATTTCTCTTTAAAATAACTTTATCATGCTTAAATGCTCAGACTTGCTGCCAATTACTGCACGTTTCTTTTAAATCATTATATATTTTCAAGCTTGCTTTGCACTCGTGGTGCAAGTATGTTCAGCACATTATAACCCACATTCTGCATAAAGAAGATGAAGATGGTTAAAATGTTAAATTGCATAGACTTATAGGTCTGTCAGGGCCTCTTTATTAGATCTGCAGTAATTTCTATACAGTAGAGTTTCCATTGCATCGGCCTGACCTACCCTGTTGTCCACTTGCCTGGAAAAAATAGTAAAATGGCCTGTATTTGTATAGCGCTTTACTAGTCCCTAAGGACCCCAAAGCGCTTTACACATCCAGTCATCCACCCATTCACACACACATTCACACACTGGTGATGGCAAGCTACATTGTAGCCACAGCCACCCTGGGGCGCACTGACAGAGGCCAGGCTGAAAGCCTGAGGAAGAGAAAGCAGTAGAGCTGCTGACAATAACAATGGAGATGGTCAGAAAAAGCAAAAACAGCTTGAACTGAAGGACCTGGGATGGGGGTGGGTTGCAAAGCACCTTGGACAGGCAGGGATTAATGTAAGCAACTGACTACCTTTAGCTAATGCTAGTCCTTTAATCTCTTTCAATAGACACATTTGTTATGTGTACTCATTTATTACCTTGTTTACTCTTACTCTGCTTGGATCAGCTCGTTTTTGTTTGTGCCATGTGGCCAAAAAGGAAACTGCAGTGCCCTCTGGTGAGTGAACTATTCAACATCAACGCTCGTAACTTGGTTGAAGGGTGTCGTCTCTTCTTTACGTTTGTAATTTTAACTTATCAGCTGTTATTAACGTCAACGTCGGTCAATAAGATTAAACCCTTTCATCATCTGTTGGGTTCTAACTATTACATTTGTAATATTTCTAGGTTTGTACATATTTATGTCCCACTCTTTGGAAATTGTGGAAACCGATACCCTGACGACCCCAAAAGTAACAGTAACATGTAAATGCTGGAGAACGCAATAAATATGTTTTTTAAATAGTATTGCAGTCTCTTGTTTTACACAGTGGTGTAGTGGTCAGCACTGTCTCGTCACAGCAAGAAGGTTCTGGGTATGAATGTCCTGCCATATTCCAAAGACAAGAATCTTAGGTTAACTGGCAATGTGAGGGTGCCAAAGGGCTTAAAGTGAATGAAATAACACACTGTATGAGTGCAGTTAATCTGTGTAAGTGTTTATTGAGTCTACTCTATCTGAAGGTCTGGTGAGCAGGAACTCAAGTAGAGTGAGGGAACACTGGAGGCAGATCGGTTGCCTGATCACCTGGTGTACCAGCCAGATTTTTAAAAACATGAGCAAACTGTGTGGGACAAGCAGTCATATTGCAGTTTAGATCCATAAAATGAGAAATGCTCATCATCTCAGTTGAGGGTGTAAGGATGGTGGATGATGTTTGCACTTCAGACCTTTGATGACTATGTTGTTGATGTTTTGGGTTTTTTTCAAATTTATGAATCATTTTGTTGAACTTCTATTTCATTAGTGTGTAAGTTCACTGACAGTGATTAGAAGCAGTCAGTTTTCTTGTATGTATACGCATGCTGTGGCCAGGAAAGCTGATTCTGATTAAACCCCCAGAGAAGTTCAACACACATCTTAAATGTGGCAACACAAAAAAGCAATATATAATATCTCTGCAACTACAGAGTTACCAGAAGTTAATTCAGTTTCAAATGAAACATGGTCACACTCTCCCCTTCTGTTCCTGATCATGGCCTTTAATAGTGGCCAGAAAAAAAAGGGTTTCTGCAGAAAATTGGGATTTCACAGCGAAGCTGACCTTTGACCTTTCGGATATGAAACGTCATCACTTGTCCAAAGTGTTCCTGAGATAGCATGTTTACAAGAATGGCACAGACAGATATATAATAACAGAGTGTTCTTTCGCTGGCAGTGCTGCGTTATCTTTTATTCATATCTTTATTTCTGCAGGTGTAGCAGCGCTATCAGCTGTCTTTATCTTGAACATAAACCAGTGAGATCAATGTAGAGGCCCAGGTTATGAGTATTTACCTGACAGCTTTGATGTGCATGGGTTGAGAGTGTCTCAGCCTTTCTCTGGAGGGGGAAGAAGGGGGCAGGGGCGGGGTGTGGCGACGGCTGTGTCCCAGGTAGGAAGTGTGCACCTGATGGTGGTGGTGAGGGGCGTGGCCGTTGTTTAGAAGAACTGCCGTGTCTGCCTGTGTGGAGTACACACTCTCCATAGAGGAGTTCATGTCATTCACCAGCTGCTCCAGATCCACGTCATCATCTGTTGGTGCAGGTGGACAGCGGGATGGGCAAAGGGAGAATGAAATGAGTGACAGTGATGCATTACATCTACAAGCGGCTGACAGTCATCAAAACCATCCCCCACACGCTCTCAGTGTAGTTTAACTACAGCAACCAAAGTTAGTGGTGAAGAAAACACAGCTGTGGAATCACAAGCAGGACAGTGAAGAAAAGGAAGGGTGGCGACAATGCTGCAGCACCCCCTGGTGGATGACAGGACTACAAACTAAAATATGAATTTTTAAAAAAGTTATTTTTCACATTCTATTGCACAACATTTTTATTTTAAGCAAGTTGTGTTATAGGCTCCATTATGAAAACGACACAGCATGCTCACCACACTTGGAAGTGTGGAAGACAGCCTGGGTATCAGGGGCGCTACCAAAGGGGGACAGGGGGGGGCACTGGGCACACCCCAAAATGGAAATTAACTAGGCATTTAAATATTTGCTTTCTCTCTTTTTTGCTATATTTCTTTTATTTTTAATCTATATTTGACAACAGCATAATTTTTGGTGTGCCATCCTAATATTTTTAGTGGCCCTCTCATGGCCACCACTATGAAAAAATTCTGGAGGCGCCCCTGCCGAGTATCTCAGCTGAAGTTTCATCAAACAGATTCCCGATGCAAGAATGCTTCCGGAGGCCGAGAACTGCCAACTTATTTATACTTTCAACTAGGGCTGGGCCATATCATACCGTTCACGGTAATACCGGTGTAATTTTAGGCAACGATAGGAAAATGAAATATCGCGATAGAATGTGGGTAAAACGCGCACGCGCAGTGCCTTTGTTTACATACGCACATGGCGGCGACGCAGAATGAGAAGAGCGAAAGTGGATCGTTAAATGAAAGGATGAACCAGAATGTGTTTGTAAAAGTGCTGCAACTTCAGTGGTGTGGAACTGGTTTAGCTTTCGTCCGTCAGATACACAACAAAGCACTATTTTTGGTAGAGCATGCTAGCGGGCCGTCGTTATTACAGTGTTGTTTGGAAAATACGGCACACTTAAAATCAATCCTTTGATTTTTCTGAAAATCGACAGTGCCCCTTATAATCCCGTGTGCCTTATGTATGAATTCTGGTTGTGTTTACTGACCTGGAAACGATTTTATGTGGTACATGGCGCTCGAAAATCTGTCAAATGTTTCAGTATGACTTTGGTAAGCTACGAACCCGCACCGCTTGATGGATCGTCGGAGCATTACGGCTATCGTAGGCAGGCGCCTCGCGGAGTGATACGTACTGTGCTTCAACATAATATCACCGTATTGTGTGTGTATAACCTCTTTTTAAGTTTTGTGGATATTCTACATGGTTATGCTGAGGATATGTCGGCCAATTTCCACTGGAAATGCCGTTTGGATAAACTGTCAGTGAGGAATTTGAATTTGTACTGTTAAATTTTTATATAACTTTAATGCACATAAAAAACAGCTGCTTGTTTAAGTGAAAATACATTGATGGGGTTTTTTTGCACTAATAAAGTTGTGGAGTTGTAAAGTATTTTGTCTAGTGTCAATTATATCGTCAGTTATATCGTTATCGCAAATTTTCAATTTTCAATTTTCAATTATATTGTGATAAATATTTTTGGTCATATCGCCCTGCTCTACTTTCAACTCACATACCCACAGCTAACCCTATTAAAACATGTTCCCATGCCTATCTGCACAGTTTTCCCGTCTTGGCAGGCTCAACAGTTGAGATAAAAGACTCAGTATGAGATGGAAAAAAGAAAAAAAAAAAGAGGAACCTATAAAGTCTGATTAGAGAGACAATTGTATCAGTGTACCTTTTCTTTATCTATGTCTGCAATTAAACACAGACTGGGCACTAGTTTTACTTTGAGCAAACAGCTCATAACCTTTGTATCATGTCTACAGTATATACTGAGACAATGACACTGAATTTTCAATGGCACTTTGATAGAGTAGCAATTTAAGCAATAAAAATATTGCCAGAAAAACATCCCGGCCTGGAATTATCAAGCATGACTCAGACAGAGAGAGTGAGAGAACGCACAGCCCTGATGCGAAGTATCATTCTTCCTCGTGTTGGATTCCTCTTTGGCTTGGATTTCATTCAATGCCTGTGTAGTACACCACCTCCCTGGCTTGCCTTTGGCCTAACTGTGTGTAAACTGTCATTCGAGGGGCTGACAAGTCTTCCTGGCAGGCGGCAGCAGAGTTTCAAACCAGCACTCGCCCACAGACCAAACAACTAACCAAAGCAAACTAGAGTGAACGGGCCCCTGGTCGTGCAGGTCAGATGTCGACGCCGATCTTTTACCATAAACTGTTATTAATTAGCTAAAGCCAGGCCCGGATTTGCAAGCCCCACTTTGGGCTTCCCTCAAGGCTTTCATACTGTTCATGTGCTACTTTCCGATGATGAATTGGTTCACTTCTTGCAGCACTCTATAATGCAAAATGAAATGGCCTCTGGGGACAGATGGAGATAATCCTGTGGACGGCAGTTATTACTAACCATTTTCCAACCTCGCAGCAATAGATTTTTCTACTCTAAACTTTCTAAAAAGTAAATGTGCACTGTCAGCTTGTGGGGGAAAAGCCTGCTAGCAGGAGAGAAATCTCTCTAGTGAATCAACTTTTACATAAGCTCTGTTAAACGTCCACACAACTGTGGTCTCAATGTGTTTCGCTATGTGTGTGTATGTGTGTCTAAAGGCCTTTGGTCCTCTGTAAGTCCCACCCCAACACCACACACAGAATTCCTGACATTCCTCTCAGACGAAATTACAGCACTCTGGGAACGTTAACCAGGCCTGTTCATGGCACATGGTGGCCAAATGACTGGGACAAAGTAGGACATCAAAACAGACACACAGGAATGAGGATAGGACACTATGTGCACTCTGCAGAGCTGATGTACATGTGCGTCTAATTAAAGAGGAGAAATTTAAAAAGAAGCACAGCAGTGTACTGAATGTACACAAACACTGAACATACACAGTGAGAGCAGGGGGGAAAGCTGCTGCACCAAAAACAACAGGAGTCGCTCATCTTAGGTCATACAGAGGTATGCATGTCACGCGCACACACGAACATAGAGTACAGTCTGGGACATTGGGTCATGTGATGCTGGGGTTCATGAGTGGGACATGGTTGCCTGGGTGGGTGGGGTGGGGTGGGGGTGGGGGGAGAGGTTCTAGGAAAAGAACAAGACAGCGCATGAGGAGAGACAGTCATGGCTATTATATAAAGATGTAACATAATGTGGACTCATGATCTGCTTACAGAAGTAAAAGCAAAAGGTGTCGTTATTCGTCTCATTACTAATGTTTTTCCTTCCATAGCATAATAAAAGTTACGCTACTTTGTGATTATTAGTAAAAGTTGTGTCCTTAAGAAGAAGGACAAATCCAGCCAAGACCTGACACAGGATCTGACAGATACATCTGGCCCTTCAGTTAATCCATTTATGGTTCCCTGGAGCCTCATCAGAAATGGTCTCAGTGGACGGGTGGCTTTCAAGAAACCACTGTTAAGGAAGGGAAATGGGGAGAAAAGTCTGAGGTATAACAAATTACACAGGAAGTGGAGTAAAATCAGTAGCAAGAAGTTGTTGTCAATATGGATGGAGGAGATCGGAAGAGAGGTATAACAGTGAGTGTCTATATCCATCTATGGAACATAGTGGAGGCTCTGTCATGGTTTAGGGCTACATTTTAGCCAGTATTGGTTGACATCTTGCACACTGAATGCAACACAATGATCAAACGATGAACACAGAAAAGTACCATCAGATCTTGACACAGATTTTTTTGTCTGATTAGCAAAGCCTTCACTGCCAGTGCAGTAAAAGCACATGTGGACAGAAAAACACACAATACCAATGTATCAACCCATAGATTGGCCTCACAAGAGCCTAAACCACAACATTACTGAAGCAGTGTGGGATCATCTAGACAGAAAACAGAACAAAAGACAGCCAACATCCAAAAAAGAGCTTTGGAAGTCCTTCAGAAGTCTGAAGAACTATTCCAGAAGACTACTTAAAGAAATTACAAGAAAGAGAGTTCAGACTTTGTTGAAGAATAAAGGTGGTCATAACGAATATTGACTTTAAAGAAATGTACAAACTCTGTTTTCGTCTTATATGCTGTATTTCCATCTATTTTTACCTGCGTTTCTCTAAATGGCTGCAGCTACTTCCCAGTTTACTTGCAAAATACAAAGAAATGAGGGTGGCTCAAGACTTTTGCACAGTGTTGTACATTCGGTAGGATGCTAAAACTGGGTAAGTTACTTAACATTTAGTCTATTTTTCTCTCAACTGCGAATGTGCATCACTGCAATGGAAAACAACACTTGCAATAATATTTAAAGTTGCTCACAGGAAGATTCTTCATCATCCTAATTATTGTGAGTTTGAAAGGTTTTGTTCTTGCTGCTAAAAGAGGAGTTTTACAAAAAAAAAAGTAGCCCAGTGCCACTTTAAGAGGATAATGATGGTATCATTGGCATTCCTCTCCCTCCCCCTGTGGCTGGCTTGGCCCACACGGCACTGCTGGCTACGGACAGGGAACCCAGAGGACATATAGAATGAAAATGTCTTCTCCGTCTCCTCCGCTAACTATAACTTGGAATGTAGATGACTCGCTGCAGCCGTCTGGCTAGCATCTGATGACAAAACCTACCATAGAAACGTGGCCAGTTCAGTCCTGTAAGATCCCAAAATATACTGAATGAGTGCTCTCTGTCCCTGGCCACGACAACCTGCAATCATCGATCTCTGACAGCAGTCTAGAGGTCAGTGAAGAGAGCTGAATGTTCAGGTTTTCAAGGGCAAAGCGCAACGGAGTTCTTTTTATGCAACAAAAACACAGGGGTTATATTTAGCATCCTTTTTGCGTTAGTACTTTCTGAGTAGATTTTTCTTGCTGCTGCTGTTTTGTATTTATGTTGTCAGTGCATTTACATTTTGCATTGTTGGAGGCGAAAACACTCTCAAAGTTACTTTAATGTGTAACTACAGGTGCATAAAAAGGCTGATTTTCTATTGCAACAATGACTGTTACTGCTGTGAAAGCCTCAAGCTATCAGCAGAAATGTGCTTATTACTCAGCTGCAAGACCAGAGGACAGCACATAAATCAGATAAAAGAAAATTCTGAACAAAATATTAAATCTACTGTTAATTGGTGGGCTTACATGCAGATGACAACATGTCATCAGATTGTAAGAAAAAAAACACACCTAGCATAAATGAAGGGCATGTAATCTGAGCCAGTCATGATCTAAAAATACAGCACATCCATCAGTGAGGCTGAGGTAAGGTTCAGCTACCAACCAAAGCCAGAATGAAACTGGAGATGGGTGACTTTGACTCTTGCCTTTTCAGTGAAGTGAAGTGTTGTCCTGCAAAACATTTTATCAGATAAACTATATACAGTCTTGTAATAAACTAAGTACATCCCTATTGCCTCCATAGGAATTAAGAGGGTAAGTAGCAGCTAAGTGTTGCTAACCTGATTAACTGAACATCATTCCCCTTTAATAAGAGCAGAACTTTTGGCAGTTTTCTGGTCTGGAGCAGGTGTGTGTTAACACAACGCCACAGTCTTCCTAGGAGAGAACGTCCCAGCAAATTTACCCCAGACTTCATTTGACATGTTAAATGTTAAAGTTCATGATTAAAGTACAATTAGAGGAAGACTAAACAAGTATGATTTATTTGGAATGGATTCCAGGAGAAAGGCTCTTCTCTCTAAAGAGAACACGGCAGCACAGCTTGCGTTTGCATACTTTCATCTGAACAAACCACGACTTCTAGAACCATATTTGGAATAACACAGGATAGAGAGCATACAGCACAAATACCTCACACCAAACTGTCAAGCACGGTGGTGGAAGTGTGATGATTTGGGTTTGTTTGGCACCTACAGGACCTGGACACCTCCTCTCTATACCAAAGTATTCTAGTGACAAATGTGAGGCTATTTGACCAACAGCTAAAGCTGGCTGGAAACTGGAACCTACAGCAGAATAGTGGTGGGACCTCAAGAGAACTGTGCACAAACGAATGCCTGCAAGCCTCAGTGAATTGATGCAAAGTTGGAATGATAATGTAAGAGACTGATAGTCTCTAGCAAGTCTTACGGAAAATGATTACTTCAAGTTATTACTACTAAAGGTGGTTATGCAAGCTCCTAAATCATGTACTTAGTTTTTCTAGTATTGCATAGAGCCCTGTGAATTATATAGACAGATATCAAGAGAGATAAGTACACTGCTGAAAAAACAAAGACACATTTTTTAATCAGAGTATAGCATCAAATTAGTTAAACTTCTGGGACACTGATTCGGTCAGTTAAGTAGCAGAGGGAGTCGTTAATCAGTTTCAGTGGTTTTAAATCAGGAATGGTTTTACAGGTGGAGGCCACTGACATTTTTTCCCTCCGCATCCTTTCTGACTTGTTTTCACTAGTTTTGTGTTTGGCTACGGTCAGCGTCATTACTGGTAGCATGAGGCGATACGTGGAGCGTAGAGAGAATGCACAGGTAGTCCAGTTTATCCAGGATGGCACATCAACACAAACCATTGCCAGGAGTTTGCTCTGTGTCAGAGTACAGTCTCAAGAGCATGGAGGAGATTCCAGGAGATAAGCAGTTACTCTGGGAGAACTGGACAGGGCCGTCAAAGGCCCTTAAACTATCAGGAGGACCGGTATCTGTTCCTTTTTGGAAGGAGGACCAGGATAAGCACTGGGAGAGCTACAGAATGACCTCCAGCAGGTCACTGGTGTGACTGTCTCTGACCAAACAATCAGAAACTGACTTCATGAGGGTGACCTGAGAGTCCTAGTGGACCCTGTGCTCACTGCCCAGCACCGAGGAGCCTGATTGATTTGCCATAGAATACCAGAATTGGCACTGTGTACTTTTCACTGTAAAGAAACCGAAGTGATTCTTTAATTTGTTTGAACAGTCTATTATTTTGTGTACAAAGTATATGATCATATATTACATATCTGTGGGGCTGACTGTTTATCTGCATGTTATCAGCAGGGTTTGGTAAATGGATGCATATACTGGTTATTGGCCATGACCATCGCTGATAAATTTTTGCAGGCCAGTTTTGCTTTATTTTTATTGTTGCACTTAAGAATTCAACTTGGTAAATGTTTAACTTAAAAAGACAAAGAAAAGCTACAGAAAGTAGCAGCATAATTTCAATGATTCCTTGTGGAGACTTGTTCCTTGTTGGTTTGTTAGGTTTCTATAAAAAGTTATGCACAGACTGAGAGATTCTTGTGTCTGTTGTGCCAATGCATTTACATTTGCATGATCTTGACCCCATATTTAATTGCAGCAGTTACGCTTTGCAAGCTATCATTGACAACAAGAAAAGATTCTGGAAGTTTTGTTTTACTGTATAGTGGTTGATAGTAGCAAACGTCTGATCACTCCAGTGGCGTCACTGCCTGGAATAGAGTGTGAACCTGCTGACCTCCTACTATCTACAACCCTGACCCACAGACCTATGGCTTACTTTCTATGAACTCCCTTCTGCCCTGAACTGTTTGACCTATAGACCTATGTAAGCACCCATTCACTTAATGTGAAACCATGTTTACAATGCACTTACACGAGCATGACCAACAAGCAGCAGAAGTGAAGCCAGTCCAATAAATCACCAAACCAAAAGAAAAAAAAAGCTAATCCACAGGATAACCACTAGCCAAAAAGAATTCCCAAGATTTTCCTGGAAGGGTGATGGGATTTCTGGAAATATAATGGGGGCAGATTTAATACTGAGGCACCGTGGGGAAGGGAAGGGTTCAAAATAGTGCCGAGCAGCAGTAGAGGGAGGGGGGAGTTTAAAATTTGTCAATAACCTCTCCATCTGGAGAACATAGCATGTAGTGATGGAGGGAGACAGTGTCCTAGATGGAGATGGCAATAGAGCAGGAGGAGGGGGGATTTCTAGGAAGACAGGAAGAGTGTTAAAAGGGCCAATAAATTGGTTTTGATCCCATAAAGAAAGGTATGAAGAAAGGAAATGACTAAGAAATATAGATGGAAGGATTTAATTAATCTCTCAGGACATACCAGAAAAGACCAACGGTAATAACCACAGTTATTATAATCCAACCTAAATTTTCCAATTTTCTTGAATAAATCTGACATAGGTTCAAGAAGGAGAAGACAGAAGAGTTACCATGGTGATGTGGCAAATTCTGACTGGCTGAGCGCTGAAAGCCAGGAACAATAAGCTCGTCAGGCCTGCGAGTGGAAGTGCGGTCCATCCTTTCCTGTCAAAAAAAAGTAAAGGACATAAAAAAACATATAAAAAAAGAACGATTTTGACCATGTGGTTAAAAAAAAGCCTCATGCAATGTGTTTAAGATGTCAGATATTTTAGTAAAACGGGAAGACAGCGTGTCATTTTCACAGAGTTCAAATGGTCAGGCAAAAGGGTGGGTTCAGGCCTCTGCTGTCGAGGAATGTCAAGTCATACATTCAGAGCCCGGTGACCCTCTGACCTTTCCTTTATGCACACTCTCCCTGTTTCAGATATACTGAGCTTTATTTTAAACTTGTGAAACTCACTAATTAATGAAAACCTTTATGTATTTCATGAAAAAAAGATTATCAATCAATTCAATAATTTTTAGAACAAAAAACCCCAAAACACCAGTCCCAGCCCACTTATACAATCTCACACGTCTGGAGATGCACGCACACATCCTGCCAAGTTCTTCACACATTGTCTAATTTGAAGCAGCCTCAAGGCAAGAAAGCTGCAGAGGAGAAAGAGAGGGAAAAAAGCCAATGAAATTTTCAATCTTCTCTTTTCCAGGAAAAAGAAGAACGCGGAAGCGCTGCTTCCAGGAACTGCTCGTGGCCAGAGGTCTCAGTCCGCGTGCATGCACGTACACACACACTCGCAGCTCCCCCCGGTGCTTCGAAAACATCCATAAATGCCCAGAGTAAGATTTATAGCTCTGAGAAGCAGCAGCGGCCAAAAGCTTTCCAAGGAAGGCAACTTGGCTGCAGGGCCTGTGGGCTGAAAGAGAAAGTCTGCAGGCCAGGCTACAGCTAAGGCTGAGGCACAACAACTTACAAGCTACTAAACACCCATATATATACACACACATATATATCAAATACATACATACTGCACAACACCAGGCATTACTCCAAATCTACAGAGAGTGAGACTTTTACCAAATTAGCTGAGATGACCTTTTATTTGCATCTTAACTACTAGCAAATCTACTTGTGGCTCTTTCTTTAAAAGCTTCCAAAACAAATAGTCTAGTGGCAAGCTAGGCTATGTTAGCATAGCGAAAGTAAAAGCTTCCAAAACTATGTGGATATCCGCCTTAGTTTTTATATATATCTTAAGAAAACATTATGAAAATATTATTTATTATCCTTAAACACTGGTAGGTAAATTTTCAGCCAGACCACCTCTTTAACTCAGTATTTGTGCTAAGCTAAGTGCTAGCTGTAACCTAACTTAATAGACCTAATCTTAATTTTCACACCAAACCCCAAACACAAAAGCAAATCAGGGATGCTACTCCTTTAAGACACATGGAAAAACTTTATCACCACAGCTATAAAGACAGAATATCTCCATAAATAGCAAAACCTGATACCTAAAGCTAAATTGGAAAGCTGGAAAAAGTACACAGAGAATTTATAAGTGAATGTTTTTAATCTGATGATATCAAGTGATCAAGTGATTTACTCACAGTAATCATACTAATCAATCTTCTCTCGGCACTGTTCAGAGTCTGGGCTTTCCCAGGCACAAGGGTATACACTGTTTGGAATTGGAGGCAGGACGATGTTCCAGGTCTTTAAACAGCTATCAGTAGCAGCAGTGTTAACATATAGCTACAAGTAAACGTAGGGAAAATTACCCTTT
The DNA here is from genome assembly GCF_001858045.2 of Oreochromis niloticus. Lineage (NCBI taxonomy): Eukaryota > Metazoa > Chordata > Actinopteri > Cichliformes > Cichlidae > Oreochromis > Oreochromis niloticus. The sequence goes on along the minus strand of NC_031985.2, from coordinate 29,413,361 downwards.
CCTTTGCAGCGCTCTTGCAGTAAAAGGGTCAGCTTTAATGGCCACATTCCCCATAAAAAACTCACCATGAACTCTAAATCGAGTACTGATGCTACATCAGCCATCACCTGGGTGGTTATATGGGTAGAAAAAGCCAATTTTGAAAGACATGACCCCGTTTCTTAGAAAGAGGCACTGATTTCCCGCTAAAATCATTTACCAGATGTGGACTGTTTTGCACAACAGTTATAGCCAACAAAACAGCATTCTTCATATAACTAGTCTTAAGGGCATACTGAGTGGCACAGTACATGAAGAGAGGCTTTCTTCTTGTAGTTTTACGGCTTGTGAGTCATTCCTGCAGTCGTGTGTTTTCTGTTTCACAACACACAGCATCGTTTAACAAATCTCATTTACACTGAATTACTTTGAATGTTCATCTTAGTATTTTTCCATAGAAGTTTATTACAGTTATGGAGCCTTTTTAGCATTGTGGCTTTGCATTTATGGGCAGATGCATGCAGAAGTCTGATCAGGGGACATGGAGGACCAAAGGTTATTATACAGTACTGTGCAAAAGTCTTGAGTCAGTATTTGGTATGACTGCATTCATTCTTCAACATAGTCTGAACCCTCTTAGGAAAGCTTTATAGTCATTTCTTTAACTAGTCTTCAGGAATAGTTCTTCATGAACTATGCTTTCTGTCCCGATGAGACAACACTTCTTCAGTAATGTTGAGATTTGGGCTAGTCCATGACTGATACTGATGGTTTTGCATATTACCTTTCTGCGTTTATAACTCCACTAATTTGGCTAACATCCTCAACACAGCTGACTGAAATGCAGCCCCAAACCCATTACTGTGCCTCCACCGTGTTTAACAGGTAGCTTTTCTCCCCACTGATAGTCACCGAGGTCATTTCTGATGAGATTTTGGTGAACAGCTGCTACGTTGTCTGAGTTAGATTACTTTTTGTTTGAATTTGACACATATAAAATAATCTGAAATGGACTGAAAATTAATGAAAAAGCAGCCAATGTCCAAAGAAAACTTTGAAAGCCTAGAGAACTATTGCTCAAAACCTTTTTAACATATTAAAAGAAAATCTGTCTCATTGGAAGCAAAATATAAAGAAATGAATGGTGTCAGATGCTTATTCACAGCACTGTATCTCTCATCATGACCCTGAAATGACAGCTTTTCTCAAAGGATCAACAACAACACAGCACCGTGTCATACAGAAGTAAACACCGAAGCCACTGTAGACGATGTTCATCTTTGTTTTATGTGCAGTAGAAGCACATATTTTGTCTTTTTGTGGGGCAATACCTGCAATTTCTGTGTGTGGATGCAGAGCCTAAGACTAGAAGTTGACTTTAGTTCTTAACGGAAAGTTATAATTTGTTAATGGTGCCACTATAAATACTTCCGGTCTACTGATGGGAAGCTTTTGTATCTTTGATAAAGCATACAGTCTCATCAGATTTAGCCAAAATACTTCTAGATGCATTAAGAAAAATCTGTGCTAAAACCATCTTTGAAAGATTTGCTACGTTGGAGGTAGCAAAGAGAGATTTTGCTCCGCGGTGTTGGCTGCAAATTCTTTTTCTCAAAATGACGCTTTGATTCTCCGTCTCGCTGTCGCATTACGCTGATTTCCAGAATGTCTCTGGACCAGAAACTAGCATTAAATATTGAAGAGCAATTTTCCAAGATTTGAGTGATTTCTTGTCGTGGGTTTTGGAGCATCTAAGCTATATCTCACTGAACGAATGCTGTGGCTCTACAGTTTCCATCAGCTTGACATACTGTGGTTGCTTTTGGACAGACATCCTGTAACCTCTCTCGACATCTCCTTCATAAATAGCCAGCTCCCCTTTCACTCCATTGCCCAAAGCACTGACATCAAGGGAATTCAACAAAGTGCTTTAAAGGCTGCGCTTCCTCGAAAGCACAAACACAACGGAGCGTGCCCGTCACCATGCTCACACATAACCACTTACCTGACCTCTGAGAATATAGAGACACAAACTGTCAGGCAGAACAGACATGTTAAGGAACAAATGGTATCAATGCTGACGCTGAAGGAGAGGAGCAGAGGTTAAACTCTTCATTCTTTCCGCTCTTAGCGGTTAAAGTCATAACTCAGCAGAGCTTTGAGACTGTGGACAGTGGTCTCTTGGTCTGTGGAGAGCTCATGCGTGCACATTTACAAACACATCCATAAGAAAAAAAGGGAAAGCAAGAGTCGCTGCCCGTTTAATCTGAGACCTCCCTGGCACAGGTCCAACGCTCTCAGTAAGAGAGCGAGACACAGGAACACACATAGGACTTGGAATGCTGCCCAAATTCCCAAACATGACCACCATTATGTATAGCGTTATGTAAGTACAGAGAAAAGGGGTTTATTTGCTCCTTATCTCTAAACACCAAGCATAAAGTCATTGCCGCGCAGGGACTCCATGTGTGCCATGCTGTTTCATGACAACTGGCAAGCTTTACATGAACAACACACACACAGACCAACACAAACACAAACAGAGCAATGTTGTAACCCACTTCTCTCCATCAAATTATCAAACTCTGGTTTTTCTCTGCTACATGCAGGGTGGAGGAATGTTGTTTTTCGATGGGGATTCAATTCACTATTCACTGCAGCCTTACTGGGGCAAAACTCTTTCCTGGAAGCTAACGTGAACCAGTCCAACTTAATGTCAGCTCAGCAGGGGCTCAGCAGTCCCACAGTTTGGGTGAGCAGGATTTTTGTCCCTCCACTAAGAGAAAAAAAAAAAAGACAGCTGAGACTATGTCACCTCCATCATTCCATGGGTCCCAGCAAGACATCATACCATCAATCCAGTGCTTTTAGGCCTGTCACACAACAAAGCCCAAACTTGTTATTGTTGTTTGCTTAGTACTCTATTTATAGACCTCCACGACGCTCTTTAGCCAAATTCTTTAGGTTACTGGAGGGTTGGAGAGGAGAAAATCCAAGCTGAGAAACAAAGGGCTCATTCTGCAGGAGCTGGACAGTGGAACCAGGTCTGTCGTGTTGCACAGATGCCATATTTCACCAAACTAAGCTGGGATTCGCTCACTTTGAGGCAAGCAAACTTTAGCCCACGGCTAAACTTAAACCTTGGTCTTGCCTCATAATCAATATTTCGGTGGTTTCATCTGTTAAGGTTTATCTTGGTTATCAGTTGACATATTCAGAACAGCAGCTGGTTTCCACAAAAAAAGCTCTGCTCATTGTTACGCTGCAATGTCCACTAGTGCACACTGCACAAAACAACCAACGTAACTGGTATACCGAGGCCTTTAGTGTTAGCATGCACACAGGACAGCACCATCTTCTAAAAGCATGGAGGTAAATGTGCACAATGTCAAACAGACAAACTCATAAAAGTAGAATAAAATAATTTTTGTTTGGTCAAAGATTATACCAAAATTTGTCTAAAATGACACAAAAATTAAGTATGGAACATACAGCAATTCTTCATCAACCAGCAAGTGTCACTTAGTCCTAAAGTTGATTCTCTGTTACATAAAAACTAACTCCAGTTTAACATTACTTTGATTCACGTTCTACCAACAAGCCCACATACAGCTGGCACATAAAATGTTTACCTGGTAGTTCGAATGACGTAAGAAGTAGTCAGGGCATCCCGCTAATGCCATGATGTTCTTTCAGCGTTCCCTCTGCAGGGAATAACCCTCTGGTCTCCCCAGCACCCTGCATAAAAAAGAAACAGACTGAAAGAAGAACAGCACTAAAATGACAGAGAAAATTAAAGACTGATTAAGAAAAAAACCACAGGGTTAAAATTAAGTTTTAATTAACAAATCTCACTAACTACTAAAGGTGGATGTGGGGATTTGTGCTATACATTATGCAACAACTTTGGACAACTGGTATCAATTTTCTAAAGACAAAAGTCCTGCACCTCCTTCTCACCTAAACAGCAAACAAAGCTCGTCTGTGCGACTTAGTGTGCATGCACGGTTGAACATGAGCACACTAAATCCAGTGTAAACACAGTCATTGTATACAATACGCACGCACACACACACACACACACACACACAGTTCCTTCACAAAGCCAGTGGCTTAGAACTACATAAGAATTTCTCCTCTCCGAGCGAGCAACACATGACCACTCTCCACCACCTGCAGAATGACGGGGAAGGAAAGAAGAGTGTGTGTGGGGGGGGGGGGGGGGGGTGCACAACTTGAAATAGGAGTCGTCTATTTCCACTGCATTATCTGCTGTGAGTAAGCAGCGGGAAGTTGTGTGCATGTGTGTGTTTGGAAAGAGGACTCACGCGCACAGACACACACACACACACACACACACACACAAATCCATCTCAAGCTGTTCAGCACTTAGTCTTCTGTTTATTTTTCTGCAGCATTTAAAAAGAAAAAACTCTTATTTGCATTTACATACCAAAAACTCCTTGCAGTCACATTCATATGAAGATAAACGGGCTCATTATAAGCCCCGTGTAATGTCACTTTGGAATCAGATTTCTGTCTTAAACTTGTTTCATCGTCTTAGCTCGTGATTCCTATCCTCGCCCGCTGGTGGAAGTCCCAGATCACAGATGAAATCTAATCGCTGATCCTCTGTAACTCCTATCTGCCTGTCCAATTTCACGGAGAGCTGCAATAACATATTAGAGATGCCCAGCTCACAGACTGGATTCATCTGTGAGCTCGAGGAAAAATAATAAGCTTCCTCAAAGAGAGAAATGATGTTATGCAGCCCACATACACATTTTTAGGGAACTGCTGCAACTGATACCGTTTCCAACAAAGGTTCAGCAAACCCAATCTGCTGAAAACACACACACACACACACACACACACACACACACACACACACACACAGAGCGCTGCCTCTCTCTCTCTCACTAAATAGCTCCTCTCACTCTTTGACGATTCCTCTTCACTTTCTCTCCCAGCATGTCTCCATTGTACAGGTCATTATATAACAGATATCAGATGGTTCAAACAATATCCTCCTCCTCCTCTCTCCTCTCCTCCCTCTCTCTTCACCCCACTAATTACTGTTTCCACTGGGGCTCTGCTATCTTTAGGTTTGCTCTTCTGTCAGAGGATGTGTGCCTTAATGTGTATGCGCGTGCAAATTTGGACATACGTTGCAGTGCAGCCTCTGCGTGCCTGATAACTGCACACTTTTTTTTCTTAATATATTACATGTTATTGCACAGGCTGCTCGCAGCAATCAAAGTCCCGGCCAAAAGGGCAAGTGCCGGCGTCGTACGTGCAAACTAATAAGTGCCAAAGACAAAGCTCTGTGTGCTTGACATTTCCTGACATTTGTGACTCCTCCTGTGGAGAGAGGGAACAATTCAGCTTTGCTGGTCATATGGGGAGATCTGGAGAAATTAAACGGAGCAGGGAGCAACTTAATAATGCCACACGTGTGAGAGTGTGTTTAACACGCCCACTACTACTACCACATCTTTCCAAGTGCATAAGGATTCAGATTTTTAGCTACACACTCGGTCTGTGGTCTTATGAACAGCACACATTCACATAACTTCTTAATATTACCTGAGCCCCAAACAGACATGAAGTCTACTTTGCGCATAAGGTAGGGAGGAAGGACATTTAGCAGCATACAAAGATTGAACCTACATTAAGGCACAGCTTGGAGCTTTATGACAGCCCATTAACACACACACACACACACCCAGCTTATGCTCTCTGATAAAGCAGCTCCCTACCACGCTGATGCTTCAGATAACTCTTGTCCCAATTCATAATCAGAATTAGTGGAAGAGGGAGGAGATGCAACAGCTCTAGGCACTGATGGAGCATCTGAGTCTGACTGTGTTATGAGGTGATATGACAGCTCTTAGCTGAAAGACTGAACCCCCTCCTTCACTATCACCACTACAGCCAACGCGTGTTTCTATTACAAAATAAATATATTATAACTTTACAGTGATCTCCATAAAAGCGAAGAATGCGATCACTTTAAGCAGCCTGACAAATTTAAAGAGTTACATAATGACTTTGCATCTCACAGCACAGCAATAACTGTGATTAAATACTTTTTTTTTCTACCAATAAGGTCACTCATAAATTGAGTTTAAAGCATCGCTAAAGCTCCTTTGCGTCCCGGCGCATGACCAGTAAGCATGTATAGACCGGCTGATACTGAGTTTAACAATATGCAGTCCTGATGAGAGATATTAGTTCCCAAACAAATATGCAAAGCGCTTACGGTAATGAAAAGGCAAAATCGTGTCCAGGACGGAGAAGCACCCGGTGCGCTCCGGCTATCCTCGTCTGGATGTCCACACAAACTGCTTTCCCCCCCTCACCTCCACCCCCCCAGGCTCCACTCTGTTGTCTTCACCTTGTTCCCCCCTCCCCACCCCACCCCGAGGTGCTTTCCTTGCACACGTACAACGCTCACACACGTAACGCTCGCTCACCCGCGCTCGCACACATCCAAACACACGCAAACATCCACCGCTCACTCCGCACTTTTCGACCAGCTGACTCCTCTTTCTCTCTCTCACATGCACGCAGAGACACGCCAGCGAAGGACAGCCTCCTCCTCCTCCTCCTCTCTCCTCGCCCTGTTCACTAGAACACACTGCAAAAAATACCCCTTTTTTCCTTTATTGGCTCTTCGGAAAACTCGAAATGTCTGTAAAAGCTGACTATTTTTGCAGTGTGTTCAAGACCTGGCTGTAACCCTCCGAGCAGAAGGAGGACTTCAATGTATGAGCCAGTGGCAGCCCCAGAAAAAATTTTACATATGGTGGAAACTGTATATGAAAAATGGAGTCACCATGAAGTTTTTTGGGGGTGGTTTTGATTTTAGCAACATACAGTGTTGTGCAAAAGCCTGGAGCTTCCTCCTATCGCTCTATATTTTGTTTGGAAAATAGGAAATAAGTGAAGTGTTTATTGAAACCTGCAAACATGCATGGAATAAAGTATATAAAGTATATAAAGGCAAAAATAGAGCTTGTGCAGTTCTAACGAGCATGAAAGTTCATATTTGACCACCTGTGCAATAGGGAAAGGTCTCTAGCAAAGTAGAAGCTCTGTTAAACAACATGCAAGTGTTAGCATGGCAAATATTACCTTAAACCTTATTGACATGTAAGCACTGAAAAAGGGGGACAGATAAGCATTCTGCACCTAAATCAAATGAGCTGTTTCCAAGGCTGTTCACTGTTAGTGTTGCTTGGAGTCATATCTTACATGCGAAATAGAGCGAATTTGACAGCCTGGGCTCCCCTGTTGGCAACGGCAATGGACACGCTGATGGACGAGCTCAGACTCTCTGTGGACTATATCTGAAGAGCACATGGTGATCTGTACTGACAGAGCAGGCTGAGGGGAACTTGGAGAGGCAGAGGTATGCTTTGGAAAGAAGAGTGGAGCAATGAAATTCAGCAGATCTGAGGTAGAATACGTTTGTGAATGAGAGAGAGGACAGTGGATGGGTTAGGATACGAGAAGCAGAGGTGGTGAAGAAGGAGAAGTTTAAGTACGTGACTTTCACTGTGCAGTGAAATGGACAAAGCCTAAAGGATGTGAGGAAGAGAGTGAGGGCAGGGTGGTGTGGTGGAAGAAGAATGTCATGGACTAATTTGGGTCAGAACGGTAGCATCAAAAGTGGAAAACAAGGATTACAGTATGAGACTAGCAACACTAGATTGCCAATAGTATTCACTTGTCTGCCTTCACACGCGTATGAACTTTAGTGACATCCCATTCTTAATCCATTTGCAGCTATAACAGCTTTAACTCTTCTGGGAAGGCTTTCCTCAACATTTAGGAGAGTTTATGGGAAATTTTGACCATTCTTCACAGGCACATCTATGAGGTCAGACACTGATAGCCTGGAGTCTCCACGCTAACTCCTCCCAAAGGTGTTCTGTCTGGTACAGGTCAGGATTCTTTGCAGGATATTCAAGTTCCTCCAATCTCGCTCATCCATGTCTTTATGGACCTTGCTTTGTGCACTGGTCCACAGTCATGCTGGAACAGGAAGGGGCCATCCCCAAACTATTCCCACAAAGTTGGAAGCATGAAATTGTCCAAAATGTCTTGGTGTGCTGAAGTTCCTTCTTCCTTCTTATGCTTGGTGAGGTAAGGCTTGGATGCAGATGCTCGGCCTGGTTGACAGATCTTTCACTAGGGACACTACCTTTCTGAAAACTGTACATAAAGCTAAACAAGGAGGTCAGTAATAATAAGACATCTATCCACTCATTCTCTTCCGCTTATCCTCATCAAGGTCATGGTGGGGCTGGAGTATGCTGTGTTAAGCTGCCGTGGTCATTCTTCTTTGAGTACATCCCATCAGTGCAGTGGTGCATTTACTTTGTGAGGAGAGTTTGAAAGATCACCAGAGAGTCCGTTTTGCCAGGCTTCAGATGATGTGCTTGAGAAGACAGCAACTGATGAAGAACTACTGGCTAATAAGGTTGTAGGTATAGGTCTATTTTATACGTAACAATACATCAATGATTCAATGAGTCACCTGTCAGCTGTTTTAATTTTCTATACAAAGACAGCAAGAATCTGACTGTCTGCCTACTAGCTTTCACATCTCAAACTGCAGCTTGTTTTTCTTCTCAAGTGCTTTTCCCGTTCAATTGCAAGGCTTAAACAGTCAGCATCATCAATATTTGGCTTAAGTGGGTGAGTAATAACCCATATCCCAAACCAACAGAGCTTGAAATAAGTCACAGCAGTGGTAGCTGCAATTACACAGCTCCCAGCAATACTAGCAACAACTTCTTTTACAGGCATTAGATTGTCTGTGCTGTGCTAGATTATCCTCAACACCTCCTTTTATTTGCACCTATCAGCCAGTGGCCATTTGCAAGCTCAGGTTTCACCCACTCATAGGTTAACCTAGCCCTCCACCTTATCTACTTTCAGACTGAGGACACATGTTGGGGTTGACAGCAGATAACAAGAAGGCTTGGAGAAGTAGGTTCAGCAAGGAGAAAGACACTTTATTTGGATGGAGATAACCCTTATTCCATTACAGCATTCATTTGTTTCAAGGTCAGACATTTCTGGACGCTTAAGGTGACGCTGCCTCTGCCAGTCTGACAGCTGAACTTCTGACAGTAGAAATAAGCTTTTCTGTAGCTCCAAGCAGACATCCCCCTGTGTAGGCTGCGTCAGCCGACAAAATCTCAAACATGAGCCTATATGTGCATGAGCCCGACGCCACGTGTATTTTGGATGTCCATGAACTTTTCAGAGGAAACTGGGCTCTGTAAATGGGTCAAAGGTAAAAGCTGGTTACAGATTGTGGGCTCCATGTAGGGCTTTGTTTACAAAACCCACATTAGAAGATAGAGTGGAAAAACATATGGAGTATCAAACCACCTCATCATCACATGGGAGTGCTTATACCCAGAACTTGGGAGAACTGGTCTGACATCTGAGGCAGTTCTGTAGCAGTTGTAGTCATTAACATAAAGACTCCAATTCTTATCAGATTGAACATTTCAAGCAGTGTGTTGTGGTCTTTGGGCTGGCGTTTACAGCAGCCAGAGCAGAGTATCTTCAATCAGAGCTCAAAATAATACACGGCACAGTAAGAAACCTCAGCTCAGTGAGTCTAAAAGCGACAATTTTGACACAAACTGTAAGATGCAAAAATAAAGAAAGAAAAGAAAAAATAAGTCTCACTCACCTGCTGTGAAGGGCTTCTGTTTGCAAGAGGCAGCCAATTGGGAGTGAGTTGGTTTAAAAGGATGGGAAAGAAGATAAAATGGTACGTTTCAAACAGAGGATCAACTTATTAACTGGGAATCATGCAAAGCTGCTCTAGCAGAGTCCAGGAAAAGAAATGTCGGGCAGGAAATCACTGCGGGGACTACAAAATATTGGTTTAATGGATGCACCAAGCCTCCAGTTGTGCACATTCCCTGATGCTAGTGTAACCGGTTTCTGCTTCATCCTGCTGCAACAGCTCGGCCCAAACAGACTCCTCGACTCTGCGTTGTGTTGTGTTTTAAGAAAACAAGGAGTCTCTGATCGATGCCACTTTATTTCCTGAATGGAAACAATGGTGTTCTTTATCAGTGCACAGGCTCGCCACACACCACTCCGCACAGCACACTCTCGTATGGCTACGGCAGACTGGCAGCGATTACTGCAGCAATATTACAATTTATAACGTACAATAAAGTAACAGCAACAACAAATGATGTACCTGAATGGAAACAATGGTGTTCTTTATCAGTGCACAGGCTCGCCACACACCACTCCGCACAGCACACTACGGCAGAACATCCCATTAGCATTTCGCTTTAGCATACATGTTTTACACAATAATAAACAAATGAAAAGTACATAAAACTGGTGTTGGACATGTGTCCACTAAGCACTTATCACACTCGGTGCCCATCAGCTAATCAAACATCTTTTATGTGTCTGTACTACTTAGCTATATCGTGTGCGGAGCAATACAACTCACCTCTCGTATGGCTACGGCAGACTGGCAGCGATTACTGCAGCCAGCCTCCCCTAACCAGCCACACCGAGAGGGGGGGCGCTGTTTCCCCATTACACTGACATTTGTGGCAAGTGGGATAATACCACATAAACACTGTTACATTCCCCCCTGCTGAATTCCACTTGCACACTCAAATAAACAAACACCACAAACAAAAGAACACCCTTAAAAAAAACACAGGTACACCACAATCACCATAATACAACAGAGAACAAAAACCCAATAATCCTCAAAAAAAACCCAAGATTCAAAAAAAAAATCCGATAGCTAATCCACAGCTATCAACATGTGATAAATCCGTTCAGCAACACCAGGTCGTACAGTCACAAAGAAAATTCAGTCAGAGGACTATTCCCAAAAGAATCAATAGGAGAAGAAGTTGGCCAGACCCCTTCCAAAAAACAAAAGAACAAAATATGCCAGTTACATATTTCATCACATCATAACTGTACGCCACTCTGACACAGAAAAATCAACGACAAATAATCTGTCTCAATTCTAAAGACCAAAGTCCCACTTCAACAACAAAAGGATCAACTTGCAGTAATCCAACAATATTCAAACTTTAACAGGTTTCTGGTGCATCATTTCAATCAACCTGGAGACAGGCTTAAGTAACCGTCCCACTCTCGATCTAGCACGGGCCCTCACCACCCTGCTAACATCAGTCGGATCTGCGTTGGGCAGAACAACTGTGGTTGAGACATGACCCTCAATAGCAGCTGTATTGTCTTGGTCACCATCAGTAGTGGCTGCCAACTCCAAAACAGAGGAGACTGTTACTGGGGCCACAGACATAAGCAGGTCAGAATGTTGACCACCAGAGGTGGCATTTACCTGCTCCTCAGTGTCAACAGGGGGAACACTGGTACAGGCAAGTTCTTGATCTACAATGCCTCCTTCTGGTTGAGCGACCTCTGTCATCAGCGAGTCGCTGGACACTGCAGACGGTAAGTCAGACACCCAAGCTCTTGTTCTGTATTCAGCCGTGCCCACCGATGAGTTGCAGACAGCTTCTCCGTCGCATCCAACCATCAGCGAGCCAGACTCAGAAAGCTCATCTCCATCATCCTGAACTGAAGCACCACTGAGGGGAAGGAAGTTCACCGGCATTATCAGGTTACGATGCACAACCTTCACTTGCCCTGTGGAATCATCCATCAGCTTAAAGGTGTGACTCTCATCATTTTTGTCAAAAACTGTATAGACAACACTCTCCCAGCGATCGGCAAGTTTTCTCTTGCCACGTCCCTTTTTGTTGGCCAAAAGGACACGATCACCAATCACTACCGGTGCTCCCCGCACCTTCCGGTTGTAGAGGTCCGTGTGACGCTTCAGATTTTTGCGTGCCACCTCCTGCGCCAAATCCATGGCCTCTTTGAGGTCCCTCCTCAATGTCTGGACATATCGATCATAGTCCATGATGTCTTGGTGCTCAATAACAGAGCCAAAAATCACATCAATCGGCAGTCTTGGCACTCTGCCAAACATCAGCAGAAATGGCGCATAGCCAGTCGTCTCATGCACCGTACAGTTGTAGGCGAATGTGAGAGCTTTCAGTGCATCAGGCCACCTTTGCTTGGCTCTGGGGGGTAATGCACGAATCATGTTGCCCAAGGTACGGTTCATCCTCTCGCAGGAGCCGTTTCCCATCGGATGGTATGGGGTCGTGTGAGACTTCTGGACACCTGCTACATTCAACAGCTCGGCAATGAGCACACTCTCAAAATTAGCTCCCTGATCCGAGTGAAGGCGTTTCGGAAAGCCGTAGATGCAGAAGTAGTTATGCCAGAGTTGGTGTGCTACTGCCTTAGCAGACTGATTGGGGCATAGAAAAGCCTGAGCCATCTTAGTAAAGTGGTCTGTGACCACAAGCACATCCACTGATTTGTTCGCCGAATCCTCCGCAGACCAAAAATCTATGCAGACCAGTTCAAGGGGCTCTGATGTTCTGATGTTCTCCAAAGGTGCTCTCGCCTCTGGCTCAGGCGACTTGCTAACAACACACCTTCTGCAGCACCGTACATACTCTGACACATGTTTGGCCATACCAGGCCAGTAGAATCTATGCCTGGCCAGATAAAGTGTTCTTTGTTGTCCCTGATGACCGGCTTCATCATGGACGCCTTTCAGTACAGCAAGACGCAAGGTTGGCGGAACAACATACAGATAAATCTTTGTCTTTGTGACAGGATTCTTGGACACTCGATAGAGCACACCATCTCTCACAGTTAACTTGTCCCAAGCCCTAAGAAGTCTCTTCATATCAACCGGTTCACTTGCCCGCTCCCTCCTCGAGGGTCTCCGTCCCCTTTCCACATAGGAGATCACTCTGCTCAGCACATCATCACGCCGCTGGTGTCCCGCTAGGTCATCATGCGAGAAGGGTTCAGAGGCAGACTGGTTCGGCGGAATCACAGTCTGAGAGCATTGGGGTAGAAGGAGAGCATGTGGCCACACCCTGGACTCATGTTCACTATGAGCCTGGAAGACAGCTCCCACTTCAGAAGACGTCAACATTCCAGCCCGTTCAACAGCCATGCACTGAGAAACAACAGGCTGGTCAGTGCTTGAGGCCTTATCAGCTGAGTGAACAGTCCATCTGAAGGCCTCCTGAACTCCACCAGTGGCGACTGCCTCCGCTTCTGCCAGAAGTTCATTATATGGAACCCTTATCAACCGGTGGGAGGCCCTGGGGTGCACGAAGGGCTCCCTGCTCAGCGCGTCAGCAACCACATTTTTAGGACCAGGAATGTACTTTATGTCAAACTGGAAGGGCGCTAGCTTTGCGATCCACCTCTGCTCACATGCATCCAGTCTTGGCTTAGAAAGTATGTAAGTAAGAGGGTTATTATCTGTCCATACGGTAAACTGATGACCCCTCAACCAGTGATGGAACTTGTCGCACACTGCCCACTTCAATGCAAAGAACTCCAGCCTATGCGCTGGGTACTTGGACTGTGCATGATTGAGTGTCTTACTGGCAAAGGCGATCGGTCTTGAAGTAGAAGCCCCAGCAGGGACTTGCGACAACACGGCACCAAGGCCACTGCTGGAGGCATCAACAGAGAGCAAAAAGGGCTCCTCAAAATTAGGATGGGCCAGGAGCACTCGATCCAACAAGGCCTGCTTCAGCTCATTGAAAGCTGCCCTGCATTCATCCGTCCAGTCCTCCTCACACAGCTTTGTACGCACCAGCCGGTGCTTTCGCCGTGAACCACGAGGGCCTTTATCCCCAGATGTCAGCCGAAAAAGAGGTTTTGCGATGGATGAGCAGTTCTCAATAAATTGTTGGTAGAACATTACCATCCCCAAAAATGAGCGGACTTTCTGTTGGGATGGAACACTCGAACCCTCTTCCATAAGGTCTGCCTCTGTAAGGGATGTAATGGATGCTATTTTGTCAGGGTCTGACTGTATCCCATCAGCATTTACAATGTGCCCTAAGAATTTCACAGACTGTCTCAGAAAATGGCACTTCTTTGGAGCCAACTTAAGGTTGTGAACCTGTAGTCTCTGGAACACCATATGCAAGCGCTCCAGTGCCAATTCTTCTGTGGGGGCAAAAACCAGAACATCGTCAAGATAACACAGCACACTGAGGAAGTTCTGATCCCCAAAAATGCCTAGCATCATCCTCATGAAGGTGGCCGGACTGTTGCACAGTCCTTGTGGCATACGATTATATTCGTACAGCCCAAATGGAGACGTAAATGCCGTGTACTTACGGTCCTCCTCATGCACCTCCACATTATAATAACCCGAAGTCAAGTCCATCGTAGAGAACAATCCGTTCCCTCCCAAAGCAGCCAGTGCGTCAGCCGGATGCGGGAGTGGGTGAGCATCTTTGACAGTTCTAGCATTAAGCCAGCGAAAGTCATTACAGATTCTCAACTCACCGGACTTCTTCCAAACTAAGACCAGCGGTGATGCAAACTCACTGCAAGACTTCCGAATTATTTCCCGTTCCTCCATGTCATTCAGAGCCTGTCTTAGCTTTTCATAGTGCGTCGGCGGCACACGTCGGCATGGCAACCGGAATGGCTTGTCGTCCACAACTCGAATGCGGTGTAGGCAGCCGTTAGCCTTGCCGCAATCCAGCTTGTCTCTCGAGAAGATAGACTCAAACTGGGCTATGAGCCCAACCAGTTTCTCTCTGCCAGCCGGTGAAACTGCACACGAATCAATGTCGATATCAGACAGCCCCAGACTTTGCAGTACTGCATGTAAGGGGCTACAACACCCTGTCATCTCCTGTGAGGGTGAATCATCAGGCAGAGTGGAAACACTGCACTTTCACAGGGAGCCAACCATCACTGTTTAGATGCGCTACAGTTCTCCCAACCATAACTGACCTCGGACCAGACCTCGACCCGGTGGGCTCTACAACTACAGCACTGCCCACCTCCCCACTATTCACTAGCTGCAGCCTGCCCCAAACCAGGTGTTCTGTCAGGGGCTCTAATGTTACAGCTCTCTTTAGCTTGACAGTCCCGATCTTATCACCAACATACTCTGGGGCCACCAGTCCTGACATTGAACTCAGCAGATTTTTATTAGGCTGTTCTTCAGCACTCAGGGTCTTGCTGCATTCCTCTCCTAAATGTCCCTCTTCCCTCAGGCGATTACCCAGATACCTCATTAGGTTGCTGCCCAAAATGAGGTCTTCACTCTGCCCTGCAATCACCAACATTGGCACAACAACTTTACAGCCATACATCTCCACCGTAATGTCACACGCACCTGATGGAACTGTCCTCGAACCACCACAGCCAATCAGGACGACATCAGTGGGTTGCAAGGTGGGGGTCTGCAGCACTGCATGATGTAATAGTTGGGGCATCATATTGGCGCTGAGAGTGCAGGCCATAGAGCCACTGTCAAGCATGGCTTTAACAGACACTTTGCCACCTAGGGTCACATTTTCATAGAACAGCTCATCATGCTGTTTTAATCTGTGTGTGCTCTGAAGAATGGGTCTCCGGCCTAGCTGGCGCTCCTCACAAACAGTGTGTAATACAGATTCTAAATCATCCTCTTTGGGGGCGATTTCAGGCCTAACACTTGCCCCCTCCACATGTAGGCCATCTAGTTTCCCAGCTGCTGGGTGGCTGATTCAGGCCCCCTCACTCTGACAGACACGGCCCTGGGGCATTGAGCCCGTGTGTGGTCGCCAGCATGGCAGATGAAACACAGCTGATGGGCTCTACAGTGGTGATACGTAGAGTGTTCAGTGTCACCACAAATCACGCAAGGCACAATTTTGTGTGTTTGGGTCCGTGGGACCCTTGCATCATCTTTAGCAGGCAGCTTTGCTTGTCGAGGCTGTCCCTCCAGGACTTTCTCTAACAGGGCTATCACCTGATCAAGACGATCAGTGAGTGGTTGTGCATTAAGGTCGGTAAGTGATGCTGAGGTAGAGGTTGGTGATGGTGTAATACACTTACTGCTGCCTGTCGCCCGCTGCACATTAGGACTCACCTCCTGGTGCTGAAAACTCAAGGCACTGACTGCACTAAACTGAGAGGTGCACTTCCGGTCCTTGCCATGCTCCAGCAATTTCTCGTGCACATCAGCAACCGTCCACTGCTGCAGGGGCTTGCACTTGAAAATAAGAGACAGTTCTGAGTCTGGGCAGTGACGGATAAACATAGCAGTCAGCTCTTTTGTCAGATATGCAAAGGACTTATTTTGTCTCTTCAGACAGTCTTCTGTCACCTCCATGGCTCTGTTCAACCTGAGCCAGTAGTCAAATGGTGTTTCACCTGAGTTGGGTAGTGTTGCATAAAAGTCAGCTAAAGGCATGCTTGAACAGGCAGTGTCACTGAAGTGCTGCTTTAGGATCTCAAAAATGGGCTCTGGGCCCCTCTCAAGACACACAGATGGCTTACTACGTATGCCCACCTTGACTATCTCTCGTGCCCTCCCCAGCAGTTTACTTAGCACATCATCAGCTTGTTCAGCAACTGGTACCCCTCTTCTCTTAAAAAAAGTCATCATCATTTCCTCCCATTCCTGAACACTGCATGTATCACAGCCATCCCCTCTAAAACACACAGGTTCTTTAACATCAGACTTTACAATCACATTCAATAGTGAGGGTTCTGGTAACACATTATTGGCAGACCCAACAACACTGTTTCCCACTCCAAAGCCCAACCGAGATTCAAGACAAGAGGCAATGCTTTCCCCAATAGAAAACCCAATTTGCGTTGCAATCTCTGCATAAAGGTTTTCTTTTGTAGGACTGGTTTCTGATCCAGCATTTTGTAGATCATCACAGTTCACATCAATAGGGCTTTCATTTAACTCAGTAAGGACAGGCTTAGGTGTGGATGAAACTGGAGCTGTCAGCAACCGTGATCTGCCTCTGCCAAATGACTGCAGAGGGGTAAAACCAACTGCCCCCCTTCCCCTGCCAAAACTGGGAAAATCTGCCATGGCTCAGCAGTGAGTCTCTCTCCCTCTTATTTTTTTTTTGTTTATTTTTTTTTTAAACTCTCCAAAAAAAAGAAAGCACAGAATCCCACCCCGATGTCTCTAAAGAACGCAGAAAATGGCGGGACTAAGAAAAGCCAGTCTCCCGCGACTTTTCCACCTTCCAGGAAGTAGACAGCACCGTTGCGGTCGCAGGAATGCAGGAGCTGGGGTCACGGCACCAGTGTAACCGGTTTCTGCTTCATCCTGCTGCAACAGCTCGGCCCAAACAGACTCCTCGACTCTGCGTTGTGTTGTGTTTTAAGAAAACAAGGAGTCTCTGATCGATGCCACTTTATTTCCTGAATGGAAACAATGGTGTTCTTTATCAGTGCACAGGCTCGCCACACACCACTCCGCACAGCACACTCTCGTATGGCTACGGCAGACTGGCAGCGATTACTGCAGCAATATTACAATTTATAACGTACAATAAAGTAACAGCAACAACAAATGATGTACCTGAATGGAAACAATGGTGTTCTTTATCAGTGCACAGGCTCGCCACACACCACTCCGCACAGCACACTACGGCAGAACATCCCATTAGCATTTCGCTTTAGCATACATGTTTTACACAATAATAAACAAATGAAAAGTACATAAAACTGGTGTTGGACATGTGTCCACTAAGCACTTATCACACTCGGTGCCCATCAGCTAATCAAACATCTTTTATGTGTCTGTACTACTTAGCTATATCGTGTGCGGAGCAATACAACTCACCTCTCGTATGGCTACGGCAGACTGGCAGCGATTACTGCAGCCAGCCTCCCCTAACCAGCCACACCGAGAGGGGGGGCGCTGTTTCCCCATTACACTGACATTTGTGGCAAGTGGGATAATACCACATAAACACTGTTACACTAGTAGTTATTAGACAACAGAACTGTGGAAGAGGTGATTGGCTAGAAAAAAAGCCCAGACAGTTGGAGATCCGGTAAATTCTGCTCTCCAAAGGTTACTAAAGTCAGTCCTCAAACACTCCCAGCCATTTGTTGAATGCCTGTCCTTCACCAGGTTTTGACAGGAAGTCAAAAATAGGATGAGCATTACTTCCTCAGGTCCAAAGGGTATTATTCAAAGACTTGAGCCATCGAACATTCAACATAACAGTATAGTTGTCATTTATTCCTAATCCGCATACAATTTTAGTGAATTTTGAATGTTTCAAGTTGCTTTAAATTAATGCCAGCTTTTGTTTTCACTGCAACATCTCCTGTTTCTAACGCGTTATATAGGAAAGCATCTGGAACCTGTAAAAAGACAAAACACAAAGAACAAAGATTTGTTCAGTTTTTAATCATTTCCCCCTTTCTTTACTAATAAGTACAGTGCGACTGTAGAAATCAGAGCCCAATTTAAACCAGAGACCCAGCGCCACTTCAAAGTAAAGTGCCTTCTAGGAACGATTTAAAGGTCTGGCTTGGTCCAATGACCAGTTGGTCCCTCCGCTCTGTTTGTTTGCATTCATTGGCTAAATGTAGCAGTGTTACGCAACGGACAATGGCAGCAGAAGCAGCTTGACACTTCCCACTGAAATGGGTCAGCCGCACAAACACATGGACGTGCGCAGTGTTTTGAAAACACAGGAGAAGCGTGGCTGTTACATAAAAATTCCTCTGACCCTTGTTGGGAAACAGCCTTCCCAGATGTGGTGGAATCTGAGTCTCCCAGGGCCATGGGAGGTCAGTTCAGAAAACACACACACCACTGTGGGCTTAATTGTCTCCAGTTGTAAGTTCAGTGTGCAGCATGTTAACACGTGACGTCTGACAGCCTAAAGTAACTTCAAAGCACTACCCTGGTCTGGGTGTGAACGGGAGACTTACGTGTAAGACTCCCGTGGGATGCCATGAATGGTTACGTCACAGACTCGACCTATCGTGCCACGAGGGTCTTGAAACCTCTGAAAGCTCCACAGAGTACACAAAACTGAATCCGATCACATGGATTCAGGTCAGAGCATGCCGGTGTTAGTGTGTGTCCTTTCTTGCAGGGTACAGCGTGTGCACTCACAGCATGTTTTGCAGGTGATTCATTGTGTAAGTCTGTGTTTGTGGGTGTGTCCGTGTGGACAACTCGACTGTGGTTGGGTGGTCTAGGAGCTGTTGTTGACAGCCTGCTGGTTTTTTTTATTGATATTCACCTCTGAGCTGGAATGCCACTGCTTCTCCAAACATAATAGAGCACAGAGGTTTCGGTTTGGTGCAGAGAGGTGGAAATGGTGGCCAAGAAAGCAAAGACCTACATGAAATAATGCACAAGAGATGATTAGTTCTTTCTAGGAATAGCAGTGCGGTCCACCCCTCCAACACTTTGGACCAGATGGAAAAAGCTCAGCAGTACTGGATGATTTGGCCTGTGTTACGCCAATGTTCACAGTGATCTTATTGTAAATTTTGAAAATTTGCTGGATTTTCCCAACTTCTGCTTCAGAGATTTTTATACTGCTATAATTTCTATTAGACATCAAGAAAGGGAGATTTGCTTTTCCCAAATTTGAATAGTACTCCTGGGCCATCAATAAAGATTATATAAGAAAACAGATATGTGACACAAGCAATAAACTGAGATTTTTCCAGTCGGTGTGTCAGTGGTGGTCTTTTAACCCATTTCACAAAACTCAACAAATTATAGTTAGAGAGAAGACAGTGAAAGAGTCACTTTGCCAGGAAGCTTGAATTAGCTCTCTGATAGCAACTGTAAGTTTTTTCTAAGCTTGAATTAGCAAAATGGGGGGTAAATACATACGGAGCAATCAAAATTTATGGAACTCTACTGCTGAAAATCAAGCACCATCCCTTATTTGCATTTGG
Source organism: Oreochromis niloticus (assembly GCF_001858045.2). Classification (NCBI taxonomy): domain Eukaryota; kingdom Metazoa; phylum Chordata; class Actinopteri; order Cichliformes; family Cichlidae; genus Oreochromis; species Oreochromis niloticus. The sequence goes on along the minus strand of NC_031985.2, from coordinate 29,393,543 downwards.
CCTCTATCACCTTCAAGGTTGGCTTTTTGTGCTGGTACTCATTTGGCAAAGACAGAAGGCAAATATGTCAAAGTCTTTGGCTATGGCCCTGACACCAAACAGTAATCTTCAGTGTAAAAATTCCTCCCTTGGTGTAAGACTGTCTTTACAGCATTCTACCATAATATCCTGATACGTTCTGAGACTATTTCATCCAGCTGACCTACACCAGCCTCATTCATTAAAACTGGCACCCTGTGACTTCATCCTCTTCCCAAACTGAAATTCAAGCTGAAAAGTTTCCATCTTTAAATTTTTGAAGCGATCAGTGGTGCACTGAAAAGTACAAGAGCAAGTTGTCTGAACAGAACACCCCAAAAAGTGAAATTTGAACAAAATAATTTTATGTTTCTCATTAATTAAGTAATATACGATTTGCATGAAATTCAACAACTTAACACTTGTTAAATTTATTCTTGTTGAGATGGCATGATACAATCTAGCAAAAGTGGTTAGTTGCTGGGACTCACAATATCACACGAGATTTCTAACCACAGGAAGTCACTGGGGTTATAAGAGGTAGACAACCATACACACACCATGTGTATGCTATTGCTATTTATTGTGGTTTAACCTGTCAAGGACAAAAATGTAACGAAAATTCTGTATCAGGCTTTGCAATCATAGCTTTCCTTATTGTTTGAAGTATGCAGCAACAGCTCGTGGTGCTGTGTTTAGCACTGTTGCCTCAAAGTAAGAAGGTGGATTCAAATCTCTCTGGGTATTCCTGCTTTCACCCTCCTCCCAAGACATGCAAGTGTGGTTAGATTAATTGATGATTCTAAATTGCCTATGAATGTGTTAATTAGACTCTAGACTTTGTTGAACACTCTAAAGAGCAACTCTTTAAATGAACTTAAAACGATCATGGAATGGATTTCCACATTAATAAATGACGTTCTATTCGCATTAAGTACTTTTGTTGGACTAACGTAATTTGCACGATTTGAATTGACTCAATTAAATTAAGTTGGACTCAACTGCAGTAAATAAGTTGATTCATATGATGAAACTGAACTAAACTGAAAATATGATGGCATCACACACCACAGCACCTATACATTTTAAACACTATTAGAGTTTTATTGGCGATGGTGGCGAATCGTTGTGAGGGAATACTTTTTTAGGCCCCTTTGTACCAACTGAGCATGTTGCTGATGATTTCCATCAAATTTTCTGAAGAATGTTTCCAGCACCTTGTTGAATTAAGGCTTAAAGCAGTTCTGCAGCTATTTCACTGTTTAGTGTGTGGATATTTAGTTTCAGTAGGTTTCTGATTAAGTTGAATAATTCCTGACTGTGCTATGGTTAAAAGCCTTCATCGAAACTCTCCCTGTAGTCATGTTAGCATGAAAACATTACCACATATTAATTTCCACTCAAATAAAACTTCAGACATTTTTCCTAAAATGTATTCCATAAATTTTCTCAAACATGAGATGCAGATTCTCACTGCTTTCCAACACATATCTGGCACATTTCTCTGGGCTTCACTGTTGTTTTAAAACTAACCCTGGTTGTTGATATCATTTCAAACCTCATTAATCCCCCCAAAACCTTTGTAATCATTAAATCTATTAGTTACAAAATAATTTTTTTCAGTCTTTTCTCCTCCTTGTGGGATTGGGATATAATCAGGCATCTACATTACAAACTTAAATCTTATTAAGAGCTTGGAACACCGTGCTTGGATTCAGAGATTTGGAGTTCGTCTTGATGTCGATAAGCCCACAACACGCACACACAGACATTCAAGACATTCACAGACAAGTACATTTTAATTGTTTTATTAACAGTAAATCTATATCCAACACAAAACCTCCTTTGATCTCCACTTCAGGATTTAACAAGGGAACATTGGCGCTAATTGGGTGAGGAATTGTACAAGCTCCATTTGTTTGGGTCAGTTTAAAGCAAAGTGTCACCATTAGGAAACTTCAATAGAGTATTATTGTACTTTTTTTGTTGATTAACACTGAGAAATTTGACTGACTGTTTTGACTTGCTGCGAAAGAATTAACTGTGTTTTCAACCTAGATTATGTGACACATGATGGACATTATTCACAGCATGTACTGTATTCTCTGAGCGTGTTGATGTGTGTGTGCTCTGAATTGTACACTGCCCCCACTCCCCTCCAAAGTCGCTTAGAGTGACTCAGGAGATCAAAGTCAAAGCTGTAGATTAATCCACATAACAGGAGCTTTTCCACTAATAACAGAACATTCTTTTCATTCTGGCTGCCTGGTACGTCAGTGCCACCGAGCCTCGGCAGCAGCACCAGCACACAGATATCATATCTGAGCTCTAATTATAAAAACAACTACTAAATACCGTAGATCTTAACAATGGAGATTCTTCTGTTATGATTGGGAGATTTATAAGGGTAAACTGTCGGCCAAAGTGTGAGGGAAACCACTCGATGTCCAAAGTTGAAGACAAATTGAAGTGTGAAGTGTTTTTGGATTTTGTCCTGGTTGTATTTCTAAAGGACACGCACTGCTAGCAAGTGTTGAACTCAGGTTTCAAAATGTCTCTTTAGCATTTGACGTGAAAGCAACAGAAGCTTCCACTTCTCTCTATGACAGCTGACTGAGTGCCTGGATAAAAATCAGCATTAACTGGATGAACTTCCAGTACTACCAAATTTATTTCCAATGCTCATCTCCCTGCCTGAAGCAGTTAGTCTCCACCGAAAAAGGAAAAATGATATTGCACGGGGCCTTGGCTATTGCCAGGCAGGTGTATTGTGATTCAATAACAAAAAAGTGAGCATTTTTCACAATAAATTAAAAAAAAAAAAAGAAAACTAATGTTAGAAATCTTTCACATTGTTGATAATGTTTCTATCATTAGCTAGATATAATTTCCAGTTTTTCTTCCTGTTAAAAGGGAGTTTTTCCTTCCCACTGTCATCAAGTGCTCACTCATAGTGGGTCATCTGACTGTTGGGCTTGTTACGGGTTCGAAATTGAGGATGAGAGTAAAACAATGATAGTCCAGAGGAGGTCATTCAAACAATTGATTTTAATGCACGCAGCGTGGAGAGGTGCAAACTGCAAAACAGTTGTACATCTCTACCCAAAATACACTCTAGATTGCTTTTATAACATCAGGGTATTGTAACGCCCCTTCTTGCGTTTACAAGCACATAATTTGCATGTACAGAACATTCATGTATTTTAAGAATTAAATGCAAACACAGAAGTTCCTCCTTGTGGCATACTCTTAAGAATATGGTGATGATCTAAGGCCTTTGAGGTCACCATGGACTGGACATCCTTCCGTCACCTGTAACTAAGCAAACTCAAATACCACAAGAAGCTGAATACATTCAGGCCTTTGCTCAGCTACTATTTTACTATACCAATATACTCAGCATATGAGTTATGATACATATATATTTAACTCAATCATTTTAAAGTAGTTATAACTGCACCTGTAATAAAAATGTTAATATTTGATTATGATAACCCCTATAATATAAATTATAACATAATGCCAGCAGCTTCAATAAACACTTTGATGAAATGATAATTAATGCAATGATAAGATGATGGTTATGTAAAATAATCCCTGTAATTCCACAATTCCCTCTTTTGACATTCCAATCAGGAATGTCACCACACTTCATGTTGCATCACTCCCTGCTCGGCTCTATGGGTTCTAAGTTCATCCTATAGATGCCCTCAACCCAGCCAGGGTTCACAACCCATTACCTTTACCAACAATCCTCTTACACAAGGAATGATACAACAACCAGCCATGACCAACATTCCTAAAAATACAGCCAATGAACATATCACTGACATAGCCACACCTTTCCATTGTCCAAACACAGATGTCATCCAGGACGCCAGCGGATTTTCGATACCTGAGTGCTCATGCATTGTTTTAGACAAAATCTTCAGACCCACCAGAGCTCAGGTTACTGAGCCATCTGGGGCAGTATTAATAGGGATAAAAGTGCAGCACATGTCTCCGAACATGGCGCATACGCCTCCCCTCTCACGTCAAGGGTTATTTGATTTTACACTCCCATCAGCAAACTCGGACCCAATTGTTCTTCCAACCCCATCATGGCGTCCCTGGTGAGGTTAGAGAGTCTCAGCAGGTTTTAGTGAACCTAATGCGGTCAAAATTTTGATTAGGCGTTACCCAAAGAAATATACTCTCAAATCCTGCAGCTATCAGATTTACCAGCTTGTACTCGTCTGGAACTCCCCTAGGCACTCCTATGGAGTCTACCCAGGTCGGTGAGTTTAGGCGAGGATCATAAACATGTGTACCCTAGGTCCCTCTTTTGGCCAAAATCTGTCTCTTATGTCTGGCAGCTAAAGTTCGCGAGTTGTGTTATGGAATAGTCTTTACCTGGTTTCTAATCAGCATGAGTGGAGCTCCCAGTCGCTCTGTAGACAAACGTGGCCTGGCTAAAGCACAGGCAACATAATTAGTGTGAATGCTTGAAAAAGCATTCACAGTATTGTTCTTCTAATCTTTATTAGTGTGAATGCTTGTTAAAGCATTCACAGTATTGTTCTTCTAATCTTTATTATTATTATATCATATTCCGTACGTTTTTTGGCATCTATCTCCTTCAAAACCGTTCAACTTAGAAAAACCATTCAAACACCATTAGATTCCTCTTCTTTTGGACATGACTGCTTCTATTTTTCTCATTTATAACATTTATATTTTTAAAATTATTCAACTTTTTTCAACAAAAATTTCCCATGTATTTCAATGGGGAGACCCTTCAAATCCTCATTCAACTTACTCATTTTCAAACTGTATCTACTTCAACATACGTTGACATAGAGCTACCATTCAAACTTTAAAACGAAGACAAGACATTCAACTATTCAACTTGTATTTATCTTTTCAATATCTGTTATACTTTTTCTTCAGTTCCAGTTTAAGTTTCATGATGTTTTTTCAGCCGTTTCAGAGTTTATAATGGGTGTGTATGGGACGGAATGTTGGGGCTAGAGTGAGACAGCTGAACTGCTAGAGTGAGAGGAGCGAAAAAATTAATCTTAAAATCTTTTTTAAAACTGCTGCTGTGTCCGCAGCGTTTGCTCTACAGGTATGATTTTACCCTCAAAACGTAGCCATCGCTGTCCTCTTTCATCCAATGTGTTTACTATTGTGCTAGGTGTTATGGTTCTTTCATAAATGTCACCAATGCACAGCCTCCTCCCTCCAACTCCTCCATAGACTCTAATGTTAAAATGGCTCAGAAGGTTCGTTTGAAAACCAGAAGTACAGGCTGTCTTTACACTGTCACCACGTCCATATAATAAACTCCACAGGCATGAAAACTGAGAATTAGGTAGACTGGACATTGCTGCCGCTCACGGTGAAAGAATTTTGTCAATAGGACCTGTACTTTTCATTTGGGAGCGATTTGTTTCGGCCTGACTTTTCTATTCATTTTAAGCAGCAAAAGTGAGGTGCATGTCTGTGCGCGTGTGTATGGAGCCAGTGGGTGCAGTCACTATAGCAACCAGGCTCACACCTGCCTGCCTAATGAGCTCTGTCTCTCACTCTGCCAAGATTCATCTTAAACACTTCTCTTTCAACTGCTGCTGTGTCCACAGTGTTTGCTCTACAACCATCATTTTACCCTCAAAACGTCACCATCGTTGTTCTCTTTCCAACAGAGTGTCTTTGAAAGCTGAGATATGTAAAGTTTTTAAACTGTGTGGATCCAAGTGGAGGGATCACATTTTAGTCATTCAGTGATTCAAAGAATATGAACTTTTAATATTCATTCAGGTGTTTTCTGACTCTAAATTTTCTGTTCTCATTTCTTAGGTTTTCCAAATTTTAATTTAAAAACTTTTCAGCTATTTTCCAACTTCTTCTGTGTGAACATCAGCTTTCAAAAGTTCTGCACTTTTGTTTTCAGTTTAATAAATCTGCATTTTCCAGCTCATTCAACATTTTTATTTTTAACTCAAAATTCAGCAATTAATTCATTTCAGTGCATACATTCAGATTCAAGCATTCACACTGCAGTTTCTTCAGAAAATGCACTTTCTAGTTAGTGTGAATGCTTGTAAAAGCATTCACAGTATTGTTCTTCTAATCTTTATTATTATTATATCATATTCCGTACGTTTTTTGGCATCTATCTCCTTCAAAACCGTTCAACTTAGAAAAACCATTCAAACACCATTAGATTCCTCTTCTTTTGGACATGACTGCTTCTATTTTTCTCATTTATAACATTTATATTTTTAAAATTATTCAACTTTTTTCAACAAAAATTTCCCATGTATTTCAATGGGAAGACCCTTCAAAATCTCCTTCAACTTACTCATTTTTAAACTCTTATTACTTCCATATACGTTGACATAGAGCCACCATTCAAACTTTAAAATGAAGACAAGACATTCAACTATTCAACTTGTATTTATCTTTTCAATATCTGTTATACTTTTTCTTCAGTTCCAGTTTAAGTTTCATGATGATTTTTCAGCCGTTTCAGAGTTTATAATGGGTGTGTATGGGACGGAATGTTGGGGCTAGAGTGAGACAGCTCAACTGCCAGAGTGAGAGGAGCAAAAAAATTAATCTTAAAATCTTTTTTAAAACTGCTGCTGTGTCCGCAGCGTTTGCTCTACAGGTATGATTTTACCCTCAAAACGTAGCCATCGCTGTCCTCTTTCATCCAATGTGTTTACTATTGTACTAGGTGTTATGGTTCTTTCATAAATGTCACCAAAGCACAGCCTCCTCCCTCCAACTCCTCCATAGACTCTAATGTTAAAATGGCTCAGAAGGTTCGTTTGAAAATCAGAAGAGCATGGTGTTTTTACACTGTCACCACGTCCATATAATAAACTCCACAGGCATGAAAACTGAGAATTAGGTAGACTGGACATTGCTGCCGCTCACGGTGAAAGAATTTCGTCAATAGGACCTGTACTTTTCATTTGGGAGCAATTTGTTTCGACCTGACTTTTCTGTTCATTTTAAGCAGCAAAAGTGAGGTGCATGTCTGTGTGCGTGTGTACTGAGCCATTGGGTGCAGTTACTATAGCAACCAGGCTCACACCTGCCTGCCTAACGAGCTCTGTCTCTCACTGTGCCAAGATTCATCTTAAACACTTCTCTTTCAACTGCTGCTGTGTCCACAGTGTTTGGTCTACAGCCATCATTTTACCCTCAAAACGAAGCCATCGTTCTTCTCTTTCCAACAGTATGTCTTTCAAAGCTCAGAGATGTAAACCTTTAAAAGTGTGTGGTTCCAAGTGGAGGGATTCACTTTAGTCATTCAGTGATTCAAAGAATATGAACTTTTAATATTCATTCAGATGTTTTCTGACTCTAAATTTTCTGTTCTCATTTCTTAGGTTTTCCAAATTTTAATTTAAAAACTTTTCAGCTATTTTCCAACTTCTTCTGTGTGAACATCAGCTTTCAAAAGTTCTGCACTTTTGTTTTCAGGTTAAAAACTCTGTATTTTCCAGCTCATTCAACATTTTTATTTTTAACTTAAAATTCAGCAATTAATTCATTTCAGTGCATACATTCAGATTCAAGCATTCACACTGCAGTTTCTTCAGAAAATGCACTTTCTAGTTATTATTATTATATATTCCGTACGTTTTTTGGCATCTAATTCCTTCAAAACCGGTCAACGTAGAAAAACCATTCAAACACCGTTAGATTCCTCTTCTTTTGGACATGACTGCTTGTATTTTTTTCATTTATAACATTTATATTTTTAAAATTATTCAACTTTTTTCAACAAAAATTTCCCATGTATTTCAATGGGGAGACCCTTCAAATCCTCATTCAACTTACTCATTTTCAAACTGTATCTACTTCAACATACGTTGACATAGAGCCACCATTCAAACTTTAAAACGAAGACAAGACATTCAACTATTCAACTTGTATTTATCTTTTCAATATCTGTTATACTTTTTCTTCAGTTCCAGTTTAAGTTTCATGATGTTTTTTCAGCCGTTTCAGCGTTTATAATGGGTGTGTATGGGACGGAATGTTGGGGCTAGAGTGAGACAGCTCAACTGCTAGAGTGAGAGGAGCGAAAAAATTAATCTTAAAATCTTTTTTAAAACTGCTGCTGTGTCCGCAGCGTTTGCTCTACAGGTATAATTTTACCCTCAAAACGTAGCCATCGCTGTCCTCTTTCATCCAATGTGTTCACTATTGTGCTAGGTGTTATGGTTCTTTCATAAATGTCACCAAAGCACAGCCTCCTCCCTCCAACTCCTCCATAGACTCCAATGTTAAAATGGCTCAGAAAGTTCCTTTGAAAATCAGAAGAGCAGGCTGTCTTTACACTGTCACCACGTCCATATAATAAACTCCACAGGCATGAAAACTGAGAATTAGGTAGACTAGACATTGCTGCCGCTCACGGTGAAAGAATTTTGTCAATACGACTTATACTTTTCATTTGGGAGCGATTTGTTTCGGCCTGACTTTTCTGTTCATTTTAAGCAGCAAAAGTGAGGTGCATGTCTGCGTGTGTATGGGGCCATTGGGTGCAGTCACTATAGCAACCAGGCTCACACCTGCCTGCCTAATGAGCTCTCTCTCTCTCACTGTGCCAAGATTCATTTTAAACACTTCTCTTTCAACTGCTGCTGTGTCCACAGTGTTTGCCCTACAGCCATCATTTTACCCTCAAAACGTCACCATCGATGTTCTCTTTCCAACAGCATGTCTTTCAAAGCTCAGAAATATAAACTTTTTAAACTGTGTGGATCCAAGTGGAGGGATCACACATTTCAGTCATTCAGTGATTCAAAGAATATGAACTTTTAATATTCATTCAGATGTTTTCTGACTCTAAATTTTCTTTTCTCATTACTTAGGTTTTTCTAATTTACATTTAAAACATTTTCAGCTCTTTTCCAACTTCTTCTGTGTGGATTTCAGCTTTTAGCAGTTCAGCACTTTTGTTTTCAGGTAAAAATTTCTGTATTTTTCATCTCATTCAAAATTCCTAACTTAAATTCAGCAATTAATTCATTTCAGTGCATACATTCAGATTCAAGCATTCACACTGCAGTTTCTTCAGAAAATGCACTTTCTAGTTATTATTATCTATACCACATTCCGTACGTTTTTTGGCATCTAACTCCTTTAAAACCGTTTAACTTAGAAAAACCATTCAAACACCATTAGATTCCTCTTCTTTTGGACATTAATGCTTCTATTTTTCTCATTCATAACATTTATATTTTTAAAATTATTCAACTTTTTTCAACAAAAATTTCCCATGTATTTCAATGGGGAGACCCTTCAAATCCTCATTCAACTTACTCATTTTCAAACTGTATCTACTTCCACATACGTTGACATAGAGCCACCATTCAAACTTTAAAACGAAGACAAGACATTCAACTATTCAACTTGTATTTATCTTTTCAATATCTATTATACTTTTTCTTCAGTTCCAGTTTAAGTTTCATGATGTTTTTTCACCCGTTTCAGAGTTTATAATGGGTGTGTATGGGACGGAATGTTGGGGCTAGAGTGAGACAGCTTAACTGCTAGAGTGAGAGGAGCAAAAAAATTAATCCTAAAATCTTTTTTAAAACTGCTGCTGTGTCCGCAGCGTTTGCTCTACAGGTCTGATTTTACCCTCAAAACGTAGCCATCGCTGTCCTCTTTCATCCAATGTGTTTACTATTGTACTAGGTGTTATGGTTCTTTCATAAATGTCACCAAAGCACAGCCTCCTCCCTCCAACTCTTCCATAGACTCTAATGTTAAAATGGCTCAGAAGGTTCGTTTGAAAATCAGAAGAGCATGGTGTTTTTACACTGTCACCACGTCCATATAATAAACTCCACAGGCATGAAAACTGAGAATTAGGTAGACTGGACATTGCTGCCGCTCACGGTGAAAGAATTTCGTCAATAGGACCTGTACTTTTCATTTGGGAGCGATTTGTTTCGACCTGACTTTTCTGTTCATTTTAAGCAGCAAAAGTGAGGTGCATGTCTGTGAGCGTGTGTACTGAGCCATTGGGTGCAGTCACTATAGCAACCAGGCTCACACCTGCCTGCCTAACGAGCTCTCTCTCTCACTGTGCCAAGATTCGTCTTAAACACTTCTCTTTCAACTGCTGCTGTGTCCACAGTGTTTGGTCTACAGCCATCATTTTACCCTCAAAACGAAGCCATCGTTCTTCTCTTTCCAACAGCATGTCTTTCAAAGCTCAGAGATGTAAACCTTTAAAAGTGTGTGGATCCAAGTGTAGGGATTACACTTTAGTCATTCAGTGATTCAAAGAATATGAACTTTTAATATTCATTCAGGTGTTTTCTGACTCTAAATTTTCTGTTCTCATTTCTTAGGTTTTTCTAATTTACATTTAAAACACTTTCAGCTCTTTTCCAACTTCTTCTGTGTGGATGTTAGCTTTTAGCAGTTCAGCACTTTGGTTTTCAGGTTAAAATTTCTGTATTTTTCATCTCATTCAACATTTTTAACTTAAAATTCAGCAATTAATTCATTTCAGTGCATATATTCAGATTCAAGCATTCACACTGCAGTTTCTTCAGAAAATGCACTTTCTAGTTAGTGTGAATGCTTGTAAAAGCATTCACAGTATTGTTCTTCTAATCTTTATTATTATTATTATTAGTGTGAATGCTTGTAAAAGCATTCACAGTATTGTTCTTCTAATCTTTATTATTATTATTATCTATACCACATTCCGTACGTTTTTTGGCATCTAACTCCTTCAAAACCGTTCAACTTAGAAAAACCATTCAAACACCATTAGATTCCTCTTCTTTTGGACATTAATGCTTCTACTTTTCTCATTTATAACATTTATATTTTTAAAATTATTCAACTTTTTTCAACAAAAATTTCCCATGTATTTCAATGGGGAGACCCTTCAAATCCTCATTCAACTTATTCATTTTCAAACTGTATCTACTTTAACATACGTTGACATAGAGCCACCATTCAAACTTTAAAACGAAGACAAGACATTCAACTATTCAACTTGTATTTATCTTTTCAATATCTGTTATACTTTTTCTTCAATTCCAGTTTAAGTTTCATGATGTTTTTTCAGCCGTTTCAGAGTTTATAATGGGTGTGTATGGGACGGAATGTTGGGGCTAGAGTGAGACAGCTGAACTGCTAGAGTGAGAGGAGCGAAAAAATTAATCTTAAAATATTTTTTAAAACTGCTGCTGTGTCCGCAGCGTTTGCTCTACAGGTCTGATTTTACCCTCAAAACGTAACCATCGCTGTCCTCTTTCATCCAATGTGTTTACTATTGTACTAGGTGTTATGGTTCTTTCATAAATGTCACCAAAGCACAGACTCCTCCCTCCAACTCCTCCATAGACTCCAATGTTAAAATGGCTCAGAAAGTTCCTTTGAAAATCAGAAGAGCAGGCTGTCTTTACACTGTCACCACGTCCATACAATAAACTCCACAGGCATGAAAACTGAGAATTAGGTAGACTAGACATTGCTGCCGCTCACGGTGAAAGAATTTTGTCAATACGACATGTACTTTTCATTTGGGAGCGATTTGTTTGGGGCTGACTTTTCTGTTCATTTTAAGCAGCAAAAGTGAGGTGCATGTCTGTGTGCGTGTGTATGGAGCCATTGGGTGCAGTCACTATAGCAACCAGGCTCACACCTGCCTGCCTAACGAGCTCTCTCTCACTCTGCCAAGATTCATCTTGAACACTTCTCTTTCAACTGCTGCTGTGTCCACAGTATTTGCTCTACAGCCATCATTTTACCCTCAAAATGAAGCCATCGTTGTTCTCTTTCCACCAGCGTGTCTTTCAAAGCTCAGAGATGTAAACCTTTAAAACTGTGTGGATCCAAGTGGAGGGATCATATTTTAGTCATTCAGTGATTCAAAGAATATGAACTTTTAATATTCATTCAGATGTTTTCTGACTCTAAATAGTCTTTTCTCATTTTTTAGGTTTTTCTAATTTACAATTAAAACATTTTCAGCTGTTTTCTAACTTCTTCTCTGTGGATGTCAGCTTTTAGCAGTTCAGCTTTTTCGTTTTCAGGTGCAAATTTCTGTATTTTTCATCGCATTCAACATTTTTAACTTAAAATTCAGCAATTAATTCATTTCAGCGCATATATTCAGATTCAAGCATTCACACTGCAGTTTCTTCAGAAAATGCACTTTCTAGTTATTATTATATATTCCGTACGTTTTTTGGCATCTATCTCCTTCAAAACCGTTCAACTTAGAAAAACCATTCAAACACCATTAGATTCCTCTTCTTTTGGACATGACTGCTTCTACTTTTCTCATTTATAACATTTATATTTTTAAAATTATTCAACTTTTTTCAACAAAAATTTCCCATGTATTTCAATGGGGAGACCCTTCAAATCCCCATTCAACTTACTCATTTTCAAACTGTATCTACTTTAACATACGTTGACATAGAGCCACCATTCAAACTTTAAAACGAAGACAAGACATTCAACTATTCAACTTGTATTTATCTTTTCAATATGTATTATACTTTTTCTTCAGTTCCAGTTTAAGTTTCATGATGATTTTTCAGCCGTTTCAGAGTTTATAATGGGTGTGTATGGGACGGAATGTTGGGGCTAGAGTGAGACAGCTGAACTGCTAGAGTGAGAGGAGAGAAAAAATTAATCTGAAAATCTTTTTTAAAACTGCTGCTGTGTCCACAGTGTTTGCTCTACAGGTATGATTTTACCCTCAAAACGTAGCCATCGCTGTCCTCTTTCATCCAATGTGTTTACTATTGTACTAGGTGTTATGGTTCTTTCATAAATGTCACCAATGCACAGCCTCCTCCCTCCAACTCCTCCATAGACTCTAATGTTAAAATGGCTCAGAAGTTTCGTTTGAAAACCAGAAGTACAGGCTGTCTTTACACTGTCACCACGTCCATATAATAAACTCCACAGGCATGAAAACTGAGAATTAGGTAGACTGGACATTGCTGTCGCTCACGGTGAAAGAATTTTGTCAATAGGACCTGTACTTTTCATTTGGGAACGATTTGTTTCGACCTGACTTTTCTGTTCATTTTAAGCAGCAAAAGTGAGGTACATGTCTGTGTACGTGTGTATGGAGCCAGTGGGTGCAGTCACTATAGCAACCAGGCTCACACCTGCCTGCCTAACGAGCTCTGTCCCTCACTCTGAAAAGATTCATCTTAAACACTTCTCTTTCAACTGCTGCTGTATCCACAGTGTTTGCTCTACAGCCATCATTTTACCCTCAAAACGTCGCCATCGTTGTTCTCTTTCCAACACCGTGTCTTTCAAAGCTCACACATTTAAACTTTTTAAACTGTGTGGATTCAAGTGGAGGGATCACAATTTAATCATTCAGTGATTCAAAGAATATGAACTTTTAATATTCATTCAGATGTTTTCTGACTCTAAATTTTCTTTTCTCATTTCTTAGATTTTTCCTAATTTACAATTAAAACATTTTCAGCTATTTTCCAACTTCTTCTCTGTGGTTGTCAGCTTTTAGCAGTTCAGCACTTTTGTTTTCAGGTGCAAATTTCTGTATTTTTCATCTCATTCAACATTTTTAACTTAAAATTCAGAAATTAATTCATTTCAGTGCATACATTCAGATTCAAGCATTCACACTGCAGTTTCTTCAGAAAATGCACTTTCTAGTTAGTGTGAATGCTTGTAAAAGCATTCACAGTATTGTTCTTCTAATCTTTATTATTCTATTTTATTATTATCTATTCCGTACGTTTTTTGTACTCCTACTCCTTCAAAACCGTTCAACTTAGAAAAACCATTCAAACACCGTTAGATTCCTCTTCTTTTGGACATGACTGCTTGTATTTTTCTCATTTATAACATTTATATTTTTAAAATTATTCAACTTTTTTCAACAAAAATTTCCCATGTATTTCAATGGGGAGACCCTTCAAATCCTCATTCAACTTACTCATTTTTAAACTCCTACTACGTCCACATACGTTGACATAGAGCCACCATTCAAACTTTAAAACGAAGACAAGACATTCAACTACTCAACTTGTATTTATCTTTTCAATATCTGCTATACTTTTTCTTCAGTTCCAGTTTAAGTTTCATGATGTTTTTTCAGCCGTTTCAGAGTTTATAATGGGTGTGTATGGGACGGAATGTTGGGGCTAGAGTGAGACAGCTGAACTGCTAGAGTGAGAGGAGCGAAAAAATTAATCTTAAAATCTTTTTTAAAACTGCTGCTGTGTCCGCAGCGTTTGCTCTACAAGTATGATTTTACCCTCAAAACGTAGCCATCGCTGTCCTCTTTCATCCAATGTGTTTACTATTGTACTAGGTGTTATGGTTCTTTCATAAATGTCACCAAAGCACAGCCTCCTCCCTCCAACTCCTCCATAGACTCTAATGTTAAAATGGCTCAGAAGGTTCGTTTGAAAATCAGAAGAGCATGGTGTCTTTCCACTGTCACCACGTCCATATAATAAACTCCACAAGCATGAAAACTGAGAATTAGGTAGACTGGACATTGCTGTCGCTCACGGTGAAAGAATTTTCTCAATAGGACCTGTACTTTTCATTTGGGAGCGATTTGTTTCGACCTGACTTTTCTGTTCATTTTAAGCAGCAAAAGTGAGGTGCATGTCTGTGCGCGTGTGTATGGAGCCAGTGGGTGCAGTCACTATAGCAACCAGGCTCACACCTGCCTGCCTAATGAGCTCTGTCTCTCACTCTGCCAATATTCATCTTAAACACTTCTCTTTCAACTGCTGCTGTGTCCACAGTGTTTGCTCTACAGCCATCATTTTACCCTCAAAACGAAGCCATCGTTGTTCTCTTTACAACACAGTGTCTTTCAAAGCTCAGAGATGTAAACCTTTAAAAGTGTGTGGATCCAAGTGGAGGGATTACACTTTAGTCATTCAGTGATTCAAAGAATATGAACTTTTAATATTCATTCAGATGTTTTCTGACTCTAAATTTTCTGTTCTCATTTCTTAGGTTTTCCAAATTTTAATTTAAAAACTTTTCAGCTATTTTCCAACTTCTTCTGTGTGAACATCAGCTTTCAAAAGTTCTGCACTTTTGTTTTCAGGTTACAAACTCTGTATTTTCAGGCTCATTCAACATTTTTATTTTTAACTTAAAATTCAGCAATTAATTCATTTCAGTGCATACATTCAGATTCAAGCATTCACACTGCAGTTTCTTCAGAAAATGCACTTTCTAGTTAGTGTGAATGCTTGTAAAAGCATTCACAGTATTGTTCTTCTAATCTTTATTATTAGTGTGAATGCTTGTAAAAGCATTCACAGTATTGTTCTTCTAATCTTTATTAGTGTGAATGCTTGTAAAAGCATTCACAGTATTGTTCTTCTAATCTTTATTATTATTATTATTATATTTTATTATATATTCCGTACGTTTTTTGTAGTCTATCTCCTTCAAAACCGTTCAACTTAGAAAAACCATTCAAACACCGTTAGATTCCACTTCTTTAGGACATGACTGCTTCTATTTTTCTCATTTATAACATTTATATTTTTAATTTTATTCAACTTTTTTCAACAAAAATTTCCCATGTATTTCAATGGGGAGACCCTTCAAATCCTCATTCAACTCACTCCTCTTTAAACTGTATCTACTTCAACATACGTTGACATAGAGCCACCATTCAAACTTTAAAACGAAGACAAGACATTCAACTATTCAACTTGTATTTATCTTTTCAATATCTGTTATACTTTTTCTTCAGTTCCAGTTTAAGTTTCATGATGTTTTTTCAGCCGTTTCAGAGTTTATAATGGGTGTGTATGGGACGGAATGTTGGGGCTAGAGTGAGAAAGCTGAACTGCTAGAGTGAGAGGAGCGAAAAAATTAATCTTAAAATCTTTTTTAAAACTGCTGCTGTGTCCACAGCGTTTGATCTACAGGTATGATTTTACCCTCAAAACGTAGCCATCGCTGTCCTCTTTCATCCAATGTGTTTACTATTGTACTAGGTGTTATGGTTCTTTCATAAATGTCACCAAAGCACAGCCTCCTCCCTCCAACTCCTCCATAGACTCCAATGTTAAAGTGGCTCAGAAAGTTCCTTTGAAAATCAGAAGAGCAGGCTGTCTTTACACTGTCACCACATCCATATAATAAACTCCACAGGCATGAAAACTGAGAATTAGGTAGACTAGACATTGCTGCCGCTCACGGTGAAAGAATTTTGTCAATACGACATGTACTTTTCATTTGGGAAGGATTTGTTTCGGCCTGACTTTTCTGTTCATTTTAAGCAGCAAAAGTGAGGTGCATGTCTGTGTGCGTGTGTATGGAGCCCCTGGCTCAGTCACTATAGCAACCAGGCTCACACCTGCCTGCCTAACGAGCTCTCTCTCACTCTGCCAAGATTCATCTTGAACACTTCTCTTTCAACAGCTGCTGTGTCCACAGTGTTTGCTCTACAGCCATCATTTTACCCTCAAAACGAAGCCATCGTTCTTCTCTTTCCAACAGCGTGTCTTTCAAAGCTCAGATATGTAAAGTTTTTAAACTGTGTGGATCCAAGTGGAGGGATCACATTTTAGTCATTCAGTGATTCAAAGAATATGAACTTTTAATATTCATTCAGATGTTTTCTGACTCTAAATAGTCTTTTGTCATTTCTTATGTTTTTCTAATTTACATTTAAAACATTTTCAGCTCTTTTCCAACTTCTTCTCTGTGGTTGTCAGCTTTTAGCAGTTCAGCTTTTTTGTTTTCAGGTACAAATTTCTGTATTTTTCATCTCATTCAACATTTTTAACTTAAAATTCAGCAATTAATTCATTTCAGTGCATACATTCAGATTCAAGCATTCACACTGCAGTTTCTTCAGAAAATGCATTTTCTAGTTATTATTAGTGTGAATGCTTGTAAAAGCATTCACAGTATTGTTCTTCTAATCTTTATTATTAGTGTGAATGCTTGTAAAAGCATTCACAGTATTGTTCTTCTAATCTTTATTATTCTATTTTATTCTTCCGTACGTTTTTTGTACTCTATCTCCTTCAAAACCGTTTAACTTAGAAAAACCATTCAAACACCGTTAGATTCCTCTTCTTTTGGACATGACTGCTTCTATTTTCTCATTTCTAACATTTATATTTTTAATTTTATTCAACTTTTTTCAACAAAAATTTCCCATGTATTTCAATGGGGACACCCTTCAAATTCTCCTTCAAATTACTCCTCTTTAAACTGTATCTAATTTTACATACATTGACGTAGAACCACCATTCAAACTTTAAAACGAAGACAAGACATTCAACTATTCAACTTGTATTTATCTTTTCAATATCTGTTATACTTTTTCTTCAGTTCCAGTTTAAGTTTCATGATGTTTTTTCACCCGTTTCAGAGTTTATAATGGGTGTGTATGGGACGGAATGTTGGGGCTAGAGTGAGACAGCTCAACTGCTAGAGTGAGAGGAGCAAAAAAATTAATCTTAAAATATTTTTTAAAACTGCTGCTGTGTCCGCAGCGTTTGCTCTACAAGTATGATTTTACCCTCAAAACGTAGCCATCGCTGTCCTCTTTCATCCAATGTGTTTACTATTGTACTAGGTGTTATGGTTCTTTCAGAAATGTCACCAATGCACAGCCTCCTCCCTCCAACTCCTCCATAGACTCTAATGTTAAAATGGCTCAGAAGGTTCGTTTGAAAATCAGAAGAGCATGGTGTCTTTCCACTGTCACCACGTCCATATAATAAACTCCACAAGCATGAAAATTGAGAATTCAGTAGACTGGACCTTGCTGCCGCTCACGGTGAAAGAATTTTGTCAGTGCGACTTGTACTTTTTATTTGGGAAGGATTTGTTTCGGCCTGACTTTTCTGTTCATTTTAAGCAGCAAAAGTGAGGTGCATGTCTGTGTGTGTGTATGGAGCCATTGGGTGCAGTCACTATAGCAACCAGGCTCACACCTGCCTGCTTAACGAGCTCTGTCTCACTCTGCCAAGGTTAATTGTAAAAATGTCTGTTGATTCATCTTAAAAATTTCTGTTACAACAAAGCGGTTGGAGTTAGATTAAGTCAACAGGTTCAACAAGTCAGATTTGACAGGGTTTTGCCACAGATTAAAAGTATGTCAGCAGTTAGTATAAGCCGACTGAATAGAGCATTCTCCTTGGCCTTTTAAATTCAAGCTTATTGTGTATTGGTGGACTTGTCTTCTGCACACAGGTTTTTCAGATCTGGGCAGTTGGAGTCAGTTGATGACTTTTAAATACTCCTTTCTGTCTGGATAATTAAAGCTCACAGCATCTACCTGTCTGTAGTGGATTTTCCCACATTTTAAATGATGTAATCTCATTTAATGTCTCTGTTTTTAGTCTGTATAGTTTTTCTCCCTACGAATACACTCAAAGTAGTCTTAAAATAAAACCCACAAAACAATTCAAGATGAAATACTTTTTATTTTCTCGTTTAATGCCCGTTGCCCTCTTTCTCTGTATGTCACTCATTTGCTAATACTCAGGCAAAAAGTACCAATTTGTATGCTGATGTGTCTTGTGTATTTTTTTTTACCTCTGTCTCTCTATGACAGAGAAATGTATATGCTCAATATTGCTGTTCAAACTGATGCTCAAATTACCAAGCACTACCTGAACGCCTCATCGGTCTTTAACGAATCACTGCACCAACTGTCGTCATTCCGCTTTGCTCTCTGCTGTGGTAAGTACAATACGGTACTGCACTGTTTTATTTTTATGATGGTAAAAATACATGTTTGACATTTAAACTCACATATCAAGTCTTTTTAAAGTTCAATAGAGTTCAAAGAATAAAGAAAGCAAAAAAAGAATAACCTTCGCTATCATTTATATCGGTTTATGACGTTTTGCTGTTAGCAGCAGTGCTAATGCTAGCTTCAATGCTAATGCTAGCAACAATGCTAACGCTAGCGATAGTGCTAACACTAGCCTTAGCAGTTGTTAACTGACAAAAAGAATATTCCTGTGATATTTATTGGTGATCAGTGAGACAAAAGTAACGAATGAGCTTTATTATTACCATTGTGGCTCAGTTTTAACAGTAAGAGTACTAGCACTACCAGCAGTTCTAACACTAGCTGCAATGCTGACGCTAGCTGCAATGCTAACGCTAGCTGCAATGCTAACGCTAGCTGCAGTGCTAACACTAACTGAAGTGTTTATGCTAGCAGGAATGCTAGCGCTAGCAGCAATGCTAATGCTAGTAACAGTCTAACAGTAGCCTTACATAAGTGGAAATACTTCAGTTAATTAGTTTGAATTACAAAATGGTTGCTGTGTCAGCTGGTGTGCTATATTACTCTATAATTACCCTGCTGACTATAAGTTCAGTATATCATGTCGTGTGGGCTTTGTATTTCTGTAAGTCTGATAACACTGTACAGACAACTAACATATTATTTCTCGTCTTACACTTTCAGGAACTTGACTGACATCTGTGCTTTGCCTGGTAGGTGTGCACATACTGTAAGAGAAGTATACCAAAATAAAAAAATAATCTGACTTATATAAGCTGTAAAGTGATGGGTTCAATCTTTCATTCAAACTAGACCTTTTAAACACAATTTTATAATAAATACACATAAGTGCAGCTTAACAATTGGGCTAAAATATTTTTTTCGTACATTTTTGTAGTCACACTACATGTGATTAGTTAATGATTCACTCAATCATATTTGTATTAAAAATATTATTGCTGAATTTAAATAAATATTTCTTATTTTAAAAAGTGCCCAATTATGCAACTTTTTGCACATGGCAGCCAACAACAGTTTAGCTTCAATATTTGTTTTGTCCTTTTTCAGTAGTCACAATTAGTTCATACAATTACCATGTGATATAATTTTAATAAAATTATTATTTTTTTCTTCTTTTTTGTTCACAGTGTGCAGAAGAACAAGGACCAGATCTCCAGTCTTCTCTGTCACATCCCAACCCCACATCCCCTCTATCCTCTGTCCTGCTCCACCTGTTGTCTCTGCCTTCTTTCCATCTGTATTTCACCCTGTGGTTTGTGAGAAATTTTGCCAAACCAAGAATCTTATTGCGGTTTGATTTCAAAGCCGTGTCTCTCCTGCTCTGTCTGTTCTCTCTGCTAAATTTTCTCTCTACCTGTTTTTCACTCTTTGGCTTGCTGCTGAGAAATGCACAAGCCAATAAAGCAATAAAGAGTGCATATTTTGCCTCAACCTTTGAACAAACTGAACAAACAAAGAAAACTCTACGGTTTGATTTCAAAACCGTGTCTTTCCTGCTCTCTCTGTTCTCTCTGCTAAATTTTCTCTCTACCTGTTTTTCACTCTTTGGCTTGCTGCTGAGAAATGCACAAGCCATAAAGCAATAAAGAGTGCATATTTTGCCTCAACCTTTGAACAAACTGAACAAAGAAAACTCTGCGGTTTGATTTCCAAGCCGTGTCTCTCCTGCTCTGCCTGTTCTCTCTGCTAAATTTTCTCTCTACCTGTTTTTCACTCTTGGCTTGCTGCTGAAAAATGCCAAGCCATTAAAGCAATAAAGAGTGCATATTGCCTCTACCTGAGAACAAACTGAACAAATAAAGAAAACTCTAATTCACGGTTTGATTGTCATTTCCCAGCCGCGTCTCTCCTGCTCTGTCTATTCTCTCTTCTAAATTTTCTCTCTACCTGTTTTTCATTCTGGGCTTGCTGCTAAGTTGTGCCAAGCCAATAAAGAGAGTACATAATATTCTCTCGACTGACAAACTGTCAAACAAACAAAGACATTGTTTCTGAGAAATAAAAGCTGAAATATAAAGACAAAGAAAACATCTCCTGCTGTGTGCCACTCTTGTTTTTGAATACATTTTCTAAAGACTAACAGAAACACTTAAAGGTGTGTAAAATGCCAAAAAGCAGAAAAAGTCACAAGCTGCAAAACAACGCTGGAAGAAGTTCCATGAGTTTCACAAAGTACCAACATGTGAACAAACTGAGTGTGATTTCCTCAGAGCTCTGCAGAAGACCGTGTGTCTGGAAGACCAATGCTGATGGTGTCAAACAGGCAGGTCGACATGTTCCTGCACATGTACAACAGGTATCCTATGCAGATGCTGTAAAGACTGGATTGCAGCATGCATTTAATGAACATCAGGTAAACCATAGAGACCAACCTGAGGTGTCAAGTGCCCCACAGGTGGGTTATGCTGATATTGTGAAAAGAGGCCATCACAGTGATGTGGCAGGGCCATCTCATGCAGAAAGAGTGAACCTTGAAAACCAGCCCTCTGTAACACATGTCTGTGCATCTCACAGCCAGGCACATCCTAAATATGGAGACTCCAGAAACAGTCAGTGCACATGTAACTCACTCACATTTCTTGCTTTCCTTCATGAGAATGAAAACATGTCTACAGTTGACCTTAATCTGGTCTTGGATAAAGGTGATGTGATGTACAAAGAGGCCAAGAAAAGATTCCCCAAGAGTATTCATTTGGCAACCGATGAGCTGCCAGACAAAGTTGATGCTCACAGGTCTATGTATCATGTCGACATGACACAGCCTTCCCGGTATGGGACATTTGAAGAACCTCCAGAGGAAGCAGTAGATACCTTTCTCAGCTTAGAAGCAGGACTGAGCTGCCTGTTGTCAGATGTGCAGTATGCCTTACTGATTATGAGTGGATTGTGTATCGCAGTGTTCAGATCCACATCAGGAAATATGGGTTCTTTGACCCACACCCCAGAACACCCAGTGGTCTTCCTCTAGCACTATGGTCACGTAATCGTGGTACAGCTGTGATGCTGAAATTCACACTCCTCAGTGACATGATTAAGAGGCTCCAAGATTCTTATGAAGAGATGGAGATATCACCCTCTTGTACCTATGAGCTGAAGCCTGTGCAGTTTTACAGTATGAGCACAATCAACCTGAGTGATACTATCACAGACACAGTCTGCAGACCAACAGCTGCCACTGCTGTGGCACCTACTCACTCTGATACAACTGTTGATGAAGCAAACCCTTTACTCCAAGGAGAAACACAACCACTGATCTGACTGAGAACATCTTTTGTCAATGTCCATTTGTACACCACTGGTGAAACAAAAAGAGTCCACATGACTCAGTTCACATCACATGAGATCAGAATGAACCTCCTAATATACCAACTGAAGAACTATGCAGTGAATTAAGTTCCTTCCATCAAGGGATGGTTTTTCATGTCAATCAAATGCTGCAATAAAAATGTTGCTGCCTGTGACCTTTCTGATATAGTTTTACAAAAACTGAAAAAGTTAATAAACAACAAGGCACAAATGAAAAGAAGATTAATGGCATCAGAGAAACCCAGAAATCAGGAAAGAAAACCAAAAAGGAAAGAACGACAAAGTATGCTTCAAATAAAGAGTACAAGAAAAGAAAAATCTTGCACAAGCGAGGTATATAAAAACATCCTGAAGTTAGACAGAAAAAACAACAGTATATTAAAGACGTTACTGTGAGAATGCTGAATTCAGAATAAACAACAACAGTATGTTAAAGACGTTACTGTGAGAATGCTAAGTTAGACAAAATCAAAACAATATATTAAAAGACGTTACTATGAGAATACTGATTTCAGAGAGGAGAAAAAAGCTACATACTAAAAGGTATCGAGAAAACTTAGAATTCAGAGAGAGACAGAGATGTCGAGTTACTCAGCGGTATGCAATGACAACACCTTCAGAGTAAGACACAGACAACTGATGAAACAACTAATGCGAGACAGGTATCAAAGTAATCTTGCATTTAGGATATGCACACATGAGATGTGCCATGAAATAAAAAGGAATACAGATGGGTGAACAGACAAACCCAAGAGAGTGACAACAGTGTGATCAACGAGGCCATATCGGTGTTCAAATCACAATCAAAGTTGGACCATCATACCCATGTACTGTATGTTTCAGGCTTCATTTCCAACCAAGTACGACCCTGCAGAAGGTCAAATTATGTCAAAACCCACATGTGGTTGCAACATGTTTGACAGGAAAGTTTGTTCATGTTTGTGATGAAAACTGCAGAATGAGCAGTGCAATGTGCCTGATGAGAGAAGAGAGAGTGGATTTGTCACACCTGCCACAATCATCTTAAAATGGATCCATGCCAGCACTTGCTGTTGCCATAACTGGATCTTGCTGATATTCCACCTGAATTGTCAGATCTCAACTACTGGAGAGACATCTCGTAGCCAAGTGCATACCATTTGCCAAGATTATTCCTCTTCCAAGGCAGACAAAGAGCAATTAGAGGAAATGTGGTCTGTGTCCCATCAGAGGTACAGGAAACTGTTGAAGCATTGCCTCGATTGAGAATTAATTCTCAGGTGATGAGAGTAAACTGAAGAGACGCTTGTCTTACAAAGGTCATCAGCTGTTTCAGACTGTAAGCTGGTCTAAACTTGTGCAAGCACTGCATAAACTCAAGCAGATTCATCCACAGTATAAGGATGTGAGCATCAGAGATGATGCTGAGCTGTGTGATCCAACACTTCCTGATGAAGATGAGGAGGATGATGATGAAAACTGAATGAGGACGATTATGATGAGGCTGATTAATGGAAATTGACAGCTGTGAGAAAATGCACTGAGTGAAGCCAAAATAAAAATGAACAGGATATTGACATGTTACCCTGTGATGGTGAACACCACATGAGCAGATGAGAGATGATTCAGAGCAAGCAGTGGACTGACTATGGTGGTTTTGCACTCGAGTCCTGTTTGCAGCCCCCTGATGTGGCTGAGGAAATATTATGTTTCAGTGAGGAATCTACTCTGTTGCTCCTGCAGAGGAAACATCCAATAAGTTTTTTCAAAACACCTAAACTGGAGGCCATGGCCTTCCCTGTGCAGTTTCCTACAGGCCAAAACACACTGGATGAAGAAGGCTGATCAAGTATCCCCAGTGGGTATTTCAAATCAGACTTTCTGCATTGATGATCGTTTTGCCAAGACACAACTATTTGTTCTTTGCACAGTTTGTGACTGAAATACACTTGGCTACTTCCAGCATGACAATCCAGTTAAGGAAGGCAAAGCCTTTGACCAGAGATGGGAGAAAAATAACCTCAGGCATGTTACAAGATAAGCATGAGGTTGAGAAACTGGTGCGAAATAAAGATGCAGTGAGATTCATGCAGCCTCTGAGAGGAACCCAGCCTATTGGGAGAAAACACAGAGATCTTTTTGCCATGATCAGACAGTTGGGAACTCCACGTTCTTTTGCACATTTTCAGCTGCTGAAATGCGCTGGCCTGAAGTGATTGAAGCAATAACAAGGCAGCAGGTGAACAAGTCAATTTTGAAGGACTCGACTGGTCAGCAAGTGTGACATCTGAGAAGCATCCTGTCACAACAATGCGCATGTTTGACAAGAGAGTTGAAGCATTATTCAGAGATTTACTCTATCTCCTGCAGAGCCACTTGGCAAAGTCATTGACTACTTTTACAGAGTTGAGTTTCAGCACAGAGGAAGCCACACATACACTGTCTCCTGTGGGTAGAAGGTGCTCCTGTGTTTGAGGAGGATGATGAGCAAACTGTTGTTGATTTATAAACAAATACATCACAGCTCAGCTGCCTGATCCACATAACAACCTGAACTGTACAAGAAAGTAACAGAAGTGCAAAACCAGTAAGAACCACACAAAGACGTGCTTTAGGAGTTTAAGCTCCGGGTGCCGTTTTGGTTTTCCCAAACCACCCTGCAATGAGACAATGATCACAGACCGTGAGGATGATGAACTGGAAGTAGAAACAGCAAAGAACAAGCTCAGACCACTGAACCAGCTGCTGAATGAACTGAAACTGCTTCCATGAGTTTAAGGCAGCTCTTGGCTCGATGCAAGTTGAACATGCAGAATATGAGAGATACCTGAATAAATGAACACAAGGAGTACGATCATACTAAAGCGTGATCCAAAAGACTCTTGGATAAATGGCTATAATCCACATCTGCTTGAAGCCTGGAACAGTAATATCGACATAAGCTTTGTTTAGATGCTTTCGGCGCTGCAAACTTAATGAATATATATCAAAAAGAGGGCGGGCTATCTGAGTACCTGAAAACTGTCATTGAAAACTCCCATAAAGACAGTGTAAATGAGTGCGATGAAATGAGAGCCGTCATGCAGGCATATTCAAAGAAGCGAGAGATCAGTGCACAGGAGTGTGTTGCTCGTGCATGTGGTCTTCACATGAAGCAATGTTCACGTGCTGTAATATTCATACCAACTGATGATATCCTGTGAAAATGAGTCGTCCCCTGTCAGTTCTGGACACACAACCTGAGTCTTCCAATGTTTGGATGACATCTTTGAATGACAAATACAAAGCCAGACCTGAAACACCAGAGTATGAGAGATGTGCATGGCAGACTTTGCTGCTACTTGCAGGATTGTCTATGGCCAACAGACAAAGGTAAAGATGTTTTGCCCCTTCTCAATGAGATGGGATTGTGCAAAGGCGCAAAACGATAAGCCTGCTATCATCAGATTTCACCGCTGCTCACAAGAAAACATCCAGAGCAATATACGGAAGACTGCTTAAACTGTACCTTCCTCATCGTTCAGACCACGAACTGAAACACCTCGTTGCCAACCTATCAGGCTTTCTATGGTGCTGGCTGTGTACAGCTACCAGGTACTGACTGTCTTGAGTACGTGCAACACATTGTCAAAAGAAACAGAGAGAAATATGAGAAAAACAGCGAGGAGATTGAGAGCGCTGTTGAGGAATATGAGCAGAACAGAGGTTGACTGACGAATGGTGTAATCTGGCACCTGAATCAGATCTCGTAAGGTTGCCACTTGTTGAACAAGAAAGAGAGCAGACAATGAAAATGAACAGGAAGATGTGCCCGACTACAGCCGTCAGGCTGATGCTTCAACAGAAGTCAGAGCCATCAGGGAACCCCTGCTATTGATCCCACATTGTTACGTCAGATTTCAGAATCTGAATAAGAAGCAGCCTGCATATTTTATGCAGTTAGAGACTGGTGCATTAAAGAGTTGTGCTCTAAAATCCGGAGCAGTTTTTTTTATATTAATGGTGGTGCTGGAACAGGAAATCACATCTTATCAAATGCATCTACTCAGAAGAATCTAAGATACTGAGCAAAGTGCCCAGATATGCAG